>NC_090937.1:1295120269-1295762927 GCF_040938575.1 Ambystoma mexicanum
GGGTAATCTGCCCCTTCAAGTAGGCTGGTATCTTTTCGAATAGACAGCAATGTACCATGCTCATAGCCTTGAAGGTGATCCTGTCCTTAAGTGCTAGTCAATGGAGGGCTTTCCTGTCTGCTGTAATATGTTGCCTTATAGCTTTCTTCATTACAATTCTTACAGCGTTATTCTGTATGGCTTGGAACCACGTAATGCACCCATTACTTGCTCCTATCAGCAGGGCATTTCCATAGTCCAGCCTGGATAATATCGTAGCCCTTGCTATGGTTGCACTATTCTTTTCATTCAGATAGGGTCTGATATGTTTTAGTAGTCGCAGATAGTATTGACAGTTTCTGTTCAGATTGGTAACATGCGATTCTGCACTTAATGATGCTTCTAATTAGATCCCAAGTGTTTTTACTTTTCCGACAACTTGGATGGTGGAGTTTTTGATCTGAAAAGTCTTATATTCCTGACTTAGTTTGACACGCGCTTGGTAAGAACCGAAGATCATTAACTCGGTTTTACTCCTGTTCAATTGGCTTCCATCCAGGTCTCAGTGGTGTTATAAATAGTTGCCACCTTATGAGAATCTGTATCATAGCAGCCACTCAGTTCCACCACCAACTGTGTGTCATCTGCATAGTTCGTAAAAAAAAAGCTACAATGTTGTCGAGCACTGTGCATAAACACCTAAGGTATAGATTAAACAGCAGGGGGGACACACTTTCCACCTGCAGGACTCCACAGTTGATGGTTGTTGGATGTGAGAATGTATCCCCCAGTGGATTTTTCCGTTCCGCCAGGAATGAGACCACCCAGCTAATAGCTTTTGTCGAGCAGCCACCCATGTGTTCTAATGACCATTGGAGCTGTTTGTGGTCTAGCAAATCAAACACTGTGGATAAGTCCAGTAACACCAACATGCCACTCTTCCCTTGTCCATAATGCCAAGCATGTAGGTCTGGAGGTCCAGCATGGCCATTTCAATGTTGTGGGCCATCGTAAAACCTGACTGTCATTTGTGAAGATATCACTTGCTCACAGAAAAACGTGCAGTTGGGATGCGGCCAACTTTTCCAATATTTTCAACAGGAAATTACAGTTATTAATAGGACGGAGGTTGCTAGGATCCTTCTGGTACAAGCCTGTTTTTTTTTACTAATGGTGTAACTGTGTCTGTCTTGATGTTCTCTGGATTATGCATCATTCTCTGAAGGATGCATTTTACCATCCTAGTAAACAGAGGTATAAAAATATCCTTGTGTACTAGGACCATCTTTGGTCGCAGTATGTTCTCTGCGCATGACATGGGTCTCATAGTTGCCAGTAGGGCTTTCTTGTCCTCTGCAGTAACGGGGCTGACACCTTCTGGATCTGTAGAACTAAGGATGAATTTTGTTGGTCAGATAGGATAACCTGGGATCTTCTTATTGCCTCTCGTGCTTTCAAGATTTTAGCAGTGGATGCCCCCTGAAACTTTCTGCATTCTTCTTGCAATGGTTGGAAGGGGGGGGCAGAACCTTAGGTTTCTCTACGGATTTCAAGATCTTGAACAGTTTACTTGTCGAGTTAGATGCTGTTCTAATCTGCTCATTAAAACAGTTTTTCTTTGCTTCTTTTTTGCTTTCTTTATATTTCATCTCAATTTCCTTCCATGTATTCTTGTTGTCAATCGTGACTTGTTCTAGCCATATAGCTTCCAATCTTCTCTTCTCCCTCTTTAGTCTGGCTGTTTGGGGATTAAACCATTTGTGTGGTTTATGTTGGCCCTTACTGGTTTAGACTTAACCGGGGCCATCTTCTCTACAAGCTCTTGTATTTGTGTATTGTATGTCTGTACTATTTTTTCACAGGTGTCTGCCTCAGTTGTACAGGTCATGATGTTCTTTATACACTGTTCTAACAGTTCTGGTGTGATTTTTTTAAAGTTCCTGTTTTGAACCCTTTTATGTTCATTCTTCCTTTTAGGTAGTGATTTTTTTGCAAAGTTATTGCAAATTTTCCTTTATAATGGTCCGACCATATACATGGTACTGTCTCTTCCATTCTGATGTCTAGTTTAGAGGTTACCACCTGGTCCAGCTGGTTGTTGTTAGGTGTGGTAGGTGTGGTACATGACCTCTCACAGTAAATCCTCCAAAATGCCCAAGGGGTCCTTTGGAGTGTGGGCTCTCACTGCTGTTATCTCACTCATAGCTAGCGTTTAGTCTACTGGAATTTGTGGTGGTAATGATCTTCGAGTTTGGCATTGACCATTTTGTAAATAGTCATACTCAGAAGGACATTATTATGAAGAGTGTGATGAGGTGTTTACAAAAATAAAGCATGCACTTTTCATTTCCATTTATGTGGGAAACTGGGAGGGTGCGTACAGAGCATTCTCTCCTTTGCACTTGCTCTCTGCCTCGTTTGCACCATCCATCTCTCTCACCCTCCCTCAATTCTATTTATTTTATTTTATTGTTCATTTGTAAGGTGCTTATATATCAGGAATGTGTGTGTCAAAGCACCCACAGGGCAACAGGGAACAAAGGCAAATACAATAAACTAATGAACAGGAAAGGGGTGGTCCTACTAGGCCTTGTGACCATTCAGAACGTGCAGAGTGCCACCTTTGCATGCACCCCCTAATGCACCCTCATCATATTTTCTCTTGCTTCAATAATCGCAGTCACCCTTACGTTTTTCCTCATCCTTCATTTCTCATAAGGTCATTCTCTCTCACTTGCTCCCCCATCATCTCTTTCTTTCTCAGATCTCTCGTTGGTCAACATGACAGGAACCCTCTCTCTCAGGCACCATAACAGGCCTCCTCCCTTGCATGCAGCTTCTCTATGATGGCATGCTAGGTGGACTATCGCCTCAAAAGGAGTCGTGCATCTGCAACAAATCATTGTCAGATAGTAGGGAGCGAGCTGCTCGAGTTACCCAGGAAATTACACATAACATCAGAATTACCTTTACAGGCAGGAGGTTCCAGAGGGTGGGAACATGGACCAAAAAATACCAGCTGCCCTGGATGAGTAGATCTAAGAGCTAAAGAAGGGATATATGGAGTTCATCTCTCCTGCAAAAATGTTGGGCCCGGCTGATCCTACCTAACCTAAACAGAGTACCTTGAACCGAAGCAAGGCACCAACTGGGAGCCAGTGGAGGGCACACGGGGCCAGAGGAATGTGCTCTCTGCATCCCAAACACAAATACATTCTAGCAGTCATGTTTTGAACCAGCTAGAACCTACGTGAAGTAACAGTCCCAGGTAGATGCCATTAGAATATTCCAGCTGGAGTGGAATCCATCGACAAGTTGAACTCAATGGGAAAAAGAAAAGTAGTTCATGAATCGATGTAAGGTGCAAAGATAGACAGAACATAATCGTGTATCCTGACTAATTTGCCGTTTCACCTAGGGCATTGCAAAATCAAGACTGAGATTGCAAACATGTGAGGCAGGAGAAGGGCAAGGGAGGCCAATGGTCAGCTCGCCTTCCCATATCGGGTACATACTTGGGGAGGTTCGAGATAGGAGAACCACTGAGCACAACCTTTGTTTCCGTAGGGTTACATTTCAGAGGATTGTGGTAAATCCTAAGGCTAACCACTTACATTCAATGGTTAAATCGTTCGGTTGGGGCAGCAAGACTTTCACAAAAATGTAGTAATTCTCTGTTTTCACCCTCTCAATTACCATTTCATCTACCGCTGCATCTCTCCATGTGTGTTCTCCCTTTTCTTTATGATGTCTGCAACAGCAAAAGGTAATGGAAACATCAAACTGCATGACTATTGATATTGCAAGTGCTTGTTTGATTCTCGTGTTTTCTCTTTTTGGAGCTGTTCAGGATTTGATGAAATGTGTAAAGAAATAATTCAATGTTAAGCAGTGTTGCGTTTCGCAATGTACAGTTCACCAATCCTTCACTTTTGAAATGATTACATGACGATCTTCATGACCAGATACTGCCAATTCTGCTTTCATAGGATTCCTTCTCCTGATTGTATTCTTTGCATTCTTGGACTTGCAGTTCTGAATTTAAAATGTGAAAAGCAAAATATTCCAGAATCAGGACTTGATGCCCTAATCACAAATGGCATGAGGGGAATTGATAGCTCTGCGATATGTATAGGTTTAAGCGTTGCTTTAAGGATAATGTGTGCATCTGTTGGTGGATGTGGGAGTGACTCCATTCCAAATCTTGGATAAAAGGAGGACACCTGCAGCCATTCAAGAGATCATCATAGGAGCCAAGAACTCTGCGAAGAAGTGCAGCCATCTGAAGACTGAAGGACGACTGTTACAGCTGACCAGCATTGCCTACAGCTAAGTCCTGGTGAAGCCCTGCCCCTCTCTCCTGATCCCCAGAAGACCATCATCAGTGTTTCTACTTAGGGACTGGAGGGACAACCTGCCCTGACCACTTCTCGATGATCCGTGCCTGCTGAGCCTTTGTAAATGTCATTGAACCACCTGGTGGACTGACCAGATCACTCCTGGGATACCCCGCTGCAGCCGTCGCCATTGTGAGTTTTTCTTTGGAACTTTGCGGACCTTCAACTTGTGTAACAAGACAGCGGCTCCTGTAGTTTCAGCCTTCCTGATTGAAGCACATCTGTGCAGGGGATGTCCTTTTATTAGCACCACAAGGATCACCTGTTGCCGCCTGGCTGTGGTGATTCTCACTACAACCCATCTTCATCATGTCCTGAGGTTGCCTTTTCCATGGAAGTCTTCATTCTGTCACGTCAAGGGTGTCCAGCTGTCCTATATTCACAACTGTGTCACAGGAGCATGGAACTGCGGACTAGCCAGAACCAATCCAGACGTAGAAAGTGACCTCTGCACCTGCAGTCCCTGGACCTTCCTCAACGAGACATAACACAGAAGTGGGCCCAGAGAATTCAGGAACCCCTGAAGTTGTTGCTGAGGAAAAGGGAGTATGGGGGTGGAGTTTGCGTAGCTATTTTTACCCCTTCTCCCTGCATAGGATTGCCTTGGCATAAGGTACTTCCCTAGCTCTCCCTTGCCTGTGTAACATCAGTGGTAGTCTTGCCAAGAATTCTCCGCCCCCCCTCGGCTTCCAGATGACTTACCTTACCTTTTTATTCATCTACTGAAACATGTACTCATTACTTTTGCCTTTGACAACTTGTGAATCAAATAGTAAACCCTCCTGCAAAGTACATACTGTGAAAAGTGTGACTTTTGGTCACTAGGCCCAAATTCCTAGCAAGGTTGGACTTATTAAGAACTAGGGACCTTGTTTTAGGGTTATCTGTGGGTTTTATAATTTACTTTCATGTGCAAATTGGTTCTTAATTACTGTTTGTCCTACGTTCTCACTTAGTTTACCTCACATAGTTATTTGCAGGGTTGCTTTTGACTTTGCTATCTATTGTATAACTGTCTCTAAAGTTAAAGTGTTGGTGTTCTGTAGCAGAACCCTGATATTGAATGTATATATGTATATGTTATTAGTTGTGTGCTAATATTTACCTGAAGTTAATCAGGCTTGGAGTGTATTTTAAAGAATGAATAAATAATAGTATATGTTTGTGCACCTCTGTCTTTAATTATTGAGTGCTCTGTGTGTGTCTCATTGTACCCCTAGACCACTCTCTCACCTTTCTTAGTTTAGGCCTTACTGTTCTGCTGCTGTACCTTGACTGGGGTTGTCTAGGCATCAGTGTCTTTCCTGTTCACCATAATAGGTCAGCTTCTCAGACTCCACCCGATGGTTGATTCTGAAAACCAATCTTAACAACCAGTATTATTGTATGTTCTGCACTGTGTTTCTCTATGGCTTGTGGTAAGATCTGCAAAATAAGGTCTGGGAGTCCATCTACTAACACAAACAAAGCCCATTGGCCTGTTCTTGGGTAAATGGCCCCTGGGAGAGCCTCAACCACGCTTTAGTAAGCTAAAGTGTGGCTGTGGACTCTCGAATGGGTACCTTTCCAAAGTTCAGTTAGCCGTGTTCATTCTCAAGGGCCCCATATGACTTTTTTTTAAATTGTGGTAAGGTCTGCAAACAGATCCCCTATCGCAGATGGTGGTTACTTCATGTTTTAAACCAGATGAAGTGGAGGACAATTTAGCGTGTTTGAATATCTGGGAATGCATCGGGTCAGAACTGAACTACGTTGGCAGATCTATGTGCAGCACCCAGACGGAATAGCCTTTGTAGCTGGAGGTCAGAAATGAGTTTTCAAGATCATAGAATAAAAGGTAGGAAGATATAAGGATTGACGGCAATTGGTAGATCTTAGTGTAGGCCCTACTGTGGGAATACCAAAGAAAGGAATGCTACAGATTTGATGTTCATTGATAGAGCGTTCTCTGGGGCTACTGAAGAAACAGCAGATGATGTTGCTAATGCATGAGGTTCATTGGGTGTCTGGCAGATAACTATTTAAGAAACAGTAATGTAGCAGGAGTTTACATGGATATTGGAACCACTGAGGGTTTTGCAGGTCCAGCGTGAGACCTTTAATCTTTTCATTTGAAATGGGCCAGCAAAGCTCAAGGGGTCCCATGTGACTCTGGAAAAGAAAGCTGAATGGATCTTCTTAAGTAGTCATTTACGGTGTCAGCTTCCCTGCTGGTGACTGTCATGTTCTATTACAGTTCAATCCACAGCGTTATGTGGAAGGCGGGGTTAGGGAGGGGGTGGGACCCTGGCGAAGGGGATGTGATGGGGAAAAAGGGATATTAAATAGTTAGATTAAAGTACAGAGTAGAGGCTGTCAACGACCAAATGTATGTTTGGTGTTACAGCGCATCGCTGTACAACAGGGAGAGCGCTGCTCCCATTTAACATTGGTGATCAGGAGTGAGACGGACCTGACGTGGTCCTCATATCCTGGTGTCTCATCCCGGAATGGAGCGGGATGTGTAGTCTGCCTCTGCCGCTCATGCTGACCCGGGCTGCCAGGGTGAATGTGTCTGGAGGAGCAGCAGTGATTCCCCCTCCAGTGTGCCCGCAGAGATAAGCAGCACACACTACAGGCCACCACCTGGGCTGAGGAAGTGAATTTACAGTGCATTTCGGCATGTGAGGCCCCATGGTGGCCCCGCACATACTGTAGGGGAGAAGCAAGGCCCAACTGGAACACGAGGGAAGGAACCTCGTCCCTCCTGCAGGAAGGAGTCCAACCACAGCCACACATGTGCTACAAGCAAGGGGCAGGGCCCAAAGAATACATCTGGCAACACAGTAAGGCCAGCAATTTTGGAGGACGACATCCCTGCCACAGTGCCTGCCAGGCTCGCGGAGGCATTTTCTTATGGCCAAGGAGAAGTTACACCATGGCAGCTGCCCCAAGCTTTCGACCTGAGAGACACAGGTAACTTGGGTCCCCGGTGAGTCCGATGGATGAAGGACTTCAGGGAGTATGTGGGGGCCATTGGTCCCGTGGATGAAGTAAGTAAAACATACTCATTCCTGCAGTGGGAATTGCCATCAGGGATATCCTCTATGAATTGGTGGATGGGGAAAAGGCAACATACCAGCAAATTCGTGAGGCACTCGACACCTATTTCTGACCACATACCAACGTGGATTACGAGTGTCATATCATTCACACAACCATACAGGAGCGAAGTGAGACCATGGACAACTATGTTATGCGACTCTGCATCCGTATCAAGCATTGCGCCTTCCATCAGCACTCCAATGATGAAGCACTACGCTCCCAAGTCATCGTGGGGTGTGGGTCTACAGACTTCAAAAAGGAACTTCTCCAGAAACAGTGGACCCTCAACAAAATCTTAGCAATGGCCAGCACCGATTCTGCAGTCACACAACAGGTGGTTGGTTTGGGATGAGTGAAGATCTCGTCGGACCCTAGAGATCTGGAGGTCATCAAAAAGCTACTGCCAACCCTGCCCGACAAAGCCAACCAGTCAACAAAATAGTGCTACAGGTTTGGCTATGAGTTCCCCATGAGTGCACATGCCCGGCTCCAAGTCAGGAGTGCGCAGCTTGTGGGGGTGATGACCACTTCAGGGTGGTCTGCAGGAACACCCTGGAGCCAATCGCCCAGGCTGCCTCCCCAAGGAAAAGCAGATGACATCCAAATCACTGTTCGGACGGCAGGAGGTCGAGCGACGAGTACAGATGATACCGTCCCGCAGAAGACGAGAGCAGCTGTTAACAGCCCAGAAGATCATTCTGGTCGCCTGACTGAAGATTCACTCACAGACCTCGATGAAGCATTCACTACGTGGAAGCATGCTCACCATTGGGGAGTGACTCCTCATCCTCGCACAACAGTCAAAGGAGAAAAGGGTACGTGTCGGCGCTAGGAAATGAGACGGCAGAAAAACACAGCCCCATCTTGACACTTCAGGTCCACAACATACCGACAGAATTTCTCATTGATGCAGGTGAAACTGTAAATGTTCTGAGTGAATAGGCCTTCAATCACCTGCCCCACCCACCAAAACTGCAGCCCTCGCAAGTTGACATGTTCCCGTATGGCTCAAATACACCCCTGCCGTACAAGGGTACTTTTACCACCATCTGCGCACACAAATCTCCCACGGCCCACATATAACTACATATCCTCTCCACAGAAACCAACATTGGCTGCATTCTAAGCTTCAAAACGGCCAAGGACATGGAACTCGTCCATATTCTATACCGCATTATGGCCCATAAATGCCTGGCCTCAGAAGAGAATGTCACCAAAGCATATCCAAACCTTTTCAAACGTTTGGGCAAACTACGCAACTGTAAAGTGAAGTTTCACATTGATCTGGAAGTTAAGCCCAGCACTACAGGGGCATCCTGATAAACATTCAAAAACAGGCAGAGGAAGAAATCTGACACTTACTGGACCTCCACATCATCGAGCCTGTGGTGGGGCCCACTCCATGGGTCTCTCCAATTGTGCCGGTTCCCAAGAAGTCGGTAGAAGGTTCCACCCACCGCTGCATAGACATGCATCATCCAAGCATGGCCATCCAACGACAGCGACATCAAGCCCTGAGAATAACGGTCATGATCCACCTCCTCAATGGTGCTGCCATGTTCTTAAAACTCGATCTCAACAAGGGCTACAATCAGCTAGAGCTAGCCACGGAATGCAGGTACATTACCACTCTTGTGACTGACTTGGGGCTACATCGCTACAAGCGTTTGAACTTTGGCATATCTTCGGCCACAGAGATCTTCCAGGAGGAGATCCACTAGGTAATCAAACACATCCCAGGGCGTATGAACTACAGCGAGGACACACTGGTTTTTGGCAAATCAACCCAGGAACACAACAACAATCTACTCAAGGTCTGCATGGCCCTAGAAGCAGCCAATGTCACGCTTAATAAGGACAAGTGCGAGTTCGGCAAACAAACTCTCAAATTCTTTTGCCACATATATTTGGATCAGAGAAAGTCAAAGCACGACAAGAAGCCCCCCATCCAATGGATGTGCCGGACCTCAGATCATTCCTGGGGCTCGCTAGCTACTGTTCTCGCTACCTAGAAAACTTTGTGACAGTAAACACCCCACTCAGAGAGCAGACAAAGAAAAATCAGGATTTAATTTGGACAACAGAATGTGAGGCCATCTTCACAGAAATTCAGGTTCTGCTAGAGACACAGAAGTCACTGTGGAAGACAATCCGGTGGGACGAGGCGCGATACTTGCAAAATACGACCCCAGAACCCCACACATCACAAAGGTTGTGTTATATGCAAGCCATAGCCTCTCTGCCACAGAGCAGAAGTATTCGCAGGCAGAAAAGGGAAGCCTGGCAGTCAGGGTCAGATCAACCCATCGGCCATTCGGTCCGTGGATGGGCTGAAATCATATTGAGGCTCTGGGGGTCAGTTCCTTAAGTCAATGCTTGGGCCGGACTCCCAGGCATGGGCTTCACTTCAGGAACCTGCCCCCGGGGCCTCGTCGGACGCAAGTTGCAAAGGATCTCTACGTAACTCATGGCACCAGCAGCACAGTCAGTGTTTCAAAACACTGGGAGGGAGCGGCAGGGCTGCCTCAGCCCGGTCTGCTCCCTCCCAGTGATTTGTTAGTCAGACTCTGCTGTCAGCCGCCAGTGCCGTCCAAGTAGCGACCCTAGAAGTGAAGCTGCGCTGCACTGACTGGGGTCTGGCATGACCTCCTTCTGGGAGCTATAGGAAGCCCCTGTGGGCCTTTCGAGAAAATCCTTAGAGTGCAGTGAGTCAGGTGCAGAGTCCCTGGCTCTGCAGAGCCCCTTCCTCTACCCCCAGGGACAGCTCCAGCATCAGCAGCCGAGAAGGAGGCAGCTGAAGGTCGCTGAGGCATCTCCGGCCGCCGTCCTTCCCGCACTGAGCGCAAGGTGATCCCCTGGCGTTGGTGCTTCCCTGTGGCAATGAGGAGCCAGGCCTGGTAGCATCCTTTCTCCCTACCCCAGCACAGCACAGCAGGCTCTGAGGCTGATCGGGAACAGGAGCCCCCGCAGGTAGGCAGATTCCATCCTCTGCACCTAGCCTGCACAGGGTGGGCACAGGAGGGCCCGCGGGCGCACGCAGGCTCAGGTGCACATGGTGTATATTGGGGACGGTGGGGTGGGTACACACAAGGACCTGGGGCATGGCGTGCAGGTGAGAAGTGCACAGGGGTTGTGCAAGGGCACAGGTGAAGGGTGGCCACAGAAGGTCCCATGGGCAGGGCGAGCACACAAGGGCTCACGGCAGAGGCGGAGCGTGTATACACAAGCACAGGTATGGATGATGGGTGCACCGAAGGCGTGCATGTGAAGCCTCCTGGGCAGGGGCTTAGGTGGAGTGTGGCCGCAGAATATCCCCAGGGCAGGGTCTGCAGATAATATATAGCGCTTCGTGTCATATTCCTTATTTTTAAGGGCTGTGATAATGGTGGTTGTAATTGCTCAGTTTAATATGGCTTGGTGCGTTAGCCTCGAAAGGATGCGCCTGGCTGCAGCATTTGCACTAAAGGGCCCAGGGACCCAGTGTTTGGAAAACGGCACAGGGGCGGGAGAGCCCCTTGTCTTTAGGGCAATGTGTGTGTGCACCCAAGGACACGTGGTGGCAGGGTGCGCACTGTGTCATTCATATCCCTGGACTCCCATGGACACTGACACACAGTACGGTCCCGCTTTGAACACAGGTTTTCTGTAGGTTCTCAATGTGTCTTTATGTGAAACACCTGTGTGCTGGTCTCTGCGGGTTGTTTTGTGGTGCATGTGGGCTTTATTTGTGCATTTTATGTGCCCCCTCTGTGTTCTCGGCAAAGGCCCTGCATTTTATATAGCTTTTATGTCTCTGTAATATATTGTTGTACACCCCCTAGTCTGCCTGTATATCATTTCTAAGACATCCTACTACTCAACTGTTCTTGGAAAGAATATGCTCACTGTACCATGTCTGTATATATACACCTCACTGCACATATCTGTACAGCTCTGTAACCCAAGCTGAAAACTGTCTTGTTTCTTCTGCGCTCTGATACCCTCGGGTCTGGCGGACATTATAAATAGTCAATAAAAAAAACAAACAAACAAACAAACAGTGCATCAGCCAAGGATAAATGATACATGCAAGGGAAAGAGCCAAACACCTAGATGAAACATGGCTGGGTGACATCAAAGCAATGTTGCTGGTTTAGGAGGAACACACCACCGCCGAGGACCAAATTATCATGACGGACTGTTGAGTTGTGCTGCCCAGGTCACTGCGCCAACAGGTGGTGCCAACCGGTGGTTGACCTGGCCCACAAGGGACACCGGGGAGTGGTCTCAAAGAAGAAGCTGTTGCAACTGAAGATCTGGTTCCCAGGCTTGGACAAACAAGTCGAGGACACCCTAAAGAACGTGGCCATCTTCAGCGCAATAGCCCCAAACCCACGCCCAAACCCACTACTGATGGTGGTTGACTACTTTGGACCCCTCTGAGACAGCACTTATGCCCTAGTCGTGATCGACGAGTACTCAAGGTACCCGGAGGTACAAATTGTGCCGTCCATAGGAGCAACGGCAGTCATTCCAGTACTGCACCGCATACTCAAGGCCTATGGTATTCCTCAGACGATCAAATTCAACAATGGCCCACCTTTTGCCAGCGTGGACTTCACCAACTTTACCTAATACATGGATTTTAAGCACAGGAAAATGACACCCCTCTGGCCCCAAGCCAACGGCATGGCTGAGCACTTCATGAGGAACTTGAAGAGGGTACTGAAAGTGGCGCAGCTGTCCTGCAAACCATTTGAACAGACACTGTACCAGCTCCTGCGTGACTACCGCCACACTCCTACCAGCACCATGGGCAAATGCCAGGCTGACCTTTTGTTTGGCCGCAGGCTAAGAACTTGGCTACCTCAAGGACCAATGGAGGACAACCCCATACCAGAGGATGAGAAGATCTGAACCAGGGATGCCGAAGAAAAGCAGAGAATGAAGATCATGTCAGATGAGAGGAGAGAAGCTCGAGAGCACAACTTCGAGGAGGGGGACAGAGTACTGGTATGCCAGACCCAGTGACGGAAGGGTGATTCCTGTTTCACACCCAGCCCTCTCACAGTCACGAAGATGCAAGGCACCATGATCACAGCAGTGGATGAGAAAGTGAGGTTGCAAGAAATGTGTCACACTTCAAAAAATGTTGCAGTTCAGTGGCAACCTGGGAAGCCTCAGACGAGGAACAGGAAGATGGTGTGGACAGAGGGGTCAGGGGAGATTCCGATGACCCATACTTAGGAGATGAAGAAGTCTCCGGAGGTGAAGCCGCAGATGACGAGGGTGAGTGGACAACGGACAGATCCCTTTTCTGCAGCCACGGGCGGACAAGGACTACCCGCCCATGCGGGCAAAGACTAAACCCATAAGATCAATTGAAGATATTGACTAATCAAAGGGCCTCATCACAAGTTGAGCTATAGCCCTGAAATGCAGCGGTAACGATATTACTGCTGCATTTAAGGACTGGCCCTATCACGATTTGGGCGCTAAATGGGCTGTTTTAACGCCAGCATTTTTCTGGAAGTGAAAATCCCATTAAGCATCCTGTTTTCTGTGGTATTACCACCGGCTGTATTAGCCTGCAGTATTAGCACCGAAAATGCTGCATTTGATCCATTGGACCCAATGGGGAATGGGGATTTACCGTTAACACCCAACCCGTGATCCAGCGATAATACCGCCAGACCGGTGGGTGCTAAGGCTATTACAGTCGGGCGGTATTACAGCCGGGACACAGCTCAACTCGTGATGAGGCCCTAAGTGTTTAAATAGGGGGAAGGTTGTCATGTTCTGTTACAGTTCAATCCACATCATTATGTTGAAGGCGGGTTTAGGGTGGGGGTGGGACCCTGGAGCAGGGGATGCGACAGGAAAAGGGGAAGTTAAGTAGTTTCAATAAAGTACAAAGTAAAGGCGGGCAACAACTGTGTGGGCCTCCATAATTTTCAAATGTATGCTTGGTGTTACAGCGCATCTCTGTGCAAAAGGGAGAGCTCTGCTTCCGTTTAACAGTGATTTTCTTGTTTCTGCTTTAGAAAACAACTGGTCCTTGATAATGTTCAGCCAATCACCCACACCCTCCATTGATCTATCTCGAATTTTGCAAAAAAGTAGGGCTGAATATGCACATATAGGAAATAGCAGTCTCCACACAATAAAGGCTGTGTCTCTTTAAATGTGCATGAAGACAGACCTCTCCAAAAGGATGTTTTACCCATGTGTGAGGTCATTCCTGTGGGGCAGTGAACATGTTTGGTGATTATTGAAGGTAAAGGCAGTGGGACATTTTTTGTAGCCTCAATTATAAAAACCAGGTAATGACTCATTGTAATTTGCTTGTAGAAACACTCAATTTTCATCTATGCACCAGACAAATGCCGCCACCAAAATGTTGCACTGAGTTCACTGTTAACATTACTTATGGTATATTGGTTGTCTGATCAGATATGTGCTCTATTTCTCCACTTCCCTTCAGCATTTGAACAACTTAAACTTCACCAAATTAAAGAATTTGTGTTGCTAGATATAGGCAAGTCGACACTCAAACATCATGTTTAAATGAGACCCTGTATATTTTCTAACGGACTTGAGACTGTGCGTTTGCAGAGTTGTGCATTGACCTCGCACTGAAAGACTGGGGGTTTCTGCTGGCCAGGAATCATGTTAATCGGCAGAGCTCTGTTGGGTTCACTTTGCACTAGGTTAATGCGGTGGTTAGGGTGGAGCTCTGGGTCCACGTGCACTGACCGAGCTGTACGAGGATTTGAGTATGTGAATATGAGGGACTGCTGCTGGGCAGGAGATTCATTTAAAGCCAGTACACTTTTGCGCATGCTTCATAAATATAATAACAATGGCAAGTCTGGTCAGCACTGGGTTTTGATTTAATGGCTTTTTAGGGAGAATTCTCATAAATATGCCAATTCCTCCCAACTTAGAGCCCTCCAGCTCTTTTGCTAAATTTTGGGGCTTTGAACTTTTCAAATCAATGTGTTTTTCTGTGTTTGTTTCTTTTGGTTATGGATTCTAACCAACTCCATAGCCATCATCTTTTCAGTTGTGTCACACAGCACCCTCAGTGCAGTGGCACAGGGACTCCTTTCCAGGCTTTCCCAAGGTATAATAAACTACTGTTTCCCAGAGTAGGTAAAGTGAAATTGACTTTACTAGTATTTTAAATTCCTAGACCCAGCACATCCTATCTTACAATAGAGTGCTGGAGGGGTTACTTAGTATCCCCTGTGTCTAGATACTCATGTAGCAGTCAAATGCTACCCTTTCCTCTCAGAATGGCTGGTGGCAGTGGTTTTACAATGAACTACCATGATTTTTCCCGACCGCGAACACCAGTAGCGTTAAATTGCGGGAGCCATGTTTTTCAAGATGGCGTCTGAGCCCCCTTTGTAAAAACAGGTACCGGTCTTCTTTTTTGCAATTTCTTTGTGAAAAGGCCCTTCTAGAGTTTGCTCTGCACACCAAACCTAGTTTGGTTCCTTTGTTCATTTGCTTTTTGGCAGGCTTCGGGAGTGAAGACCGCCTCTGGCGCACAAGTTTCTGGGGTGGGCAGGAAGTGAGGGAGGTGCCCGAAACTCCCTGTGTTTAGTCTCCTAGGAGCTCCAAATGCACTCTGTGGTGACTGGCTGGCTGACTTTCCAGCAAGGACAGCCACCCTGCTGGGTGAGTGACAGATAGGCTGGAATTAATGGGAGTGAACTGAATAAAAGGCGAGTCTCTTGGCTTGGAAGGCAGAGTCGACCACTGGAACGAAAGAACTGAAGACAAGCTTGAAGAGGATGGCTGCTGCACCTCCTGGACTGTTGGTTTGCTGGTGAAGCCCTGCTGCAGGTCTGAGTTGTCAAGTTTACCTCGACAGAGAAGCCCCTACAAGGACAACTTCTCCCTTTGAGTTGGTGGGGCCAATCAACATGACAGTAAGCCAACCTGGATACCAATCTCGGAGATGGTTGCCTTTTCCTCAGAGTGCTGCAGGAACCCGAATAACCAGGGTGAGGGACACCAGTTTGTGTGCTTTACTCACAGCCACCGGAATCGAAGATTTGCCAGTACCAGCTTTTGGACCAGTCCCAGTGCAGTGCAGAAGTCCCCCGACATCCTCCCTCTTGTCCCCACGACTGAGCCACAGGAACAGCGAGTTCTGCAGGAACTGCCATGAACAGAAGTCACCAGCTGCATCTTTTTCTTCATTGAAAGGTACTGTGGAAATAAGACTGAGAGTGCTTACCTCTCGCCGTGAAAGTGCTTGAAACATTTGCAACTCGCAGGCCTAATCAGCTTGTGACCCAACATAAGATTCTTCTTTTTACAAACTACTTCTGAGAACATTTGCAGAGACTTTACTTTTTACTTTCCAGAACCGTTTTACCCTATCCAAGACTTTAGCCCATTGACTTTGGCCTAGCCTATTGAATTTTATTGACTCTTCTGGGGAACTCAAAGTATTTGCACCGTCTAAGAATAATTGCAACCTTTCATGTTCTAATAATCTTTGCCTTGTTACTCCTCTTGAAAGTATTCTGAATTAGTATTGAAGTATATTTGTGTGTGATTATATTGCCTCCATCTTATGAATGTTTTATAACTGACAGATAAATAAATTACTAAGTATTTATCAAAGGAACCTTCTGCCTGATTCATGGAATTATTTCTGCCGAAAACAGGGATTTGTGCGCCATTCTGCCTGCAAATCCCCATTTCTCAAACAGGGATTTGCGGGCAGAATGGCACACTAATCCCCGTATTCGGCACAAATAATTCCATAAATCAGGCTACTTGAGTGTAAGAGTTTACTTGAACACTTGCGATTGTAGACCTCTGTGTAACATCATTACTGCTCACATTACCCTCTTGAGATAAGCCTGGCTGCTCAACTCCGCTACCAAAACTGTGTAGTACAGACTTATACCAAAGGTTGGTTTTGCTTATACCTGTAGTCCTAGTTGTGTGTAGTGGTCCTAAAGGGTACTGCATACAAACTTTGCCTAACAGGGCTCTGTCAAAGTATTAGTGTAGGACTAGTGCTTTGCAGCACATTCATATTGAAGTGCCTTGGTGAGGCTGAATTGCTGTCCTAACACTGGAATCACTGGAATGGCTGGGAATGTTGCATGACCAAAGTCAATTGTGAATGTTTTATGAACCTCCATAGATTTGAAGCAGCCAGGGACCTGTGAACATTGCACGAGTCATGGGTGGGGCGGAGTGCTTGAAATGTAGGGTGGTTATGGGTGCGGTGAAGGTTGAAGTGCTTTTGGATCTTGGTAGAGGAATAGCATGGGGGCAGGAAAACAACATACAAGTGCAGCAGCTGGGCCTGGCAGGCTCATTAATTCAGGGGTAGAATTAGTGAACCGGGACAGGACTACATTGCACTTGGAAAGTTGTCTTTGGGGCTCATTATTGAAACCTCAGAGGAAGATAATTCAGGTCAAGACTGCTTCAGAGTAGGAATGAGGCACATTACTAGAGCTGCCTGAAGCCATATATGTTCGTATGCAAAACACATCATCCCACACCCAGAATATGCTCATGTAGACTATGTTCATGTTCTTGTGGATGTTCTTTCACTTTACAATTAAGGCTAATACAGCTAGGATGGGCCAACCTGATGATGCTGTTACCCGGCCACATTTTACCCACAATCCCAATAGCTATAACAACATTCCAGTATGAGCTGTGAGATCCTTGTGGCATATGAACATTCTAAGCAAGGAGCTTGGGGTACAATCGCCAAGCATTTGAGGACATTAGGGGTAAAATAGTCCACCATTTGAGCAGCTCGAGCACACGGATTGCTGAAAGGAATTTGCAAAATGCAGTGTGGTAGATACCTAGAGAGCATGAATAGATGATTGAGGAGCTTTGGCCACGGGGATAGATTGAGCAGCTTGCCCAAATGGGCAGACTAGCATTGGGATGTAGTCACCTGGTACGATGGCAACGTTCTGCCGTTGCGCGCTGTAACTAATATAGGGGGCGGTCCCACAACATGCCAGTGCACGCCGGGAGCCCCACAGGGTCTGTGTCCGTGTGTTCCTTTCAGTGACAGGTGGGACAAGGACTACGTACAGGGGTCCTAGGGCAATGCAGATTCTAACAATATTTCAAAAAAGGTAGCAGGCACTCCTCTCCAGAAAGAACATGGCATGATAACCTGTTCTGAGATGAAAGTTTGCAGCACACACGTTTTGCTCACTGTACCTAACAAGCATGAGAAGCTTGCAAAACACATGCATGTTAGGACATTTGTTGTCCTGTAATGAGTATAGTGTTGCCCCATATCTTTAAAATGTTCAGAGGCATCCCCCAAAAGTCTTTATGTGGAGTGATGGGCTCAGCCACTCATTGAAATAGGTGGCTGGTATTTTCACCCAACCTGTTTAAAATGTCACCAGCTGCCACTGTGCATGCCCATGGCATGTGCACAGCCCCTCAACGTTACTGCTTCAGTGTCAGAAATGTACCAGGATGGAGCGTTGTGGGTCACGGTGAGGTGTCCACTCCAAGCAAGATGACAATGCTTGGAGCTACGGGGACAAATAGAGACTCTGGCATCTGTTGCTTAGGACTAAACACAAGATACCTGGGAAAAGTGGGACATTCACTTCTAAGGCGGCACTCTGGGGGTGTTGTTTCCTATTGTAAGGATGGATGGCACACTGGAAAGCTTATATATTAGCTTTATTGAGTTATACAACATGAAGACCCTCAGCAGAGTGCCAGATTGTGAACTACATTAACAACAACTTCAACTGACAACTTCAGAACATCCAAAGGTAAACAAGAATGCTCTGAGCTCACAGAACACAGAGCTTAGTAATATTCTAAGAAAGCATTAACTATTTTATTTGCAAACTACATTACAACACATCTTCCCCTTTTTATATATTGCAATGAATAACAGCACTTGAACATTCCATCACACATCGCTCCTTTTCAACACTGCGTTTCTGTTCTTATTCAAGACTTGGCCACCCACAACATCCCATCCTCGTCGCCAATATTGTAAGGATGGATGTCACACTGGAAAGCTTGAGTGAGGTTGAAGGAAGAGGAGAAGAGGAAGATCTTGAGGAGTTTCTGGAATTTCAGGAGATCCGGCTCAAGAAGTAGAGCAGCAGGGAGGCTATTCCAGAGTGAGGCACCTGCTGGGATCTCCCCCAAATCTCTGCTTGGAGAACCGGTTAGCTCGTAGAAGGTTGGAGGTACATGAGCGGAGGGCTCGTGAGGGGCAGTATTTCGGTAGGCAGTGTTGAAGGTAGGTGGGTTCCAGGCCCCAGAAATGCAAATGGTCTTGAGTTTGATCCTTGCAGCCAAGGGGAGCCAGTGGAGGGATTTCAGCGCCAGAGAGATGCGGACCCTGGGCTTGAGGCCAAGGATAAGTCTTGAGGTTCTGTTCTGGATGAGTTGCAGAGGGTGCAGGGCAGAAGAAGGGAGGTTGAGGAAGAGGCTGTTGCAATAGTCCAACCTGGAGAGAACCAGGGCTCTGGAGACAGTGAGCCTCTGGGGGAAAGTGAGAAAGGGTAGAGTACCTCTGAGGATGCTTAGCTGATGGTGAGACTTTTTAGAGATGCCTGAAATGTGAGAGAAGGCGAGAGAGGAAACAAAGATGACCCCAAGGTTTCTTGCTTCGCAGGTGGGTGCAGGTGCAGGGCCAAAGGAGGCCGGCCAGAGTGAATGTGGAAAAGCGAGAGCAGGGGTCCCAATGAGAACGATCTCACTCTTAGTATTGGAAAAGCAGGGATGCAAATCCCTTGTTGAATTGCTACAGCGCTATCATGCCATCTCTCATGTGGACTGTGTGGGGCAAATTCTTCCAACAATTGCCAAGTATTGTGCCATTGAAGAAGGTCAGTTTGTCTCTCGATCTGTCTGGTTCCAAGGAGATTGGTCATGACTCTTATACTCAGTCTACCTTACCTGGCCCTGAAGATGCATGGTTATGTCACACACTGCACTGGCAAACACTGTGACAGTGGGGATAACACCCTCAGTTGCACACATCTGCTTTTGTGTGAGGCCCTCCATGACCAACTGCTGTGTTTTAAATGTGGCTACTCAGATCATGACTGTAACACAGGCCTCAGCACTTTCCCAGTTGTCGGCCTCCCCCCTGTTCTTTTATTGGGCCCTGGTGCTGCCCATCTCCATGCTATGGTTGTCTTCTTGCCAGCTGTAGTCTAGTTGATCCATGCTGAGCCCGTGGTTCTTCCTCAGCAAGCGTCAGCCGGCTTGACTGTAAACGATCCAGTGTCCTTGGGCTTCAGCAGTCATTGACGTTGGAGGGAAGGTTGTAGTTGATGCAGGCAATAAGTGCATGCCAGATTCCATTTTCCATGGCTCAATCACCATTATCTGGACTGCAATGGGCTACGCTTTGAGGTGGGTGTGTGTCTGTGGTACAGGTTGCAGGGTGCATGTGTGTTTAGAGCTGCCAGTCCCTCATCATCAGACCTGTATGGAGACAGGTATGTGCATTTTATCAGGATGCTTTCCATGTGTGGCATATATGGTATGACGAATGGCAACATTGTACTGGGTCATTTCCTATATGTGCTAAATGGTAGAATGTGTTAAAGGGCCTATGTTGATCATCGGTACTCTTTCACATAATAATTTTGTATTTTCTTTAAATTATTTATTTATATTGTCAGCTGCATGAATCTTTCATACAAACAAAAACGGCTATGTTTACCATACTAAAACGCTCATAAGAGGTTTTCTTTGCACTTCGAGTTGGACTGCCATTATGGGCGGGAACAGACTGATATGCAAATAGACACTATATCCAACTGTCTTCGCTTGTTGAAATTCGGTCTTAGGATCTACACAGCCTTTGCCTAACCAATGATTTTCTTTATTTCTTGACTGGCTTGCCCTTTTTTCCACTTCCTTTTATAACAGGGTAAAACTGATAAGGATAATTGTTCACAGGCACTGCTCTGTTTATAGTAACCAGGCTTTCTATATTTTTGTGAAAAGGCACAATTGTTCCTGACTCTTGTACACACGCTGAATTAGCTTTTGTGTTATTATTCCCCTCATATAAACTTGAACATGTCCCATGAAAACTGTAGACTAATACACTAAATATGAATTCAAACGTACCCTAATATGTGTGGGGCTGTATACTGCACGAAAGCTCTCCTATCTGAGAATGAGCATGTGCCGCGTCCACCTTACAGTAGGCAAGTGCCTCCGTTTACTCATTTTATTTAATGGATTTGTAAAGTGCCACTGCATATAACGGGTATTGTAACCTAGCAATATCCTACTACTAGGCTACAATACAGAATAGCCTGGGAATATATGGGATTGATTTGCTTTTTTTCTCCTGCATCACTTAAGTCTCTTGAAATGAAAAAAATAATCTTTTGGGGAATTACGCCTGTATCTAAATGAGTAGTTGGTGTAGACTGGAATGCCCAGGAATTACTTCCAGCTGACACCCTCTGGAATTACATCATGTATTATCCACTATATCGCAGGTCTTACTTGGGCAATCCTGCTAAACCCTTTTTTATTGACCTATTCGAATTGGACAATGCAATGTTCCAAATCTCTAATTTGTTGCTCCTGTCCGTACCAATTCAAATAAAATAAATAAATAAATGAAAACAATTTGGCATCCTCCACATTGATCAGCAGCATCTGGCATGCATTGATTTTCTATTTGGGAGCATATATCGTTCCTTAGCATAAAAACATTTCTCATAAATCATTAGTTTGCTGGAACATTTATGATACAAACAAGGTACAAGGTCCCCAGTAGTTTAATTAGCTGACACACAATATGACTCACCTTGAAGACAGCTGTCTACGATCAATTGTTCTAAAAAAACAAAACTGATTGCTCGTTGCTTCTTATCATTCAAGCCATTCATGTTCCATGCTCAGGTTGTAGACGTCGTTTGTACCCATTTCTATAATAAATGACATCTCAATTGGTTGGTCATCCTAACCAATTTTCTCCACTACAATATTCTGGTGTTTTTTACACACTTTTTTTTCTTTATCATAAGGGTTCCACTCATTCCCACACCCTCTTAGAGTTCCCTATAACGATAGTCATTAGTGATTCCAACTATCCACGCCACACACACATGATATATCCAATACTACAAGGAATATGTTATATGGGTTAGAATACCCTCTACCATTGCATGTCACTGAGTTCTGTGACCAGCTGGAGAAACAAAGCGACATGTTGAGTTTCCATCGAAGGTAAGAGAACTCCAAGGTAATTTGCAATATCCTTTTGAATGTATGCATGGGAGGAGGGATGGATTCTATTCCTTATAATACAGGAATGATCCACCTCCCCTTCAACATCATGTATTATCCACTATATCGCAGGTCTTACTTGGGCAATCCTGCTAAACCCTTTTTTATTGACCTATTCGAATTGGACAATGCAATGTTCCAAATCTCTAATTTGTTGCACATGGGAGGAGGGATGGATTCTATTCCTTATAATACAGGAATGATCCACCTCCCCTTCAACACTCGCTCTCTTGATTGCTCTAATGCAAGACATTTTCCAGTTTTTAACGGATATATTGAATGTAGAGTTTGGATGCAAAAACATTAATATGCAGGTTCTAATCTCTAGAACAAATGTTCAAGCACTTTAATACAACACACATGTAAAAGCTGAGTGACAACATGCGGACAGATTCTTGATTGCCTTTGTTAAACTAGAGTAGTGCACATGATACAATGTACTACCACAAATAAGCCCTTATCAAGAAATGACTGTAAAGTGTCACTCTCAAGGATTCTGCAAATCTAGCCACTGCTTTAATTAAGTGCTCCAGTAGCAGCTGGAATGATGTATGGAATGATTGCTCAAACAGCAGGAATCATGAAGTTTCAACAAGTTATTACAATTATACTTATGATGACATTTTCTTGTTACAGGTCAGAGTGATGTCACTTTTATACCGCTATAAGGAAATTAACAAAGATTGTATACAGATATTGCACGCTGTCGTGTATAATAACCTATTACTACAAGCTCTTTCGATGTAACCATCGTCCAAGTTAGACCTCACACAGAGGGGGCTCTGTTTAAATAGCCGTGTTCCTTTTACCATTGCGAAACGTGTTTTTATGTCAGATTTTCAATTGTATATTCTGTATATTTTGCTGAAGCATTTTTGTCAGTGGTCAAAGTGGGCAGGAGCTGTGGGGAGCGGTGTTCCTCTACTCTTTTTAATTATGTTTTACTGTTCCTATACTTTCATTTTTTTAAAAATCTCTGCCAGAATGATTTTGTTTTAAAATGAAAGTGTTGGAAGAAGTTGAAAATAACACTTCAGTGCACTGCTCTTAACGTTTCCTTACATTGCAGGTGCTTTTATTTGGGGGTATGTACTGCGCGTAGCAGGGGGCGTGGCAACGGGGTTTGAGGGGAAGTGGCAGGCCAGCAGGAAACAAACTTCTTTTCGTACGCTTCGACCACTGATTTTTGTCACTTTTGGCAGAATCCGTTTTTAACTTAGCAAGGCATTGAAAATAAGAAGAGTCCAAAGTTGTTCTGAATGTGTTGCTATATGTTACAATTTCTCACCTGGATTAATCAATTAATAGGTTTTTGTCGCTATCCATATATCTTGTGTATTGTTTTGTTCATCTTTTTGTGGCAGGCAATACCAGCAACAGGAGGATGCTGCAAGGTCTAACGGAAAGGAAAATAATGGTAAGGAAAATGATGAATGAGTTTGGGCAAAGAATGCCCAATGAAATAGAACAAACTGAAAAGACATCAATGAAAATGTAATAAAGGGTTAGTAGCTTTGCAGATGGACCAGCACCGAAGAATGTATGGATCTTCATCTGGTCAGGTCCCAGTTTTAGAAAAGAGGGTAGGAAGTCAGCGAGCTCCAGAGGGAAGAGCCTTGCAAGTTAAGAGAGCTACCACTAAAACATTTGTATTTGGGCGGCTTGGTGATGGACCAGTTTTAGTAAGGAGACCTGTGGAATCTTATCAGCTGGTAGCACAATAATACTTATACTCATTTGCCAGGAGTTAGGCCATAGAATGCCATGCAGGCGGTTAAAAGGACTTTGAAGTCAACTGTACATTTTTCCTGCTCCTAAACAAGGAGTTCATGGTAGGCGAAAGGTGGTCAGATCATTTGAAGCCAACGATCATCATAAATAGTGCAAGCAGCTTTTCTCGAGTAAAAGAACACAAAATGACAACTTCCTGTTGCTGGATTTATCCCAATTTCTCTAATCTAACAAGAGCTCAAATTTTAGTGCCAAATCTGGATATCCTTCACGACTGTTCGATCTTGCATGCCTTTTTGGAAGCTCCTGCTTTCTCACATTTCTCCGGCACAGAAATAGGGTGAAGAGTTTTTCGTCAGTTTGATTTTACTGCCACCCACGGAAGAGATTCCAGAAGGAATTCATTCAAAAAGATGCTGCAAATTTCATAAAGCTTATACTGAAGAGTTACATGTGTTTTTACCGACAAATTTTCACAGTGCTATTTTTGATTGCCTTTGTTTACCCATGTTTTTCAGCAGAATGCAAAGGGGACCCGCCGCCCGACCTTCCCACTGCGACCCGGACCAACCTCCCTGCTTGTTTGCGTCCAAAATTCGGTAAATAAAAAGCAGTACAAATATTCTGTGGTGGAAAAGATTTCATCAAAATATTGAATGCCATACTGTGGATGCCATTATTTCATAAAAAGTAGAACTATCACACGTAGCACGGTGATAAGGAGAACATATTCTCAACAGGTACCACACTACATAATGATGGCAAAGTTTTAGAACCAGTTATTTCTCAATAGTGATATTTATCAAAAATCCATTTTCTTACAGAACAATATAAGTACAACACATTGTATAAAATATATATATATTTTTTTTTAATGGAACGCATATGGAAAACACTTTATTATTTAGTTTGGCAGACTAATCAGTAAATGACAACGTTTGTAAAAGTCATAAAATGTACAGGGACAGTTGTTAAGTCTATGGCTGTGTCAGTATGTGATCAATTTCTCGATTTGCTTCAGGAACAACAACATATTGATTTTCATTGAAATAGAAGATGCATTATTTTGCTGAACTTTATAAAGTCGTATTACATCGAGACTTTGTGTATGAGATGGATTGAAAGAATCACATTTTTGATGACTGTGCTAAGATAGACCTAAAATGTATCAATAAAGGAAAAAACGTAATAATTAGAGTAACTCCAAGTGCACGACAAAACCCAGCTTTATTCGAAAAACAAACGGCTGCTGCGAGAGCATACAAAATACAATCTCAAAATGAAAACAGGACCAACAACTTTTTTATTTTCAGAACTTGTCATAATTGATGTCACAATTAGCTACTATCTTCAAACTTCTATTGTAGTCCTGGATTGGACAGTAGAATATACAATATATGATTATCTATAAGCAAATCTCTTTAGAATTGGTTCTTGTCTAACTAGTGGTTCCTCTTAAGTTCATCCTCCTACAATGACACATTTCTACTTCATTTTTAACTGGTTGGCACTATACAACATTGGTCGATAAGGAAAACACAAGGTGATTAAACAGGTCTTAGCTCATAGGCCTTGCCCACCATCAAGCAGTGGCAAGTTTAGAGGTGAGGAAGGAGAAATGGGTGTACAGTTATAATCTAGTTAAAGAAGATACTCCCCACTTGTTCCCAGGCCTGGGTTTTCACTGTTAGCCTTATTCATGGCCTTGGCATGCTGCCTCTTTGTCTGGATGTGCGAAGGAAATGACAGGTGCACTATCAAATTGGCTCTGGCATAAATTACCATTATTTCAGTCACGTGGTAGAGGACCACTATTCGGAGCTCAATTTTGTCTATTTACTAGATTTTCTACTATTTTATTGTGTGTGTGCTTTCCTTTGTCAGCCATTCAGGGAGCTGTGTATCTGTTTGTTATGTGAGCAATTGACATTCAAGGAGATGTGTGTTTCTCTGTGCAACCCACTGTAACTAATTACATTTATTTAATTAGGGAAGTGGTTGGTAGAGGAGAATTAGTGCAGAAGATTACCACTGGAAATTATACTGTTGACTCGGAAGCGTCCTCTGCAGAGAACCAAGAACCGAGATGAGAGACGAGAGAGTGAGAGGTGCGGCTTGAGTCACGCTATCCGACGTTCAGAGGTTCTTTCCTCTAACCATGTTTCCTAGCTCTCTCTGAGAGAGTGTGCTGCGGGCGGCGGCTGCTCCGGGACGTTAGTGGCTGAAGCAGATCCGTTGGCTGCAGCTGGCTACTTGGACGTGGGCGCACCCCAACCCAGCCCAGTCCAGTTTAGCCCACAGTCCATAGTCCGAAGCTAACAGGGGAGGGAGCAAGACTGGTGTAGAAGCGGGCTACAGCCACTTCAGCAACAATCAGGGTAAGATTGTGCCCTGCCCCCACGAGAGCGGAGAGCACTCCCATTTCGTGTGCTGTGCCTGCTACTAAAGGAGTCGCTGGTTGTGCTGAGCTTGAGCCTGTGTGCTCGAGTGCTCCGAGTCGTGCTCTCGGTTAGCTCTGGGAGAGTTGGAGCTTTACCTCACGTGGTGAGGGGGTGGATGGTACATTCCCCCTTGACCTAGCTGCGTGTGCAGTGTACAGCTGTGGCCATTTAGGCGGTCATAAAGGCGGGGTGTCTGGATCACTGTGGACGGAAGCGGCCTCAGAAGGCGAGGTGCGGCTTGACATTTAGAAACGCAGACATAGCGTTTGGCGGCCTGCTTCCCTGTCTGCCCATAGGAGGAAGGGGCGAGCAGGGAGCAGTAGGGGGTGTGAATATCTACCCAGGGGCGTATTCTACCATAGCTCGGTTCCTCCAGCACACCTTTACATTTAGGGGGTACCGGCAGAGAACCGGAACAGTGTTTTACGGGCCGGAGACTGTGGGCATTTGCCTTTGACCCTCCTCTCCTCTCCATTCAATGTGCTGAGTATTATCTTTGCCAGTGAGGCAGGACTTAGATAAAGTAACTCTCAACGGCGAGGGTAGCCACTCTGCCGTTATGCAGCAGGGGAAAAGAGCTCCCCATTCGATTTACAATTTATGGAAAATCAAGGTAAAACCTGTGAAGGAATGTAAGGAGAACAACAAGAAAGGCGAAAAACGCAAGAAGAACGTAAAAAATTCCTTACCGGTTGCGCAAGGAGCTATTACAAATTTCTTTGCTGTGAACCCTCCCTCTGAAATAGACTCTACCATCAATGAGGAAACGGCTGTTCCAGGCCTAAGTGGTAATATTTCTTTAAACACCACTAACTTTGATGACATAGACAATTCATTGCTTGACCTTTGTTTAGACATACAGAGAGGAATGTCGTCACAGATTCCCCAGAGGGTTTCTAGCAGCCTAACATCTCCTAAGGAAAACATCAGCACTCCTTCGGCTGTACATAATCCCGAGGGTAGTAACGGTTGCCTGTCTGCTTCTCCAAATCTAGCGATGGCTTCCATGGAGGATGGACCTGAAAATGAGGTTGAGGATGATAATAGTCTGCATCCAAGTTCAAGGCGATAGCCGAGCTTCAATCTTCGGTGGCCTCCCTTCAATTTGCGCTTAAAATACTTTTGCAATTGTCAGGACACATTCTGAAAAACACCAACACCATTACCATGGCGCTAGATCTTAAGGATTTCCCTCGAGACGATGTGGAAGAGAATCTATCTGACGCTGTACACATAGTGGAAGAGACGGAAGAACAGGAAATTACTCCCGAGGAAGCTGCTGAAGATGCTACGCCTCACGGGAGCACCCAAGAGGAGGATGCACCATCATTGTGCCTAGAGGATCAGGAGCTTGGACAAAGTCCTCGGGCTTCTCCTTCACGGAAACAACGTAGATTGGCCAAGAAGGCACTTAAAAATAAGAAAGCTACAATGAGTGCCCCACTTCCTACTGCTGGCCTACTGCCTGACCCAGAAACTCGCTCAAAAAAAGCTAGGAAAAGACTTGCACGAGCGATGGCCCGAGCGGCAATGATAAAGGGTCTCCTCTCAGACTGGCTAGTACCGGGAGAGAAGTCCATTGTGGTACACCTAGATGAAGCCTTGCTGGTGGACCCTGAGCAAGACATTGATCTCAGTACTCCATTATGTCCTGAAGAACTCTCTGGGACGGGGGCAGCAGGAGAACTACCAGAGACTACACGGCACGGCCAAAAAAGCTCAGCGGAGGAGTGCAAGGAGAACCGCATTTGCTTTATTAAGACTCTTTATCCTAGTGAGAAAAATCCCTGGCTGTCACTTTATGAGATCTTAACTAGACTTCATTACATCCCTCAACTTCAAGTTCTGAAAACTGAGGATTTCTTGTTCATTGAACCCCTGCAGGTGCCTAATTCACGTGTCTCGGCCATACATTGTACTTTTTTGGCCTCTGCACAACTAATCAGAAACTTCAAAGAGGAATTGAGGGCAGTTGACATTGACATTGATGTAGATCCGCAGGAGAGGGATCCACACGACGAACTTGAGGTCATTGATACATCTGCTCCCCCAGCCAATGAGCCCAAGTCTGTGGCAACGCAAAACTCTGCCTTGGTTGAAATACAACAAGCTCTCAAATCACTTTTGGAATCCCTCCCACGAGTACTACAGAACTACTGATGTTTTTCTTTAATTTCTTGGAATTGCAGAGGCTTTGCACATCTTTTGAGGCCAGAGGGCTCAGTAGATTTATTGTCCAAACACAGCTGTATCTGTCTCCAAGAAACTTGGTCATTGGACCCCTTATTACTTGATGGTTTTGTTACATATCAGTCACTTGCCAAAAGAGGTGACAAGGGTTGCCCATTTGGGGGTTTACTTACAGGGGTGGTTAATACGGTCATCTCACGAAAGATACAGTGCAAAGCTGAGGACTATCTGTTGGCGGAAGAGGTTGATTAACTAAATGAAGGTGGTCTGTGTAGATTCCTATTGATTAACCTCTATAACCCCCCTGGTGCTGTGGCAAGAGAACCTTTACAAGAAGCAATTCAGGATCTATTGTCTTCTTGGTCACTGAGGCCTGGCAACATTGCGGTAGTGGTTATGGGGGATTTTAATTGCCATATGACAGGTGACCTCCTTGTATCTCCAAATCCCGACCTCAGTGCAAGATGCCTGATGACCCATGGAAAAAGGGAGGGAGAAGGGTTAGGTTGGCTGCAACTGTTCGACTCATGGGATCTTACCATGATTAATGATTGCACAGTGGGAGATTGGCCTGGGAAACATACTTGGACTAATGGCTCTTCGTTCAGTACCCTGGACTACATATTTATGTGCCCCGAGTCCAGAGTCGCTAACATGTGTGTAACGCCCAATAAATGGAGCGACCATGCATTGTTTCTTTGCTCATTCCGCCTCCCTTCCCCCTCCACCTCTCATTCTAATATTGGCAGTATTCAAACCAACTGCTCCGGCACTAGAATAGTCTGGTCAGAGAAGGACATAAGAGCGGCCACTGAAGCTCTTAAACCCGCCGCTTTATGGGGTCTTCCTCACTTCGATCTCATGACTGTAAATGACATAGAAGACTGGATTCGGGGATTTTCTGGCCTACATGCCACTATAAATACGAGGCACATGCTAAAGCTTGGGGTCAGAAATTTCCCCTATAACAAGGGAATCCGGGAGGCCAAGAGAGGGTATAGAGCTGAGATTCGGGGTTTTAAGAACATGAATTTAGTGGGAGCCGCCTACTATGAGAAAGTTAGAAAAGCTAAAAACAGATATAGAGCCTGCATTAAGAGCATAAAAATGTCAGAGGAACAACAGATATCAAATGCTCGTACAAACCATCTGCTCCAGAAACTCTCGTAGTATATGGTCACTCCTAAATGAGAATAGAGGCAAGGTAAATGGACCATTAGCCAACCCTATCGGTGAAGAAGTATGGATAAAATTTCTATTAGGTCGTAACTCTGGAGAGGTGGAGGCTCCTAGTATATCTCAAGTGAAGGCTCCCATCCCCCCGCTGTTTGACGTTTCAGCAGGGGCCATTCATAACAAAATAGTCACCCTTAAGGCCTCTAGATCCCCCAGCCCTAACGGGCTGGCTAATGCAGTAATTAAGAACTAGTCTGCATTTTGGGCACACCTCTTTTCTATTCTTTTCAAAAAGATCTTAGCTCAGGGGACTATTCCCCGCTCCTGGTAAACGGCTACTCTCGTCCCTGTGTTTAAAAAAGGTAGCCGCATAGATCCTAACAACTACAGGCTCCTCTCCATGCTTGACATCACTGGCAAACTCTTTGCCGCATTACTGCTTAGTGAGCTGCAGAAGTCAGTGGAACAGACCAACATACTTAGCAGATTCCCATGTGGTTTCCGGCGAGATTTTTCCACCTCTCACAATCTTTGGGTGATGGATATGCTTCGCACACGGGCACTTAGCAAGGGGCAGCCCCCGCTTTATGCCCTATATATTGACTTCAAGGATGCCTTTGATTCTATCCCTAGAGCAAGGCTATGGATTAAGATGGAAACAATGGGCTGCCCGCCTGGTCTTTTATACTGTCTAAGCCAGCTGCATCATAATACCTCTGTGTGCCTCAGATTAAATCAGGAAGGCAGTATGACTAGACAGGTGATCCAGAATAGGGGGGTAAAGCAGGGATGCGTAACTGCACCCCTCATTTACAATCTTTATGTATATGACATCCCTGCAGCACTTGCCAAGGCTAACAACTGCCCTCCGAAAATTGGTGAGGCACCTTGCACTGTCCTAGCATATGCTGATGATCTGGTTGTATTTGACAATACCATAGCTGGACTTAGGCGCTCTGCATTCACCTTATGGGATTACGCTAAAAACAATGGCTTGACTATAAACCTAGGTAAGACAAAGGTACTCAGATTCACTAGGAAAAGAGCATCCCGAGTCAATCTGCGGGTACATAATAACCTTATACTTTACGCTCCATCCTATCGGTATCTTGGAGTAGAAATTGAGCCATTGGGTGATTACCTCATGTGCCGGCAAGGATGTATAACCAGGGTGATGCAAGTGATAGCATTAATATCTTTGTTCACAAACAAGCAGGGCGGCTTTACCTTGTGGGGGACTAGACACCTATACATCCAAGTGTTTGCGCCTACGGCCTTGAGTCTCTTCTCTCTTTCGATCTTGCCTGGCTGCAAGTGATGGAAGGTAAATTCTGGCGCCGGATACTGGGATTACCTCCGAGTGTCCCAGTGGCCCTGATTGGGCTTGAATTGGGCCCCCCCTCACTCAAAGCATTGGTACTCAAAAGGAGGGCAGGATTCTATCTTAAAATGAAGGGCAGCCCTTCCAATCCGTTACTGGCTGTGATCCATCAAGAAGTGAGTAAAAAACACACCACTTCTCCCTTCCTGAAAGACATGACCAAATTTCTCATGGATATAGGCTGGACGCACAGAGGGGTGACTGTCTCTAAGGATGTTCTAAAAGCGCTCAGCAAAAAGGTGGACCTATGGGACTGGTTAGAGAATTTCTCACACTTGAGCAGCCTAAAGACCTTTCATTTTGTATAATATAGACTTTATAATTTTATGAAACCACAAGCATATCTGTATCTCTGCCCCACCAAAAGGCTCAGACGTTTCATTATTTTGTTCCGTCTGGAGCAATTCCCCACCCTGCATAACATAGGAGCCAGGGAAAAGATCCCTGCCAGTGAGCGAGTTTGTCGCTTGTGCAAATCTCCTGAATGTTTGGAGACAGCCAAGCACTTGTTGACTGAGTGTTCGACTCTGGGGTGTTCAATCTCTAAATATCTTGGGGAATTTGTACACGATCCACTAACCATTTGTGAAACATCATTATGGCTTTATTGCACTAACACCTGCAACATGCATTTGTTTATTGCATTATATAATCTGTGGCAGCAGATTGAAAAAGACCTGGGCTCCTTGATCTGAAACATCTCATAATGGTGGGTTAAAGATTGCTTGTGATACTCTGATCAGGCAGGGGTTTCATACCTTTTGTACCTTTATTATTACTCCGAGGCAGGGTGTCTTTTGTTGAGATGTTTATTGCTTACGTATATGGCTAAGATTGTGCTAATGTGTAGGCAAAGACTATAAGCAACACACAATTGTTTTTATCTGAATATTTTGTGTTCTTTCAGGTTGTAAATATTCTAAAGAAAAATTTTGCTTTACCACATATTTTCTTCTGTATATGACAACTGCTGATTTGTTTCTTTTAATGAGTTAATATTAATGTATGTAATTTGTATTATGTGTAAAGTTTGAATTTACTTTCAATCTGTATCACATTAAAGAATTTGTATTATTATTATTAAATTTATCAATTATGCCTTGTGCCCTGGGAAACTTTATCTAGTATGGTTTCAGCTTACTATGCCAAACTCCCCTCAGCCCACTGACTGAACTCTGTGGGGCCTAAAAACTGTGTTTTAAGAAATTTTTTGTCAAGCTGCAGTATTTCAGAATTGAGGCCTTGTTGGTTTTAGTCTAAAATGGCAGTACTTTGGTTTACTTCCCTCCTAGTTGTGCCCTTCGTCTCTTAAATGTTTACTGTTTATTGTGTCTTCATATATGTGCTCTTCATGTCTGCATGCAAGTATTTTTCATGTCTGTGTGCTTCTTCATGTCCATTACATGTGCTTCATGTGTTGGTGTGCCACCATTTAATCATTCCCTACATGTGTGTGTAATAAATGCGAGAATTGCTAGTTTCTCTTTGTTTCCGGAATATGCCTGATTTGAAAATGGCCGGCGCCATCCTCGCACCATAGCAAGGCTGTTTACTCGTTGCTTAGCAACCGGGTCCTTTTTTTAAACAATCAACCCCGCCGGCAGGCGGAAGCCGGCCAAGGAAAAAGGCCCTGTCTGCGCTCTGTCTATGCTAGGGCCGCGCAGCCGTGTCACCCATCCTCGAATAAGACTGACTTGTCTGACATCATACTTTTATTTGAAAGATAAGCCGTATATAACCATACACCTCACCCATGTCCCTCATCTCTGTCGGAGCCTGCAGCACACCTTGCAGTACTACGTAATTAACGCTACCAATCACGGCACCACATAACTTTAATCATGTACCAGATTCTTCCTCTTTGTTGTACAAACTTGTGATCACCATAAGCATATGCTCATGGTGTAACCCATTGTGTTCCGCTCACTGGACCTTCAGGCCAGTCTTAGGCTCGAAGTTATGCTCACCGCCTTAATTTAGATATTTTGCCTTATCGAGCAACAAAAATAACTGCATTGCCTCCTCTCCCTTATTGTCTAATTTGCCCATATGTATAGAAAGGCAATCAATGTGTACGATAAACACACGTACAGCTAAATGTATCTGCTCATAAGTCCAGCTAAGCTTTACATCTCGATTTAAGTTGAACGTCCCTTCGCACCTCCCTCCGCGCCTCTGCCATATTTTGCAACTATTACTGACTTGTTTGGCATGAAGGTAAAAGGGCTGTGATTTACAGTAGCCTATTGCTCTGTTTTTCAAACAGCCTACTTTGTAGTATCTAGTACTATGCTAACATTTGATGTTAAATCATAGTAGCCTATCTGTATGCCTTTAGTAGCTAATGCCTTTTACACACATGTACCATATTGCCATTCAAATTCACCTAATTGCAACGTTTCTAACTTGTAGCGGCTCCCACCTGTGCATGTGTTAACTATTGTCTATTTAACAAGTCACATAAATAACTTACACTACCTAATACGTGCCATTGACCCAGTAGTGTATGCTGCAATTACTCCGACTGCTAGGCTGCTGTTTATTCTTGCCATATTAATAACGTGTACTAACTACTAGGTTGTCAGTGAAGTAACTGCATAGCTCTACTACACTAGTCCACTGGGCATGCTGATTAGCGTTATCTTCTACACTGCACTACTCTTGATAGTATTGACCCCTATATTCTGTCTCTCTTCCAGTGCCAGCTGGCCCCTTTGTCCATACCATGTATGCCCGCACTTGCCTCATTGTACAACTGTTGTTTGTCTCCTGGATGTCAGCTCCTCTGCTACAGTTATAGATACCCTATATAGAGCGTGCCAGATCATAACCATGACCACTCCTACCACACTACCCCTGTGGATAAAGCCAACTAAATTCTTGCCACCCCTTAAGCATAGGTTTCAGCATACAACCATTAGACCTACTAAATTTCTACCACAGTTAAATCTTGGAATTAATCATCCTAATACAGGTGCTGCCACTTCAGTTGGATCGCACTGTACCTTAACTCCTATCCAATGGATTCAACGCTTTGCCACTAGACTGGTACCAAACCGACCATGGTCTACAGTGGTAAGAAATGACAGGCTTGGTTCAAGATTTAATAAAACCCACTCTCTATGTACAAGCCTTCCTCTCAAACCTAGTCTTACCCCTTCTCACAATAACTCCACATCCAAGATCAATAATACCAAAAAAAGCTAGGCCAGAGAAACACTCTTCCTAACTGCTCTAGCACTGCACCACTGCTTATCAAAGGCGCTCTGATCAACGTGAGATCTATGGTAGCACATGCTATAGACATAGCCGAACTGATCACTTCCAAAAAAATTGACTTTTTAGCAATAACTGCGACGTGGCTGCATTCAGCTGCTGGTCCTTCCCTCTTACTTGCTATACCTAATAACTACACCATCTTAAGAGTAGATAGAGAAGCTTCCAGAGGCAGTGGCATTGCCTTCATTGCCAAGTATAGTCTGGGTCTTAGAGTATGCACACTACCTCATGCCACGTCTTGTGAATTGCTCAATGTGAAACTACCTCTCACTAATTCACATACCTTAACCTCGTACCTGATATATAGACCTCCTGGTCCTATTGGCTCCTTTGAGGAAGACATCACAACTATACTATCTGCAAATACTAAACCCACCTCGCAAATACTAGTGCTAGGAGACTTCAACCTTGGTCTCAACGACCCTAATGATCAACATGCCTTGGCATTGACTAACACCCTCACTGAACTAGGCCTTACGCAAAGAGTCACTCAACCCACGCACGTAAAAGGTAGAACCCTAGACTGGGTGGCCGATCTTAATTGCGAGACAATAATCACGTCCATTGAACCTTAGACATGGACAGACTATTGCCTACTGACCTTCACTATACAAGATAGCATATCGCCTATCAGGACTAACCCGCTAGCTCCTCCACTCCTCACCAGGAATAAACGGAACATTACGGTAGACAAGTTAATTCCTCATCTGCATCCCACCTTAAACCCTCTGCATGCTACTTCAGACCCAGCTATGCTAGTAGATTTATACAATTCTACTATCACACAAGCTTTAGACATTATTGCACCGCTCAAAATGTGCAAACGCAAACCCAGAGCCCACCTGAATTCTTGGTTTACACCTCAACTAAAAGCCCTTCGGGCAGAAAAAACAAACTGGAAGCCCTGTGGAAGAATCTCCCTACAGTGTTTAGTAATGTTAACTTACTGAAAATTACAGCCAAATACAAAGCTGAAATACTACAAACCAAACGCAATACATACAATGATAGGATTAACAAAGCCAGCTCTAGCACTAGAGAACTCTTTATCATCCTAAGAGAAATGGATGCCCCTATCCCCCCTACGCACACCTGTAATTAGGATAAATCATGGTGCACCAATATCCAAAATGCACTGTCCAACAAATTCTCTCTCCTCCAAAATAAAATAGCAGATAAAAAGTTGAACCTTCCTAACGTAGGCACATATCAGAGAGCCCTAGATCACACCTCTAAACCCCAGGCGTTTCAAATTTGCCCAAGTCACTACCCGAGAGATTGAAGATATCATAGCCTCGCTCAAACCTTCGAGATGCCAGGGAGATACTTGCCCGGCCCCCATATTCAAAGAAGCTGCCAGAGACCTGGCTCCCTTCATTATCACACTAATCAATGCCTCATTTCAAACATGCACTGTCCCCACTAACCTCAAGGATGCATGGGTCTTACCACTCTTAATAAAACCTCCTTGGACCCCAGTATCCCCACTAAACATAGACCTATCACAACAGTCCCTTGTCCATTAAAGATAACAGACAAAGCAGCCTACCTCCAGATACAATCATACCTGGAGACCAACAACCTCCTAGGGCTCCGGCAGTCTGGATTCAGACAACAACGTGGCACAGAAACGGCTTTGATTGACCTGAAGAACCAAATTGATGAACTTAAAGACAATGGGAAACATGCCCTCTTACTCTTACCAGACCGATCAGCCGCATTTGATTTAGTGGATCATAAAGTGCTGTACAAGCATCTATCCACAGCGGCACATTTCTCCAAAGAAGCAACAGCCTGGATTCAATAATTTCTGAATAATAGGTCAATGAGAGTATTCTCACCTTCAGCCTCAGCAGACCCTACACGATTAACATGTGGAGTACTGCAAGGATCTTGCGTATCACCTACGATGTACAATATCTTCGCCAAGCCACTGTTTGATGACCTAGACCATCTGAGTGTCACCTACACAAATTATGCAGATGACACCCAGATCCTTATATCACTTACTGTAGACTACGATACGGACCTGGCCCTTGTTAACAAAGTCTATCTTATCATTCAGGCTTAGATGGCCTCACACGGCCTGTGCCTGAATGATGATAAGACTGAGCTCCTGCTCCTAGGTGCATTGGCCAACCTTAATAAAGTCAGTAACCAATACCTGTCATTCAACATCGACGGTATTGACATTAAAGTGGCAAAGGAGGTAAAACCCTTAGGTTTTTACCTAGACTCAACACTAAACTTGTGCAAGCAAGTTAACGCCACGGCTTCAGCAACAGCATACACCTGTTAGCTGATACATGCCTGTAAAACTTTCTTATCCACAGAGAGTTGCATTACCTTAGCGAGAGCACAAATTCTCTCGAAACTTGATTATTGCAATGCACTCTACGAAGGTGCTAGCAAATACATTGTCAACAAACTTCAAATACTACAAAACAATGCACTTAGAACGGCGCTATGTATTCCCAGAAGACAACATATTTCGGAGGCCATGCAGAAGAACAACTGGCTTTCAATGAAGAACAGGGAAAAACTGTCTCTCTCACCCACAAATGCCTAACCAACTCAGCTCCCCAATACTTAATAGAGAAAATTGACAAAAAATCTTCAACACACTCTACGAGGACCGCAAACTCTTTCTGCCTTAAAGTCCCCAGATTTAAACTGAAAAAAGCAGGGATAGCAGCTTTCCTGTTATGGCCACCCAGTTATGGAACTTCCACCCTACTACTTTAAGAGCAGACCGGTCAGTCTTTAGCTTTAGGAAAGGTACCAAAACTTGGCTATTCACTAAGAACTCATGATGATCGCTAGGATGCCGACTGATGTCCTTTCACATCAAAACACTGCTCTTTTCTTTGTAAACTGTACTGTTGTACCCACCCTATGTATTACATTATCTATTCCCTGGTATATTAATGTAATCTTATGTCTGTAACTATTTCTTTGAGCAATGTGTACATTGAACATTACTTGTAATGTGCCGAGATACCTCCGGGTTTGGTGCGCTATATAAATACATTTTAAAAAACAAACACACTATCTGCCGCCCTGCTTTGTGTCACACAATCTAATCTACTCTTATCAGCACTACATGGCTCTTAATGTTTATTAGCGGCCTACTGCACCTTTTTCAGATATATTTCTGGTTGTGATCGTGATGGAGAACCTGTCGACCTGTTGGGGGCGTGGCCAATACTGGTGAAACTCTCATTTCCATTACCACAACTCATTCTTAGAGGTATTCTTCCTTTCCTCTCCTTCCCCCAGAAGCTCACTGTCTCCAGAGCCCTGGTGCTCTCCAAGCTGGACTACTGTAACAGCCTCTATCTAAATCTGCCTGCCTCTACTCTCCGCCCTCTGCAACCTATCCAGAACAGGACTGCGAGACTTGTCCTTGGCCTCAAGCCCAGGGATCGTATCTCTCCAGGACTGAAATCTCTGCACTGGCTCCCAGCGGCTGCGAGGATTAAGTTCAAAACCCTCTGCATTGTAGACAAGGCCTTCTGGGGTCTGGGACCGAAATAACTTCAACTCTCTCTACCTAAATATCTTCCTTCTCGAGCTTTTCGCTCATCTGCCTCCAACTCCCTTAGGGTCAGTCGCTTCTCCAAGTAACGAGTTGGTGGCAGATTATTCTCTTCAGCAGGGGCCTCTCTCTGGAACAGAATCCTGCCTCGCTGAAGCTTGAGGAGAACCATCTCCGGTTCGGGAAACACCTCAAACTCTTCCTCTTTGCTTCTGCTTACTCTCCTCCTCTCCCTTGCTGAATTCCTGACCGTAATTGCACTGGCTACCTGTGCCACCCTTTTGATCTCTGGCCCAGGCCCCGTCAATTACCCACCTGCACGACCTCCCTGGCAACCCCTGCACTTGGGACCGTTTCCTGTATCCCTTCAGTGCCCCCCTACTAGCACTTACGTCTGCACTTCCTTGCACTTGCCACTAGCTGGCTGTTATGTGTCATATTTATTCCACTTCCTATGCACTGCACTTTTCCCCTCTCCCTTCCCCCTGCGCACTTTTCCTTTCCCCCCTTCCCATGCACTTACGTGATCTGAATGACACCTGGCCTAGTAGCATTGTTGTTTTGTCCTCCCTTTGTTTCCCCCCCTTGCCTCGTCGCGCCTTGAAACACTTGTGTATAGGCACGTTATAAATGCCATATCATATATCATATCATTCTGTTGGTAATGAAATAACCTCATCCACAGCTTTGTCTATTTAATGTACCACTTGGTCCCCCATGTTGTGTGCTTTATACACTTTCATATATGCAGTTCCGCTGTCACTGCATTGTTGATTTAGGCGGTCCAGTAGTCTTCATTATGCACTTACACATATTTCAACTTTTGTTTTCGTGTATTGCTTTGAACAATTCCTTTCACATCACATCTTTGTGTTTTGCTAATTTCATTTCTGGTAAATTCTTATACCACTATCTACACTGTGCGACCTCAGAATGATTTTGTTTGATCATAGATTAAGACGGCCCTTGCAACTTCCACCACATCATCATCTCATATGTACATGCACAAGTGGATAATGTATACATATTGCACCTTTCCAATTGATTGTTTAGGTTAATCAGCAAATCTTTGAACTGTTCAATATAGTCAATTCCTTGAGAACTAATGTGCCATTTAATTCTAAATATAGTCTCCCAATCTAAAATATAAAATGTATTGTTCATGGCCATACAAGTTTACATGTCCCTGGTATTTCTGATGAGGTGGTTTTGGCTAAAGTATTCTTGCAGTATTGAAAAACAATATTTAATTTACAATGTATGGGATGCCATATCGCTAGAAATCTTGCAGGCCTGCCAGTTAGTAGCCAACAAGACGTCTGTTTTTAGCTGAATAGGGAGTCTTTGTTGTCATGTCTCTGTGAAACCTTCCATTTATGAATCAGAGGTGTATGAAGACTAAGTACACTTTACTCCCCTGGAGATGTAGTTGCAACAGGTCTGGAACATCCCATAATTCATTGAGTTCAGTTAACTCATCAGAAACATCATGATTATATCTCACATCATATTGGATTAAGGCATTCAAGTACAGTTAGCAATATACTTGTGTGAGTCTTTATCAGACGAGCTAGGCCACTTTTCATGTGACCCAAAGCTTTTAATTGTTTTTATTATATAAACTGCTAAATTATTACGGGCTTACTCATCCATTATCCAATTATCATGTATGCAGATAACATCGACTGAAACGAAAAGGGGGTTGTGTTATATCCATCATGGTGCCTGGCTTACAAAGTTGCATTCCAGCTAAAGTTATATGATTGGGTGGACATTCTTTGATTGGATTTAGTAATGTTTGGGTGGATAGAAGAAATCTGCCAAGGCCGAGCAGACATATCCACAGAATTTACAACCTTCGCAATAAACCTTCCATTTTGTCAATTACATAAGTGCTGCCTCTAGCTGCTACCATTAGCCTACATGATTTTTAATGCTGTTGATAACAATGAGGTCAAGTATACGCTTTGTGATCTTTGCAAAATAATCAGCTCCGTCTGGGAACTCTTCTTTGTACAATCTGAACTGCTAATCTTAGTAGGCAAACTGCGTTTCTTCCTTAATTAATAATTGTACATGGTTTCATGATAGTAGTCGAATTCTTCAATCTTTTTAGTTGTTCTACACTCACTTTTCTTTCACGTTTTCCTGCTTCTTGATAATCTACCTATAAAGGTCTGCTATGAATACACTATTTTTATAGTCATCCTATATAATATTTAAATTGGGCCTTGTGCATTATTAGCCCTTTAGCCCTTGCCTCAGTCTTGATAACATTAGCCATGATGGGCTCTTGAATGTTCTGTAGCATTTCTGTGATTGTGTAATCAACGTTTCCGTCGTAAATTCCTCTTCAGTGCTCAAAGTAAATTCAGTTTTATAACTGCATGAGATTTTCATGATGGTGCAAATTAATGGATTCCCGTGGAATCTACCTGCAGTTAGCACCTGCTAAAATCAAGCGGATTGCACAGGAATCAATTAGTTTTTACGATCTGCAAAGCGAAATTTGCAGATAGCATTTACATTTGATAGAAAACAGCACAATATGAAAGTGTAAATGCAATTTCCCTGGTTTTTACTAATTCATTTAACATTCTGCACCTTATTTACACAGTGTAAAGGGCTGCCAGAAGAGGTGGTGTATGGCATGTGCAGACTTCTCCCTTATGTAATCCTGAGCATGGTGAGGGAGTGGAAGGTTGATGTAACACTCCTTATCATGCACTCCCATGCTGTACCCCCCACGCGTGAAGGTGTTGGTAGCCCTTCACCTGTTTGCCACTGGTGCCTCTTATCAGGTTTTGCATTGCATTACCACACACCTACAAAACACATCGACATGCCCTGCACTGGGTGCACTGGTGCAGACCAGGCAAACAGTCTTACAAAATGTCTATGCCATTGCGTATTTCCCTAGGGTTTTTAGAGCCATGATTGCGCACATTTAACACTACATCCCCTGCAAACACACAAAGCAAAACTGCACAAACCAAAAAATTGGCATTCCAATTATGTGCAGGTCCTCTACGATGCATATGGCCACATCATGCATGTGAATGGCAATTACACGGGATACACCCATTATAGCCACATCCTCTGCCATTCACCTCTGCTTCAGGACCGGTCATCTGGAACCTTTGGCAACATGTCACCACTTGGTGAGTATGACTGATCACACACAAATTACCACACACAAACATGTACATGTAAAGTATGCACTTACCACATAAAGGAAGATAAACAATGTTGCCTATTTTTTTCATTTGCAAGAGACAGGGCATACCCCATTTCACCATTGCTGATGAACTGACACCCCTACAGGAATCCATCAGCCAATTGTGAGGACAGGTACAATGCAACACAGCGAACTAAAAGAGCTATATTTGAGTTCAGAGAAGCTGTGTTGTACTGAAATCAGGGTTCTGCTGCCTAGACCACTCAAATGGTGTTTTGCTATAAGCACCACCAGTGACATGAAAGATCATACGGGCCTGCTGTGTGTTGCACAACATTGCAACATGAGGTGGACTACCAGTGGATATGCAGGAGTCGGAATCCAGCAATATTATCCGCATATATATGGTCACCATACATATGGTCGCCTGGAAAAGGCTGTGGCGACTTTATATATGGAGTCAAGGGGAGCAGGGGTTGGGGGTATCCCCCGCTCCCATTGAAAAAAAAGGGGTCGGGGGTTGCAGAGGTGTCCACCATATGAGCAATTTGATAATGTCCCTTCAATCCACGGCCATTTTTTGGTGACATTTTTGTCAGACAACATTTTTACATGGACATTATCACATGGAACCTAGGACTCTTTGTGGCCAAATCTACATGCTCAACTGAGACTCCTAGCAGGCAAAGTGCACAGGGAGAGGCTACCCGAAACCATGTGGTTCATACATTCTTCACATGAACCATGCTCTTTGTTATGAACACACTCCAAACCCCATCCATGACTGGTTTCAATGATAAAAGAGGGCAACACCTGTTTGCCAAACATAACACCCTAAGAAAGTCTGTCCAAAGGGACAATAGCATGTGTACAATGACAGAAGGAAAACACTGCAAGCTCATCTGACTCTACTTTCCACAAAAATACACAAACACAAGACACCCATACCACATGACAAACTCCATCACCAACCGTTCACAAAATAGAGACGGCATGTAGTGCTGTCATCACATCATCAAACTTTGCAGCAATAACAACAACACCCGTCATGCAGACAACTAAGAAACATGCATATATCAAGACACCATTCACTGCAACAAAACTTGAAGTTCTCAACTACCAATTCACCATGCCACACTGGCCATGCAATTGGAAAGTATTTCACATCATCAAACATCATACTGATAGAACACTTTATTCTTACATGTGAGGAGCCTGTAACTCAGGAAGATATTGCAAAATGACAAAATCTTCACCCCTCACGAGAGGGTCCCAGGAATGCCTCGTCTCACCCCAGGAACATGACAGGATGACAAGCCAGGAACGCTCAAAGTCAGCCATGTTATTACGGACGAACACTAAGTGCACCACTGGCTGACACGTAAATGGAAAGGTATCCCCTCATCCAGCCCTACAGACATAATCTAGTACATATCTTTACAGGTATAGGGGACTCAACGGAGGTTGTGGATGGAAATACTCCAATGGACAGTCTTGATTACGCACCAAGAAGCCATTATGGTGATGTCATTAGAGATACCACAACATAGCAGTGTTAGTCATTGAGCAAACTCGCAGCCCTGCACCGCATTACACGAACACACATTTGCATACACGAAGAACATGATTACACAGTTCTATAGTTAGAGGATTGATACATATACAAACTGTCAAAGCTTTATTATTTTTTCACTAGCCAAACGCAGTAACGCAGTAACGCAAGGCAACAAGAGATCCTGAGCAAGCTTGCAGATGCTTATGACAAATAACCTTATGGAACTACAGGATTATATAAAGGGAGCCTGGAAGGACCATGTGTGACTAAATTATAGGTTACGTAGTATAATGCTAGCATGTCGAAATCATATTATAAGTTTAAGCAAAATTACATAAGGCCTCAAGCCACAGAGCATGAGACAAGAGGAGCTGGCTCAGGCTGCATGAAGCTCATGGTCAAGGTTAGAGATAAACAGTCACATTCCAAACTCTAAACAACAAAGGACCAGCAGCTGCAGAAAGATGGAATAAATCCTCATAAATGCAGGCTCAGGAGCTCGATTTTGTAGTCTGCAAGCATGTGATGCTGCCGAACTAGACAATGGGCATTCACCCGTGGTGGGAAAGGAGAGCCAATCCCTGCAACCCAGATGAAGAATGAAACAAGTGTTGTAACATGGAGACACATTCTCATAGACAAAGGTGGTACATTACCAGATACAATACAGACACGTAGACGTTTCACATCTCCTTGAAGAGGTGCATAGAGAGCTGAGAACCAAATTGAGTCCCAGGCCTGGGGAGATCAGCTCTAGCCAATCACGAAATAGAAAATCAGGGGTGGATGGCAAGGGGCAAAAAAACAATGGTAAGCCCATTACTCTGCAATAAATAGTTTATTGGGGACAAGACAGGCCAGCCACCTGACATGCAAGGACTAGTAGATTAACCTCTATAGGCTACACCCATAAGAGATACCACTCCTAGCACCCAATCTGCACCGGAGATCGGTTTTTGGGGAAGGTGATAACGCAATGTCCCCACAAAACTGGGGAGCCTGCATTGTACAGTTGAGAAGTCCTGGAGAATCTTGATTGTCTTGTATGATCCCTGCTGTTTTTTGGTGTTGCAATAAACCACAGTTCTTACTTGCCATTGGCTGAGTCCTCCATTTATTCTGGGGAAGGGTGTTGGGCCCTTGAGAGTTGGGTGGACCACCAGATGACCTCTGGCATACCACGGAATCATCCCAACACCCCTATGCATGTCTTCCCAGTACAGTCTGTCTGTTACAGACCGTGAACACCTACGGATGCAGGTGACTGATCAGAGTAAGGTCTGTGCCATGGAACATACCACTTCCAAGGAGCTCCTTAACTGTATGACTGAAATATGTAGCTGGAACCAATGAAGACATCCCAAACAAACCTACAAATGTGAATGAGTAGTGTGAAAATAACACTGAGAGACATGTTACACCCAAGCAAATTTCACAGTAGAAGACATCCCAAACCTCCCCATCAAGGCTAACACAACAACAGGGCAGATGCTATTTTATTAGACACCAACCTCTCTAACATTGGTCACATCATCCAGAACTCGGACGCTACTAATGATAAAGGTAATATCCTAGACTGGGTTGCTACACGAAATGTAAAAATCTCAAATTACTAGCCCTACTCCCTGTATTTGGTCAGACTATTCCTGATAGAATGTGTCATTTCCGTACATACACTGCTTCTTCTACTACCACATCCCCCTACAACTATTGTAAATCATGACCTTAAGGAATGTATTACTGACATTATGCTCTCATCCTCAGAGACAGACTACCCTGATTCCCTAATTAAATAGTACAATGAGAAATCATCTCTACTCCTAGATAAACTTGCCCCCCTCAAATCTAGGGTTGTTCGGGACAGTTCTAACCATCGGAACTGGTTCTCTGCAGACCTTAGTTTCCTAAAAGCCAAAAAAGAAAGGCAGAAAGGGGCTGGTGTAAGCTCCCCATGACTGACAACAAAAATACATGGCAGTCTCTTGAGACAGCCTATGGAGATGGTATTAAAGAATCTAAAAAATACTTCTATAACCAACAAATCCTAGAAGCCAAGAACAAGCTGAGGAAACTGTTTGACATACTAAAGCTCCTTGAGAAACCAAAGGCCCTTTCACGCCTACTGATCTGGATTGTACCAGAATACAGAATGCCTTTCAGGATAAAATCCTCAAAGCTAGGGATAAAATTCAAACTCAATCTCGACTAAGTGCAGTGTTCCCACCTCAGGAAGATCTATTCCCCCTACCCCCCGATCTCATGTGGTCCAACAGGGTGGTTCTGACTTTGACTTAATGCCTGTCACCTGTCTAGATCTTGCAGCCACCCTGGAGACCATGCGCCCTATGGCTGGAACAGATAATATAATCCCTCCTAAACTGATATTGGACAACAGTGACATCTTTATTCCATTCCTGGCCTTGTTTGTTAATGCTTCTCTGTGCACACGTGTTGTCCCAACAAGTATATAAAATGTCATGGTTACCACCCTTCTAAAGAAACCCCGTCTGGACCCCAAGTACCCAGCAAATATATGACCTATTGCCATTTGCAACTTTTTCCTAAACATTGTGGATAAAGAAGCTACTTGCAAGAACCAATTTTACGTTGAAACTATGAATATTCTTCATCCCAGGCAATCAGGCTTTCGGACTGTTCATAGAACAGAGACAGCCCTTGTGGATCTACAGAGTTATATGCTAAGCCTTGTTGATCGTAGTAAATCCGGGCTTCTAGTGCTATTGGATTTATTTTCGATATGCTAGATCATGAACAACTCATTCAGATCCTTAAGAACACCTGCCACTTTTCAGCCCTGGCGTGCAAATGGATAGTGTCCTTCCTGACAGTCAGAAAATCTAAAGTCTGTTGGGATGAGGCCTCCTCTGACTTCATGTCCTCTACCTGTGGGGTTCCACTGGGCCGGTGTATGTCCCCTATACTATTCAATCTGTATATTCTCTCCTTTTGAACTCTTTTAATAGACTCAGGTGTATTTTGGACAAATTACGCTGCTGACACCCAGCTGGTCTTGGAGCTCTCTGGGGATTATTCCACTGATAGCCTTCTCCTCCCGTATATTTATCAGCAAATTGACACTTGGATGATGAACAATTGGATGTGCCTTAACAAAGGCAAGACCTAGCTGCTCATCTTTGGATCAGCTGGATGCCGGGCCAAACTTCCAGACTCCTACCAGTTGTTCTCTATCCAAGACTATGCTATTCCCATCAGGGGAAAAGTAAAAACACTTGGGGGTAATTCATAGAATTCAGCGCACAAGTGGCGCACGCGGCTGGCGCACAGTGTGCGCGTGCGAATCCCTGCGCCAACCGTGTGCGCTAAAATCCATTTCCGCGCACAGCGTATTCATGGATTCCAGCTACCAAAACCAGCCGTGGCGCACAGTGGCGCAGCGACCCAGCAGCAGCGGCAGTTACGCCCCCAAGAACGCCTCTCGCGCAGGGAAAAGCCATCAAAATCCCCAATCCAGCGCAAAATGTTGCGCTAACCCTGTACCAGCATGGAAAGCGGGCTACGTGTATCACTGGGGTGCGCGGGAAGTACCACACGCGATTTTAGCAGGGTATGCGTATTTCTGGGGTGTGCGGGAAGTTCCACACACGATTTCATCAGGGTACGTGTATTTCAGGGGTGCGCGGGAAGTTCCACACGTGATTTCCGCAGGGTACGTGTATTTCAGGGGTGCGCGGGAAGTTCCACACGTGATTTCAGCAGTGTACGTGTATTTCAGTGGTGCGCGGGAAGTTCCACACGCGATTTCAGCAGGGTACGTGTATTTCATGGGTGCGTGGGAAGTTCCACACGCGATTTCATCAGGGTACGTGTATTTCAGGGGTGCGCGGGAAGTTCCACACGCGATTTCAGCAGGGTACGTGTATTTCAGGGGTGCGTGGGAAGTTCCGCACGCGATTTCATCAGGGTACATGTATTTCAGGGGTGCGTGGGAAGTTCCACACGCGATTTCATCAGGGTACGTGTATTTCAGGGGTGCGCGGGAAGTTCCACACGCAATTTCAGCAGGGTACGTGTATTTCAGGGGTGCGCGGGAAGTTCCACACGCGATTGGCCCCGTGCGAGCAGGGTACGCGTATTTCAGGGGTGCGTGGGAAGTTCCACACGCGATTTCCGCAGGGTATGTGTATTTCAGGGGTGCGCAGGAAGTTCCACACGCGATTTCAGCAGGGTACGTGTATTTCAGGGGTGCGTGGGAAGTTCCACACGGGATTTCAGCAGGGTACGTGTATTTCAGGGGTGCGTGGGAAGTTCCACATGCGATTTCATCAGGGTATGTGTATTTCAGGGGTGCACGGGAAGTTCCACACACGATTTCAGCAGGGTACGTGTATTTCAGGGGTGCGTGGGAAGTTCCACACGCGATTTCATCAGGGTACGTGTATTTCAGGGGTGCACAGGAAGTTCCACACACGATTTCATCAGGGTACGTGTATTTCAGGGGTGCGCGGGGAGCACCACACGTGAATTGCACGTGTGGGTCCTCCCAGGTGTTCCCTCTACAGCCTCCACGGCCCCTGCAGGTGGCTCACACCACAGGGGCCTACCCTGCACATGTCCTGCAGGCACCCCATCCACCATGGCCATGCCCCCCAGCCAACCCACATGTCAACTTGCACTACTGCCCACCAACGCATGTCCCCCTGCACCCCCAGCCACCAGGGCCACCCTCCACCAGGCCCCCACCCATGTCTCCCACCACCCCCACCCCCCAGCAGTGCAGGGTCACCCTCCACCAGGCCCCCACCCATGTCTCCCACCCCCCCCACCCCCCAGCAGTGCAGGAGCAGCCTCCACCAGGCCCCCACCCATGTCTCCCACCACCCCCACCCCCCAGCAGTGCAGGGGCAGCCTCCACCAGGCCCCCGCCCATGTCTCCCACCACCCCCACCCCCCACCAGTGCAGGGTCACCCTCCACCAGGCCCCCACCCATGTCTCCCACCACCCCCACCCCCCAGCAGTGCAGGGTCACCCTCCACCAGGCCCCCACCCATGTCTCCCACCACCCCCACCCCCCAGCAGTGCAGGGTCACCCTCCACCAGGCCCCCACCCATGTCTCCCACCACCCCCACCCCCCAGCACTGTGGGGCACCTGCCAGCAGGCCCCCACCCATGTCTCCCACCACCCCCACCCCCCAGCAGTGCTGGGTCACCCTCCACCAGGCCCCCACCCATGTCTCTCATCACCCCCACCCCCCAGCACTGTGGGGCACCTGCCAGCAGGCCCCCACCCATGTCTCCCACCTCCCCCCACCCCCCAGCAGTGCAGGGTCACCCTCCACCAGGCCCCCAACCATGTCTCCCACCACCCCCACCCCCCAGCACTGTGGGGCACCTGCCAGCAGGCCCCCACCCATGTCTCCCACCACCCCCACCCCCCAGCAGTGCAGGGTCACCTTCCACCAGGCCCCCACCCATGTCTTCCACCACCCCCACCCCCCCAGCACTGTGGGGCACCTGCCAGCAGGCCCCCACCCATGTCCAACTCATGTTCCCCACCACCCCCACTCCCCCAGCAGTGCAGGGTCACCCTCCACCAGGCCCCCACCCATGTCTCCCACCACCCCCACCCCCCAGCAGTGCAGGGGCACCCTCCACCAGCCCCCCACCCATGTCAAACACCACCCCCACCCCCCAGCAGTGCAGGGGCACCCTCCACCAGGCCCCCACCCATGTCTCCCACCACCCCCACCCCCCAGTAGTGCAGGGGCACCCTCCAACAGGCCCCCACCCATGTCCAACTCATGTCTCCCACCACCCCCACCCCCCAGCAGTGCAGGGGCACCCTCCACCAGGCCCCCACCCATGTCTCCCACCACCCCCACCCCCCAGCAGTGCAGGGGCACCCTCCACCAGGCCCCCACCCATGTCCAACTCATGTCTCCCACCACCCCCGCCACCCAGCAGTGCAGGGGCACCCTCCACCAGGCCCCCACCCATGTCTCCCACCACCCCCACCCCCCAGCAGTGCAGGGTCACCCTCCACCAGCCCCCCACCCATGTCCAACTCATGTTCCCCAGCCAACATGTCATCACAATCTAGATCCCTGGTCCCCATGGTCAGCCTCCAAATGCAAAACACCCACCCGAGTATTGCATCCACCCACTCATAATTGGCAATTACATGACAGAACACCAATTGCAAGTTCAGAAACAAACACATTTCCCTCACATACACCCAATGGGTGTCAGTGAATCTCAAAACCCATATCATGATATGCATGAAACCAATGAGATACTACACATTGAAGTTCGATATAAAAATATGTATTAAAGGAAACATAAATAGAATCAAAAATAAAGAAACAGAAATGGGAATGTACAAAAATGAAAAGAAGCATGTCCGTGAAAAAAAGCAAAACCAAAAATCATAATCCAAAGTAATGGTGTCCAAAGTCACTGTCCACAAAAGAAAATCCAATTGGAAATAATAATTGAAAGCCATTGCTCCATGGTCAAATTGTGAAAGAAAAATGCAATCCAACAGTGAACTATGTACATACGAACAAGCCAGGGTCCATTATCCCAACAAAAGAAATGAAACCTATCTAACTACACTAACTAATAAAATAAACTATATACAAAAATGTGGCCAATGGCCAAAAGGTCCAAAATAAATTCAACAAAAAAAGGAAACCTAACACTACCTACATAACTATGTACAAGGGCAGCGGGCTAGTTTGACGGCTCACTTTTGGATGTCCCGGGCCAGTGCATCATCGAACTCCTGCTCAATGTCCCGGAGGCGGTCCTCCTCCATGGCCCCGAGGGTCCGCAGGGCCGTCGACGTGTCCACCTCCAAACCCCTGCGGATTGCCTCGAGGCACTCGGCCCGCCTCAGGGCCCTCCACATGGAGTTCTCCGCCCTGACAATTGTGAGCCGTGCCTCTTCCGCCCGCTGCCGCTCCGCATCTATGGCGTGGCCCAACCGCTGCCACACGGAAGACACTCTCTGTCCTGGGTCCTCCTGCCCTCTGGCCGATGCCTGCCCCTCCGATGTTGAAGGCCCCGAGCCTTCATGGCTCCCACCACGTTGCTGCTGCTGCTGTGCCTCTGCGCGTGCACTGCCTCCTGCTGCCTGCACATCCTCCGCCGGCTGGGGTGCAGTCGTTGATGTGGCCACCCCTGCTGGACGTCCGACTCCCGACTGTGGCAGGGATGCCTCCTCCACCAGCCTGGCCGCACCGTCAGAGGCAGCTCCACAGGGCACCCAGGTGACTGATGGGTGGGAAGATGGCTCGGAGGACGATTGGCGTGTAGGGGGTTCAGTTGAGGAGGGGGTCGTAGCAAGCCCCAGCAAACGGAGGAATCCGGACTGGGTGACCTGTCCCAGCAGGCTGACGCGGTCAACGAGCCATTCGAGATGACGTGCAGTCTCCTCATGAAAAGACTGCAGGTCACCTCGCATGGCCCGTTGACGCAACGCCACACCAGTCAGGACAGGCTCAACCCGGACCCGGATAGCCACGTCCGCAGGCAGAGGAAGGCCAGTTGTCATTTGCTCATCCCCTGCCTGGAAACGGGTCTGGACGTAGGCATCCCTGCTGGTGCAAGATGATGCAGGGACAGGATCAGGGACAGGATTGCACACAGGCACCTCCGCGGCGGCCTGTGCTGCCTCCTGTCCCTGGTCCTGCACTGCACCACTAGCACCAGTGGGATCCCCACCTCCAGACCCCGTCTCTGTTGCTTGCACAGCCTCCTCCTCCACCAAACCCCCCACCAACCTGGATGACTTTGTGCCATCTTCCCCCGTTGGGCCCTGTGGGGTCCCAGCTGCCCCTTCTGCTGCCGAGGAGTCCAACTCCAACCTCCGCCTCTTGGACCTCCCCCCGGCAGCTGCGGCCTGGGACGCGGCACCGGACTCCTCACTCCCCGATCAGATGACAACATGGGAGGGGAGCCGGGCCTTGCGTCTCCCGCTGGCGGTGGGATCCCCACCGCTGTGCTCCACAGCACCTTCTCCGCCCTCTTCATCAGTTGATGCTGCAGACAGGGAGAAATAAAACACAGGCATCAGGGAACTGTACAATGGACACATACACACATGACAGTTGTACATGAGTGGCATTGGCAAACCCCAGACATGCCATCACAATCCCCAACACACATGTCATTTCAACTCGCACACATGAGCCATACCACAGCCATATCGCAACTGCCAGCACCATCCATACCCATACAACAGCATGAGCAGGCAAAGCTGAGCCAGGCATCACATGCAACACAGGAAGTGCACCACACATGTACACACACCACCACACTTGCATGCATGTGTACACCTCTGGCAAGTGTTGCAGTGTTCAGATGGGCATCCATGTCACATCTGCCAATCAGGCTTCCACATCCGGCTGTCACATGCATCCATGTTGCATCACTGTTGCACCCTTGTCAAATACACACAGATGCACATGTACAGAGTGCTGATACATGCAGCTGAAAACAACATACATGCGTGACATCACGGACATGTCTACTTACATACACATTCATCCAAACATGTGTGCCCACACATCTGCATTTGGCATGCAAGCCTACACACACAAGCACCATCCATGTCTCACACATGAGAGCCCTCACATGTGTTAGCCCCACGGCCCTGTACACCCCCCCATACTTGGCCCCATAAAAACACATGTGCAACCTGCACACTACTGGCACACCACCACACGCACAGCTTACTATCAGGATGCATGTACACTTACCGCTCTACTCCAGACGGGTCTGCCTCTCAAGGACCTGGACGTGGAGCGCTGGGGATATGCGTTCCAGGACCCTCATCTGATCTTCCGACAAGTGGCCCGGGTGCCCCTTGGCATCCGCTGCCTTCAAGAAGCGCCGGGCCTTGTTCAGGGTCCTGGACCTGAAGTCCTCCCAGCGCTTCTTGACATGTTGGAAGTCGCGGACTGCCACCCCCTCCGCGTTGATGGCAGTCACAATATCAGTCCAGATCCGAGTCCGTCCTTCCTTGTCGGCGCGGGAACTTCCGAAGAGGGCATCATACTGCCCCAGGACTTGCTCCACCAGGACACCAACTTCGGTGGCACTGAAGCTGGTGCCCCTCTGCCTCTCTGCCCGGGGGTTGTCAGTGGTCTCAGATGGTGTTTGCCCCAACATGACAACCCCAGAGGCAGGAGTGGGTGGGCAACTGGGTACCTGGGGCTGGGCTGTGGAGCCATGGAATCCCAGTCGGGAGTCTTCGGTTCCAGCAGGGGTGGTCACAGCAACAGCACCCCTGGCTGATGTGCAGGCAGCAAATGGCAGGGCACGTGGGCAGCAGGCAATCAGTCAGCAGCAGATGGCAGGTGGGAGCGTGCTCGGGGCTCTGGGGGGCAGTAATTCAGCCTTCTGGGCAGGAGCGTGGTCTTCTGTGTGCTTACGCGTGGCCAGCTTGATACGGAGTGAATTGGCACGTGAAAATCCTGCACGTCTGCGTGTAATTCGAGGAAAGGCCCTTAGCGCGTATGCACGTCAGCACGCATATGCGATTTCATTGGACCAAAGGCCCTTAGCGCGTGAGCGCGTCTGTGACGTGACGCGCGCGGGTGTTTCCCTCATTACATGTGATGACAGAGCACACGGGCCTTTCCTCGAATTACACACAGACGTGTAGGATTTTCATGTGCCAATTCACTCCGTATCAAGCTGGCCACGCGTAAGCACACGGAAGCCCACGCTCCTGCCCAAAAGGCCAAATTACTGCCCCCCAGATCCCCGAGCAGCCTCCCACGAGCCATCTGCTGCTGCCTGCCTGCCTGCTGCCACCGTGCCCTGCCATTTGGTGCCTGCACATCAGCCATCTGCAGGGGTCCATTTGCTGTGTCCACCCCTGCTGGAACAGAAGACTCCCGACTGGGATACCATCGCTCCACAGCCCAGCCCCAGGACCCAGTTGCCCAGCCACTCCTGCCTCTGGGGTTGCCATGTCGGGCACTGAAACATCTGGCACCACTGGCAACCCCCGGCCAGAGAGGCAGAGGGGCACCAGCTTCACTGCCACTGTCGTTGGTGTCCTGGTGGAGCAAGTCCTGGGGCAGTATGATGCCCTCTTCGGAAGTAAGTGCGCCAACAAGGAAGGACGGACTCGGATCTGGACGGACATCGTGACTGCCATCAACGCGGAGGGGGTGGCAGTCCGCGACTACCAAAATGTCAAGAAGCGCTGGGATGACTGCAGGTCCAGGACCCTCTTCAAGGCCCTCGTGGAGGGGGGCCGGGGCCGCATGAGTCCCATCCAGATGAGGGTCCTGGAACGCGTAGGCCCAGCGCTCCACACCCAGATCCTTGAGAGGCAGACCCGTCTGGAGTTGAGCGGTAAGTGGCCAAGCATTGCTGTGTGAGACAGGGCATGTCGCAGTGTGCTGGTTGTCTGATACTTGCCTGTATGTGTGACATAGGCCATGTATACATGTGTGTGTGCAGGGACGTCATGCATGTGAGACCAGTAATGTGTGAACCACACGGTTGGTGCATGTGTTCAAATGCAACATGGGTGGCCCTATGCGGAATGGCCACATGAAAGCATGCCAGTCTCTGTTCCTGGACATGGGTGGCATGAGGGATGGGTGCTGATGCCATGTACATGTATGCTGTCCATGTCTGTGTGTCTGACCTGTGTGTCTGTGACTTGTGAATGCCAGGGATGCATGACACATGTCTGTCGCAATGTTCAGGTTCACTGATGCAGCCTAGTCATCCTTGTATCCACTGTGTCTGTGGTGTACGAGGCCAGATGGATGAAACTAGGGTGAAGTGTGTGCATGTGATAGGCATGGCCCATGATGCATGTGAGTTCCAAAACAACATTGTATGTTCCAAGAATCCCTTGGACATGTATGCTAATGTCCATAGCATGCGCCATGCCTGTTACCGCATGTGTTTTACCTGCACTGAGCCATGTGTTGTGGAGGGACATGATGGAAGTGATCTTTGACAGTGCCACTCATCTGCTATTGCTTCCTGTCTAGGGGACCATTGTACAGTACCCTGATGCTTGTGTTCTATGTCTCCCTCTACACAGCGCCACGTGAAGAAGAGAGCGGAGACCGCTCTGTGGAGCAAAGCGGCGGGGATGCCCCCACGGCTGCAGCGGAAGGGGTGGGTGAGCCCCCACAGGGGCTTGCAACGGCAGAAGATGGGGTGGAGCCATCCAGGTTGGTGGTTTCCACAGAGGAGGAGGAGGCCGCTACTGAGGCGCACATGGGGCCTGGTGGGGGCATCCCTGCTGGTGCAAGTGTTGCAGTCCAGGGGCAGGGGCAGGGGCAGGAGGCAGCACAGGTCGCCATGGAGGGGCCTGTGCATGTCACTGTCCCTGACACTGTGACTGCACCACCATGCGCCAGCAGGGATGCCCCATCCCAGGCCCGTCCGCAGGTAGGGGGATGTCCATGTCATCTGACTCCCCTCCACCTGCGGACGAGGGGACCCCTGCCCGTATGGAGAAGGTCCTGATTGGTGTCGCATTGCGCACAGGTGCAATTCGTGATGAGGTGCGTGCTTCCCGGGAGGAGCATGCACGTCATCACGGAGAGCACCGTGCCGACATGGCCCAGTTGGGATCGGCCATGGTCGGGGGTTTCCTACATGTGTCGGCCAAACTGGCGACCCTCTCCTCCTCTGTGGAGACTATGCACCAGTCGTTCTCCATGCCGTCTTCCGGCCCAGATGCCAGGGCCCCCTGTGGACCTGCCCCGACCAATGCAGCCGGCTCGGTGGGGATCCCATCCCTGCCACAGTCGGGAGTCAGAGGTCCAGCAGGGGTGGACACACCAGCAACTGGACCCCAGCAGATGGAGGATGTGACGGCATCATCGGGCAGGGCACGTGCATGACGGCGTCGGTGGATTCCATCAGCCTGGATGCCGTTGTGCTGGCACAGGCAGTTGCGTCGGAGGCAGCAGCAGGCTCGACATGGGAGGCATCATGGCTCGGGACCATCAATATCAGGGGTGCAGGCATCGGCCGGAGGGCAGGAGAACCCTGGAATGGAAGTGGCTTCCGTGTGGGAGCGGTTGGGCCAGCAGATAGGTGCGGAGCGGCAGCAGGCAGAGGAGGAACGGCTCACAATGATCAGGGCGGAGAACTCCATGCAGAGGGCGCTGAGGTGGGCTGAGTGCCTCGAGGGTCTTCGCAGGGAGTTGGAGCTGGACACTGCTTTATCCCTGCGAGACCTCGGGGCCGGGGGACATGCCCGCCTCCAAACCATTGAACAGGAGTTCGATGATGCCCTGGCCCATGACAACATCCAGTGAGCCGTTGGACTAGCCCGCTGCCCATGTAAATAGTTATGTAGTTAGTGTTAGGTTTCCTTTGTTTTTTGATTTTTTTTTTACCTTTTGGACATTGGCCACATTTTTGTATATAGTTTATTTTATTAGTTAGTGTTGTTAGATAGGTTTCATTTCTTTGGTTGGGACAATGGACCCTGGCTTGTTCGTCTGTACATAGTTCACTGTTGGATTTTATTTCACTTTCACAATTTACCCATGGAGCAATGGCTTTCAATTATTATTTCCCATTGGATTTTCTTTTGTGGACAGTGACTTTGGACACCATTACTTTGGATTATGATTTTTGCTTTCGCTTTTTTTCACGGACATGCTTCTTTTCATTTCTGTACATTCCCATTTCTGTTTCTTTATTTTTGAATCTATTTATGTTTCCTTTAATACATATTTTTTTATCGAACTTCAATGTGTAGTATCATCTCATTGGTTTCATGCATATCATGATATGGGTTTTGAGATTCACTGACACCCATTGGGTGTATGTGAGGGACATGTGTTTGTTTCGAAACTTGCAATTGGTGTTCTGTCATGTAATTGCCATTTCAGAGTGGGTGGATGCAATACTCAGGTGGCTGTTTTGCATTTGGAGGCTGACCATAGGGACCAGGGATCTAGATTGTGATAACATGTTGGCTGGGGAACATGAGTTGGGGCCTGCTGGCAGGTGCCCCACAGTGCTGGGGGGTGGGGGTGGTGGGGAACATGAGTTGGACATGGGTGGGGGCCTGCTGGCAGGTGCCCCACAGTGCTGGGGGGTGGGGGTGGTGGGGACATGAGTTGGACATGGGTGGGGGCCTGGTGGAGGGTTCCCCTGCACTGCTGGGGGGTGGGGGTGGTGGGAGACATGGGTGGGGGCCTGGTGGAGGGTGCCCCACAGTCCTGGGGGGTGGGGGTGGTGGGAGACATGGGTGGGGGCCTGCTGGCAGGTGCCCCACAGTGCTGGGGGGTGGGGGTGGTGGGGACATGAGTTGGACATGGGTGGGGGCTTGGTGGAGGGTGCCCCTGCACTGCTGGGGGGTGGGGGTGGTGGAAGACATGGGTGGGGGCCTGCTGGCAGGTGCCCCACAGTGCTGGGGGGTGGGGGTGGTGGGGAACATGAGTTGGACATGGGTGGGGGCCTGCTGGCAGGTGCCCCACAGTGCTGGAGGGTGGGGGTGGTGGGGACATGAGTTGGACATGGGTGGGGGCCTGGTGGAGGGTGCCCCTGCACTGCTGGGGGGTGGGGGTGGTGGAGGACATGGGTGGGGGCCTGGTGGAGGGTGTCCCACAGTGCTGGGGGGTGGGGGTGGTGGGAGACATGGGTGGGGGCCTGCTGGCAGGTGCCCCACAGTGCTGGGGGGTGGGGGTGGTGGGGACATGAGTTGGACATGGGTGGGGCCTGGTGGACGGTGCCCCTGCACTGCTGGTGGGTGGGGGTGGTGGGAGACATGGGTATGGGCCTGCTGGCAGGTGCCCCACAGTGCTGGAGGGTGGGGGTGGTGGGGAACATGAGTTGGACATGGGTGTGGCCCTGCTGGCAGGTGCCCCACAGTGCTGGGGGATGGGGTGGTGGGGAACATGAGTTGGACATGGGTGGGGGCCTGCTGGCAGGTGCCCCACAGTGCTGGGGGGTGGGGGTGGTGGGGACAATAGTTGGACATGGGTGGGGGCCTGGTGGAGGGTGCCCCTGCACTGCTGGGGGGTGGGGGTGGTGGGAGACATGGGTGGGGGCCTGGTGGAGGGTGCCCCACAGTGCTGGGGGGTGGGGGTGGTGGGAGACATGGGTGGGGGCCTGCTGGCAGGTGCCCCACAGTGCTGGGGGGTGGGGGTGGTGCGAGACATGGGTGGGGGCCTGTTGGAGGGTGCCCCACAGTGCTGGGGGGTGGGGGTTGTGGGAGACATGGGTGGGGACCTGCTGGCAGGTGCCCCACAGTGCTGGGGGTTGGGGGTGGTGGGGACATGAGTTGGACATGGGTGGGGGCCTGGTGGAGGGTGCCCCTGCACTGCTGGGGAGTGGGGGTGGTGGGAGACATGGGTGGGGGCCTGGTGGAGGGTGCCCCACAGTGCTGGGGGGTGGGGGTGGTGCGAGACATGGGTGGGGGCCTGGTGGAGGGTGCCCCTGGTGGCTGGGGTGCAGGGGGACATGCGTTGGTGGTCAGTAGTGCAAGTTGACATGTGGGTTGGCTGGGGGGCATGGCCATGGTGGATGGGGTGCCTGCAGGACATGTGCAGGGTAGGCCCCTGTGGTGTGAGCCACCTGCAGGGGCCATGGAGGGTGTAGAGGGAACACCTGGGAGGACCCACACGTGCAATTCACGTGTGGTGCTCCCTGCGCACCCCTGTAATACACGTACCCTGATGGAATCGCGTGTGAGACTTCCCGCGCACCCCGATATACACGTAGCCTGGACATTCGCGTGTGGAACTTCCCGCGCACCCCTGTAATACACGTACCCTGATGGAATCGCGTGTGATACTTTCCGCGCACCCCTGATATGCACGTACCCCGCTCAATCGCGTGTGTAACTTCCCACGCAACCCCGAAATACACGTACCCCGCTCAATCGCGTGTGAAACTTCCCGCGCACCCCCGAAATACACGTACCCCGCTCAATCGCGTGTGTGACTTCCCGCGCACCCCCGAAATACACGTACCCCGCTCAATCGCGTGTGTAACTTCCCGCGCACCCCTGTAATACACGTACCCTGATGGAATCGCGTGTGATACTTTCCGCGCACCCCTGATATGCATGTACCCCGCTCAATCGCGTGTGTAACTTCCCGCGCAACCCCGAAATACACATACCCCGCTCAATCGCGTGTGTAACTTCCCGCGCACCCCCGAAATACACGTACCCCGCTCAATCACGTGTGTAACTTCCCGCGCACCCCCGAAATACACGTACCCCGCTCAATCGCGTGTGTAACTTCCCGCGCAACCCCGAAATACACGTACCCCGCTCAATCGCGTGTGTAACATCCCGCACACCCCCGAAATACACGTACCCCGCTCAATCGCGTGTGTAACTTCCCGCGCACCCCCGAAATACACGTGCCCCGCTCGCACAGGCCCAATTGCTGTATGTTGCCACTTTTGTAATGTGCAGGGACGCTACCGCCTGCCTTCGTGTGGCGGACGTGTTTCGGCTTGTGCGTGTCTTTGGCTGTGCGTGGCTTTGCCCTAGTCGATTCCATGAATACGTGTGGTTCGAGTGCGTGTGGGCGTTCCGTCTGCTTCCCTGCAGTACATCCCCAGTTACGCCCTTATTTTCGCGCGTTGGTCCCCATTCCGCGCGTTACGCCCCGTGTTCCGCCCACTTTCTGGTGTATGCGCCGAGGTTGTGCGCATTCAATGTGCGCGTCGCGCACGCCTTTCGGGATGTTGCAGTGACATGTGCGTCATGCACGGGTTTGGCGCACATCCCGAGGAAAACACGCGCAGGGACTTCCATGAATCGCACGCGTGCGCGTGCGCCTGTTTTTTTGCGCTTGCGCCTGCTTGCGCCTGCTTGCGCAAAGATTTTCGGCGCACGTTTGTTCCATGAATCGGCCCCTTGGTGTCCAGACTGACTGTGCCCTAACTGCCGAGGCTCATGTAAACTTAGTCTCCAAGAGCTGTGCCTATCATCTTAAGCTCCTTAGGAATATTTGTCCTTACCTTAATGAAGACAACTCGGCTACACTATCTAGAGCTACTATTCTGTCAAGAATAGATTACTGTAATACACTCCTTATCAGGGCTGATAAGAATAGTTTCCAGCACCTATAGACAATCCAAAATGACACAGTAAGAATCATCAAGAAAATTTCAAGAAGATGTCAAGTCTCTGAATTTCATGTATACAAACAAGGTTTAGTCCAGTCCTCAAAAATTAATCTCTGCAATAACTTCTTGCAATGGTTATATGAACCTTCCTAATCATCCAGAAAAACAACTTACAAATATGTGTCACTGGGAAAAGAAACATCCAACTACTGAGATTAGCCTACAGCTGCCTTTTTATTATTTTGCTAGACATGTAGATCTCATTCATTTTTTCTAAAAGAGTTACAACAAGTTTGATTTACAAACAGAGGAATATTGAGACAATATGTAAAAACCAATCAGTGAATAATCCATACAGTCAACAACATGAAAAGAACAGGCATAAACATATCAGTTTTGTATGCCTCATCATGTACCCAAACAGAAAAGGATTAACTAAATATTACTTCATATTAGCCTCATCCTGTATATTAGTTACCAGTTTGCGGAATACTATAAATATAATATCGCATTTGTAACTGCGTCATTTTGTACAAAGTAAATAGAACATTGTGTGTGGACCCTTTATCTATTGCATACGTAAACACCTTCAAGCTCCTAGTATATTCTATATATATATGTCTCATTCCAGGCACTTAAACCAAACAAAGTGATGTTGGATTTGTTGGTTAGGTGACCAAGTTGCGAATAGCAGGAGTCTGGTATATTTGTCCACTTGTATGTAAAAATAAGACCTGTAAAATTGGGTCTGCTGAAGCCTGGCATTCGTGGGATGACCAAGAGAGACTGGTCGACGTCTGGGAGTCAATAGAGAAAGTTTTGTGTGGTTCTGGCTCGTGGTGCTTTTAGATGTGCCACGTAGACCACTGACGTTTCAGCTTGATTGAGTCACAACCTTCTGCTGGGTCCAAGTGTATGCAGGTCTCCCTAAAGAGAAAACAAGTCTGTGGGTGGAGCATAACTGAATGAGCAAAGGGGATGTTAAAGAAAAACCTTGAATTAGCGTGAAAACAAGCTACGGGCTAGTGGCCCTCTAGCCATATGACTGACCTTCAAATAGAGCTGTAGAAAAGTATCGCTCTAAGTATTTTCTTTGTGGGAAGCAAGTGCAGCAATCAGGGTCTGGCAACTGCTTATATCTTCAGAGGAAGCAGGCAAGGCATCCTTGTGTAAGCTGGAGTTCCAATCTGGGCAGGAACTTGTCTATGGTGAGAGCTCTGCAGTGGGGAGCGGGGAAGGGGGAGCAAAGGGACAAAGGAGAATCTATGTTAAAATATGCCTCACAAAGCAAACGTGGGATGTAGGGCGAAGAGTGCAAAGGGAAAGGAACATTTAGTTGGCTCATCGTGAGGCTGGGGTGACACTGACCTGAACCCGATGCGTGCAGTTCCAGATGAGCATTGGCAGGGTCTGCCGATGGTCCGTGCTGCAGTGGAAAAATTGAGCTGTGTCTGTGCATCTCCAGTGCATATGCGTGTGAGCTACGTGGCTCTGTGGCGCACATGCTCATGCAACGAGCAACACCATAGTCATGGAGATCGCTGGAAAGCGTCACTTGTATGTTAAACTTTGCTAGTTCTGAGAGCGGGCACCAAGGTAAAAGACAGTAAGGTCTAAAAATATATGTGTGGGCAGTAAAGTGCCATGATCTAGGAAGGATGGGCGAGCAGTGTACGAGTAGCACTACTAAGGACTCCCTGAGTGACTCTGTTGGGCGCCTGCACGTTGGACGAGCCTCACGGTAGTCAAGGAGATCACTAGCAAGCGATGATCGTGTGTGAAGCTCTGCTTGCTTCATGACCGGGGGCAACAGGAGGACTATTGGCTCTCTGAGTATGTGGTCAGTAATGTGCCCTGGTGTTGGACTGATGGGCGAGCTGTGTGTGGGAGGCACTAAGGGCTGCCTGTGTGTCTATGACAGAGAATGACACGATCTATGGTCCAGGTATGGATGAACTGGGGCTGTGTATCTGGACACACTGCAAGGTGGAAATGTGCATGCGAAGTGCTGGCAACTGAGTCAGGCCTAAGGTATGTGGGCACGCTGGGTCTGTTAAACTCACATGTGGCCACAGTGTGTTGGGGCCCCTTGGAAGAAAAATAGAAAGCGGACTGCCGGCCGTGGATTTCAAGGGTGGTAATCTAAGGGGGCAGCTTCATTAAGTCCTCTGGTGATGGTTTGTAGTTTGAAAATCCATCATGCCTCCTTGAAGTTGAGTGCGTTGGACAAATTGGAGGTTTCCAATACTCTATCAATCACCCACCATTTTAGAGAATCATGGCCATGTTGAAATTCCATGAAATAAGAAACGAGTGGGGCTGCATGAGCTTTGCACCTAATCCTAGATTTATGTTCCCCAATTCTTTTGCGCACTGGTCTCGAGGTTTGCCCCACACATCTTAATTTGCATGGACATTCAATGAGGTAGATTACATTCAATGTTTTTTCGATGTTTTGCAATTCATGAATTGGCGCAATTCCCATTCTTTTCCCTCTATGGGAAATAATTTCATTTTCTGAGTTTGGTTGCAAGCAGCACAGGGGTGATAGCCCCGAATCTTGTGCATGTTCTAGTGTGAGTCAGAAGGTCTTTGAGGTTTTTGTCTCTTCTTAATGCCATCCTAGGTAGGGGTTCTTCTGGTAGGCACTGAAGGTGGATATGCAGGCCATGATGTTTTCTGTGGCAGGATCATGTTGTTTCAGGGTAAGAAGTGTTTCTCTGGGTGTATATAGAGCTCTCTTCATGGTATTTTCTAATAGTTTATTGGGGTAGCCCCTGTTTTCTAGTTTGTGTTGTAGATCAGTGGTATGGATCTTGAATTCACTGGTTTCTGTGCAGTTTCTTTAGGTTCTAAGGAACTGTCCATAAAGAAGGTTATTATGTAAGTTCTTAGGATGATGACTCTTGAAATGCAGGATCATGTTTCTCTCTACATTTTAGCTGGTTGTTCGTGGCACTGATGTTTAGGTCCAGGAAATTGATGTTTATGTTGCTGTTGTCGATGGTGAATTGAATATCCGGGGATTGGTCATTAATCCAGCTGAAAAAATTGTGCAGTTCTTGCCTTTGTCCCTCCCAGATGAAGATGATGTCGTCAATATATCTGGGCCATGACCGGATGTTCTCCTGAAATGGGTTGTTCGTGTTAAGCACAAAGCTCAGCTCAAATTCTGCCATATAAATTATGGCCATACTGGGGGCAAAGACCGCACCCATGGCAGTGCCGCAGATTTGTAGATAAGATGTGTCAATGAAGGAGAAGAAATTGTTAGTGAGAGCTAACTCAAGTAATTCCACTATAAAGTTCACTGGAACTTTCCTTTGTGTCATGTGAAGGGTGAGATGGTGTCTAATGCACTTTATTGCTTTGTCCTGTGGGATACTTGGATATAGGCTCTTAATGTCCATAGTCAACAGTTGGTTGTTGGTACTGTCGAATGGTTGGTGCTCAAATGTGGTGATCATAGTCGTTGTATCCTTGAGATATGATGGGGTCTTTTGACAAAGGGGTTTGAGAAAGTAGTCAATGAATTTGCATATCGGTTCCAAGATGGACCCGCAGCCTGAGACTATCGGTCTGCCTGGAGGTGTATTGCTGTTTTTGTGTATTTTGGGCAATGCGTAAAATGCAGGAATTCTCCCTTCTGTGGTGTTGAGGAATGCTTCTTCTTTGTCTGAGATCCAGTCTCAATCAAGTGCATATTTGGTGATTTCTTGTATTTTGGATTTGATAATAGGGGTGGGGTCTCTTTTCAGTTTTTTATAATTGTTCTCTTCATTGAGTAATATAATTGCCATCGTGGTGTATTGATCAGTGTTTTGTATAGCGATCCTGCCTCCTTTGTCAGCTGTTTTTATGACCAGGTTGCTGTTGTTGGCAAGAGTTTTGAGGGCTCGGTGTTCTCCGTTGGTTAGATTTTGTCTCTGATAATCTTGGGAAGTTGCAATTTCTTCATTTCCTTTTTGATACATTTCTCAAAGGTGAGAATGGATGTGGGTAACTCACTATCTCTCGGATTGAAATCCGGCTTGAGTCTCAATCCTGTGTCATCTGGTGTCTGAGGGCATTCTTTGTCTTTGAAGTAAATTTTCCTTCTGAGGGTCTGGAAGAAGTTAGAAAATTCTCCATCTAATTTGAACCAGTGCGTATTGTTGGTAGGGACAAATGATAGGCCTTTAGACAGCAAGTAAGTCTCATCATTGGAAAGAGGGAAACCAGATAGGTTGAAGATGGGGATCGTGTTTAGCATCTCCTGTTGCCACTGCGTCTCCGGATGAGTTGGTTCCATTGGGTCGGCGAAAGCTCCATTGGTTACCCATTGAGGCTAGATGTCAATTTAAGGCAGCAACCCTACTCCACAAATGCCTGGGAAGCGTCCAGCTACCTGAAATCAGTGATCTCTTGGTATTCCCCGTTACCTTTCCTGAGATCTACTAATACCAACCTTGTCTCCCGCCCTCTCTCGGGCAAATCGAAAGAGCTGGGTAGGTCATTTACCAATGGTGCCTCCAAGATCTGGAATGACCTTCCCCCAGCCTTGAGATCGGTTCCCACCCTATCATCCCTGAAAACTTCTCTTTTTGCCTAGGTTCTTAATGAACTGGTTTTATCTACCTGCTTCTTTATTTATTTTTCTCAGCTCTGATGATTGATTTGTGTCTTGCTTGTCCCGTTCTCTTTGGTTGTCCTGCGTGTCTCTCTGCGCCCTGATGCCTGCAGGTTTTCGGCATGTTATAAATGAAAATGCAATACAATACAGGGCTTAACTAATTTATATTAATTCCACATGTAAGGGAATCAAGGAGAGCCGTCATGTCTCCAGTCACTGCCCTACATACCCCTGTGAACAATGCTATCCTGGGAGCCCACTCAAAGCATTCAGTGTCAAGGCTTGATCCTCCCTTGCCACAGCAATGCACAACAGAGAGGCATGCAAAGTACAGCCAACGGAAACCATGTCCTTTGTATGGCATCCCTCAATACCACCATGTCCCGGTGAATGTCCTCTCACAATGCATCAATCTCCTGCTGAAGCTCCCCAATGGTCTGTACAATCACATGGCCCATCTGAGTGATCATCCCAGACAACTCCTCCAGGATCTGTTGTTGTCTGTCACTCGCATGCAGCGATTCCTCCTCAAAGTCAGATTGGCTGCCAACAATGCCACCCCCACGTTTGCCTGGCCTATGCAAGTGTGATAGCAATGGCCTGTGCTGTTGAAATGAGCAACCAGTTTGTGGATGATGCCCTGTACCTTAGTGGCTCTGCTCAACAATCAGGACTCAAGTGATGTTGGTGCCAAAGGAGCTGACTGTGATCCAGCCCCTGCAGCTGTACACACACCAGTGCAAGGCGCCTTTGTTTCTTGCCTTATATATGCACCCGTTTTCTGGGTACCCCGAACTGATGTATTCTGTTGTGGCATTGTGCCTTCAGCCGAGGGAAAGCTAGCTTAGATCTGTCCCTCTGATTCAACCACAGAAATGAACTGGAGGGACTCCTCCTAGGTGGTGAGTTCCGGCCTGTGCTAGAGTTCCCTGAAATGTTACCCACATCGGCAGCTACTTCCTCTGAGGTGGAAGAGTCATCAAGCCTGCTCTCTTTTGCCAGCAAGCATTGGGGAAGTTTACTGGACACTGTTTGCTGGCATGTGCTGGTGGATGTTGCAGCCTGCTCCTCCTCTGGGCGAATCCTCACTTGGTAAAGGTCACACAACTCATATCATCAGACTATCCATTTAGGCACATAGGGTACAATGCATCTTCAGTATACCTACGAACCCAGTACTTCATGCATCAAAACAGGCTAATGTACCCCTATGTCCATCACAAAGGACCTCCTCAGAAAGCACATCACATGCTAGAAAAGCAGCCAAACAGGCTACATGCCAAGCTCCCTCTAAACAGATGTACTTCACACAATTGCATTAATGCAACCATACAGGCTACGTGGCCAGCTTCCTCCACACAAATTTACTTCACACAATCACTTATGGCTTTGGGCCATGGGAATGGCTCCAATGAAAGCAGCACACTCACCCTACAAAAGTACATGCAATCATTACAAACCCACTCATGTCTCATAAAACATGCAACTCCCCATTTTGCATTCATAAAGCGCGCAAAGCCCGAAGGCATTGATGCGCTTGTTACATCAAGGAATGAGGGGACAGAGAGGCTACAGAGCAAGTAGTGAAGCAGAGATCATCAGAGTCGCATACAGGTAGATACAGTCAAGGATGTGGGAACACCAGAATCATTCAGTCGTACTATAGGGCTTTTGAGCGAAAAGAGTGATGTTGTTTCTGGACCACCCAGTGTGATTGTTCAGATCTTAAAGTCAGGGGCAAGGTATTCCAGGCCTTAGCGACTATGACCGGAAACTGGAGCCTCCAGCTCGCTTACATCTGAAGCAGGAGATGGTGAGTTGGTGGGAGTGCGAGGAGCATGTGGGTCTGGAGGTTTGGGCTTTGGACAGTTTTTGCGAGAGGTACTTGGGTGCCAAGTTGGAGTGTCACTTCTGCATTATTGCCAAAGTTTTGAATGTGATGCGCTAACAGATGGATAGCCAATGTAACTGCTGTCTTGCTGCGGAAATGTGTCCTCGCTTTGGGATATTGAGAGTGGCTCTGAGGGCCGTTGTTTTAATGTTTTGCAATGTGTTGATATTTCAGTTTCAAACTAATAAGTGATTTTGCAATGGTGAAGCAGTTCTCAGGAGACAGAAAGGGTCTGCATGTGTTGATGAGTTTAAAAGCGCATGCCGGAGATGAGGCAATTGCATTGACCTGCCTGGATAAAGACGGGGTGGTGTCGAGGTATACGCCCAGAGTTTTAACGTTGCTCGACACTTGCATGTTGTTGCCATCAATGACAAAAGATTTGAATGAGGGATCAAGTTTGTTGAGTGATGTTTGGAGGGTTCTGTCTTGTTGTCATTGAAGCACAAAAGGGGGGATGATATCCAAGCCTATATAGTTGCACATTATTATTTTTTAATCCAGACAAATTATTTGTATACACTTTTATTTGCCGGTCAGAGATTTGCTTCCCCCTTCACCCACTTTTATTTATTTTTTAATTCTTTTAAATAGACTGATCGAGATTGACAGCAGATTGTAAGTGTCAGTGATGTAGTTGCCAGTAAGAGGTAGAAGGATATGTGTGTCGTCTGCGTAGTTGGTGTAGTAGACTCCTTTGCCATCAAATAAGGGTTTGGTAAATGTATTGTATAATGTTGGGGAGACACACGATCCTTACAGGAAACCACAAGTGACCGGCACTGGTGGGGCTGCAACGTTGGCGTAGAACACTCTCATGGTCCTGATGGATAGGAAGGAGGCAATCCATGAGATAGCTTCAGGAGAGAAGTAGGCTGCTGTTGCCAGGTGGTGGCAAAGGATTTGGTGGTCAACCAAGTCGAAAGTGGCTGGCAAGTCCAGTAGCAGAGATAAGGCTGTTGTCTCAATTTCATCCAGCTGATTTTGTAGGTCTAGCAGGGCAGATAATTTTCCGAACCCAGATCGAAAGCCTGAATGGAACAGACACAGGAGGTTATTAGATTCCAAGTGGGTCTGGATCTGTAGATAGATCTGTAGATAGATAAACTGCTCAATCCATAATGTTAAGCAGAAAGGGGTCCATGGTGATGCAGTGGTAATTAGTGGGGATGTCTGGGTCATGGGCAGGTTTTTTAAAGAGTGGTCGGACCAATGCATCCTTAAGATTCATAGGCATGCAGCAGGAGGAGAAACAGGTGTTGATAAGGTTGGTCATGAAGGGTCATGAAAGGTGCAAGTGATTCTGCAAAGTCCTTTTCAAAGCCATGTCATATGTCTCCGTGGCATCAAGAAGGTTTAAGCCCTTGAATGATCCGAGTGGCTTCGAGCTCATGGACCGGTTTGAAGTTAAAGGTGGGATGATTTTGTAAAGAAGCTTTTGGCATGTTTTTTTGTTTGTTTTGGAAATAATTTTTTCGGGGAGTTTGCCAATTTTGTGCAATAGGGCACTCTGAATGTTGACACACTAGGTGCTGTCCAGTGTGTTGGGGACTCAAGCTCTCATAGTATAGAGAAGAGCTCTCTAGCACTAGAGCTGGAGCTGGCAATGCTGGTGTTAAAAGGACGAACTGCAGAGATTGTGGCTTTTTTGTATTCCTTTGTGACCAAGATAAAGCAGGCTTTGTTAGGCTTGGTGGGGTTTTTGTCCCACAGTGTTGCTACCTTCCATTTTAGTAGACAGAGAGCTTTGAGTTCATGGGAAAACCAAGTGTTGGAGAGTGGGGCTGCTGAAGCTTTTCGTTGTGTGAGTGGGGCAACAGTGTTGTTAGCATGAGTGCACGTCAACTTGTACAGGTCTATCATTGATGCTGGATCATTGGGGTTGAACCTGCGGGTGGATCAGTGTATCCAGCAGAGGCAGGATGTGGACTAATATTTGTATTGCTATGAAAGGAACCTCAGGTTCAGACTCTGGTGTATGTGCTTAGGTTGAGGCGCCAATGGGAAGAAGCTATCATCTGTGGCATTGTGCCTTAACACCTGTAAATCAGGATCCCCCATAAACCATAATGATACCACAGCACTGTGGAGCCTCGGTTGGCCTAGAATTTCTGCTGCCTTGGGACTCGAGTGTGGACTGAAGGGGGTCACCTCTCTCACCCGTAGTGCACGCATGTTTGTGGGGAACCTGCTGCTAAATCATAAATAGACTACCTGATTCTGGGATTTTGTAACTAGCAGAGCAGCTACTTTGCTGCAATTTATTGATAGTTTTCCTCTGAGCCAAGCTTTTGTCAAGGGTCTCCGTCCTTCCAACAGCACCACGGGACAGACAGGAAAAATCTCATCCACCCTGGGTGCTGCCATGGGGGTGCGGGCTGGGCAGGAGCGCTCTTCTCCCTTTCCAGTGAGCCTAGCAGACAAGATGGCCTTGTCCCAGGCAACAGAGGCAGAGTGGCTTGACCAAGCGTGAGGAAGGCATGGAGGAGAGGCTGGGCCTTGGTCCATGGATGGCAGAATAAACCCTGGCCCCGTGGCGCTGAGGTGACAGCTTAACTTCGGACCCTGGACAGTGGCCTTAAGGCAGGCATGACCTAATGGCTGCCCAGGCATCTGGTCGGGGCAGCTGAACCAGATGGCCTGAGTCGCGGTTGGCCCGGCTGTCTCCAAAATGTGTCTGCATCCATGCTCCACTTTGTGGGGGATTAGTAGTCGTTGGGAAGTGTCTCCATTTGGGACGGACATGTGGCACGGGAGCTGGATGGGCTTCTTCATGCTCAGAGCAGGGCCCCAGAGCAGGTGTGGCCCAATGGGCTTGGCCACAGAGGGAGAGGCTAAGCAAGCCCAGCAGCTGAAGGCCCAGGTTGGACCCGAGGTCCAGTAAGAGTGCCAGGGAAGAGCTACTGGGGACCTGCAAGATGTTCAGGGTCTCCAAACCTCTCAAGAGAGTACTACACAAGGGCCTCAAAGGCATAGCCCCGCCCTTGGGTGCCGCTGACTAGGCCATAGGTGTCAGGTTTCCCTGTCCCATGCATGACTCCTCATGACAGTCCTGTTTGTATCCCTTCATATGCTACATGTCTATGCGCGTGGCCAAGGTGATATTGTTAGCCTTCAACGGTGGCACTGAGATATGTGCCCAGGTGCTCTTCCCATGTACCTGCCTGCAAGTTACACTTGGGTCACTTTGGCATTGGTATTTTGATGTGTATGTGGCCACACGTCAATGTGCTGGGTCAGTATTAATGCTGATTGCATGGGTGTGAGTGTGTGGGGCAGTTTCTGGTTAGCTCATGCTATATTCATGGTACTTTTAACATTGTGTATGCCACACATGCATTGTCACTGTTGACTGATGTCTGCGTTCTTGTCCCTTATTCTACAGTTGCTGCAGCTGGCGAAGAGGGCGAAACGGTGCTGTCGATCAGAGGAGCTGGGACAGGGCCTCCAGACCCAGGCGCAGACCCCAGCCAGGCCCAATTGACACCTCCTCTTCTGAGAGTGATGTGGCTGGGGGAGCGCCAGTACCATCAGGCAAGACTGCTGAGGGTAAGTCCCAGGAGGTGATTGTTGGAATGGACACCTACAGGCCATGGTGTTCATCTATGTTCAGTACGAGAGGCAGCGGGTGGTGGAGAGGCAGTGGGCCAGGGAGGCAGTCATTGGGAGGACCAGGGCCGAGGTGGCGGAGAGATGGGCAAGGAGGTGGGCTCCCTCCTGTAGGCCGCATGGAGGGCAGCAGAGGGGGCAGAGAGGTGGATGTTGGACAGCCTGCAAACCTTCCAGGTAACAACGGAGGCCTACCTACATTCAGAGAATGTGGCAAGTGAGTCGGCCTTGGTCAAAGCCTTGTGAAACAATGGTACATAGTAGCCTGCTTTCATTGTAAATAGTTTTATAGTATTAGGTTTAATTTTGGATTTTTTATTGTTTTTCTCCATGGAAATGTTTACCCTTCCCCTCATTTTTGTGTACATAGTTATTTTTCATAAATGTTTTCATACCGTTCATACTACTCTTCTTACAGTCTCCTTGTCCATATGCACATTTACTTTTTCTATGTTCTCACAGTGCATATGTTCAATGGCAGTCATGTGGGTTTGGCCTCACTGTGTGTGTCATGTTGTTACTGTGATGTTTGCCGGGGGATGTGTGCGCATGATCCATGTGTGTGATAGTTGTTGCATCCATGCACAATGACCATGGGTGGTCTCTTGTAGATGTGGAGATGTGACGTGCTTTTGGATTCACGTCTTTGATACCTTTTTCATGCACATCTGTTGCTTGCCTACATGTGTGCTTTGCAATGCAGGCATGTTGTTGAACTGTGTACATGGAGTGGATGTGTGTGTGACAGTTGTATGCTGTGGTTGAATTTGTACTTCATTGCTGAATGTGTTCATGTGTGTTTGGTGATGTTGTGCGTTGTTAGATCTTGACATGGTGCCATTCTTTTGATTGATCTGGATATGTGCACATATGTTTCACATGTAGGATTGGGGCCGTCAGATGGCTGGAGGTGGCAATGGCTGTTGATATGATTCCATTCCTTGTGCAGGGGCACTGTGTGTTTGGTGTCAGTGTGTTGGTGTTGTTGGAGTGTCTTTTGGTGTGTGTGTAATGTGTGCATACAGGGATGGTTGTGGTGGTATGTGAGATGTATCATGATGGCGTTTGGGGTCTCTCATTTGGGATCGGTACTCACTTGTTCACGTATATTGCCAAATGTTCCACATGTTTTAGTTGTTTGTTGTATCTGGTGACAGCTCATTTACCTCTGCCTATTTTCTATTGGGGAATGGGTTTATTGTTCACAGAGCATTTACTACCTTTCAACATGGACACTGTAGCCTACGCAGTGGCTACTGTGTCTTGCAGACAGGAAATCCTGCCTCCCGAATTGGCGGATTGGCTAGGTGAATGGATGAGGGAGCCGGCAAGCGAAACCAGCCCCCTCAAAGGGCCCCCTTTATGGGCTACAACCTCCCCTGTCTGGGCCTGTCAGGACCAAGAGGTCCACCGGTATATCACTATACCAAGGTACGTTTCTGGCTCACTATCCTGTCATCTGAGTAATCACACTACCTTCATTCCACCCACCGAACATGCATACCGGCATTACTGCAGCACTTGCATTCCTCCTTATCATAAATACTTTTGTGTGTGCAACACTATACTCTTGAATACCTGGTCTAGCACTCCCTAGCACCTGGCCGAGGATTTTCCATCATGCGCATTAGATTACTGTCCCTTCACTTTTTGTCCCATCCTAACCATCATGATTGACCTAACAGATGGACGCAAATTACAATGTCTTTCATTTCAACACTTCATTGTTTGTGTTTGATTTGGATCAACCCACTACACTAACATCTTGCAACTATGTAATGTGCAACCACTATATTTTGTATTTTGAAACTAGCACCTAGATGCCTCAGTGCGCTCTGTTCCCTATACTTGCCTGCTGTGCCCCCGCTTGCCCAGCATGCTCTTACCTGGTCCTTGCAGGCAGGGCTTGACCAATTTTGCATACCTAGCAATGCTAATCACAATATTAATTTCAGCATTTTTTGTCTGTGTTTGACTTTGGTCTATCCACTATATTGACACACTGCAACCATGCAACGTGCAACCACTGTATTTATATTTTGTAACTTGCTCCTAGGTGCCTCAGTACATTCTTGTTCTCTATATTTGCCTGCTTTGTCCATGCATGCCCACCATTTTCTTATCTGGTCCCACCTTACCAGAAGGGGCATTGACACAATTGTTTCATACTTTGCCTGTTGGTACCCCAATGTGGACCCCTGCACCATTAGGTGAGGTGTTTCCGGTAAGTGCATTGACACAATTGTAGCTTACTTTGCCTGTTTATACCCTGAAGTGGCCACCCGCACCATGTGAGGCCTTTCCGGAAGGTGCACTCTCGATCTGCAGTTGTATTATAACTATTTGCTTGTTCCTCCACACTGTGACCATGCTGCTGCACTTGTATTGTAACTAGCATCTAGATGCCTCAGGGCTTTGTGTGCTGCTATAATTGTAAACATAAAAAAATAAACAAATACATATTGTACATTGAGTTCCTTTCTGGTCCACTGATGTTTAGATGTTCCTTTGGCACTTGCTTGTCAATATGGATGTGGCACACTTCATTCACTTGTATGAGTATTTAGCATTGTGAGTGTTGAGATGGGATTTGGCCTCACTGTGGATGAGTGGGCAACACTCATCACTTGTGCACTTAGTGGTCGATTCCTGTATTCCTCCCAAGGTACAGCCACCCACCTGGCCACATCTGCAATCACTCAGTACCTGCTCTCATATAGTGCATCACCTCTGCCAATGGAATGCAGCTGAGTCCCATGATTGTCTACCATGGAGTCATGGAAGAAGCTACGCTCCCGGATTCAACAGCAGCACTCCAGGTTGATCATGTTGGAGGAGGATATGTGGCAGGTGTACTTCATGGTGGAGGCAGGCCAGAGATGTTGAGGTAGGCTGTTGTTCCACATTGGACTGTTAGGGTGGCGGACTAGCTTGGACAGCCTGGGCATGGGGGTGGAAGTCAGCGGGTGTAGTGGGAGGAGGGCGGCCTAGCAGGGGGCTTGATGGGTTTGGGGAAGAGATCAGTGGTGATAGTGGGAAGTGGCAGGACTTGAGGAAGCTTCCTGGGATTGGGGCAGAGGTCCGTGGGGGTAGTGGTAGGAGGGTGAACTTGAGGGTTCTACTTTCACTGGGTTGCCGCTTTGAATTAGGGGGTGCGGACATCCATTTTGCCGCGTTATTGCTTTGATTTACGGGCTACGGGTCGCAGTTTCGCCAGGGTGTTGGTTTGAGTTAGGAGTATGGGCTGCAATTTTTCTGGGGTGATGCTTTTAGCTATGGGGTATGAGCCGCAGTTTCACTGGGGTGCTGCTTTGAGTTAGGGGGTATGGGGTGCGGTTTCGCCAGGGTGTTCCTTTGAGTTATGATGTACGGGCTGCAGTTTCGCCGTGGTGTTGCTTTGAGTTAGGGGGACGATGCACAATTTTGCCGGGGTGCTGCCTTGAGTTAGGGGGTATCACCCGCAGTTTTGCCAGGGTGCTGCTTTGAGTTAGTGGGGACAGGCCACAGTTTCGACAGGGTGTTGCTTTCAGTTTTGGGGGAATGATGCGCAGTTTCTCTGGGGTGCTGGTGAAATGTTGCTTACTTGTTGGCAGTCCTTGCTTACTTTTTGACATTTGCCCAGCGCAAAGGTTGTTTGATAGCACTAGTTTTTGCTTGGGTGTGTGTGCATGTTGTGGGTGTTCTGGGTGCAACACTTTATGCTTGGCGCTGCAGGTTACTTTGCGCTTTAGAATACATGAATCGGCACCCAGTGCTAAACTTTTTGTGCACACAAGTACTAGCAATTTTCTTTATAGCACAAAGTAGTTAGCGTGGACTTAGCACTTTTTCTATGAATCAGGCCCTTAGACACCACCGGGGAAGGAAATTAAGAACCCAAAATCATGTCTTCTCTGTCTCCACCACCAGACTCGGGTATCACATCAACATCAGACTAACCCCATTGCTTCTACATTCGAGTCATTCGGACCATGAGTAATGTGTCCTCCCAGACACCTAGGTCCACACCACCTGCACTCCATAGCTGACCTGCGATTTGACCATCTCTTTCCCCATGTCTCCTCCACAGGTTGTTTGGTATAGGGGCGACTCAGTGGCTGCGTTAGTCTGTTGGGGACAGGTTGTTTGGTATAGGGGCAACTCAGTGGCTGCGTTAGTCTGTTGGGGACAGGTTATTGGATGAGGGGGCAACTCAGTGGCTGCGTTAGTCTGTTGGGGACAGGTTGTTTGGTATAGGGGCAACTCAGTGGCTGTGTTAGTCTGTTGGGGACAGGTTATTGGATGAGGGGGCAACTCAGGGGCTGCGTTAGTCTGTTGGGGACAGGTTGTTTGGTATAGGGGCAACTCAGTGGCTGCGTTAGTCTGTTGGGGACAGGTTATTGGATGAGGGGGCAACTCAGTGGCTGCGTTAGTCTGTTGGGGACAGGTTATTGGGTGAGGGGGCAACTCAGTGGCTGCGTTAGTCTGTTGGGGACAGGTTATTGGATGAGGGGGCAACTCAGTGGCTGCGTTAGTCTGTTGGGGACAGGTTATTGGATGAGGAGGGCGGCCTAGCAGGGGGCTTGATGGGTTTGGGGAAGAGATCAGTGGTGGTAGTGGGAGGTGGCAGGACTTGAGGAAGCTTCCTGGGATTGGGGCAGAGGTCCGTGGGGGTAGTGGTAGGAGGGTGAACTTGAGGGTTCTACTTTCACTGGGTTGCCGCTTTGAATTAGGGGGTGCAGACATCCATTTTGCCGCGTTATTGCTTTGATTTACGGGCTACGGGTCGCAGTTTCGCCAGGGTGTTGGTTTGAGTTAGGAGTATGGGCTGCAATTTTTCTGGGGTGATGCTTTTAGCTATGGGGTATGAGCCGCAGTTTCACTGGGGTGCTGCTTTGAGTTAGGAGGTATGGGGTGCGGTTTCGCCAGGGTGTTCCTTTGAGTTATGATGTACGGGCTGCAGTTTCGCCGTGGTGTTGCTTTGAGTTAGGGGGACGATGCACAATTTTGCCGGGGTGCTGCCTTGAGTTAGGGGGTATCACCCGCAGTTTTGCCAGGGTGCTGCTTTGAGTTAGCGGGGACAGGCCACAGTTTCGACAGGGTGTTGCTTTGAGTTTTGGGGGAATGATGCGCAGTTTCTCTGGGGTGCTGGTGAAATGTTGCTTACTTGTTGGCAGTCCTTGCTTACTTTTTGACATTTGCCCAGCGCAAAGGTTGTTTGATAGCACTAGTTTTTGCTTGGGTGTGTGTGCATGTTGTGGGTGTTCTGGGTGCAACACTTTATGCTTGGCGCTGCAGGTTACTTTGCGCTTTAGAATCCATGAATCGGCACCCAGTGCTAAACTTTTTGTGCATACAAGTACTAGCAATTTTCTTTATAGCACAAAGTAGTTAGCGTGGACTTAGCACTTTTTCTATGAATCAGGCCCTTAGACACCACCGGGGATGGAAATTAAGAAACCAAAATCATGTCTTCTCTGTCTCCACCACCAGACTCGGGTATCACATCAACATCAGACTAACCCCATTGCTTCTACATTCGAGTCATTCGGACCATGAGTAATGTGTCCTCCCAGACACCTAGGTCCACACCACCTGCACTCCATAGCTGACCTGCGATTTGACCATCTCTTTCCCCATGTCTCCTCCACGGGTTGTTTGGTATAGGGGCGACTCAGTGGCTGCGTTAGTCTGTTGGGGACAGGTTGTTTGGTATAGGGGCAACTCAGTGGCTGCGTTAGTCTGTTGGGGACAGGTTATTGGATGAGGGGGCAACTCAGTGGCTGTGTTAGTCTGTTGGGGACAGGTTGTTTGGTATAGGGGCAACTCAGTGGCTGTGTTAGTCTGTTGGGGACAGGTTATTGGATGAGGGGGCAACTCAGTGGCTGCGTTAGTCTGTTGGGGACAGGTTATTGGATGAGGGGGCAACTCAGTGGCAGCGTTAGTCTGTTGGGGACAGGTTATTGGATGAGGGGGCGACTCAGTGGTTGTGTTGGCCTGTTGGGGGAAGGTTGTTTGGTAGGGCAGGGAGTCAGTGGCTGCGTTGAACTGTTGCAGGCAGGTTTTTTTGTTGAGGGGGCAACTCAGTGGCTGTATTGCCCTGTCGAGAGCAGGTTATTTCGTAAGGTGTTGTTTATGATAATTCCACTCACTCGCTACGTATGCCTATTTTGGAGCATCCGTCTCAGCGCAGTCTGGATCTATGGATCAGTGTTGGGCTGCGCTGTGGGAGTGTTGTGGACATGTATGGCACTACCCCTTTTTCATTGCTCTCTTGTGCTTAGTCCCGGGTTTTCTTTGTAAATTGGTTTGCCACAGAATAGTTTTGTGCAGTGCATTCTTAGCGGTGGAGCTAACACGTGTTGCTATTTCAGTACTTTTTTTGTTTACAGCTCAGTACCTCTTTCATGTTTGTTGACTATCGATAATATCTTTCAGCTAGTTACACAACCCCACACAGATAACAAAATATTATTTAATTTCACATCTAATCATATCGAAAAACTCTCTACCAAGACATTCAGTCTCATTAGAAGTGTGCCGGTCTGGAAAGAATGGCAAGATAAATGCCGGTAATTCCGACTCTGGCATCTTTACCACACCAGGGGCCTCATTACACAGTAGGCAGTAAGGGTTTACTGGTATCGGTAAGGGCACCGGTACCGGTAAACCCTTACCGCCTTACTACGAGTTCCCTTTGCGGGACCCGACCTTAACGGCTGGTTTTACCAGCAGTTAAAGTAGGGTGCCCCAAAGGGACCTTGGTGCTTATTACGGTACCGTAATTAGCTCCTTCCCATTCCCATTATGCCCTATGGGGGAAAAAATGGGAATGGGGAAGTGCCTTGGTGAATGGGGAATTACCGCCCCTGCTCACCTTGGAGTAGGGCGGTAATTCCGCCATCCACCAAGGCGGACACGGTAAAATACCGGCAGCAACCATGGCACTAATAGACGCCATGGTTACCGCCTACCGTGTAATGAGGCCCCAGCACATTTCAAGTTTGACAGTGGGGCCCACGGATCTACCGGCAGGTCAGGCACCTACCGTCAAACAAATGCCAGAATCACCGGCACCGTTACTAACTGTGCCGGTGATTCAGTAAATCCCGGCCCAGAATGGGAACATACCTCACTACTCTGCCCGGATATTGGGCGGCAGGGATGGTAAGGCTGGGTTGCCGGAATTACTGGCGCGATATCAGCAACCCTATAATGAGCCCAATATTTTCATTTTATAAAAGGAGGTTATACAGGCAGGGGACCAACACTTACATGCTGTTTGGAGTCCTGCGAGCAATTTTCAATGTTTACGAAACAGAGGGCCTGATTAAGTAGAAAGAGAGATGTAACATCAAGGACCAATTTCTGACTAAAACTGTCTCTACCTTGTGACGAGTGAAACGTGCAGGACTGGCGCTGCAAGGTTCACTTTCGCAGGACACGGGTACTACCCTTGTTTCTGTGGGAATTGATTTTTAAAAGTTTGTACCATGGTGATCCAGGGTCTTGGTGGACCTCGACACATTAAGATAATAATGAGTGACATCAGTGTATTGCTGTGTGCAGATACTCTGGACTGGAAGAGGAGCTCATACAGGTTTTAGGCTGATAGTATGCACAATGAACTATTCACTCACAAAAACATTAAGTCAGCAAGGAAAGAGATGACTTCACTGTCGACCTTATTGCCACCTGTATGCCAGGGGCGATGGTTAGTTCCGTGTGCCTTCGTTTACTCTCTTTCTGAACCCCCAAGTACACTGTTGAAAGTAAGGAAGAGATTGCAGTATTTGCTCGTTGCAATTCTGCACCTTCAAGGCTTCGGATCCAAAGACTGCAGTTCCCATTTGAAATACAAGATGGCAGTGTTAGCTTCTGCAGAACAGCCACAGCAACAGTTCAATGTGATAGCGTCAAAGTGACATGCTAGGTAGAAGCACGAATTGCTAGAACATTGCTATGCACTGAACGCGCTTATGGTAATTTCTATTTCTGAAAATACCGACGTGGCCCTTAGCTGGTGCATCAATGTAATGTCATTATTGTATTTACCACTAATCAATCTTACAGTCTTAGAGTGTTTTGTTTTAGTGTGCGTATACTTTGCATATATATATATGCAGTGTGCAGTGCGTCTGTGATTATTAATGTATTTAGAGGCAAGCATGGTGGTGATGTGAAATACGTTTTCTAATTTTATCGACCCTCATGTGTATTTAATCGAATCGTCTGCACCCTTCCGAATACCGCTTGACGTTTCTGTCTTTACTGAATGGCGTTGTATTGGTAAGACCCCAGACTCGTGCCCCCCGCGCTATTTCAACTTCCTGCCTGTCCTCGCCTGTGCCCCACCGGTAGTGTCACCGGCATAAACGCTCACGCGCTCCCATCATATACATCACGAAGTGTTCTTAAGTCGAGCAGGGTGATAGATTTAGCTCCGTATTAAGCGAATTTGCAAGAAACAAAAACTTAGCATGTTATAAACTCGTTTTCCACCATCGGACGACTTTGAGCTATTTTCAAAAGAAAGTGAAGAATACAAACAAAAATACGCGCCAACCGTTTCTCATTGTAAGTTTGCCAAAAGCATCCTCCACCGGCCATGCATCGCGTGCCTTCGGTATGGCGAGGCATGCCTTGCTGTTTTCATTATTTATTTGATGTTTTGGGAGTGCAACGTATATTCAGGACTCATGCGAGTTATGTATACGTGGCTCTCCTTAAAACGTCGCTTTAGAACCCTAATATTAATGAGCTCGAGCCACTGCGCAAGTTGTGTGGCTCGCTGGGCTGAAGAAGGGCTTCCAGTGTCTCCGAACCGTTGGCGGTTCTTCTCAAGGCTCTAAACAGAACAAGCAGCAGACCTCAGCCGACGATCTCATGATTTAGGACAGTCAGCACCTGCAACTACAAAACGAGTGCATGTCCTTAACAAAAAAAAAAACACTTCATCTGTGGCTGGCCCATGAGCCCGACGGACCCCTCAGCACTTACTCCCTCTGCCGTTTTCCTTGCCGCACTTGCGCGTTCAGAATACTCACAAGGCATAGTAGGTTCTTCCTTCCTCCTTTTCACTCCTCTGCTATCATTCATTATTGTGTTATGCAAAGTATTTATCTCCCTTGCCCCCCCCCCTCCCCTCACCTCGACCCGCGGGTGCTTTGGACCGTATTTTACTTGCTGTATAAGTGCCCAACAAGTACACAATAAATAAACAAACTCTGGATGCATTGCTGTGTATTCCCAATGTAGCTGAGCTCTTTGGGAACGCCGTGTGTATCTTTTACTCCTCGCGCCAGCAACGCCTGCTGCAGATTATGAAAGCGAGTCCTTTTAATTGGGAACGCCACGTGCCACCGCCGTGCAGTCCGGTCTCGCGTACGTCTTTCTCGCGCAAACATTTGAGATACATTATTTTTCCGAACCATTCATTTGATGTGCTTTAAAAAGGGCACAATTTCGGAAGAGCGATGTTTTAAAATATTTTCGTTGCGGTTACACCCTATGTCCACATCCGACCTCAGCCGCCCCCCCCCCGCCCCACCGCCCCACACTTCTTCATTAAAGCCCTAAAAGCTGAGCTCTTTGAGTGATCCCCACCCCCACAACCACCTCCCTTTGTCTGCTCTTTCGTTGCCGAACCACTCAGCCTTTAGAGGCGATGTAGGGTTTGATGGGCACAGCGCACGCCGCGCACATAAAATAATATTTAAATGCACGCAAACGTCAAGGCAAAGCAAACCTAAACGCGCAGGTCCTTCAAAAACTGCAGTGAGCCGATGTACTGGAGCGACAACAGGTCACTGGGACATGTAACGTGTCGGCCATGTAGCCACGGAACATGTCTCAGCGCCAACTTCTCTTGTATGTGTATGTTTACCGACAGAAACGTGCATCGGCCGATCCTGCTCCCACACTATTGCGATTATTCTGGTGCGGGGGGCCGAGATCAAAGTCCATTCCACGCAGCCACTGGGGCTTAATGTCGTGCCAAAGAGAAACGGCAAAGGGCATGTGCGTGCCTGCATACCTTACACACACACAGAGACACCACCCGAGGCGCGGAGGACGGCATTCCTGAAACACCAGGCTGTTCACCACGGGGCTCAACGTTCACTTTTCGGTCCATATTCCTACATATCTCCCATCGCATTCATCACCGACACAAAGGACTCCTAAATAACATGTGGCGTTTTCAAACACATCAACATGTCGGCTAAATTCCATCTTTGGAAAGGGAAAAGGCGTGTTTTTCTTGTTTGAAATCTCTTCTGTTTATTGGTAGATTTGATTCGATTTTCCAGGACCTGATGCATGTTTCTGGGGGCAGTTATCGATTGCATTTTTTATTTGTCTGCTTTGCACATTTTGCACGCCTGGGTAGTGATGTAAGATAACAGACGTGCATGTCTGCCCAATCCCGGATGCATTTTATGAATTTGCAAAAATGTACGAGTTTGTATTGAAAATACTTGAACTGGTAGGGAGGGAACCACATGTAGAAAACATGTACATCTCATTTCATTACAAAGACAAACTGAGTTCAGATTGTTGTAAAGGGAGACTGTTATTTTTTCGTTGCTTCCAGGGAGATAATGGGGTGTGAAATCTCCCGAAACACGGCTGAAGGCAACACAATGCAAGTCCATGCTCTTCAATTTGGCATGGGGAGTGCATTCTTCGTTTCGGGGGGGGCATGGGGGCGAGGAGAGGAGTGGCAATTAGGGCAGAAGGGTAAATGAAGGAACCACACTCCTAACTGAATGTACACAATGCATGCTTCCACAGCTGGCGAAGTAACATTAAAATCAAATGCAGCAGTGATGTCTAACGGATCCATGGTTATATATGTCACCCTATATGTCAGAATTGTGTATGGGTTTTATATAAAATGTAAATAAATAATTAAACATATATATATATATATATATATATATATATATATATATATATATATATATATATATGTGTGTGTGTGTCACCCTAACCATGTAGTATGTTCATGTGTAGAAAACCTACAGTAAACTCTTCAAGTTTCTCCTGACTGGCTTGGTGTTTTTGGGAATAAACAGAGGATTTAATAATTGCTGATAGTGTTTGATCATCTAATTTTCTATGTGTCTCTCCACTTTGACTTTACAGGCCTGTCGCATTATTAGGAAACATCCTCGAAGAAAATAATCAGTAACTGTTCTTGCCATTTTTCATCTCGGCTTTGTCGTTTAGGAATATTACTCTTATTTCCATATTTTGTGAGGGGGTGCTGTTATGTTGTTTTTCTCGAACGATACCATCTTCTATCTTTTTAGACGTGTTGCATTGGTTGTAGACACATATGCCAGCGTTAGGGGTATATTAAAAACGCACATCAGTTGCCCTTTAAGTGAAATCTTAAAGAGGGGATTATTTGAAGAGCTCTCTGATTACAATTATTGCACACTTTCACATTTGAATATTCCTTAAAAACCCATTTTGAATGCACGACTCAAGAAAATGGGGGTCATGGATGGATGTCTCTTTTGAGGGGTTAATTGGCCAGACTCGTGTTCCCATTTGCGTTTGCAGTTGATTGGTTGAACTCTGCTTCCAATCTGAAGCTGCCATGGCCAGGAGCATCCTCGTCCCTGTTCTTTCATGTCAGATGCCTTGCACAGCACCGCATCATTTGAGCATCCTGCCCTTGACCCGGTTGCTATACATGCTTTCTACTACACACAGACTAGCCGAATCATTATACATTTCATTTTTTGTTTTGTTCTGTTAAAAACTATATCATTTTCCAAACTCAAATGATTAAAGAAATTATTTGGTTCCACAGAGAAATGGTATCCAAAATGCTATAACTTGTTTTGTTAAAACTGTGTGTTCTTTAATGAAAATATATCAATGTGAATATCTATATTATGCGCACACACTTATATACACATACACATATACATGACTTGTATTATACAGATTTAACAGACATTTATCACCATGTAAAGTGTCAAGGGAATACCCAATGACCAAGCACATGTTTTTAAATATGTTTAATTTACCAATACATTTATATTTTAAAAACAAAACACATTTTCCAAATGTAAATGTTAACTAGTACTATTATGTTTAACATTTCTACAACTGATGAAGCGTTAAAGAACATTAATCAAATAGTCTTTTTTTTTCCCCAAAGGCCTGTTATGATGACACTTACTGAAATTGGCAATGTTAAGCCAATAATTAATACATTTTTTTTGTAAGTATAATGAACACTATGTTGAAGAGAAGCCTCAAGGTCAGCAAAGGTGGCACTCATTGTTGCAGCTGGTTTAGTGACATGTGCATGGATAATACATTTTGTGTTTATGAGTTTCAACGTGGCTTGTTTAGAATGCACAGACGTTCATAAAGCACAAGGAAGCAAACGTTACAATACTGCTTTGGGAAATACGTATTTGTCATCATTGTCTAGAACTGCCGATACACAATTAAATACCAACACGCGGATACAGTAGCATCAGTTCTGTGCATAGTAAACCGTTCGTATCGACGCCTTAACAGGTGCATGATCCTAAATAGGCTATAAGAAGGTTACACAGTCACAGCACATTGACCTGTGGCTTAGCCTAATATTACAACACGCTTCTAGCAAACTGGCACGTGCCTACATTATCTTTTCGGCAAATACGTGCCTCTTTCTTCTAACCTGAAAGTAAACCTCCGATTTCCCTGTCATGCTAAAGTCCATAAAGGCCAAAGTAAATCGCCTGAGCAGATTTAGTAACACGTACACATAGGCACAGGGATGTGTAATGAAATGATGTGGGACCAATGACAGGGTGTATTGAGTGGAGTAGTATATCACTGTTTCATTGTTCAGCACCTACTGCTGACTTCTGCGGGAGTCAGCAGTGCACTTGTAGGGTTTTTAAATGTCATATCTTTGGGGCGGCGCAATGGCAGAGCAAAAGCATGTGAGAACCAAGGACCAGGGCTAAATGGGTGAGGTTTATTTGCAGGCCTCAGCCATTTGCCTTTTCCTGAAGACGTATGGGTTTGTGGATGTTACAGCCAGTGTTTGAACCCTGGGGTCACATTGGAAAGAAGCATTCTCGTGGACCCGCTCAAAAGTAGATCTTTTTCGTTCATGTGGTCAGACTTTTTAAAGCTGGAATCAATGGAGGTGGTCGATATTTGTTGCAAGTCTAGCATCTCAGATCCCATGATCCTCTCGACATGCCATCGAAGAAAATCAAATCATACCACCTTTCTTATGGTTTTAGTAGTATTTCACATATTTACAAAAAATGCATACATATTCATGACCTTCATTATGCAAGATATAAAGCAACTGGTGAGGGGGATGGCCCAAGGAAGATGATCATGGACAGGACGGCAGATATGGAAAAGATAAGTTACCAGTGGAATGGGCTAAGGTAGGCCGAGTAAGGATGGCAGGGGGGAGGATGAACTGTCAGAGGTGAATTACAGAAAAAGAGACGTGAATCAGTGCATCATGTCGTTGCTGATGTCATGTGTGATGTACTTACTCATTTTTTTACACTTGTATAGTGCACACAAACCCTAAGGAATCAGGGCTCTGGAGAGAACCCATTCATTACGTGTAGCCTGGAGGCGGTGCCCAATACAATGAATATTCAGGTACAACGAAGTTACATACATAGTGGTTACATACAGGATATGCTGTGCGTCATGGCATCATTCAGCCTGATAGGAATATAGTTTGTCGAGGTAACCCTCACATATTTCTGAGATTTTTCTTAATACCACGTGAACTAAATTTGCTCTAGATCACGATTGTCCAACTCCAGACTTCGAGGGCCAGAATCCTGGCATGTTTTCAGGATATCCCTAATTAATATTCATGAGACCAAACGTGCACATATTTAGAATCATTGCATGCAAATGTATCTCATGAATATTAATGCAGGATATCCTGAAAATCCAACATGTATCCAGCCCTCGTGGCCTGGATTTGGGCAAAACTGCTCTAGATAGATAACATGAATATATTTGTATACATTGGTTGAAGAAAATGAAGAGAGGTAAATGTAGTGTCCACAAGAGGGGGGTGCATGTACCGCTATGAAAATGACACAGTGGCATCAGAGTGACACGTAGGATGATGTCATGACCCACGTACAATATACCTTGTGTGTCACATCAGGGAAAAGAGCGCACCACAGTAGAATACACACGCGACATTAAACGGTGCAGATATGGTCCTGAGGTATGGATGAATAGGGAGGTGAAAGTGCAGTGATTGTGAAGAATAATCACACATGCAGCAATAATAATAGTATATGTATCTGTGTTTTGCTTTTATTTTTAGAGCATACGTGTGCTGGTTTCTTTGGCACAGATGTACATAGGGTTTTGCTTATTTATTTTTTATAAGTCTAGGTAGAACATAATTGTTGCTTTGAGGTTTTATATTGTTTTATAAAACACATGATGCTGAGCACATTTATATATAGAAGGCCTTGTTGCAAAACTGGTGTTGTGGGGTACGATTTAGTGAAGCAAGCTGTTTCTTGAAAGGCAGCCTCGGTCTGTTCAATAAAGTTACATTCCCAAGGGAGGGGAGAAGCTTCTGCCAGCAGAAGGGCCTCACTGAAGTAGCATCCCTGAAGAAAAGGGAGGGGTTCAGGCAGAGTGTGGAACAGTAAAAAACAGCTCAGTGGGGATAGGTGCTTATTGCTGGGTCGAGACAAAAGGAAGCGTTTGAAACACAACACGGCATTATAGATGTATAGCCCCTCCTGAAGAAACCCCGTTATTTGTGCCTGTTTGTAATTGATCTGTAGTATTGTTCAGAGAAGCAAGTATTGGATGTTCAAACTCCCACACACACTGCAATCTTTAGGCCAGTCCCTTTATAAGATCATGGGTAGCACAATTATTGACTTTTGAGGCTTGTGCCAATAGAAGTGTGAAGGAGGGGATATATAGTGAGATTATGTGTATGCATTTGTTATTTGTAAAGTATTGTGTGGTAACTTTGTGTTAAATATTATATTGAGATTGTATTATAATACAATCAAGAGGAAAGGGTGAAGTTTGATTAGGGCAAGGGCCCTGACACGATTTGGGCTTCTATAGTGTCACCTGAATGTCTGTCAACGGTTTTGGAGAGAATAATGGGAAGTGTTGTATTTTTATGGGTGGAGAAAGTAAAATTCTGTCAGAAGGGAAAGTGACTTATCAAACCGTGATGTTTGTCTCATTTTTGGTTTGTTGTATTTTGAAATAACACATGAGAGAAAGCTGGTATGTTTGTAGACCCATTGTCCTAATGACCAGCAGGGGTATTTGAGAAGCCATGTACACAGACATATGTAGACACATAGGGGGACGTTTTCCTTTGTAGTATAAATACATGGAGCAATGATTAAATGTGATGTGAAGGAGATGCATTTTGTTTTAGTTGTCAGGTATTGTTTGTTAAATGTGAATGCAAGCAGAGAAAGATGGGGGTGTGGATTAAGGGATGGTGGATCTCTTTCTATTATTGGTACAACCATGGGAACAAGGTAGGTCCATGGGAGAGAATGATTTGGGAGGCACACAGGAAAAGTGAAATTATATGCAGGCACTGGCTGTGCAAAAGGTGGGGTAGCAAGTTTGGAGGAAAAGTTTGAAAATGGCAGTGAAGCAGAGGTTGGGTTTTGGAAAGGTTTGTATTTTATAGATGGGTTTCTAAAAATAATATAAAAGATGGCATAGGTATATTTGTTTATAACATGTATATTATGGATGTGAAAGAGAACAGGACCATGGAGAAAGTTGATTCTAGAGTGCCAATCTCTTTTTATTAATGGTCTAATGATATTAGGCACAAAGTGTGTACATGATAGAAATAGATTGGGGGAAACATGGGATTTTGGAGTAGAGAATGAAGAAAAGAGTTAGTTTATGTGTGACCTATATTTGAGGTTGGGAACATGGATTTTGGCATACAGGTGGAGAAGGATTTGACAGTATACATGTGGAGAATAATAGGTTTGAGATTTTTATATTTGTATATAGTAGTTAACCGAGAGCGGACTGCAAATACATCAGGAAACACCGCCTCTCAAGAGGAAAAGAAAAAACCATCCACAATTACGTCCACAGTGGGAACTCAGAGCCCCAAAGATAATGTTCACGAAGAAGTGGAAAAAGCTCCATTGGACCCACTAAAGAAAACACAACAAAATGAGAATCAAACTCCAGAAAAAACGGAAACCTCCCGTGCCCCCTTGTGACTGTCTTTTTTTAATATAATGGTTTTCTAGCTTATACTACTTACTACTTATACTACTTATACTTTACTTGTAGCTTACACTACTTGCTACTTACACTAATATAATAGTGTAAGTAGCAATAGAAACATTTAATCTGTAAACTGTGAAGCACTATGACACTAATTGAAACAGTGATTTGTATTACAGATTCCAAAAGATTATTATTGTAGATGCAAAAGGATTCAAATAGGGCCTCATTAGAGTAGAGCTTACTAATAAAGTTGGATGAAGCCTCATAAGAAAAAGAGATATTAGGGAAGGTTTAATTTCCACTAATGTATTCTTTGAAGACAAGAAAAGGTTTTGGTGAATGGTAGAGTAAAAAGGGCATTTCATTTCAGGTTCACCCCTCTCCAAGATGGATGAGACTACGATGGAAGAAAAAAAGAAAGGTGGTTGCCAAGAGGTGATTTCATAATGGGCTGTTGGGTCCCCACACAATTGTCTAAATGTTATTGTCACACATCAGGGAACATGGAGTGGCATAGGAGAATACAAGCAAAGCAACACACAATGTAGATGTTGTCCCTCGAGGTATAGATAAATAGGGAGGTAAGAGCACAGTGATTGTGAAGAATAATCACACGTGCAGCAATAATAATCGTATATGTGTTTGTGTTTTGTTTTTATTTTTTAGAGCACATGTGTGTATGTTTCTTTGGCACATATGTATATAGGCTTTTAAGTCCAGGTGGGACATAATTGTTGCTTTGAGGTTTTATATTGTTTTTTAAAACACATGATCATGAGCACATTTATATTATTGTATAGAGAAAGGTAGTGGTAGCATTAAAATAGGAGTCCACAGTTCAGCCATGCTTTTGTGGGTCACAGTTGGGAAATCAGTCTCCTAGCCAGCCCACAGTAAAAGGCTGCAGACCTCATTTCTCCTGTGTTTTATTTTTTGCAAACTTGATTCTTTGAAACATATGCTCCACCTCTAGCCGCTTCATGCAACATCTTGAAGGCCACTGTGCTAGGCACCTGGAACCTCATGCAAGATTAGAAGACCAAACATTAATTAAATATAGTAAATTCACATTCCAGCATGGTGCTGATGTTTTGTTTCAGGGCAAAGTTGGCACATTGCTAGGGTAAACTATGGGGGGGACTGGCAGGGGCTATGGGATGAGGCACAGGGAACCAATCAGGAGTACAGGGCTGCAATACTCATGGACTTACTCACCTCTTGTTATCTTCAAACACAGGACTGTGGGCTTCATTACTAGTTTGGTGGTATCTTGTGTAAGGAAGGCATGGTATCGCACATTGAAACACTTGTGTATAGTCGCATTATAAATGCCATTTCATATCATATCATATCAATAGTAAGACAGATACAAGTGACCACAGTTCAAGGGTGTTTATTGAACTTCAACAAGGGTGTGATAAACACCTATCTAATGTTAAATATACAGATTGGACCAAGCTACGGCCATCAAATAATAACAATGTAGTCCTAGTAGAGTCTCATCAAAATAAAAGAGCCTATACTAAAAAAACAAACTGTTGCCGAACCTTACCATTAAATACAAATAGTGTGGGGTAGAGTTCATAAAAACAAAATAAGTGTTCACAAAATGATATGTCAGGATGTTCTGGCCGTCTGCCTCCCTTTCCCATGTTTTCAGCATTGGACAAGGCAGTTCACTCAAGCAAAGTACACACTCTGGCTTCTTTGGCATAAGGATACAGTTCCATTAACAGCATCAGGGCCTTCTGTGTCCAAGTCTCTTTAGTTATTAAAGCCTCTTGATTCAGAGTGCCTGATGCATCAAAAACTTTTCCTCTTATAAGTGCTCAATTTAGGTGATTCACCCTGGATCCCCCTCAGCTCAGATCCCATTTTATACCACAATTGTTACTTTGGATCACCTTCTTCTGGGCTCAGATCCCCTCCTTCAATGTTCAGAGAATGTTCTGTTCTGGGTGACTCACAGTTCACCCTGTATTCCCCTCATCCGGGCTCAGATCTTTACCCAATTAGTCTCCCTCACATGGGTTCGGACCAATTGCAGTTTGTATTGACTATCGAAGACTTTCGAATATGCACAGAGTTTAGCTTGACCTGTTGCAGGACCACGATGATTTCACAGTTCACAATTTACATTTTCCACCTTTCAGTTGGATACCTAACAGAGACTTTCAAATGAGCACCCACGTGGTGCCGGACCACTCTTTATAAGGTATCTATCTTGGCTTCAAAAGTTCAGTCACTCCTTGGATGTTCAATTATATTCGCTTTGCTCATCACATACGCTTCACACACCTTTCTCTTCAGATTTCTTCATACAATGTTGCCGCTTGCAACGGTTCTAACACAGACCAGACTGCTAACAGTCTCCCAGGCTCACTGTCTGCGCTGACTTTACTGGCGCTGCTTTTTTGTAGGAGCCAAAGACAGTACCACAGTAGCAAACACTTGTCCCCGCCTTGGTTATCGACAAGCGAGAGCCCTGGTTGCCACCAACACACAATGCACGTTTCTTCCACATTAATTCCAGGTCTTATGTTTCCTATTCTCGAAGGCTTTTGAAAGTATAATTTTTTCTCCAAAAATGTCAAGGGCACTTCCTTCCTTGCAACCCTCTCTGGTCTTGTTGTCTTCCTCCTCGTATTAAACTGCCAATTTGGAACTGCTGCTTCCTCATGTGTTTCGCCTTGCTCAGAGTGTGCTTTCATGCTCTGCCTTCTATCTGTGTGGGGAAGTGAGTTGGAAGTTAGGTGTGTGACTTTGTCTGACCCTTGTGTTGGGACAAGTCAGGTATACGGCTTGGGTTTTAGTCCATTTTCTCTCACAGGGAGCTGTTTTTGAGAAAGTGTTCATGTCAGGAAATTGGGGGTTGAGTTCCAAAGTATCCTACCTGGTAGGATGGGGAAAAGGCATTACAGGGAAGTGATATTCATCTCACTATCCGGTGTCCTACTCCCCAAAGACCGATCATCCAGGTGATCCTCCCACACTGGTCCACCCCCAGGTACTGCATCCAAAAGTGATGGGCGTGTCCTTGCCACCTGGATGACAGATACCCGTGGACTAGCAGGTGAGACACCTTCTGGTTTCTCACACTTGGCGGTAAATATTCCCAGATACGACCAAACTGAATTACTGTTACCACCACTTGGTCTGGCAGTGTTATTGCAGGATTACAAATGGCAGTGGTTGTGTAAGACCTGCCTTGGCTATCTTCCCTCCTACTCTACTCCTTCTTGCCCATAGCACTGGATGAGGTTTCTAATCAAGTCCACTCTATGAAAGTCTCCTCCAGACAAGTGCTCCCCTACTCCTCCAGAATTATCAAGGACAACATCGCCTCCCTTTTTGTTCCTCTTCTGAACCCTTCTGATTTTATCATGGACTGTACCTACATCCTTCTCTAATCCCTTCCCTTTGTTGTCCAGCCACACAGGAGCCAATTTGGTATTGGCCTTCCTTCCTCTGCTGAGTTCAAAGGGCGAAAGACCTGTGCTGGAATGTGGTGTGAAACGATGAGCGATCACCCTTTCCCTGACCGCTTCTTCCCAGTCCATACCATTGGACCAAGCCATCCTGATCGTCTCTTTCAATATCTTATTGAAACGCTCAACCATCCCATTTGTCTGGGGGTGATAAATGGAACTTGTCCTATGTTCAATAGAATATTTATTACAAAAATCTGCCACCTCTTTGGATTTGAACTACCCTTCCCTCTCACAAATAGTAGATAAGAAATCAGTTACTGTTTTCCCCGTAATACTAGATGCAATTAGCACTTCTACCCACCTGGTGAAGAGGTCTATAATCACCAAGCAATACTTCTGCACTCCATTGTTACACACGGGGCCTAAAATATCCATGCCCACATCCTTCCATACTTTGCTAGGAATCTCAGTCATCACCATCGGTTGTCTCACACCCACACATCTTTTTTCATCATTACAACAAAGGATACAGTCCCTGATGTAGCGTTCGATCTGCAAGTCGCATCCGGGCCACCAGAAGTCATTTCTTATTCTTTGTTTAGTCTTTATCACACCTTGATGGCCTTCGTGTCCCAATTCAGTAATCCTCTGGCGCAGACCTGACGGAGGAATTACCTTATCTCCTCTCATAACAAATTTATCATGCACATGCAACTCATCTGCAACGGACCAGAAAGCAATCAAATTGGCATTTTCAAATTTTGACTTGTTCCACGATTCGTGACACTTGAGTAGATCCTTTAAATATTTGATGCTCTCATCATCCCACTAGCATTGTCCCAATCAGATTTTGAAATTGAAGCTGCCTCGATACTTAGCACCACTTCCATGTCATCTTCCTCATCATCAATCTCGGAAATATTCGTTAAATGAGACAAACAGTCAGCCGTGACATTCTTCACTCCAGGAACATATACTACTGTGTAATTAAATTCTTGTAGTATCATCACCCATCTTCTTATTCTGTTAGAAACTTTGTCCAGACCTTTTGACATAAATACATGAGTCAATGGTTTGTGATCCATTTGGAATTCAACTTTGTTTCTCCATATAAAACTTCTAAACTTCTCAGCTGCCCACTTTATGGCCAAGGCTTCCTTTTCGATTGCAGCATACGATAACTCTGCCCCTTTAAGTAACCTTGAAGCGAAAGCAATTACAACCTCATGACCTTTGTTCTCTTGGGTGACAACAGCCCCCAATCCAATATTACTATGAGCAGTCATGATGATTATCTTCTTATCGGTGCAAAAATTCTTCAAAATAGGAGCTGATCCTATAGCAACCTTAATGAAATTAAACTCCTCTTCACAATCATTATTCCACTCAAACGTCTTCCTCTTGAGTAGTTCCCACAATGGGACAGTGTGAGTAGCAAAATCCTTGACAAACTTGGAGTAATACTCTGCCATTCCAATAAATGTACAAACTTCTTCCTTGTAGCACGGCCTTGGCATTTTATTGATCGTGTCAACTAGTTGTGGTCTTGGAGAAATTCCTTCAGCAGAAATCTTATGTCCTAAATATTCTATTTCAGAACAGTTAATTTTACATTTGTCCCTACTTAAGGTCATTCCTGCCCTGTATAATTTCTGACAAACATAACTCAACCTCTCATTATGCAATTCTTGAGTGCCAGCATGGACCAATATGTCATCTTGGAAGCAAATAACATCAGCTGCACCGTAGAACAATTTGTGCATCACCTTCTGGAAGACCGAGGCTGCAGATACCAACCCAAACGGCATCCTCTTAAATTGGTAAAGCCCATCTGGCGTAATAAATGTGGTAAGATTCCTGGAACACTTATGCAATTTGATCTGGTGGTATGCAGAAGTCAGATCCAAAGTGGAAAAAAACTTTGAAGGACCAATTGTGGAGACTATTTCATGTATGTTGGGGAGAGGATGTCGATCAGGAATAACACATTTGTTCAGTTTACGCATATCTACACAAATTCTAAGTTTCCCAGATTTCTTCCTTATGACAACAAGTGGCAAAACCCATTTGCTAGCATCAATGCTTTCAATGATCCCCATTTCCTCCATCTTTCTTATCTCCTTTCTGACTTCATCTCGCATGGATAAAGGAATGTTTCTCAATTTCTGAGCTACAGGGTTATGATTAGGTTTTAACTGTATCTGATGTGCATAGCCCTGAAGACATCCCACACCATCTCGAAAAACAGCTTGCATGATATCCATGTTGTTTGCCTTATCTGTGTAACGCTCACCTGAATCCCTCAGAGGCGCAGGTCCGGGCTTGGAGATTTCAGTGTCTTCTAGGGTCACGCGCAGGCCTCTGGTAACACCCTGGATAGACCCTCTCCTCACCGTAATTTTGACCTGGAGGGTGAGGTGTCTGCAAGCAGGAGAACAAGGGGTTAATGTATGTCTGGTTGGCCAATCTGACCTTCCCTTTTCTGGACTCCCCACGTTACTCGTAGGCGGAATATGCTCACCTTATATAGGTGAAAGCGGAGCTCTCCATCCTGCGTCTGTGCAGGGGTGCTGATGCCAGTTGCTTCACTGGTTAATTGCCCAGCCCCTTGATTGCAGAGGATGAAGTCAGGGAGCAAGGCCGTCGTTAGCTGCACGAACGGTGATTGCTTGAATATGGAGTTTTATTTATATGAACCCTTAAATGTCTCTCGCCATTGCTGGTCCGGTATGTAGATGAGGTAAGCGAGAAGAATGCCGGAGCTCGTGAAGGCACGGAAGTAAAACAAATGTTATTCGAAGTTAAATGCACTTCTTAATGTCTCTTTTCCCTTTCGAAGTTAAATGCATTTCTTAATGTCTCTTTTCCCTTTTTCAGGTAGCCGTAGCAGTCGGCGTGGAGATGGACGCCGAGGTACGTGCCGGAGAATGGGTAAGCCGATGACAGCTAGAAGGCACGTGAGTAGTGATGGCGTACGTGGCACAGGTAAGCAGAATAATCACAGAGGTTCACTAACCAATGTCCTTTGTTTCCGCAGGGTTGCCGGAGTATGAAGTGTGCGGTAAGCGGCCTCAGAATGCTCCGATGGACGAGGTAAGTGCTGCGCTGTTTTGTCTTGTCCTAACCTGGTGTCCTTGTTCACTTTCAGACGCTGCTGAAGACTGAAGACTGATCTTCCGGGAGGTAAGACTGAAGATTTCTTATTCACAGATGCAGAAGCTGAAGATTCTCTGGAGCTGACATGGTGAGCGTCCTGCTGCTAGTGCAGAATAACGTGAAGCACGTTGCACTGATCGGGTGTGGTTTAAATAGGCCACTGGAGTACTTAGGTGTCTCCTTCCGCAGCCTCGCCCAGACAAGAAAGAAGTTCCAGCTTCCAGAACAGTTCCAGTATCCAGTCCCAGGGAGTGGTGCTGGCCACACCCAGAAGGTAAAGTAGTTCCAGCCAGGAATGGATGAGGATGTCATCCTACAAGTAAGTGAGCAGCATAGTCTGCAGCAGGTAGGTCCACCCAAGCACCATTCCTCTCAATATGAGCCCGGCGCTTCCTGTGCCAGGACTGGGTTCCCTTATGAGCCTGGCGCCACTGGCGCCAGGACAAGGTCCAAAAGGCCCCTATGGGGACCGGCTGGTGCCTGGAATGGAAGTTGTGACCCTGCTTCCAAGGATGTTGGGCTGGGTCTGACTCCTTGGAGACAGCGGTCATGACAGCACCCCCCTTCAAGGCCCCTCCCAAGCTTGTCTTCTCCGGAGGCTTTGGCTTGTTGGGAAAAGTTTGATGAAACTTCCTGACTAGACGAGGTGCATGGACATATTCTGAAGGCTCCCAAGATCTCTCCTGGGGGCCAAATCCCTTCCAATCAATCAGGTAGTACAGTTTCGATTTGGAAATTTTGGAATCCAAGATGTTTCGAATTTCAAATTCGAGTTCTCCATCCACCTGGATTGGCTCTGGAGGGTTAGTCAAACGGGTTCCGGGTTGCATAGGTTTAAGGAGAGAAACATGGAAAACGGGATGTATCTTCATCCGAGTAGGTAGCTCCAATTTCACAGCCACCGGATTTATCACAGCCGTGATCGTGTAGGGTCCTAAATATCTTGGGTTGAAGGTGCGTGGTCCTTTTAGGGATAAATGCTTCGTTGACAGCCAGACTTGGTCTCCTACTTGGTATTGAGGGGCCTCTTTTCGATGTTGATCCGCTCCTTTCTTATAGATTTCCTTGGCTCGTTGAAGGTGAGCTGTGGCTTCCTTAAATGCTTGAGTTATTGTCGCATGCAGATGGTCTACAGCGGGCGTTCCGAGAGCTTGAGGTGGATCCAAATTAGAGGTTCGAGGATGACTTCCATACAGCAGAAAAAAAGGGGTTTTTCGAGTTCCTGAATGGATTGAATTGTTGTAGGCGTATTCAGCAATCCAAAGGACATCCTTCCAAGTGCCCTCCGATTGTTGCAACATACAGCGTAGATATTGTTCCAGAGTTTGGTTAGTCCTCTCAGTCTGCCCGTCAGTTTGGGGGTGATGGCTGGTGGAAAGTCGTACATCAATTTGCGCTAAACGACAACAACTTTGCCAAAAATGGGAAATAAATTGGCTCCCTCGATCGGAGATTAACACTGAAGGGAACCCGTGCAACCGGACGATGTTTTCAAGGAATTCTCGGGCCAAAACGGAAGCTGTTGGTAAACCTTTCAGTGGAATAAAATGAGCCATTTTTGAAAAAAGGTCCACGATGACTAGAATTGTGTTGTATCCGGAGCAGGCGGGTAAATCCGTGATAAAATCCATTGAGAGAGTATGCCAAGGGCATGGTGGAATGTCTATTGGATGTAGCAGACCTGCTGGTCTTTCCTTTTGACTCTTGTTTTGTGCGCATATGCCGCAAGAAGCCACAAAATCTTTAATGTCTTTTCTCCAAGTCGGCCACCAAAAATGTCTTTTAATTTTCTCTAGGGTTTTGCCCACCCCTGGATGTCCTTCTATTAGAGAATCATGGTAGCAGGTGATGACCTGCTTCTGTAAGTCAACACATGGCAAATATAGTCTTCCTTGGAAATACAATAGATTCTGATCTATCGTAAAATCTTTCCCTTTCAGTTGCCAATTCAATGAATCATCAGGAGTTATTAGTTGACTGACTTTTGCTTCGATATCTTCAAGGGATAGCGTGTTGATTACTCCCAGTATCTTTTGTTCGGGGATTATTGGTACCGGCTCTGAGTTAGCTGAGTGTTCGTCTACCCCTATTCGGGAAAGGGCATCTGCTTTTCCGTTCTTATTCCCTGGCCGATACGTGATCACAAAATCAAATTCCGCGAAGAATAATGCCCAGCGGAGTTGTCTCGAAGTTTGGGCCTTGGCGGACTTCAGATACTGGAGGTTGCGATGATCAGTGATTACAGTGACTGTGTGCCGGGCTCCCAGGAGATAATGCCGCCAGGCCTTAAAGGCGGACTTAATTGCCAGAAGTTCTTTGTCCGTAATTGTATAGTTGATTTCGGGGGCCGAAAATTTGCGAGACCAAAATGCCACAGGGTGTAATTGGTGTGTTTCGGGATCTCTTTGTGATAGCACAGCCCCCATTGCGAGGCTGGATGCGTCTGTCTCGACGATATACGGAAGTTCTGGACGAGGGTGCTTTAAGACTGGAGCGGAGACAAATTTAACTTTCAAATCTTGGAAGGCTTGTTCCGCCTCTGGAGTCCACTCGAATTTTTTATTCTTCTTCAGAAGGGCCGTGATGGGTTGAACTACTCGGGAAAATTCTGGAATGAATCTCCGGTAAAAATTAGCGAAGCCCAACATGCTCTGTACTCCTTTCACGGAAGTTGGGGACGGCCATTTGGTGATAGCGTCCACCTTTCTTGAGTCCATGTGAACTCCATTGGGTGACAAGATGAACCCCAAGAATTCGACTTCCTTTACATGAAAAGTACACTTCTCCATTTTAGCAAACAAACGGTGTTGGCGAAGTCTCTGTAGAACCGCTGTGACATGTCTTCGGTGCTCAGCTTCTGAGGATGAGTATACCAGGATATCATCGATATAAACAATTACGCATACATCAAGAAGTTCTCGGAAAACGTCATTCATAAAGAACTGAAAGGCGGCCGGTGCGTTACATAGTCCAAAGGGCATTACTTGATACTCAAACAATCCGTATTTAGTGCGAAAGGCCGTCTTCCATTCGTCACCCTCCTTAATGCGTACCAAGTGGTAAGCTCCTCTGAGATCTAGCTTTGTGTATATGCAGGCTCCTTTAACTTGGTCCAATAATTCGGGAATCAGAGGCAAAGGATATCTATTCTTGACTGTAATCTGGTTCAGGGCGCGATAATCGATACATGTTCTCAGGTCACCTTCTTTTTTCGGAACGAAGAACAAAGCTGAAGAAACTGGAGATTTCGAGGGACGAATGAATCCGTTAGCCAGGTACTGGTCCAGGTATTGCCTGAGATGGAGATTTTCTGGCTCAGTGAGAGCATATATTCTACTGCACGGAGGAGTAGATCCAGGTATTAGGTCTATCTGGCAGTCGTATGACCGATGCGGGGGCAAGGTATTGGCCTGATCCTTCTGGAAGACGTCGCGGAACTCTTGGTATTCTGGAGGCAATTGGGGGCTCTCGGAAGCGATGGTTGCTAGCCTGATATCGGGTCGAGGGTAGCAAGTTGCGGCGCATTCTGGAAACCGGATTACCTTGGCTCGCCAGTCTCCAACCAAGGAATACCCAGGATTACTTGAAACTGCGGGGCCTTGATTACATCAAACACGATCTTCTCCCGATGTCCATCTTGGCATAGCAACATCACTTCCATGGTGGTGTGAGAAACCGGTCCGGAAGCTATTTCTGTACCATCCACTGTAGTGATTATGTCTTTAACCATCTTAGAACATAGAGGAAGATTCATCTGGGTTGCCATATCTTGATCTACATAGTTACCGATCGCTCCGCTATCAATGTATGCTTTAATTGCATGCATGCGATCTGGTCGATCTGGACTTATGAGGACCATAGGCATTACCAAATGCGAGGTCAAGGAACTGGTTTTAACGCTCGGCAAGTGGACCTCTACACTTGTCGGGCGAGGTCGTTTCCCGATTCTAGTTTTTTAGCATTCTTATCGGAAGCTCCTACAGCCTTCTTGACTGGTTTCACTGAACAATCACGAAGGAAATGTCCGGAATTCCCACAGAAGAGGCACAGCTGTAATTGTCTTCTTCTTTCCCGTTCCTTTTGGGTTAATGGTCCTTTAACAACCCCTATCTGCATGGGCTCCACGGAATCAGTTCCTTTAGCGGAGCTCTGAGGTCTTGAAAATTTTTGGGTTTCAAATCTGGAACGATCGGTCTTCCTGTTCTGTAGCCGGTGATCTAATTGGACTACTAGGTCGATATAATCGGAACAATCTTGCGGGGGATTCACCACCTGTGCTAAGACATCTTTAAGTTCTCCACGCAGCACTCTGTAGAAAAGCGTGATTCTCTTATCCTCAGGCCACCTAGTCTCAACCACCAGTCTGTTAAAAGATGCTATGTATGCTAGGAGATCCTGATTCCCTTGTCTTAGTGATAGGAGTTCATTGTCCAAGGCCTGCCCCTGTGAGTGTCTGGCGAACAACTTTTCCATACTGGTCTGGAAATCTTGAAAGTTATGGAGGATCGGATCATCTTGTGTCACAAGAGGAACGGACCAATCTGCAGCACTACCGCTAAGATAGGAAAGTACGAACGCTACTTTGGTTTGGTCAGTTGGGAATGCGGCGGGTCTACACAGAAAGTGCAAGCGGCATTGATTGATGAATACTGCAAACCGTTTTGGATCACCTGAAAAACGTTCGGGCGGGGCCAAAGGCACATTCCCTGGCAGATTAATTTGTACCGGATTATTTGAGGTTGTAGGAGTATAGCTCCCTCCCGAGGCAGGCAGAGGCGTCTGTCCCGCTTGTGTGTGTAACAACTGTCTGGCCAGATCATCCGTTCGTTCTTTTGAAACAATCAACTCCCTTCGTAAAGCATTTGTCTCTTGGCGGGATGCCTGTACTTCAGCTCTCAGTGCCCCAAGCAATTGGGCCAACTGATCTGTGTCCGAGGTTTCCATTGCGCCTGGGTGGGAATTTTGCGGTAGGCTTCGCGTTCTGTAACGCTCACCTGAATCCCTCGGAGGCGCTGGTCCGGGCTTGGAGATTTCAGTGTCTTCTAGGGTCACGCGCAGGCCTCTGGTAACACCCTGGATAGACCCTCTCCTCACCGTAATTTTGACCTGGAGGGTGAGGTGTCTGCAAGCAGGAGAACAAGGGGTTAATGTATGTCTGGTTGGCCAATCTGACCTTCCCTTTTCTGGACTCCCCACGTTACTCGTAGGTGGAATATGCTCACCTTATATAGGTGAAAGCGGAGCTCTCCATCCTGCGTCTGTGCAGGGGTGCTGATGCCAGTTGCTTCACTGGTTAATTGCCCAGCCCCTTGATTGCAGAGGATGAAGTCAGGGAGCAAGGCCGTCGTTAGCTGCACGAACGGTGATTGCTTGAATATGGAGTTTTATTTATATGAACCCTTAAATGTCTCTCGCCATTGCTGGTCCGGTATGTAGATGAGGTAAGCGAGAAGAATGCCGGAGCTCGTGAAGGCACGTAAGTAAAACAAATGTTATTCGAAGTTAAATGCACTTCTTAATGTCTCTTTTCCCTTTCGAAGTTAAATGCACTTCTTAATGTCTCTTTTCCCTTTTTCAGGTAGCCGTAGCAGTCGGCGTGGAGATGGACGCCGAGGTACGTGCCGGAGAATGGGTAAGCCGATGACAGCTAGAAGGCACGTGTGTAGTGATGGCGTACGTGGCACAGGTAAGCAGAATAATCACGGAGGTTCACTAACCAATGTCCTTTGTTTCCGCAGGGTTGCCGGAGTATGAAGAGTGCGGTAAGCGGCCTCAGAATGCTCCGATGGACGAGGTAAGTGCTGCGCTGTTTTGTCTTGTCCTAACCTGGTGTCCTTGTTCACTTTCAGACGCTGCTGAAGACTGAAGACTGATCTTCCGGGAGGTAAGACTGAAGATTTCTTATTCACAGATGCAGAAGCTGAAGATTCTCTGGAGCTGACACAGTGAGCGTCCTGCTGCTAGTGCAGAATAACGCGAAGCACGTTGCACTGATCGGGTGTGGTTTAAATAGGCCACTGGAGTACTTAGGTGTCTCCTTCCGCAGCCTCGCCCAGACAAGAAAGAAGTTCCAGCTTCCAGAACAGTTCCAGTATCCAGTCCCAGGGAGTGGTGCTGGCCACACCCAGAAGGTAAAGTAGTTCCAGCCAGGAATGGATGAGGATGTCATCCTACAAGTAAGTGAGCAGCATGGTCTGCAGCAGGTAGGTCCACCCAAGCACCATTCCTCTCAATATGAGCCCGGCGCTTCCTGTGCCGGGACTGGGTTCCCTTATGAGCCTGGCGCCACTGGCACCAGGACAAGGTCCAAAAGGCCCCTATGGGGACCGGCTGGTGCCTGGAATGGAAGTTGTGACCCTGCTTCCAAGGATGTTGGGCTGGGTCTGACTCCTTGGAGACAGCGGTCATGACAATCTGTGACACAAACCTTATTCATTCCACTACTATCATTATTTATAGTCAACACCGATTCTTCAATGGTAGAGTCTAACTTGACTTGCAATTTACTCTGATGAGTCCAATTTAGGAGTGGTGTCCTGCCTTCATTGGTGATGTAGATCTTGCATTTAGCTCTCCTATCTTTAAATTTCAATTTTCCCCAATGCCATCCTATGATGTCAATCTTCACCCCACCATAAGCCCTGGGGTTTACATCAGTCTCATGTAGATATCCATGTTTCTCCTTGTTCCATAAATGCCTCGGCAAGAGTGTGTACTTGCCGCTGGTATCGATCATCATATTCAATTCTTCGCCATCAACCAAAACCATGGCTTTGGGACTGTCCAAAACCTCTTCATCATCATCATCAGTTATGACAAATACGCATTCTTCCTGTTATGATATGATATGATATGATATGGTATTTGTAACGCGCCTATACACAAGTGTTTCAAGGCGCGACGAGGCAGGGAGGGGGGTACAAGGGGAGACAGAAAACGATCCTACTAGGCCAGGTGTCATTCAGATCGCGCAAGTGCAGGGGTAGGGGAGGGGAAAAGTGCAAGGGGAAGGGGAGGGGGGGAAGTGCAGTACAAGGTAAGAGGCGTACGTAATAAATAAATAAATAGGGCCACCTGGTGGCAAGTGTGAGGTAAATGCAGAACAAGTGCTGGGGGAGGGGGGGCTGTAGGGATACAGAGACAGACCCGCAGTGCAAAGGGGTTCCAGGGCATCAGAGCAAGTGGAGAGTGGCAGGGCCCAGGACCGAGGCCGTTTAGAGTGGTCCAATTGCAGGATCAGTGCAGCTTCAGTGAAAATTAATTAGCCGCTCAGCAGGGGAGAGGGAGAGGGAAAGCAGAAGCAAAGAGGAAGGTTTTGAGGTGCTTCCGGAACCGGAGATGGTTCTCCTCAAGTTTCAGGGAGGCAGGAAGGCTGTTCCAGAGGGAGGCCCCTGCCGCGGAGAGAGATCTACCCCCAGCTCGTTGCTTCGAGAAGCGGCTAACCCTGAGGGAGTTGGAGGCGGATGAGCGAAGGGCTCGGGAAGGAAGATATTTGGGAAGAGAGAGTTGAAGGTATTTAGGACCCAGGCCCCAGAAGGGCCTCGATCACTATGGCCACTATCTGAGTCGCCTCCTATCCAATTTGTAGAGGTTTCACGGAATCTGCAGCACTTTCAATAGTGGCCTTTGCCTTTGCACTTGCTGCAAATTATCTTCAAAGCTGGACATTCCGGGTCATCAGCCCAGTGATTGACACTGTCACATCTATAACATCTTCCTTGGCGCCTCTTTCTAGAGTTCCTGGACTGTTTTTCGGGACTGTTTTTCCTACTATATTCACTAGCAGCACCTTTATGACTAGAGCTGTACCTTCCTTTATCGGGTTGTGATGACCCATATTGTTTGTTGGATATTCGCCTTCTGACCGTAGCATTGTTGACTATTGATATGGACTCATTCTCATCAGCAGCGTTACTTGTTGCTTTGATTGACTTGCTGCTACAGTTTTCAATTTTCACATGTTTCATTTTATTCTCTAATTCTCTGACACATTCCTCAGTATGTTCTACTTCCTTCGCCACACGAAGTACAGTGTCCAAAGGTGGGTCACTTTCTGACCAAAGTTTTTCTCTTACTTTTGCACTGCAGCATTCCAGCATGAACTGGTCCCTTAGCCTCTCATCAAGCTGCTCATTGAAATTACATGACTTGGCCAATTTCCTCAAAGCAGTAATTAATTTGTCAACACTTTCTCCCTCCTCTTGTGTTCTTTTCCCAAATCTGTACCTCTCTAAAATAATGCTTACTTTCTTTTCCAAGTTTTTGTCAATCTTCTTGACAGCACGTTGATATTCGTTAATGTCAACACTTTCTTCCATTGACAACTCCGGCAGGGTCCCATACTTCTCCTGCCCAGCTGGGCCCAAACAATGTAGCAGCAATGATTTTCTTTTCTCTGCACTGCAATTAGGACTACACACCACTCCAGCATAATGCTCAAAAGATTTTATCCACCTCTTCCATGGACTACTAGGTTCATCAGTGCTTGGCATAAAAAATGCAGGTGGGGGAACACTGCTAAAAGCCATGATGTGATGTAAATGAGGCGTGAAATGGTGAGGCGTTGACGAAAAATTGTAATAATGAGTCTGTAGAGTGTATTACTTGTCCATTAATATGCCCACAAAGTCTTTAATATTAACAGTGCGTATTGTGTGACTGCCGTGGCAATTAGTAATTACTCCTCAGGTAAAGAGAAGGGCTTGTGATTGTGCTTGTCTATATTCTTGCACACATCTCTGTCCAATAATGTTTATGAAGAGTGCATTGATTGCTCAGAATGTAAGTGTGAGCACTCTTTGTGGAACCTCGTAGCAGAACTGCTAGTAACACACGTCGGCGAGCAGTAGAAAGGCGTATATCTCTGCTAATGCAATGCTGCCGAGCACTAGCAACATGCCTGTACCTTTAAGAGATGTCGCCGCTTCAGAGATTGCAGCGCATGCGCGCACTGCGGAATGGGAAATGCCTGGGTAACAGCTGGATGCGCACACGATGCAGCGTTAAGTTTATCTTGGTAAATAAAGTGGTCGATGATTCAAACGACCGGGGCAGAGCGCATTACCTTCAGGATACACGTACGGAGCCGCTGCAACGCTCGGGCATGAGCGGAGCAGGTCCGTGTAAACAGCCGACGGTCGCTGACACGAAGAATTCTCGTCGCCAATTGTAGTGTCCGCAGGGGAAATGGACAAATTACACGGTGAGATAGGGGAAATTCAAATATATTTAATATGTATAAATAAGTATAAACAACATCAGTACTCTAACAGTGAAAGAGGAGGGAGTCTGTTAAGCCCAGCAGAGGCTAGTCACTGTTGTCCTTCAACACGAGTTCTGTATTCCAGAATCCACAGAGCTTGTGTAATCTCCACCAATAAAATGTAATACAGGAACCATGGTGGAGTCAGGCATGTCTCCAATCTACCAGGCAAGCTTCCTTAACAGTGCTGAGATACTACAAATGGTGTCACTAGGGTAGAGCCAGGGGGCCACTGGCCTCCCCTACAAAAAGATGGGCCACCTACATGCAGCCCTACCCAGGGACAGGTGAGGACCTGCCCTGGGAGTGTTGCCAAGTCCACTTAAAGTGGGCGTGTTGACTTTGCAGCAAAACCCATTACATCTTGCAGCTGAACAGACAACCTTGACTGGTCTGTACACAGCCCTGCCCTTTATCGTGACCTTAAAGGCCTGCAATTACCCCTTTGTCTTATGTCTTCTCCGATGGGTTCTGTATTGCATCTGAGAGATTCCTAACAGCTGGTTTAGCTAGTAATGGTTGTACACTTACAAGATATTTAAAGTTACACAAGAAAACATACTTTTTCAAAGTTAGTAATTAAGTCTACTACTTTAACACAGAAAATAGGATTGCTTCATAAGGATAGTGAAATGTTCATAAAAAGTTGTACGACAATGTATTAATTTTCCTAGTGAATTTACTGCAAAACATGTTTTAGTGATTCTTAAAGTTAGAAAAGTACAGTTGTGTAAAAAGACGGCTTTTTTCGGGCTTGCATTATTCTGCAACTTCTGTTTTTCCTTTCAGTGTGCAGAAAATAAAACTACAACAATATTCTTTTAGCTAAACATGTTTCATTAAGGATTTACATATTGTAAAATTACTTTAACTTGAGATATGCGCATTTTGCAAGTACACTAAAGTTGGGAAGGGGGCAGCCCCAACCCCCCCAGGCGCTTTAAAGTAAGGTGAGATGCATTTGAGGCACTGTAATGAACCAGGGGGGAGCAGTATCAGTGAAAGGGGTGCTTTCCCATCCTGCAGGATCCCATGCCAACATCATCAATCATAGCATATTCATATGGTGTAGCTGAAGGTGCCGACGGCATCACTATTTTTCGTAGATATCAATATTCCTAGGTAGACGAGAAGGCTTGCACGCTAAGCACAGTATAGGCGGCATTGCATGCACTATGCCCAAATCCACGAGGCAACGGAAATCTCCAGTCATGCCCGAGCTGCCATGGGGACAGTTTTCACCCCCACTCTCCACACTGTCCATTGTTCTTGAAAGCGCTGCAAAGATGTGTCTTTCACTCTAGAGGAATGTGCCTTACAAGGCCACGATCAGAGGCCGGCGCCTGGTGTGCATGTTATCTCACTATGGCCAAAGCATGACCCGGCCCATTCCCAAGTGACCACAAATTATACTCCATTTAACTGACTAAAACTTTAGATCCCAGAATTCCTGACACCAGTTGCCCTTTGACCTTCGACCCCAAAGTAACAAGTCCTGAAATGTTCAAAGAGGATGGACAGGATGTATCATTGCAATGACAATTGTGTGATTTGTATTGAGAGGTGCTGGGAGGGATAAATTATGGTTCAAAACAAGGGTGTTGGAGCCCAGTGGAGTGAAGGGAGTGAGTGAAATGTGTGGGTGAAGGTTAGAGTACCCTGGAATCGCCTGTGTGTCTGTTCCGAAGCCTGACAAGTGCATGTTATGATTGATAAACAAGCTGTATAGTAGGAGTATAATTAATTTGTTGTTTGACCTTCGACGTGAGAAGATGAGCCCCGCAGTGCCCACGTGATGGAAGACGGACGGACTGGGCGGGGACCAATCAACTGCCATCCCATATGGATAAAGGCAGCACCTGTATAAGGTCTATTCATTCAGCTGCGCGGGTTGTCAGCATATGTATTGCGTCATTTATGACGATACTGTGTTTTAAATGTTTCTGCTTGTACCTCTTTTTGGCAGAACGTTCTTGGCGGCAGAGGTCTTTGCTGTTATCTCATCTGTGCATGAGATTAAACCTGTTATCCTTACAAGATCCACTTGGGCCTTTCTTCCCTAGCGGGTTGTATTCTCTCTGGTGTGAGCTTTCAGGGGGCTCACTAAAAGAACTCTCAAATTTCCACTGGCCAGGCATGAGAAGTCCATCCAATCCTATTTCCCCCTCTGGATTCTGGGACTTGTATTTTTCTTCTGTACCATTCAAAATTTAGGAAAACTACATATTTCACAATTACAAGCATAACCAGGACTGTGTCGCCTTCTTACGCATGGCCTTGGGAATCATGAGCACTCTGCTCTATGAGGCAGTATTATTATAGGCTTTGAGATTCAACATTCACATATGTGTAGCATGTTGACCTTGAAAGCAATGTGTTCAAATGTCTAAACTGTAGATTGGGTTAAAATCCCAGTTTTACTGTTTAACCAAAGTGTGTGATCCTGGGCAAATAATGTAATCTCTTCATGTATAGTGGACTGACTTCCACAGAGCCACAATTATTTCCTCATCTATTGCTGCCAGTCACCAAAATGGAATGGGCTGTTCATAGTGCGGCCCCACAGGATAATTAGTGAAACACTTTTCTTTGTCCCGTTATGCAATGTTATTGAGTTTCGTATAGTACACAGTCCCCCTATTTCACGGTTTCTTGGATTTTCAGAATCTTCAAGAGGTTGGGTAGGAGACTAATGCGGAAGCAGGAGAAGGTTGCTTTGTTGCAATGTTGCAATGTTGATATGTGCATGATATAAAAAGGTAGGATTTTCTGTGTTGTGCAAGTTTTATATATTTTGTGAGTTGTCTGGAGCAGTGGTTAATATGCGCTCCAGGTTAGTAACTTAAATTGTATATGTGATCATTGTGTCGGTCCTTGTGGTGTTTAAGGAATATGGGGAGCTTTTATTGGTGTATCTGTGGTAGGTTAGTCTGCTATTTAGGGAATTTCTTTGGGTGGTATGCATTCTATTGTGTATTCCGTATTGATTCAGTGAGGAGTTGTATGTGAAGATGGGTTGTTTGTTAGGGGGGTGTAGAATGATTTTCAGGTAGTTACTGTTACCATACATTGTTCAACATACCACCGGATAAGAACTGGGAGCAACGTTTTTCACTTTGGAAAAATCACAGTTAGTCATGTATTTGCTTATCTCAATGGAAAACATTATTATGGGGCTTAGGCTCTCGTGTTGTGGGGGAAAGGGTGACATGTTTGGGGCTTGTGTTCTGGCCTCTGTCTGTTGAGGAGGCAGTATTCCACATATTGGGCTTGGGGTCTGGTGGTGGGGCTGAAGAATGGCAGATATTGGGCCTGCGCTATGCTGGTGGGGAGGCAGGATGCTATGTACAGGCCTGGACTATGGTGGTGGGGAAGCAGAATGCCCAGTATACAGCTTGCGTTCTGACCACTGTATGTTGAGGAGGAAGGATCCGAAGTATTGGGGTTGGGTTCTGGTGGTGGGGCAGCAGAATAGCAGATATGTGGCCTGTGCTATGCTGGTGTGAAGGCAGGATGCCATGTACATACTGTGGGAAACCTAAAGGTGTCTCCTTAGCTAGTCCCCAGGGATCATCCAGGTGGCCAGAACAGAGCCATCGCTGTTGGATCCAGTTCCTGGGGGTGGACCAGTGAGGGAGGATCAACTGGATGGGGGGTCCTTGGGGAGTGGGACACCTATGGGTGGGATGCGGTATCCCCATTCCTTCAAAACCTTTTCCCCATCCTGCCACGTAGAATATTCCAAAACACTGCCCCCTTTTATGACACGAAAACGTTTGCACAACACGAAAGACAACTGACTAACACCAGAGCCGCTTACCTGACATATCCCAATACAAGGGCAGGCAAAGTCAAGCAATTGACCTGATTCACACACACCTGACAACTCTTTCCCTTCCCCACAGGGATAAAAAGTGGAGTACGAGAGCACAGGTCGAGCAAGGAAGACAACACGATGTGAAATCTATACCCAGCATGGCAGCTCAAGATGAGGCGAAAGACGGCGCATACCGAGAGGGTGACAAGGAGAGAAGCGGCCTTGCCCTTTCTGATCAAGGCCCATGAAACCTCTGCAGATGGAAACATAAGACCGCAAACAGTAGCCAGCATGGGTTGCAGCAGGTGTCAGCGGTACACAAGACCCTCCTCAACCGATTACCAATAGAATCTTGCCTCTGGGGTACCAACCTTGACTCCAAAGAGAAGGAAAGCCAAGTGGTTCATCAGAGCCGGTAAGTCAAAGGGAGAACTGATAAGAAACCGAACTGTGGTGAACAAAAAGTAGCAAACCGCTAATTTGAACTGTGAAAGGCTTAAAGAGCTAATGATAGAAAAGGGGAAAACCAGCAACAAAGGAGACTGGCACCATGTGGGTGATCAAGTAGGAAACTCTGGGCGATTACCCGATGGTATATACTACGGTAACCAGAAGGCCTTAGGAAAAGGCAAAAGGGGGTCAAAGTGGTCATAGAGGGATCTTCTAAAATCCTCTGTACAGTCTAAAGTATTTTACCGACAGATCAGCGTGAAGCTAAGAGAAACAAATCCTGCATGGTGAAAATAGTACATGAACATTGCGTTGCAAAGGTTGGCAAGAGTGAAACTGGCGGAGGGATGCTAACAAGACCAGTTAGACCACTGGGGAACACCGGAGGTAGAGAGTGAGATAGAGGAGAGGAAGGGCCCAAGTTGGACCTTTGTCTTTGTTGAGAGACAGATGAATGTGTCATTCATAGCGTCGGCCACTACCCACCTTTGTATCATAGGAATAAAAGGAGTGCATCACTCATTTCGTCCGCCCCCTCTCCATTCGCCACATTGCTAATACAAAAGGTGTTATTCACTAAGGCAACCCTACCAACCTTATTCTGGATCAATCGAAGAAGATATGAATTGGCAAACTCAAGAAGAAATGAACATGCTGTAACCTAAAGATTACAAAAAGAAAGTAATAGCACTGCTAAACTGACACACGTGTAGACACATTAGACATGAAGCAGATATGCACTCACCATGAAGTTACACAGACGTTAGCTCAAACTTCATATAAACATGAAGAATGTTACCTGCATTTAATAGACACTACAAGATGAGTAATCAATGTGTATGCTGAAAAGCAAGATGCATAAAAATACACGTAAAGCTTGCTTTATGCAAAGATCCAGCAGTAACAAGTGGCCGTTTTGGACAAAATGGATGGTACAGCCACGTTCAAGTGAATGATAAGCATCAAAGAAACCTCAAGGCTGCAGGGAGGCTCACCTCTATGAATCAGCTGAAAATACATATTTGAGCAGGCCAGACAATAACTTTTTAATGCCTGCCAAGGTTGTGGTGGAAAAGGAAGGCTTGGACTGGCACTGAAGAGAACAGAAGATAATAATTCCTAAGCATAAAGCACATTTCTCTTAGATTAAGTAAAGCAGGTGCTCAGCTCATTAATTAAGGCTTAATATTGGAAGAAAAGTAGCTCAAACAAGTCTGAAGAGGAAAGGAAGGGTAAAGACATCTGCATTCATTTGGGTTTAAATCCTAGTAACGAAGAAGGTGGGAGGGATTTGTTTGTATAACATTGAGGAAGAGTGATAAAGGATTTATTTATTAGAGGATACCCATGAGCAGGGTTATGGAAGGTGGCACACTAAACATCGACATAGCGCATTAGGTAATTAAGAAGTAAAAGAGATTACCTCTGAAAAAGTCAAGGAAGAGGGTGCCATGCCTCATTGAGGCAATTCTAAGAGATAAGAGGATACCTTGTCCGAATAGGACAGGAAGACGGCCGTAAGGGTTTTTGGTTTGTTGTGTTATTTTGAGGGTGCACCCATATGTGTAGTAATTGCTAGCAACCAGCGGGATGGTGAAAATTGGATTACATTGTAAAAATGAGGCTTTGTGGATAGTGGATTACACCATAGAGCACGCAGAGTTTTAGTTTGGACTTAAAGGGCAGAGTCCTGAGCATGGGCCACATTTGTGGTGCACGCCCAGTCCTCTGAATAAGATTTTGAAGTGGAAGTATCTTACTCCTGACTTTTTTAAGTTGGGAGTAAAATGATTTTTTGGGGAGTACCAATGTCATTTCAATTCCCAATGGGAGTATTTTATAATTCAGTAAAATAAATTTCACTGGAGAACAGAAATGTTTTTATAATAATAATTCCTTGGCCTCTAGTTATTCATACAGATTAAAAGATACATTAGGCAGTAATAACAGTAGTTTCTTCCCTTGGTACTACGTGAGCTACTGGTCCAAAAATATCCATGGATGCCTGTGGGTGAAAGCAGGGGCTCAAGGTCCTATCTGGCTGTTTCCTATTAGTTGTTGGGAATATTTTTACTTCATATTTTAATTTTCTGGGAGTATTTGCCTAATTTTAGCGAGTAAAAGAGGCAGATACACCCCTTATCTGTAGGGCTGTGCACCCAAACAGTTTTTGTTGTAGCCAAGAGGCTTGGTACGAGGTATAGAAAGTGTTGAAAATAGAGGAAAGTTTTGTTGACAGGAGGTGATGAAGGAGAGGTAAAGAGATAGCAAAAGTTAAAAGGTTTACTGAGGTCCGGTAAGTATCGGCATTCAAGAGCGTGACGTGCCATCATGGGAGACACTCCCCTCATGCATTTGTGTTAGTCCTTTCTGAAGTACAAAACTAAAATGTATAACTATATTTCAGAATGGGTGCAGGGCACATCAGGAAAACATTTTTTTTAAATGTTTTTATTTGTTCTTGATTCTATTACAAAGTAACAGAACCTTTACACAACGAAATAACAAATATCGTTACAGTATATATCATACAAAATATAAAAACATAGTTCAATAAAACTTCACACAAACATGTTCAGATTAAAAAAGGTACAGCAGGAGTACAACAATAATAATAATATGTCCCTTCACCTAAACTAGTAAGTTTGCATCCATCATTTGTCAAACATTGGCGTTAGCATAATTGTTTAGTTCCTTTTCTATCAGTTTACAGAATCTCGTTAAGGCATAAATGAGAGGTTTATGAATACCTTGCATCATTCTTGCCCATAGGAATATTAAACAATCAGTATAGTTGATATTCACAAATTCCATAAGTAAAACAGTTCTTGAATGTTTAAAATAAGGACAATATAAAATCAGATGTTTTAGTGTTTCTGTAGGTTTGGTACACATGGGAAATCTACAATGCTTGCTTTCACTTTTCATCTTATTCACAGCCCAATTCGAGGTTCTTTCTTTGGTATGTAATAAATGAAATTTGAACCACAGGTAGGCCTTCCGGGTATGATTACAAGGAAATAGAGTAATATGGACGTATCTAGGGGTACGCTTTTTAGTATATAGATAATATTCCTTGTAAAGTTTATATGACCCTATTTGATCAATGGTTGTGCACCAATCAAGGTCGAACAACTTTTTTTTTTGCATAAGCAGGTCTAATATAAACGTCATCCACCGTAATGTTGGCCTCATTTAGAATAGCGTCTATTCAGGTCAAATATTGAACCATAGGGGTTGTGGGCATTGATTCAATTGTTTTCCTAATGTCCAAGTATAAGGAATTCGCCCTAGGATAGATTATTCTTGCGAAATTTGTGAGGAGTCGCCATTTCCAGCGGGTGGATAACGCTATTAAACCCAGCTCATTCCGTTGGACTGCGTTAGGCAGGGACATTGGAAGAGACATTGCACGTTTCAGGGATGACCCTTGTAGTTGGTCCAGGATCAAACCCATTTCACCTAAACATATATCCAGTGAATACAGAATGACACTTTCAATTTTTAGTGTAAAGAACTCGATGAAATGAGTTAATGAGAACTTACAGTATTTCGCGAATATTAATTTTAGCTGTGATGTAAGTGGTCTGATCTTGTTGTTTAGTAGATCAGTCCACATTTTAATAGAGTTTTTCTCTGATAGGTGGTAGCCTAGGTAAATCGTGTCTATAATAGAAGGAATGGTAGTACGCATAATGTGCCATTGAAACTTTCCTGTTTTTGTCTGAACACCAAATTTCATCACTGCTGTTTTGGCTGGGTTGGGAGTTAAATTGTGTGCTTTTGCAAACTCTTCAAATAATCGTAGTTTAAGTTGAAGGCCTGCAGGGGTAGGATCGAACAGAATGATGTCATCTGCAAAGGCAAGCCATTTTAATCGGATTAGCCCAATTTTCATGGAGAATACGTTTTTCTCATCCCAGCCTTTATTGAGATCTGCAAGGTACAATTTAAAGAAAGTAGCGGCTAAGTTGCAGCCTTGCTTTAGGCCTATTTCAATGCTAATTGGTTTTGTTGTTCGGCCTTCAGAAGTAAGTTTGATTTTATAAGAAGTGTTAGTGTGTAGAGCTATAAACCAATAAATTAGCACTAGCGGTATTCCCATTTCAGGTAATTTGACCCATAGTAGATTCTGTATCACAGTATCGAAAGCTGAAGACATATCGATCAGGGCAATGTAAACTGGGTTTGCAGATGGTTTTTTTTGCTCCTGCGATGGTAAATGCCATTATCATGGCATTGAGCGAGGTACTCATCCCTTTCCTGAATCCAGTCTGATATTTAGAATATAGTTCATGCATTTCAATATGTTTTTCGAGATCGTAAAGAAGAAGCATTGCAAAAAGTTTTGCCTCGGTGTCAATTAAAGCAATGTGGCCGGTAGTTCTGGGGCAGGGAAGGGTCACCTTTTTTGACTATCGGTATGATGTTAGCCGAAAGCCAGGAAGCAGGAACAATTCCCGAGTTAAGAATGCCCTGAAATTTAGTTTTTATAATCGTGGCCCATAAATGTGGATCTGCTTTGTACAGGCAAGGGGTAAAGCCATCTGGACCAGCCGATTTCGAGTAGTTACGTTTGGAGATAGCCCACTTGATATCATCAGTAGTCCAGTTCAAACGAGGAAGATCTTGGTAAGATAAAGAAGCAGTACAAATATTCAGAAATTGAGAAGGGATCCGAAATTTTCTTGTGATATAGGTGTGCCAGATAGATTCAGATATGGCATTAGGCGTTGAGAGTGACACTTGATTATGATTATTTTTGATCATTCGCCAAACGGTTTGTGTGTCATGGTCTGTTATGGCTCTAATAAGATTGCAGTTAAGTTCATTGTATCTTAGTATTCTTATTTGTTTTAAGTTTTGTTAAGTTTTGTTTGTTTGTGGTCACAATTCGTTGCCGTTGTATTTGATACCTTTTGCAAGATAATTCGTCGTTTTTTTTCAAAGCTCTAAGAGCCTTATTTTTTTCACGCTTCTGGGCTTTGCAGAGAGGGTCAAATAAATGTCGATGTTTGGTGTCAGCGTTTTTTTTTTTTTTTACTAAAATGTTGTAATGCCGCGTGAATTATTTCGGCATAGATTAACTCCATTGCACTAATGGAGATTCCCTCAGATATGCCGCGGTTGTCAAAGTAGGACAGTTAATTTTTAGCTTGCCCAGTATTTGTGCATGATCTCCATAGGGCATCTGATTAATTATTAGCGGTGATGATGTTAAAAGCAAGTTGTGCGTAACAAATATAAAGTGAATCGTTGACGATTGTGCGTCCCTTGACCATGTGGTCCAGTTGGATTTTTGATCAGGTGTAACAATATCAAGGTCCCAGTCTTTTAGAAAGTTCCTCATGTCATGCCTCTGCGTTTCGATAATATATTAGTTTTGGAGCCTCTGAGTTCATCATTGGTCCTACAATCATAATTGAAATCTCCTCCTAGTATTATTTCAATGTTTTGGTATTCATGAGTTACAAATTCTAGGCAGTTCTCAACAATGTCAATCATCTCTTCAATTAAAGTGTGCGCCGGATTCCAATAAATTGTAATGACAATTAGGTAGGGATATTTATAGATGTTTGTCTTTAACAATATCGCAATCAAATTGCTAGCTTTCCAGACAATCTTGAAACTAAACTTTAGGGCATTATCCACTGCTATCAAGACGCCTCCAGAGGGGCGGCCAGCAGAGGAGCGTGTAGCTGGAATACAGTGCGTGGTATAATCAGATAACGGAAAAGCAGTGGCTTTCATAGTTTCTTGTATCATTAATATTGATGGACGATTGTGGCAATCTGTTGTTGAGTGCCATTTCATAAGATTGAGGTAGCCGCATGAATTCCAGGATTGCAAAGTAGGGACATTTTGTGGGGGCAGCTATGATATGGAGGGTGGTACCTTGGATTTAAGAATGGAGTTAAGCATCGGGGCTAGCCACGGTAAATCCTGAGAAATGCCCACTTTGTGCAGCAGCTCGTTAATAGCTCCGTTTTCATCCTCATTAATGTTGGATAACAGAGTAGATTGCAATTGGGGAGTGATGACCTGAGGGCATCTGTACTGAATGAATTTCTCTGCTTCTTGTTCATTTGCCATTGAGCTTAGGACTAGACCTTCCTCTTTTATACCTTCCCTATTGAACCATAGATATTTCATGACAGCTTCAGAGGTCAAGTAGCACACAGCACGGTAGTTGTTTTCTGATGATAATGATACTCTGAGGATATCCTCTGATTTGAGCATTCATAATTGGGGGATTCGACTAAAGAGTGTTAAAAGAAAGGCTCGATTGATACGATTTGTGCCAAGGAATTTGCGGTTTCCTTCGAGCCCTATTAGATGGTGCTTTTCCATGTTAGTATGTTGATTCTTGTCAGGGGATTGTTCAAATGATTTTATGTGAGGGTCGGAGGTGTTAGCATTGGAAGGGATTTGATTGCTAGAGCTGATCAAGTTAGGACTTGATGGTTCATTATCTGGATTGGCTTTCGTGGGTCTCTCATAGAGTTCTTTCCTCAGGATGTCTAGAATGTCGAGGTGAGTTAGCATTGTGGAAGTTTGAGCTTCCGAAATAGTTCTATGCAGTGCAGGACCATGCACCGAGATACGGTTGTGATCGGATGGAGGTGGTGCACTGAGCAGGTCTCGATTGCTTGTTGGCAGAGGAAGTGATTCTATGAGAGGAAAAGTTGTGAGGGATATTACTTTTCCTCGTCGGTTAACTGCTATCTCTGGCCGGACTATACTTAGAAGGTCCGTTTTTCCAGCATTAGTTGCTGAACAGTTAGGTTCAGTTGTGCACTTGTTGACAGTGGATGATGGTATATTGGTGCTAATCAGCTCCGCTTTTCTCAGATGCGAGGATGGTATTTGTGCAGCTGGCGATACTGATGTTGATGGTTCGTTTTCTCGTCCGTTTGCTGCTGTCATAGGGCCAATGGTGATGAGAGGGTCCATTTTTCCAGTAGTAATTGAAGGGCAATTAGAGTCATTTATGCAGACTTCCCTATAAGTTCTTTTCATTATAGTAATGGGAGGGTCTAAGGGCAGTGTATCGTCATATCGAGTAGTACGAGTTCTGCCACATATTGGAAAGTAATTGACCAAGTTCGGTTTGACTCCCGTCAGTTGCGTCGAGGCCTGCTCATTCGAAGGCTCCAAACACAAGGGTAAGTTTTTTGTTGTCACGTTTGCTTTTTTATTCCGTATTTAGTTATTGTTGGTACATTGTTAGTCTCATTGAGATGGGTTTCTGTTTCTTTGTTGTCTGAATTGCCTGTTTCGGTTTCTTTAAAAGAGTTTGAATTATCAGTCGAATTAGGCATTTTTTGGGTGTTTATTGCTTTTTCGATGGTTTCGGATTGGGTTTTGTGAGTAGAATGAAGGCTTCTTGACTTTCTTTTGAAAGTTGTTGGAGGTCGATATGATCTTCATTTGATGTTGTTTAATTAGTAATGGATGACGACAATTTAGTTGAGCTGGTTTGAGTGATGGAGCCTTTAGTCAGTGTGTCCTTGCGTCTCTTAGCATATCTTTCCACAGCTCTTTGATGCAATTTTTTTGCTCTCCGAGACATAAAACCAGTTGTCTCCACTATTGGGAATTGTTCCTGTGAGTCCGGCTGCATTTGTTTGAATACTTTGAGCAGTTTGGTAGGACTATCAGGGCTGTTACTATACTGAGTGGATTTTGAGGTATATAGCGCTATGATGGTATTCATTTTTTCTATAGCTGCTTTTAGCTCTGTTGGAGCGCTTTGACAATTACACACTGGGGGGTTTGAAAGTACTTCCGGAGATATTGAAAGAGGTATTGGAGAACGATCAAGACAGCACTGAATGTTTTTATTTTTTGAAGTTGGATTAGTCGAAGATAACTGATTTGAAGTTAAATCTTCTTTAAGATTTTTTAGTGTTTCAGCTGCCATAATAAACCCTTCGATGCGATCCATCTTTGAGGACATGAGTAAGAGCATTGTTTTGATCTCCACCAATTCAAGATGGGTCAGATCGTGGCCTTTGTCGAGGAGGTCTAAGATTCGAATGATTACCGGAAAGGTGCCAGAGGAGTGTTGTATTTGACTCCCATCAGGAGAAGATGGTAGGTGCGAGGTTTTGTTATGTATTTCCTCAGGTTCCGGAGAGAGGGTGGTTTGGGACAGAGGTGGCTCTTTATTTATGTCATCGACATTTTCAGTGCTCATGTCTAAAAGGCTTTTAGGGTAGATCGGCAGGTGCGAATGAAAGGACATGCGCTTCTTTACAGAGTTAAATACTACTAACGTCAAATTGCCAATAGAGCGACAGACAGCCTGATCTAGAGCCTCCATTTTCTCCATGGTTAAGTCAAATTGCCTTTTGTCAGTTTCAAAAGCCAAAGGTGATTCTGAGCAACTTCTAAAATCATCGATGGCTTTATGCACCTCGGGGCTAATGGAGGGGCCAGAGACAGAAGACGCGGAAGGTGAAAGGGGCAGATTGTGATTGGAACTTGGTAAGTTTCCCTGCACATGTATTTGGGCAGCATGAGAAGTGCGACAAGACACAGGCATCTCTTCTTTGATAAGAGTCGTGGCATGAGCTTCAGGGGCAGCCGTTTCAATATATGAGGTTTTTCCATGACATACAAGGGAATCAATACTGGTAGCGGAGAGCGGAGAAGGAGTAATCAAATTGCCGTTTGCACTTCTTAGTCCGCTCGCCATGTTCACCTTTACAAAAAGAGCAACGAGTTTGTTCCAGAAAGGAAAATTTGATGCAAATTAATTAATGCTTCATGATTTATATCTATCCATGTGGTGATAGCTAAATCAATATATGCATTAATTGATTTAAAAGCGCATGGCTAAATATTAGAGTGAGCAATAAATGACTAGTAGAGCATGTAGCCAGGCAAACAATGAACAACAATTGTTCTCTCCCTTTTTACCTGATATTAGGTTATTTAGAACGACCAGCGACCAGCTACCAGCTAACAGCAAACAGCGCTACTTATAGCGCGTACTTAATGCGCGTGCGCAAATACGCGCGGGAAGTAGTTTATATGCACTGCCTGTGTTAGGGGGCAGGACCAGCTAAAGTAATAGAAAAAAAGGAACAATAATAAGTAATGTATACTTATATTAAAGTGTATAATAACAGTAGTGAGGACAAGTGAAGGTGTACCAATGTCCAGGCAAGGTCAGGCAGTCCAGGCTTCTTCTAAGTATCTTGAGCGCGCAGAGCAGCGTAACTGGACAGCAAACAGCGCTACTTATAGCGCGTACTTAATGCGCACGCGCAAATGTGCGCGGGAAGTAGTTTATATGCACTTCCTGTGTTAGGGGGCGGGACCAGCAATGTCCAGGCAAGGTCTGGTAGTCCAGGCTTCTTCTAAGTATCTTGAGCGCGTAGAGCAGCGTAACTGGACAGCAAACAGCGCTACTTATAGCGCGTACGTAATGCGCGCACGCAAATGCGCGTGGGAAGTAGTTTATATGCACTTCCTGTGTTAGGGGGCGGGACCAGCAATGTCCAGGCAAGGTCAGGCAGTCCAGGCTTCTTCTAAGTATCTTGAGTGCGAAGAGCAGCATAACTGGACAGCAAACAGCGCTACTTATAGCGCGTACTGAATGCGGAAAACATTTTATGGCCTGGCTCTTTCAAAATTAGTGCTGCAACACATGATGACATTTTTACATGCTGGGAATAAAGGGAAAACTTTGCAGAAGAGATTAGCCGTTTAAGAGCTGTGGAAAATGATCGGGGACAAGGTAGAAGAGCCAACCCTGAGGGAGTGGATGCTTAATCAGCATGAAGGAGAGGGCATAGTTTCCGCCACTCCTCATCTGTCCAATAGACAAAGGACAGGGATTCTACCCATTGAAGGAATTAAAAACAGTGGCAGAGTACACTAACCCCACATAAGCGCCCCCTGCTTACAGTAATGCAGAAGCTATAAACAGTGGCATAATACAAAATGTGGGGTCCCTTCTTAATGACCTGCTGAGGGGCCCCCCCACTGCCATAGGGTGCCTCGCTGGGCATGGGCAGCATGCCCCCCCCCCGGAACCGCAGGGTCTGCTGGCACTCCTGTTACACCAGTGGCTTTTGATGGAGTCAAGTTAAATAATCAAAAGACAGTGTCCATGCGCGATGAGTATAACAAGCGCTTTGAATTACAGGCGAAGTCAGCAGAGATTGAAGAAGAGATTCAAAAACAGAAAAATAGGCAGAGCGATGAGGAATAGAAACTGATCACTCTGAATGAGGGGGTGGGAGGACAGATATTACTTAAATTGGATGGAAGGAATATGGACGACCATAAAGACTAAGAAAGAGACAGTAAAAAGAGGAAGAAGAGGCACGAAAGAGAAAGAACTTAGAGGAGGAAAAAAAATAATTAGATTAAATAATTGAGGAAGTGAAAGACAGGGAAAGAAAACATAGAGCAAACAAACAAAAGAAGAAGAAATGACAGGAAGAAATGTAAAGGGAGCTAGAATAAAGAGAAAACAAGAGAGAGAGTAAAGCCAGGGAAAGAGCGAGAGAACAAAGGGAAGCAGGGGATGAGAGAGCAAGGGAAATATAAGAAGAAAGAGAGAGGCAGATAGAGCAGAGCTGAGAGAGACAGTGAAAAGAAGTTCAAAGGATCATTAAGGAACACATACTTTGAGGGAAAGAGAAAAGTGAAGAAAGGGAACGGGAAAGAGAAAGGAGTTTAGACAAGAGCTTTCGAGAGATGGAGGAGATAATACAAAATCATACTCTCCCAGACAAAGCAGAGGGAGCAGCAATACAGAGAAAGGTTGGTAACCTGCATAGAAGCAGGAGGGACAGTGGTGTTATCAATAAGGAAAAAAGGCATGTAGTCGGATCTCCAGAGAGGGGAGAACAGGATTTATTGAAAAAAGCACTGAGAGGAGTGTATGGGACAAGCCCTCTAAATCGGTTACATTTTGAGGATAGAGAAGATGAAGGAAGTGATGACAATTGTGGGACATTATGTTTGGATGAGGAAAGTTATGAAAGTGAATATGAGGTAGAAGAGGGAGCCGCGTAAGGTCCCTCCATGGGCGTGAGCCCAGAGGAAGAGACAGAGTGGTCTGATTTGGAAGAACCAGAAGGGGAAAAGCCTGAACCTGTATCATACGTCCAAAATGATGATCGCAGGGTTTAGAAGAGACAACCCCATATGAAACTAGATTGAGGACATTACAAGGACGCAAGAAAGCAAGCATGACAGGTGCTTTAACAAGAACAAAGGGCACAACTGAATTTGAAGCGAATGCAGAACTAACGCAGTTCCCATTGTTAGAGAAGGGGGTGTAACCACAATATATAACAAGGCCACAAATGGGAAAAGATAATTTGAAGTGTAAGTTGCCAACTTTGACATATGGGACGGGAAAATGTATGAATGAGCTACAGAAAATGACATTGGGAAGGACTTTTGCAGTGGGTGACATAAAAAGCTTACTTGCTGCCACCATTGGCGAGAGCTGATGACATTTGGAAAAGAGCAGGGCCCCAGGGTGACTGTGACTGTGCAGAATACGGCTCATGACTGAGCACCATTCAACAATTGCCTGGCAGATGTATGGAGGATGTTCAGAGTGAAATCTCCCGATACGTCAGGCATGAGTGTGATCATGATGCACAAGATGCGTGATGATGAACACCATGTTATATACATTCAAGAAATTCAAGACTGATGGCGTCTTTTGACTCAAGAAACATGGGACACAACTACAGTTATTTTCTTATCACACATTGTGTCAGGGGTTACCCAAGCCATTGTAGAGGCAATTGTAGAAATTAGCGGGAATGGAAGCAAAGCTATGGTTAGAGGTACAAATCACTATAGTAAGCAATTGTCGCTTATTGCAAGAGAAGGACAGAACGAAGCTTAAGGAAAGAAAGCTAGAAGAAAAAAAGTTAGTTCAGAAATAACTGTCAAAGTATACAGTGGAAGGAGCCATGTTGACAAGTGGAGATGGAGTGGTTACACAAGACAAACAGCAGGTACAGCCAATGGCTGAAAGGTGTTTCACAGGAAGGGGAGAATATCATTATTGGCCACGAGGAAGAGGTGCTGCATGGAGAGGAAGGGAGGTTGGATTTCAAGCCCAACAAGCTGGAGGATTTAATGGGGGATAGCCAAGATTCGGAGGACCACCTCAGCAGTTTTGGACCTGTGGGAAAATGCGAAACATTACTTCAGTATGCAGAAGCAGGGGAGGGATGCAACAGAACTGTCAAGACCCAAGAGGGGGGACTGCATATCCTCCACCATACAGCTCAGAGCCACCTGAATACTATGTCCAAGGGCACACACAGTATCAGACACATATGCCGCAAATACAACCTGCACAACAGACACTGATGCAAGCACAACTACCACTAGTACAAACACAGCAAGTACCCATACAGACACAGCAAACACAGATGCAACCACAAGCATCAGTACAACAAAATGTATTTATTTATTGATTGGTTGTTAGTCACTTATACAGCTAGTACATTCTGTTTCAAAACACCCAGAATATCATGGCCACTTGGAATGCAAGTGCAGGACCATAGATATCTACACCCAGAATAGGGAGTTGGACCGTAGTGAGAGGGAACCCTTTCACCTAGACAGGAATAACTACAATAGGACAGACCACAGACTGACTTGTTGTCTGCAATCCCATTTGTCACACCAGACCCACAAGAGGAACCATGGGTCAGAGTGACCATAGGTGACAGAACATTTTCATTCCTTCTAGATAGGGAGGTAACAAGGTCCTGTTTTAGGGAGGGGAGATACCCGATGTCAGGCATTGCCATGAATGCACAAGGCTTTTCTGGGGCTACACATTTGGTTTGTTTTGTTGTATCATACTTGTTATGTATGTATGAGCTGAGAGAATGTTGATGTGCTACAGTAGAATGTTTGGGTGTGAGTGTCGGTAAAGGTTCCAGCCTGAGTCAGTTGGGACAAGTCAGCCTGGGTGATGGGACACAGTGGTTCACGCTGTACCATCTTAAAGAGACTTACATTAAAGCCTAGCTGAAGGAACCTAAGTGAGTGTCCAAGAAGCAACTTTATTACACTTTTACTGACAATTTGCCTATCAGTATAAGAGAACATGACCTTTCCATGACACTTTTATACTCCCGCCACACGCCAGTCAATAGAATGGGGAGTGTTGGGTTTAATCAAAGACCTAAACAAACATAACTAAAAGGTCCACTGGAAAAATGACATACTTGCCTTTAAAACTTCCACATTGAAAATGGGCCTATTAATGCAGACAGTGTGTTTTTCTGCAAGTAGCACAAGAAAGAGCTTTGTGAATGGCTAAGCATTGGAAATCAAAAGTCCTATCTTTCATTACAAAAGGAAAGGTCGAACTGAAAAGCAGCCTTTAATTCACATCTGCAGAAGAAATTCAAAGGCCCCTTCTACATGAAAAGCAGGGGTTTCAAACAATGAAACTAAAATGGCTTTGCATGTGTATTTTGCAGGTTTAAAGTAAGACAGGAGAAAAATGTTCCCTTGCTAAAATAAAGATATCAGAGAAAATACTGAGTATGTGTTGACAAGATGCAATACATTAATATAGATAATATGTTTCACATCCAAAAATACCTGCAACAATGAAAAGAAAAGGCTATTTTGTTCCATAGGCCCGAGACAGTCCTTGTTTTTGTTGTTGGGCAGAATTCACAAATGACTTCCACACTGCAGGTCTGTTGGCCTTCTGGTCTGGAAATTGGATCCCTTTGAAATGCATGCATACAAGCTATTTATAACTGCAATAAAGTGACTATCAGCGTCGGTGGGAAAAATATACCCAAAAAATAGAAGGTTTTGAGATCAAAATTGTGGTCAACTTCAGATAACAGGACACAGTGTCAGATGTCAGCATGGCCCTATGGCATCACAGGGCAGAGGTGAACTGTCTGTTGTATGGTAAGGACCTCCTCCGGCCACAAACTTCAAACAACAAAGAGGTTAATGGCTTTTACCCAGGCCTTCAAAAACATTCAGTCGAGGAGCCTCTGACACATGCTTGCCAAGAAAGGAAACTGGCCTGGAGAAATGAGAACTAAGGTTTGTACATGTGAATATTTTCCATTAGTTTAAATGGAATATCATAACTAATGATTTTCTCTGCAACAATGTCTTGCACTGCATCCATTCATATGTCATTTTACAGGTATCTTGAAGGTGATTGTATTGAAATAAAATGTATCCATATGCGACTTATGGAATTGCAATAGCAAGATAAAATGTGTTTCTGGCTGCCCGGAAAATGTCCCAAATTTAAACCAGTTTAAAATAAGGTAGCTGGAGAGTAAATTGCATGTAATTAACTATTATACTTTTTTTTATAAATGGAAAACAATTGCCACACTTCCCTGCAACATTGTGCAAACAAGGCTGTCATTTTATCAAATTCTCCATGATTAGCTGAAGCAGAATATATATATATAAGAAACCAAGTTTGTGGTCTATGTGTTAAATTGACCATGTGATAAGTGGTATGTGGGTAGCACTATAGGAAAACTGAAGTTGAGAGTGCTCCACCATATTAGGGCAATTAAAGATGTGGACCCAACCTATCCGATGGCTCTCCATCTTAAGACCAAACATGGAGGCAAACTACAGGGTTTCACTTTCCTCAGAATTCACACAATATCTAAATCACCCAGAGGAAGAAACCAAGAGCTTTTGTTGAGGCAGTTAGAGACTGAATCAATTTTGGATGTTGAGACTAAAAGACCTAGGGGTCACAACCTTGATAAGGAACTGTATACGTTTTTGGGCACTTGAACATCTTTGCCCACATTTCCTCTGAATCATGTGATCATGACTGTGACCAACATTACATTATAACACCTTAATTTACTAAATTGAGTGCCACATAGCTCTCCTCCAATGTTCATATCTTCCTGTACTTATGCATTTTATCATCAGGATTTATCGGTCTTTGAATTTTTTCATTCATTTATACATACAACCTTTTGTTGTTGGTTGCTTCTTATGGTATCATGAGGGATATTTTGCTCATTTTTAGCATGAATATAGTTTTTAGTTTTGGGTTTTGAGGTTGACACACTTTGATAAACTAATATAACATAGAGCCTTTTGGACTTTGAACTTTCTTGCCCCATCCCCTGTTTGAGAAGGTGACTAGTTATATATATATATATATTTTTATCTTTAATGCGCTACAGAGACTGCACATTTTTAGGATATTTTTTCAGGAACAGCATTCGCTTCATATGGTCGATTAGGATATGTTGGACGCTGACAACTTAAAGGCATTAGCACTAGGCTTTTTATTGTAGCAACATTGATATGCACGATGCACTTTACATGAGTAATGGTTACATGCACTATGCACTTTAAAATTGGTAGGCTCGCCCATCCCAAAGCATTCCATGTATGCATTTTGTGTCCTGAGAGTTTCATTTCTAAAGGATTATATTGCCTCCAGTACACCCATGTAAGATTTTGGCATTCTTATTATAGTTTGACAGTATGGGTACCAATTATTTTCTCATAGGACACATAATGGTTAGTCTTTTATTATGGCTATGCATACATGGACACAGAGCACTATGCATTTTATTGTTAATGCCTTTAGGTATTCCTGATGTTTAGGCACTATGCACCTTATTGTAACTGCTTATAGTAATTACTGCTGCTAGGCATTTTTTGCACATTTCAATGCTGCTTTGCTATTTTGCACTATTTTGCACTGCTCGGGTCTGCTCTCCTTTATAGACGATTTAATTACGCAGTTTGTCAGCTTTCCATTCAATAGATAGTGGATTGTGAGATTATCCTGTCTGCCCTGTACCATGTGGAGGAACAGCACATTGTCCCTTATGCACCATTCGTGCACATGTTTGTGTCCAACTCTGTTTGAGTTAGGACACATAGTCGTGCGACTTCGCCTTATAGGCTTTCTTTGTTTAGTTAGTCATATTGCACACTGTGGTTTAATGTACACAGCAATAGAGGATATGTCAAAAAGGCAACGTACAGTCAATTGTACCTGGGTTTACATATTTCTGTTTTTCACCGCACAGGTGCTGTCTGCATAGGCATTGCAGAATACAGGGGGCTGTTTTCCTCTATTTTGGTATGAGACAGGCTGGTAACACTTAATAACATTATGACACTTATTGGGTGTTGAGACTAATCATGTTCATTTTATGCATTTGCTGTAGGTGGACGTGTGATGTTTAAGCATGGCTGCCAATGTAAACTTAAGAACGTGATGATGTGGGGAAAAGGGCACTCTATGTATTACCATAGAGAAGTGAAGGTTTAAATCAAAGTTCGTCATCAGTTTTCACCTTACAAACGTGATCAAGCGGTTAATATACCGTGAAATGTGTTGTTTTTATCCAGGTTTCATTTTCTCCTATGCACATGCAACAATAAAGGAATTTGTGTGCTACCTGGACATGCTGTGATGTTCCCTTATTACTGAGTGGACACTGTTACTGCTTGGCTGTCCCCAGGAGTGCATTCCTCTAGATTTGCCTCATAGGGAGAGCACTTTTTGGATGGCTTATAACTTCTCTCCCCCTGGACAAATCCTCACCAAACTTTGCAAAAAAAAGTATACGGCCCTCTCTAAATTATTTAGCAAAGTGTGATGAGGTTTGGGCAAGGGGGAGCAAAGTTATAGGGTGCCCCAAAATTTCTTTTTTTCCTATAGACATAATGGGAAAACATTTCTGTCGTGCCTACAGCCCAAATCGCTGGACGGATTTTCACCAAATTTGCAGCAGGAGCTGGGCCTTGGTCCTGAAAGCGTGCTTTTGTTGATTTGCTGTAAATCCGTCCAGTAGTTTTTATTTAAATGACCAAAACATAAGGCAAACAAATTAGTGATATCTATGTCCGCTTCGCGGACACACTTCCCTGTTCGCTCCGTGGACAGGAAACCGATTGGAAAATCGGCTTGGTCGTGTCCGCGGACACGCAACGTGTTCTCTGATTGGCTGGGATGAGGCGTGAGGTGCGTCAAATTGTTTTGAATGCGCCCGATATATTGGATGCGTGGACATGCACTGTAAGCGAGCAGAAATCTAATTTTGGGGAGTGCATTCGTGTGTATGAGTGCTTGGAGAGGGTGGGAGAGTAAGAGATGGGTCAAATGCTGTATTTGATTAGGTGGGAGAATGCTGTGATGTTCTCGTGGTGTTCATGGTCATTGCGGTTGTCTGTGGACATACTAAACACTGGGTGCAGTACTAGCTATTTTAGTTTAAAATGATGTTGGTTTTGGGACGTTAGAAGAGCATTGGGTGAAGGGGGTATGTATTGAAAAGTTTGTACGTTGGTTGTCATTATTTTTTAATATGTTAATTGAAGAGCACAGTTTTGAGGTGGATGTATTATGTTTTTGGGTTGTGGTCATTTGGTAGGTGTTTGTTTCTATGGGTGTGTCATGCTGCGGTGGTTGTGGCCATGGCCTAGAGTCTTGTGTGCATGGCTATACAATGCTACCAAACATTTTGAATGTGGTATGTGGGCTGCTTAGGGGATATGTTTTAAAAATGTGAGTACTGATTGGTAGTAGTGAAATAGTGTTTATAGGATAGTGAGATGATGTGTGTTTGTTTGTTGGATTGTCTTCAGATTGTTGGCATTGCAGACTAGGCATTTTGGGTTGTATTTATTGGTGAGGTGTTTGTTTGCATGGCTGTGGTATGTTGCAGTGTTTGTGAGTTTAATTATTATATACTTACTGTTTCCTTTGTTGAGGCTGTATGAAGAGTTTTGGCGAGGCCATGCAGTCAAGATTGTAGTGTTTGGCAACAAGCGGTGCAGCATAAGATACCCATGGAAGCAAACATTTTGGATTGTCGTTTATGGTCAGGTGTTTGCTTGAATGGGGGTGTTATGCTGTGGTGCTTGTGAGTCCAATAGTTATATACTTACTGTTTGACCTTTTGTGGTTGTATGCAGTTTTTTCATGACATGGGTAGTTGGAGCACAATTTTTTTTTTTTCGATCACTGTGATAAAAGAAAAAATCACATGTTAGTGTAGGTAGTTTATAGGGAGTATTGCATTGCATAGTAGACTTTTATGTTTTTTTCGACACTCATAGTTAGTACTTTAGAAGTACCATTCTTCAAACCAGTGTACTGTGCAATTTGATCAGTTCCTGTGTTTGTTGATTAAATGATTGGGTCTGTGGGAAAAAAATCCATGCTGGATTAGAAAAAACACTTTCTACGTTGTGGTACAATATATTTATTTTATTGATTTCAATAGGTGGAATTGAATAGGTGTATGGTTTTTCAGTTGGAAGTGGTAGTTTTGTTGCAATTAGATAGCACTTGGTGTATTCTATTTGTTTATTTCCTTTTCCATTTTAGTGATATTCATCCATCTGCTGGCTTGTTTCAGATTTTTGGGTAAGTTAGATACCTGTTGGCATATTCTAACTGTTTATTTCTTGTTTAATTTTAGAGGTATTCTTTTATCTGTTTCTTTGTTGCAGATTCGTGGGGCAGTTACATACCTGTTAGCATACTCTAACTGGTCATAGTTTTGAAGTTCTAGTTGTGTTTATGTTCATACACTGATTAGTTATTTCATTTTGGTTATAAGAATATTAAGTAAGCATTTACAAGATTTGCTGGTAATCTCTGCTTTAGAGTAATGGTACTATCATTACACTCGAACCATCCACAATTCTTTTTTTTATACATGCAGTGTAGTGACCTGCATTGGTTATGGCTCCTGCGTGTTAGATTATACCTATTGTTGTGAAGGTTTTCTAACCAAGTGATACTTGACCATGTGTGAATCCAGTCAGCTTGCAGTTGCTTTTGGTACCATTTGCATTATAACGTAAAGACATTACTATTGCGTATTTACTATGTGTCTGTATTTGTAAGGTGGAGCAATTATTGGAATGGCAGGTAGTACATAATGTGCCATGGTTTGCATTTTGTACAAGTTGCTGAAATGGAATGGATTCACAGTTAGGTATGGATACAAACACAAAGCGTTCATTAGGAACTTCTTCGTGTACTACATGCCTGCAAAGAGTGCATGTATGTTTCCACATGTATGAAATCTGAAAGATTTCATTCATAGGTATATTTTTGTTTTCTAGTACTTATAGCAAGTACATTTGAAATTCTTGTACGTCCAGTTTGTCTGTGGTTGCAATTTGAACTGTTGGTTGCATTTCTTGTACTTCCAGTTTGTCTGTGGAGGCAATTTGAACTGTTGGTTGCATTTCTTTTTCTAACATGGTTTCATTAAATGTTGAACAGCTTGCAAGAGTTGGCATCAAGGACATACATTTGAAATTTTGGTGTGCTAATTGTTCCATGACATCAGTAGAACATGAGTTGTAGCCATAGAGTGCATGGATGTGCCAGGTTTTTAATATAGTTTGTGCTTCTTGAGATAGTACACCAACTCTAATACTTTTAAAAATGTTGGCGTAATCAGGTCTGCAGACTGCCGCATATTTTCAGGTAATTCTCTGCATTGGAAATGTTGCCAAAGTTTGACATTTCCTATGCTGCCAAGAGTTTTACAGCACAGTTTGTGGCCTAAGGTTTTAAAAATAGGTTCAACTTTCACTGGTGTTAATTGAAGAAGTTCTCCAAAAACAACAATGTGTTTTCCTCCAAAGAGCTCTTCATAGTCTGTTTTGAGGACCTCTTGTAGTCTGAGGTGAATTAAAGACAACATTAGGTTGGAGACCATGCTCACCTCATCTATTAGCAGCATTTTCATTTTTTTGAAAACTCTGCGTAGTTCCATTGCAGCTTCTGTAGAAAGTTTGTAACAGTCTAATTTGTTTTGGTGTTCTACTGGAAGGATTAGTAATACGTGTAAAGTGACACCGCCTATGTTGTTGGCAGATAAACCTGTGGGGTCAGTTACAACAGCTGACAGTTTGTTGTTTGTCAATTGTTGGAGGAGCTTACTCATGATTTTGATTAAGAATGTTTTACCTGAACCAGCTTGACCACTCACGTATAGCAGTTTAGGTTTGTAATCTTGGCAGGTACAGTTTTAATTTTCATGTTGCACACCATGTTCAGTTTGTTTTGTGACTTCTTTGAAAATGCTACGCTGCTCATTGTTTAGTTGTGATTTCATACCACAAAGTCTTCTGTTGATTGCTCATACTGACACATGGTGTTTTCTACTTCTGTCATGGCTAATTCTGCCTCATTTGCTATTAGTGGCTGTCCAAGTAGATCTTGGCTTCCTGTTGTAGAAGGTTCACTACTGTCAAGAGTGTCCACATCTAGTTGGGCCTGGAGTTCTTCTTCGTGTTGCTGTTCATTGTGTAACATTGTTTGTTACTGTGTAAAGTTTACGTTTGTTATAGTGCTTTCATTTGCTTTGAAAGCGTTTTCATGGGAGTCATACGTATCCAGTAACTCTTCTTCTTTTCTCCATGGTTTAAAAAGTTGTAGCAGGGACATGTAATACAGTTCTTTATGTTGAGGAGTTTTTTAATGACAATTTGATATGATTAATTAAGCTGCGTTTGGTAAGTTTCACTAAACTGCCTTCACAATTTGCTACTCTGTATCTACCTTTCTTTTCATCTGGTTTAATATTATTTTTGTATGTTAAGTTTTGGGCTATGTGGTAGAGACACATCGGGCCTCATTACAACCATGGCGATCCGGGAACTACGGTACCGATAAGCATGCCGGTACCGTACTTCCCGGACCGCCATACTACGTGCTCTGCTCGTGGATGCCGTTCACCCGCTGGGTTTTTCCTGGCAGGTGTAACGGCACCCACGAGCAGAGCACGTTGGATGCTCCGGCACAACTCTGAATGTGCTGGTGCATCCGACGTCCCCATCCCCATTCAGCCCTATGGGGCAGAATGGGGATCGGGAGGCCTTTGATTCTGGGACCCGAAAATGGGCAATTACCGGGTCCGGTGAGCTCAGCATGACCCAGTTCTTGCCCATTTGTGGGTGCCAGAAAAAATGCAACTCAGTGGCAGCCATGCCCTTAATAAGGGCACAGCTACTGCCAGTGTTGTAATGAGGCACATGGTTTCCAAAGTGGTACTCCTGTTTGGGTAATATGTGTCTAGTAAATTGTTTTTCAAAATGTCCTGGCTGTTGGGATCAGTTTTGGCTATTGTTTCTATGTCCTCATATGATTTCAGAACTCTTTTTCTAGATTTAGCATGACCAAGACTTAGCCATACCATATTGTCAGATTGTCCATACAAGGCAGTACCGGTTAAATAGTCTGCAGCTTCATAGCAGCCACATTCTCTATGAGAGAGCATTTTTATGCCTAAGCTGTACAATTTCTGTGATAGTGTTTTGCCAGATGAAATGTCATCCCAGAGGTCCTGAAGTTATGTTTTCTCTGCTTTGGTTATGTAGGCTGTGACACATTGTGCAACTGCAGTGGAATTGTCTGCAATGTACTGCACATCTATGTTTGCATTCCATAGGAAGGCAACGATTGCATTGTAATCATTGACGTATTTGGATTTTTCTGTTCTTTTTATATAATATGTGTTCTTAGGTGATTTACCTTTGACACTATGTCTAACTGAAGACATGAAGTTGTTTACTTGACCTGTTGTTAAGACTGGTCTAGGGAAACCAAAGCAGCATTTGGTGTATTATTTCCCTTTGTTTTTGTATTTGCGACAACAATATTTTCCACATTTGTGCCTTTGAAATTGTTAATTTGTGCATGAAGGTCACTATGTGTTGTTTGTGAAGGGATTTCACAAGTGACATATTTCTGGATGAACTGTAAAACATTGGCATCACTGTCATGACCAAATTTAGGAACATCATTAATCCACAAAAGCATGTGGATGTGTGATGCTGCTCTGGCTTGGTGTTCTTTTCTCCAAAAGAAGTGTTGCACTTCTCCGAGGGGAGGAACAGTTTTATTACAAATGAAGTGTAGCATAGCAATGAAGCAATGATGGAAATATCTTGATGCATTCACAGGATCTAGAGAGCAGAGTTCTCCTGGTGTTTTTATATCTATGTTTATTTTGTTTTTGTTTGCTATGCATAGGAAATCATGTAAATATTCCCATGCATATTCTGCACAACTTAATGTCACAAACCAAGTGGGTCTGCCAAGGTTTCTTATCATACAGCGTACATCACTGTGATGTTGGAACCAGTATTCTTTTGTACCACACATGTTTGTTAAAATATTTGTAATGCTTGACTGTAAAATCTGATCTTTTTCTTGCACTTTTTGTAGTAATTCCATAGCTGACATATTTTGAAAATGGGTATCTGATTTTAATGTGTTTGCAACTCAGTAGCATAGAGTTGCTAGTTCACTTTCAAAGAGAAGGTGGAATATGTATTCCACGTTTTGTCGGAATCTGGGGTCTTCAGAATACATTTGTAAAAGAGCATTATTCTGATGCTGTTATTTGTGTGGGTTTATCATCGTACCTTCCTCCTTTGCCAGTAGGAAAGAGTAGAGGAAAGGCACATGTTTCTATACTTTTTTCCCATATGCTGATTGGAGATCCATTGGCTTGTCACATTTGGTATGTTTCCAGTGCATCATCTATGGCGTCTTTAGAGTATAATGGGTGAATTGTATAATGGTCTAAAATATTGGATTCTGTAGCAGGATCTAGAAGTTCAAATTGACCAGTTTCCGATGACTCTTGAATTATTTCAGTTATTTCAGTCAGGTTTTCTTCAATATTAATTTCTCTGTAGTATTCATTGTTTTCATTTAGATATCGCAGGGCTTGTCTAACATTATGTTAGTCCACGAGTTGTGGGCATTTTTTAAAATCTTTTGTAGGTACGCCATTTACTAAGATAATTAAAGATTGGATTATTGGATGTTGTACTCCCAGAGTGTGTACATTTTCTTTGAGATCTAATGGAAAATAAACAACTTTGCCACAAATGTCTTTCACTCGTTCAGAGGCAGGTAGTTTTGCTGTTTTTGGTTAAAGGTGTATTATTGCTTGAAATGAGTGTACTGTTTTAATTATGATGCTCTCATATAAGTTGAGTTGTTGCAAGGGTTTTGGTAATGGGAATAATTCAAAGTTATTTGTCATAGCACGTGAAGGTGTTTGGTTGTTGTCAAGTTTTGCAATGCAGTAACTGCAAAGTGTTAAGGAGTCAGTAATCTCATATTTGTTTTCTGCTATAAGATAGAGAGCTAATTGAAACTCTTTTGAATCTTCATTGTCTTCTATTTTGTACATTATGTCTATGGTTTTTGTGCTATTTTTATAAAAAAAGTCCTCCGGCAAAACACACACACATAGTTTGGTACTTCAGCAGATGTACTTTTAAACTTTAATATTTCTTTTTTCTATGTGTGTAAAAGAAGGTTGCCATCTGTACAGTTGTTGCTAGTCTGTTGTAAATCTATTGCATTTTGTAAGTGGCTTTCATTTCCAAAATATTTTATCTGGATATGCTCTATTTCTTCAAGTAGTTGTTTGGCTGTATCATGTAGAAGATTGCTATTTAAATTGGCTAGTGCTAAAACAGGACTTTTGGCATAGTACAGTTTATGGACCAGATTTATTTTAGTTGAATGAAGTGTTTATATCATTTTGATATGGTGGAAGGTGCTTTTGTAATAGGTCCACAAATGCAGTCTAATGAATGTCCTTGTAGTCCTGTGTATTTGCGCACTGGACAGGGGTCCATATTTTGTAGTAGTTTAATTTTGGATTTGTCTTTGCCTTTCACATACTGCTTGAGGCACTGGCGTAAAGATTTTAAAGATTTTTTGGCAATGTTGGTTCAGTGGAATGGACTGGTGATACTGAGATTTCTGGGGATATTTGAGTGAGCAGCGTTTCTTGTTCCATAATGATATTATTACGTTTTAGATACCCTTGTCCACTGCTATGTATGGCAATTGGTTTATTTGCTTTTGGTTGTATGCTTCTTCATTGAAATATGGTTCTGTGCTCGTGGTCTGACTCCATTCACCTCCACAGCTTTTTGTGAAGTTATCTTTGTTGATATTCAATTTTTTTGTCGTTTAGTACTTAGTTTTGTTAGTGGTTTCATTCTGTTTAAAACCAAAATAAATAATTTCCTTTTGAGAAGGATTGCACTGTTTATGAGAGCTTCTAGGATTAATTTTCTATGGTAGGTATTAAGGGTTGTGTGATTTCTCTCCTGTTTTTATAAGGTTCTGAAGGACTCTGTGGCAAGACATTTTTTATAAAAGAATCTTTTTGGTATGCTTACTGGCCGGTAGATTAAGATTTAGAGGTGCAGTGTTAGCACTAGTGGTAGCTGTAGTCTTGTTAATCACTTTCTGTTTCATTTGACATTTTGAAAGAGGAGGCAAAGTTTCTATACTGGAAGTTTGTTTTATTTCGCTTAATGACTGTTTTAGCTATTTTGTTTGAACTTTTTGTACAAATTCTGCTAGAGGTGAATGCTTATTTTGGAGAGTTTTAGTTTGATTTTGTTTACTTGTGTGTTGCTTCCTACAGAGTTGCTTTTTGGTAGGCATTCTTTGGGGTCTGTTGGAGAAAAAAAGAAAGTGTGGGTTGGGATCTTGTGCAGAGTATGTGTGCTTTGTGCATGAGTGTCTGAGTATGATGGTAAGGATGTATGTAGAGTTGTGTGATTGTGCAATGGGCTGCTAGATCAGGTTGGGAAGGACATTCTTGTATGTGTGTGTTAGTATACTGGTGTTCAGATTGCAATAGAAAGTATGGAGCTCATGAGGTGAAGCACTAATAATGAATCTAATATTGCAGGGTTAATACAATTGTTTGTTCTAGAATACTAGAATTCTACAGTGTTTGAGTAACAGTTAGAACATTATGGCAGTATTGCACTCACTTTTTTGGATGGAAAGCGTAGTTTTCTTCTGAGTCCTCGTTCATACTTCAGACGCTGCTGCTTTTCAGGAGAGTAGTCTTTACTACAACTGAGAAAGAAAGAACTTAGTAAATATGTGTGTTAATAGCACTGTTGTTAATATAGACATAGATTTATTTATTTTTGAAGTAGTAGTGCTTTCTGATAACTGTGCATAGCATGGGCATGCAATTTCTTTGTCTATGTGCATTCTGTATATTTTATTTAGAGTCTGTTAGTTGAATGTGCTTTAGACATGAGTACAATAGTAAGCGCACAGAGCACACTTGGCTTTGTAAGGCAGTGTTATTGGTTATTAGGAGATAGAAGAAATAATCGTAAGCTTTGTTTGCTATTTTTACTGGAGAAATGGCAGGAGCTGTATGGAAAAGTATGCAATGAATGTATTTGGGAAGGTGTGGGAAATAAATCAGAAGGATTTGATGGGGTCAGCAGTGTATTACTCAGTAGGTGATTACTAAGTGCTGGGTGATTCTGTCGTGCTTGGAGATGGGAGGATCTGAAATAAAGTAAGGGTTGTAAGGAAGGACCTGGTGCTTGTGTAGCAGACTGAAGGGAAAGAGGGAGATGTTGTATGTCTTGCTTTACAACGCTGTACATAGTTGTAGATGATGTGATAGATATGACTGCACCTGTGCATAGTTAAATGCTGTTGTGAAATCTAGAACTAAATGGGAAACCAGATGGAATGAGAGAGCAGTGTAGATTGGAAGAACAGTTGTATAGGCAGTGGTGTTGTTTCAGGTGAGAGCCTTTCAAATGATTTTGGCTATCTGTGTGCATAAATAAAGATGCATGTGCTCATCTTGGCTGCATGTAATTTTATAACACACTAGACATTTTCATCTCCATAATTATACTGTTATTTCTCCCATCTTTTAACATGAAATCACACTTTGTTAGATAGCTCTTTGTGTTGTGTGTGATTACTAATATAGTCATTTGTAAAGGAAGTTGAAATGATAGAATGTATTTGAAATGTGCAGAATGTATAGAAGGGAAATTGTATGTACATCTTATACACTATAATGCATTAAATGCTATCATGGTTGAAATGTGGTTAAATATGTGGCAGTGGTTATAGAAATTATGGAATGAATGAAGAAAATAACAGTTTGCACACTGCAGTTAATAACATGGGTAAATAAAAATTTAGAGAGCAGACAACTTTATACGTGACATTTCATCATAGCAGATGGGAGAAATGACAGTAAGCTTGTTTTATAGGTTACACAGGGTAAGAGGGAGTTACTCTGTTTATATGCATTTATACAAGAGGTGTTCATGTACCATACATGCCAATCCTCCCGATTTAGGTGGGAGACTCCCGATATTTCCGTGAAAAATATTATTTTTCACATTCTTCTGCCGAAAATACACCTTTGCCCAATGCATTCATATGACACAAATGTTGTCAACTGATTTTTCGGAGGAAATTTCCCTCCCAGGTGGGTCGGAACATTGGCATTTATGATGTACTGTGCAAAAAATATTCATACCTGTAGTTTGTGTTCGTGCATGAATCTGCAAGTAGAAATGTTGACTAGTAATTGCTGTAGGTGGTTTGCAGTCACAGCGCAATTGGACTCAGAGTGATCAACAGTACATCTAAAGTGCTGAATTGTGATGATGGAGTTAGATGTAGCAGTCTTGCATGTGATTGGTGGAGGGTTGTGTGACTGCTTAACAGTATCCAATGAGGGAATGGTGCAGAGAGTGAAGAGGAAAGGGTATAAGGGCTGCCCCAGTGTTACTTACGCAGACAGGACATGCCCCATCCGGGGCTTCCAAGTATGAAATGGGAGTGTATTTTGAGGCTTAGCCATCAGGTGTTGAGGTTCTGCTTCGTATTGAGAGAGGTTGTGTGGATTGAAGATGGAGAAGGTGGAGAAAGTCAGGGTGGTGGTGCTTGGAGATATGTCGGTGAATGGATTGGAGCAGTATGCTAAATCTAGGAATGTGGCTAACCATTTTGACACAAAAGGAGTGGAGGTGGTGTGATGCACTGTGCCTGGTTGTAATTTGCAGGCAATGCTAGAAGTTTGTCAGGATATGGCTAGGTATAATAGTCCACATGTGGTTGTTCTGCACTGTGGTGCTTTACATTCGGGCTATGTCAGTGCCCCTACTTTGTTGCAAGATCTGCAAAGCTTGGTTCAGGCAGTAATGAAACTACTTCCTAATGCCAAATTTTATTTTCCTGCTTTGATACCTAGGCGAATATGGGACAATAGTTCTGTTTTTTATCCTCTGCAAAATGTTGGTAGGTGCTTAATCAACCGAGGCATGTTTGCTTTTATGACTAGAGCTGGCATGTTCTTTTGCAACAATGACAACATTGACTCTGGTAATGTTGATTAACTTTAAGGAAGATGGCATGTCGTTATCTTTTTTGGGAAATGCCATGCTGTTTTGGAATCTAAGGGTTGCTTTGGAGAAGCAAATGTGAAGATTTTTGGAGGAAAATAGGGAAACCCCCTACCCCACAAAAATACAAAATAAAAGGTGTTTCTGAAGCATCTGCAAAAAAACAAAAAAAAGGCTATTTTCAAAGGGTAAATGGGGCACTCTTGTTCAGAAGAGAATTGCCATGGCATTTCAGTGCTGGACTGCCCATGTGGGCGGGACAAAGACTGATATACAAATTAATATTTCCCTTCTGTGAAAGGTACAGTGAGCTAAAGTGTGGCTGCAGACTCTTGAGTGGGTACCTTCCCAAACAAAGAGCAGGTCATTAAGCTGTGTTTGTTCTCCAATAGGGGTGCCTATGGAGTTTTTTTTATTGTTTAAGGGACTTCGATTTAGTCACCCTAAGTTTCCTAGGGTCATCCAGATGTGAACCCCTTGCTCACTGTGCTCAGAGAGGCACAGCTCCACTTCACTGATGAGGCCCAACAAGGCTGAAACACGTGTATGGGGTTGCTGTTGGTACTCTTGTTCTTGTTCAGAAGAGAATTGCCATGGCATTCAGTGCTGGACTGCCCATGTGGGCGGGACAAAGACTGATATACAAATTAATATTTCCCTTCTGTGAAAGATACAGTGAGCTAAAGTGTGGCTGCAGACTCTTGAGTGGGTACCTTCCCAAACAAAGAGCAGGTCATTTAGCTGTGTTTGTTCTCCAATAGGGGTGCCTATGGACTTTTTTTTATTGTTTAAGGGACTTCGATTTAGTCACCCTAAGTTTCCTAGGGTCATCCAGATGTGAACCCCTTGCTCACTGTGCTCAGAGAGGCACAGCTCCACTTCACTGATGAGGCCCAACAAGGCTGAAACACTTGTATGGGGTTGCTGTTGGTACTCTTGTTCTTGTTCAGAAGAGAATTGCCATATCATTTCGGTGCTGGACTGCCCATGTGGGCGGGACAAAGACTCATTTGCAAATGGATATTTCTCTTCTGTGAAAGGTACAGTGAGCTTAAGTGTGGCTGCGGACTCTTGAGTGAGTACCTTCCCAAAGAACAGGTAATGTAGCCGTGTTCGTTCTCAAAGATGGGCGCCTATGGACTTTTCTATGACCCTTCCATAGTGGGTTCTCTTCCATTAGTGGGTGGGGTGAATAATTGTGCAGGCCCTTAGCATATTTAGGTGTACATTAATTTAACTAACTCCCAAATAGATTTATGCAGGGGGAGCTTTGAAGAATTCAAAACTTTCACACTCTCTTCTATTGGGAATATACAAGATAGTCAAATAAAGTAATTGAGGTGCCTTGATTTTCCAGTTCACCCCTGACTTCTCTAATGAGAAAGGGTGTCCCTTCTGAACCCCAACCAAAACTTGTTTTTAAACAAATATTTACTTCCCACCAAAACAAAATTGATAACTGCCACCATCCCCAAATCTTGCCTTCCAAACCAAAAGATCCTTGTCCCTAAAATGAAAATTCCCCACTGAAAACCATTCCCAAAACAGTTTTCTAAATACAAGGTAATCTTATTTAAAAATGAAATTCCCAATTGTCACCACTCTTTCTACTTTGTAGTTAACCATGGCCCCACAAAAAGAAGATTTTAAACTACCCAACTTCTCCAACACAGGCCTTTACCTGAGCGGGGTTGTGTCAGGAACATAAGGGTGGCCTCACTTCTTTTCCCCATGTATCCCTTTCTCGGGTGGCCAGGGAAAGGCCATTGCTCTTGAATCCTGACCCTGGGGGTGAATATGTGAGGGAGAATCACCTGGGTGGAGGAGACTTGGGGAGTGGAGATGAGAGGCTATATGGTGAGACATGGTATACCCCATTTCCCTTTCATAATGATTCCTCTGTTCCTCAAGCCTTTATAGGCTATTGTCAAACTTTTCCTTATTTTCCCCTAAAACATTCCCCAAGAAATACCAGTTTGGTACTGAGACGAGGAAGAGACCCACTAGAGAAACAGATCAAACCTTATGAACACACTTACATACAGACATCAGTATGAACTGGGACGAGATGGAGGCCAGCAAGAGTAATGTAGGACTACTGTTTCAATAGTGAGTGGTCTTGTCCTTATTGGACCAATCATGTAGGCCGGAACTTTAAAAGGAGAAAGTACTGTGGAAATGGAGTCAGCTGTGGAAGCAGGACTACAGACTGTTGGGCGATAGCAGACCTCTCCAGAAAGGAGGTGTTGCTAGAAGAGTGCTCAATAACCTTTGGAGGATGCAGAATGTATGCAGCGGGAAGCAAAGCTGATAGATGCTGGAGGCTAGTGGCAGACCACAAGAGGGAAACCAATGTGACAAGAAAAAGCGGTCGCATGAGTCCAGAGCTGCAGGAGAAGCGTTGCTTGATGAGCGAAATTACGGAGAGCTGCTGGGAAAATAAGTGAGGCACCTCACGAGAAACAGAGAGTTTGTGGCAATAGGAGATCTTGTGGCGGCAGGAGACCTTGTGGGTAATGCGTAATCTCTGACCGGTGAGTCTACCAAGCAGGGGGAACACCAGGATGGCGGGCGAGCACTCAAAGCTACAAATGAACATTGATTTGAATGAAAGCAAGTATTTCTTTAAATACTGATCTGAGTGAAAGTAAGTTTATGCACTTTTGAATTCCGATCTTAGTGAAAGCAAGTTTAAGCACTTGTTGAATACTGATAAGGGTGAAAGCAAGTTTGTGAAACTTCCTGATACAAGGAACTGTATGATATAAGAAAACAAGTATTGGTAAGAGCCAAGAGAATTCAAAGAACTGTATGATGTATGATATTAGAAAACAAGCATTGGCAAGATCTACAATAAATATTGGTGAACAAGCATTGGCAAGGGCCAAGAGAATTTAAGGAACTGTATGATATGATAAAACAAGTATTGGCAAGAGCTACAAGAAATATTGGTGAACAAGCATTGGCAAGAGCCAAGAGAATTTTTAAGGAACTGTATGATATGACAAAACAAGCATTGGCAAGAGCCAGGAGAGTAGAAGAAAGTGCAACAAGTGCATGGTGGTAAACCAAGCCTCAAAACAGCAGCAGTGTGATATATGTGAATGAATCAAACACCACTGTCAAGCTGAAGCAGTGGCAAAGTGTTGATGGAAAAGACGCAAGTAAGTTGTATTGGTTGCAGGACCTGTAAAGGGTGAACCTTGTGGTTCGACAACTGTGCCTAGACCGAGTCCACCCCTATATGAAAAAGTCGCTAAAAGCAACCACAAAGAAGCTTGTGTTGGTGTTAAGACAAATTCTAATGAGATTTGAAATCAAGGAACTGAACTAAATACATGAACTGGTGAAAGGTAACCATATCAGAAGAACTGGGAAGTGTCCCAAGGAAGTGTATTGTTTTGGAAAGCTGAAATATTTGAATTCTTGGGGAACGGAAACCCAGTGCCTTGTGAATTATCTTGAATGTGAGGAAGGGAAATCTGGTCACAAGCCAGGAGCTGGAAGAAACTCTGAACTTTTATTTAAACACTACTTATTTTAATGCTGAAATACCAACATATTGTATACATTTAGATGGGAGGACAAGTATAGGTTTTGGACACAGAGGGACATTTGCTTTGGACTTCCTGACACAGTTTCTTCCTTAGTTTCTTTAGGTAGGGAAATCCCACCTTAGCAGAGGGCAAGTTAGGCCTTATTCAATTCTGCATTACAAGTTAATACAAGTTTGCAGACCAGACTTTAATCTCTTGTCTGTGTCTGCTTCCTGATGCCTTCACAGTCGGCAAAGCAAAATTCCTAAACTGTCCCCACTCCCTAGACTTGGCCTTTGAACAGACGGGCGCTGCATGTCATTGATACTTGGGTTTGTGGATCTGGGGGGAGAAGTGCTTTGAAAAATTGACACCTCATGTAGCCATCACTGAACATGTGTTTTATGCCTTGTTTTTAAATCAACCCTGGATCGATGTCTCAGCTAAATTCTGGGTGAAGCCATTTTTGCCATATGCGGTTTTGCAAACCTGTAATTTCAACTGCTAGCATTCTTGAGTGTGGCGGGAACTCAATATTTCAAGCCTAAAAGGTGAACTAGTTTCCAAGAACTAATTGTGTGCCTTAACACTAACAGAAATGTGAAGATTATGTCCTAGCATGGTGCCATATTATTATTATTGAAATTCAGCATTCCACTGGGTTCATGGGAAAAGAAATTTGACCAGTTTATTTAGCCTGTGCTCCTTGTTTGTGAGATGAAAGTATATGAAGAAAAGTGTGTTTTGTATTTAAAGCTGTGTTTTATGCCACAAATAAGGCATATAAATATATGTTCTTTCTATACCCTGGCCTGTTCTTGGCTGACTGTGAGCACCGAGAGGGCGGGGTGGGGTGGGGGGTTTATTCAGCTTTATGTGAGTCTTCAGTAAGGCCAGCGCAAATAAACAAGCAAGAGTTGCAGGGCTCTTTGATTGGGGGTGAGAATGAACTCCCTAGGTTAAGGGCAGTCTCTCAATATAACGCGATAGGAGGGACATGATGAGCAAGCTAAATATGACCATATCATTTATTGACAAGGGGATATTATGTTCCACTCCAGGGATTCATTATATGAATCCATGAGAATTTAAATCAGCATTTTGTGGCCAGAAAGTACAGTGGGACGTGCCCATGGATCCTGAAGTGTTTCTCCATGGGGTACACCTCTTACGAGCTTGGCTTTCTGGGATAAGGGTATAGATATTGCAGCTACCTGCAGAATTCTTATTCATGTCAGAGGTTCATGTGGTCCATGTGGATGAGGAGGAGAAGAGATTTAGAATTTTTAGAATTAGAAGAGTTTATAGTGAGAGAGGGGAGGGTGATTATTCACAGAACTGATGACAAAGGGAAAGCATGGCAAGCAGTGATTACCCTAGATGAAGGACACAGACTGACTGATTTGACATATGAGGAGTCGTTCAGAGATGATCAGACAGATAATGAGGTGGTATTCTTCCTAAGCCTCACATACTGGGTGAAAATCGAGAGCAGGGGAGAGAAGGGGAGTAAAATGTCATTGATAAAAAAGAAACTGTCACTGTGATTTGACACAGGCACCAACTACACTGTGGACCAGCAGTCCATATGATGTTGGCCTGCTGAAATAAGTAGGTGCTGTTAAAATCAAATTGAAGCCAGGTGCGATCTTATCAAGAGTAAAGCAATATCAAATGTAAAAGAAGCAGATGAGGGCATTTATGAGAACATTTCCATATTAGTTCCAATAGGGAATATTAGTCCCCATGTAACACAGTGGTGTACCCAGTGAAAAAAATAATTGGGGGTCATGGAGATTGTTTTTAGGATTTATGCCTCCTAAACAATATTGTAGAAGCAGAATTTCCATTGGTTCCAAATCCAGCTACAATATTGTGTAATATCCCATCCAAAGCCAACTAGTTTACAGTGTTCAATTTAAAGAATGTGTTCTTTTCAATCCCCTTTCATGAAGTCACAACACCTGACTTTGTTTTCACATAGCAATAAAAAGTGGAAACACACTTGTTTGCCCCAATGGCACTGTGAATCCCCATCAATATTCAGAAGGGTCCTCCAGATGGACCTGGGTAACGTGCATCTTGACAGTACAGTGATTCAGTATGTATATGACATTCTGGTGTGCAGTGAAACAGAAGAACAGTTTAGAAAAGACTCAATACAGTTGATGAAAGTTTTGGAAGACAAATAATACAAAGTAGACAAAGAAATTAAAATATTGCTAGGAGAGGGTGTTGTAAATGGGACAGTTGATATCTCAAGAGGGCAGGGAAGTACCCCCTGAAAGAGGAGAAGCAACCATGAAAACACCTTAGCCAAAGGCAGTGAGGGAGACTCAACAATTGCTGGGACGTTGTAATTACTGCAGGGCTTGCATCTTCAACTGCAGCATAAACGTCATTACCCTTTTGAAAGGACTCAAGGAAGATCAGAAAGATGATAGTGCCATGGATAGGTGAAATGATGAAAGTTTTCAACAAACTAAAAGAGACGATATGCACAGCACCCATTCGAGGGATCCCTCATTACAGTGAAGAATTCTTCCTATTCTCTCATTCAAATGGGGTAGTAATGACAGCAGTGCTCACACAGAAGACTACCTTAGGACACAAACTACTAGCATATTACAGCAGAATACTAGATCCAGTAATAAGAGGCCATTATCCCTGCGAAGAATCATTGTCTGAAGCGGCCTTTGCAATTGAAAAGTCGGCCAGTATCATGATGGGCTGTGGAGTAATGTTATATGTGGTGCATGCCCTGTTCGCCATTCTTGAGAAGCCCAAAAGCTGTCATGATCTCTGCTTCCAAAAGGTCAGGGTTTTCCCAACTCCCTTGGAAGCAGATCCATAACCCAGGTTCCGAGTGCCAACCAGTCCCAATTGGGACCTTTTGGACCCAGTCCTGGCGCCAGTGGCACCAGGCTCATAAATATGCCCAGTCCCAGCGCTGGAAGCGCCGGGCTCATAATGCTTGGGTGGACTTACCTGCAGCAGACCATGCTGCTTACTTGCCTGCCAGTTGAGCCTCTGATCCTCTTCTGTTTGGAACTACTTTTCCTGTTGGGTGGGGCAGGAGCCACTCCCTAGATTCAGAACACTGGAACTCTTCTGGAAAGCAGGAACTCTTTTCTTACCTAGGCGTGGCTGTGGAAGGAGACACCTAAGCACTACAGGAGGCTATTTAAACCACACCCGATGGATGAATCTTGCTTTGCGTTATTCTGCATCCTCTGCAGCAGAACGCTCATCGTGTCTTCTGCATCTGATCCTGGGCCTAAGGAAAAAGGCTTACCATCCTGAATCCAGTCTTCAGCAACACCTATAAAGACAAGAAAGAACAGGTTAGCATTACGGTCTTCAGTGACAGCTCTTCACTTACCTGGTCCATCGGCTGTCACCAACGCCTCGCGCTGCATTCCGGCATCTGAAAGACAAAGGCTTACCTACTCTTCGTGTGCTCCGGAGGTCTTCACACTGCATTCCGGCATCTGAAAGACAAAAGCTTACCAACTCTTCGCACGCTCCGGAGGCCTTCGGCGCTGCATCCCGCATCTGAAAGACAAAACAAGGTGCGTTTAAAGACATTGGGGGACTTTAATACTCACGTGCCATTACTCCTTTCCACATCTAACCCAGTGGGTATTCCGGCACCCTGCAGCCGCTCCGAACTTGTACCTGCAAAATAAAAAGACAGTTAGAGCGCATCGTGAAGCAGGCAACAAGCGCTTACTTACGTGCTTCCAGGCGCTTCTATTCATCACACGGGCTCCATCTTCAACTCACTTCAGCCCGTCATCCGCCATCGCCGGAACCCTGCAAAACAAGAAACATCATTACTAAAGACTTTAAAGACATTAGAATTACTCGAAACTTACCGTTCGTGCAGTAAACGACGGACAGCAGTCCTCTGAAGTCAAGAGGCCTGCTCCCCTTATCCAGTGAAGAAACTGGTTACAGCACCCTGCCCCGAGGCAGATGGAGAGCACGGCGTTCACTTACCTAAGGTGAGAGCGTTAACCTTTGGGGTTCTACAGGAGAAGAGAAAGGGAAGAAGAGAGAGACATTCAATAACCCAGTTCCTTAATCCCATATTTTCTATCTGCAGACATCTTACCCTTCGAGTCAGACATACAGTGCACAGAGGTCCAGCCCAAAGAGCCAGCCGTGTGTTACACATCACCTTTGAAGATACGGTATACGCCCAGTCAAGACCGGCGCCTCTACGGGAATCAGGTGAGCGTTACAGAACGCAAAGCCTACCACAAAACTCCCGTCCAGGCGCTATGGAAACCTCGGATACTGACCAGCTAGCCCAGTTACTTGGGGAACTAAGGGCAGAAGTGCATGCAGCCCATCAGGAAACGAACGCTCTAAGAAGGGAACTGATTATTTCCAAGGAGCGAACAGATGATCTCGCTAGACAATTGCTACAGTCACAAGCCGGACAGACCCCGTTACCCGCATCTGGGGGAAATCTTCCTTCTACATCCTCTATGAATCCAGTGCAGATCAACCTACCTGGGAATGTACCTCTGGCTCCGCCTGAACGATTTTCTGGTGACCCAAAGAGGTTTGCAGTATTTATCAATCAGTGCCGGTTGCATTTCTTATGCCGGCCAGCAGCCTTTCCAACTGATCAAGCTAAAGTAGCTTTCGTGCTTTCGTACCTTAGTGGCAATGCGGCAGACTGGTCGATCCCTCTAGTAAATCAAGATGATCCGGTCCTCCATGATTTTCAAGCTTTTCAGCTCAGTATGGAAAAACTGTTCGCAAGACATTCACAGGGGCAGGCCTTGGACAATGAGCTTCTTTCGTTGCGACAAGGTAATCAAGACCTTTTGGCTTATATTGCGTCTTTCAACAGACTGATAGTGGAAACTCAATGGCCTGAGGACAAAAGGATTACGCTGTTTTATAGAGGTCTACGTGGAGAGCTCAAAGATGTGTTAGCCCAAGTAGTGAATCCCCCACAAGATTGTTCGGAATATATAGACTTAGTCGTTCAAATAGATCACAGACTGCAGAACAGGAAGGCCGATCGTTCCAAGTTTGATGCTCGAGTATTTTCCAAACCGCCAACTCCTTCCAAAGGAGTAGACTCCGGGGAACCCATGCAAATAGGGGTTCTGAAAGGTCCTCTAACACAAAAGGAGCGGGAAAGGAGAAAACAGTTGCAAATATGCCTCTATTGCGGAAACTCAGGGCACTTTCTGCGAGACTGTCCGGTGAAACCTGCCAAGAAGGCAGTAGGAGCTGCAGTTACCAAAGTTACAAACTCTGAGCAGGGAAACGACCTCGCCCGACAAGAATAGAGGTCCTCTTGCCGAGCGTGAAAACCAGTTCCGTGACCTCGTATTTCGTGATACCTATGGTCCTCATTAGCCCTGATAATCCGGATCGATTACATGCAATTGAAGCTTACGTCGACAGCGGTGCCATCGGCAATTATGTGGATCATGAAATGGTTTTGTGGATGAATCTAACTCATTGTCCCAAGGCTGTAAAGGACGTCATTACTACGGTGGATGGTACGGAGATAGCCTCCGGGCCAGTAACGCATACCACTCAAGAGGTGACGCTAGTAAGTCAAGATGGACACCATGAGAAGATCGTGTTCGATGTGATCAAGGCCCCTCAGTTTCAGATTATTCTAGGAATACCTTGGTTAGAGAAACACAATCCTCTGATCGATTGGCGAGCAAGAACGGTCCAGTTTCCAGAATGTGTCTCTACTTGTCACCCTCCACCTGGTGTTGCACTGGCAGCAATTTCTTCAGAGACTCCCCAGTTACCTCCCGAATACCTAGAATACCAAGATGTTTTCCGGAAGAATCAGGCTAACTCTCTACCTCCTCATAGGTCTTATGACTGCCAGATAGACCTGATACCTGGATCTACTCCTCCTTGTAGTAGAATTTATGCCCTCACCGAGCCTGAGAACCTTCACCTTCGACAATACCTGGATCAATACCTGGCAAATGGGTTTATTCGTCCTTCCAAGTCCGCTGCTTCTTCAGCTTTGTTCTTCGTTCCAAAAAAGGAAGGAGACCTTAGAACTTGTATAGATTATCGCTCCCTGAACCAGATCACCGTTAAGAATAGATATCTGTTACCTTTGATCCCTGAACTCCTGGACCAAGTCAGAAAAGCATGCATATATACAAAGCTGGATCTTAGAGGAGCTTACCACTTGGTACGAGTAAAAGAGGGCGATGAATGGAAGAAGGCCTTCCGCACCAAGTATGGGCTATTTGAATATCAGGTCATGCCCTTCGGACTTTGCAATGCCCCGGCCGCCTTTCAATATTTTATGAAAGATGTCCTCAGAGAGCTCATAGATGTGTGTGTTGTTGTTTACATTGACGACATCCTCGTTTATTCTTCATCGGAATCTGAACATCGGAAACACGTGAAAATGGTCCTCGAAAGATTGCATCAACACAAACTTTTCGCTAAGTTGGAAAAATGTGTTTTCAACGTGACTGAAGTTGAATTCTTGGGATTCATATTATCACCTGGCGGAGTGCGTATGGATTCAAAGAAGGTCGATGCAGTTCTCAAATGGCCATCACCATCCTCCGTAAAAGGTGTGCAAAGCATGTTAGACTTCGCTAACTTTTACCGCAGGTTTATCCCCGAATTCTCTCGAATAGTCCAGCCCATCACTGCCTTGTTAAAGAAAAACAAACGTTTTGAATGGTCTACCGAGGCGGAACAAGCTTTCCAGGATTTGAAGACTAAATTTATCTCTGCACCAATCTTAAAACACCCTCGCCCCGAACTCCCCTACATCGTGGAAACTGATGCTTCAAGCCTTGCCATGGGGGCAGTTCTATCACAAAAGGACCCGGTAACCAATCAGTTGCATCCCGTGGCATTTTGGTCCCGCAAATTCTCGCCTCCTGAAATCAATTACACGATTTCTGACAAGGAACTTCTGGCTATCAAGTCTGCTTTTAAGGCTTGGCGGCATTATCTGCTGGGGGCCCGACACACCGTTACTGTGATTACGGATCACCGAAACATGCAATATTTGAAAACCGCAAAAGCCCAATCCTCTAGACAACTCCGTTGGGCATTATTCTTTGCCGAGTTTGACTTCATAATTACCTATCGACCTGGTACAAAGAACGGTAAAGCTGATGCCCTTTCTCGGATGGGAGTGGAAGAACACTTGATCAACCCTAAACCTGTTCCAATCATTCCCGAACAAAGAATTCTGTGTGTAATCGCCACAGAATCCATAGAGGAAGTTAAGGATAAAGCCAGGCAACTTGTAACTCCAGCAGACATACAGAATTGGCATCTGCAGGGAAAGGAATTTGCAGTAAAGGACAACTTATTGTATTTCCAAGAACGATTATACCTACCCAGCACAGATTTACAGAAAAAAGTAATCTCTTGTTATCACGATTCTTTAATGGAAGGACATCCCGGTATGGCCAAGACCTCAGAAAAGATCAAGCGCTACTTCTGGTGGCCGTCTTGGAAAAAAGATATCAGAGACTTTATAATGTCCTGTGGAGTATGCACCCAAAACAAGAGTCAAAAGGAAAGACCAGCAGGCCTCTTACGCCCTATTGACATCCCACCTCGCCCTTGGCATACGCTTTCTGTGGACTTCATCACCGATCTACCTCCATGCTCCGGATACAATACGATTCTAGTAATCGTGGACTTATTCTCCAAGATGGCGCATTTCATTCCGGTCAAAGGCTTGCCAACAGCAGCAACTCTGGCCCGAGAATTTCTCGAAAACATCGTCCGACTGCACGGTTTTCCTTCGGTTCTAATTTCGGATCGAGGTAGTCAATTTATTTCTCATTTTTGGCGAAGTTGCTGTCGGTCGGCTCAAATTGATGTGAGACTATCGACCAGTCACCACCCTCAGACCGACGGACAAACCGAGAGGAACAATCAAACTCTGGAACAGTATTTACGCTGCATGCTGCAACAAACTGAAAAAACTTGGAAAGACATCCTTTGGATAGCCGAATATGCCTACAATAACTCTGTCCATTCGGGAACTGGGAAAACCCCGTTTTTTCTTTTGTACGGCAGTCACCCTCGAACCTCGGAGTTGGATCCCCTCCAAGATCTTGAAATACCAGCAGTAGACTACCTGCATTCTACAATCACCCAAGCCTTTAAGGAAGCTGTTTCTCACCTTCAAAGGGCTAAAGAACAATACAAGAAAGGAGCAGATCAACATCGGAAGGAAGCCCCTCAATATCAAGTAGGGGATCAAGTCTGGTTATCCACCAAATATCTACCTCTAAAAGGGCCACGCACATTCAACCCAAGATACCTTGGTCCCTATTCCATCACTACCATAGTAAACCCAGTAGCGGTCAAGTTGGACTTGCCCCCGCACATGAAGATACATCCGGTCTTCCACGTCTCTCTATTAAAACCCGTGCAACCTCAAACCCGACTAACTAAATCTCCAAAACCTATCCTAGTTGATGGAGAACTCGAGTTTGAAGTCAAAAGCATTCTGAACTCCAAGATCTCCAAATCTAAACTATTTTACCTAATTGACTGGAAAGGCTACGGCCCCCAAGAGAGATCCTGGGAACCTGCTGAATATGTCCACGCTCCTCGCCTAATCAAAAGATTTCACCGAACATTTCCTGACAAGCCAAAACCCCCGGAGAAGCCCGGTTTGGGAGGGGCCTTGCGGGGGGGTACTGTCATGATCTCTGCTTCCAAAAGGTCAGGGTTTTCCCAACTCCCTTGGAAGCAGATCCATAACCCAGGTTCCGAGTGCCAACCAGTCCCAATTGGGACCTTTTGGACCCAGTCCTGGCGCCAGTGGCACCAGGCTCATAAATATGCCCAGTCCCAGCGCTGGAAGCGCCGGGCTCATAATGCTTGGGTGGACTTACCTGCAGCAGACCATGCTGCTTACTTGCCTGCCAGTTGAGCCTCTGATCCTCTTCTGTTTGGAACTACTTTTCCTGTTGGGTGGGGCAGGAGCCACTCCCTAGATTCAGAACACTGGAACTCTTCTGGAAAGCAGGAACTCTTTTCTTACCTAGGCGTGGCTGTGGAAGGAGACACCTAAGCACTACAGGAGGCTATTTAAACTACACCTGATGGATGAATCTTGTTTTGCGTTATTCTGCATCCTCTGCAGCAGAACGCTCATCGTGTCTTCTGCATCTGATCCTGGGCCTAAGGAAAAAGGCTTACCATCCTGAATCCAGTCTTCAGCAACACCTATAAAGACAAGAAAGAACAGGTTAGCATTACGGTCTTCAGTGACAGCTCTTCACTTACCTGGTCCATCGGCTGTCACCAACGCCTCGCGCTGCATTCCGGCATCTGAAAGACAAAGGTTACCTACTCTTCGTGTGCTCCGGAGGTCTTCACACTGCATTCCGGCATCTGAAAGACAAAAGCTTACCAACTCTTCGCACGCTCCGGAGGCCTTCGGCGCTGCATCCCGCATCTGAAAGACAAAACAAGGTGCGTTTAAAGACATTGGGGGACTTTAATACTCACGTGCCATTACTCCTTTCCACATCTAACCCAGTGGGTATTCCGGCACCCTGCAGCCGCTCCGAACTTGTACCTGCAAAATAAAAAGACAGTTAGAGCGCATCGTGAAGCAGGCAACAAGCGCTTACTTACGTGCTTCCAGGCGCTTCTATTCATCACACGGGCTCCATCTTCAACTCACTTCAGCCCGTCATCCGCCATCGCCGGAACCTTGCAAAACAAGAAACATCATTACTAAAGACTTTAAAGACATTAGAATTACTTGAAACTTACTGTTCGTGCAGTAAATGACGGACAGCAGTCCTCTGAAGTCAAGAGGCCTGCTCCCCTTATCCAGTGAAGAAACTGGTTACAGCACCCTGCCCCGAGGCAGATGGAGAGCACGGCGTTCACTTACCTAAGGTGAGAGCGTTAACCTTTGGGGTTCTACAGGAGAAGAGAAAGGGAAGAAGAGAGAGACATTCAATAACCCAGTTCCTTAATCCCATATTTTCTATCTGCAGACATCTTACCCTTCGAGTCAGACATACAGTGCACAGAGGTCCAGCCCAAAGAGCCAGCCGTGTGTTACACATCACCTTTGAAGATACGGTATACGCCCAGTCAAGACCGGCGCCTCTACGGGAATCAGGTGAGCGTTACAAAAGCACATTGACCACACAGAGAGCATTTGGATATGAGGTGATCAGCTCAAATCCAGCCATCAAGATTGCCAGATGTAAAGGAGTGATTTCAGCAGCATTCACAGCAGAGCCTGTGGAAGAAGGAGATCATGTGCATGACTGTACCAAGTATGCTGAATATTATGATGATATACCCCATGTTAGAGAAAATTCCCTCATAGGGGGAAACGTCCTCTTCATGACAGGTCATCATCAATTGACCAGAATTCAGAGGAGAGACACACATCAACTGCTGTGGTAAAATTAAAACATCATGGCAACTTTGAGGTAGTGGCGAGTGCAAGATTGCCTATACATTTTTCAGCGCAGGCAGCATAATTAGTAGCGCTTATTGTAGCTCTTGAAATAAATGAAAATGAGCAAATCAAAGTGCATTCGGATTCCACCTATTTGACGTCAACAGCAGACACATGACTGTCACATTGGAAAAGGCAGGGCTTCCTATGCGCAGATGGCACGCCAGTGCAGGATGCGCCAATATTGGACAGGCTTATAGATGCACTAGAGATCCCATCGGCCATCGGCGTGGTGAAGTGCGTAGCCCGCACTAGAGTAGAAGATTTAATTTCATGTAGCAACAATGCCGCCAACACATAGGGCAAAATAGCAGTGTATTTTCTAGAAATATCTGAATTTGACACACCACCCAATGAACACACACAAGCATGCATCATGGTAATGAAAGAAGGATTTAATACCGTGCCTATAGCACTAATAACAGAACTGCAAAGACATGCACCGCCAGACGAGCAGGAGCTGTGGAAACATAGGGGTGCTCATTGTCCCCCGCGGATGCAATGTGTTGACAGGACAGTACCAGCAAACCGGTTATGCCTCTTGCATTACTCAAGTAGCATTAAACCAACTTCATTACCCAGCGCACACAACACAAGATAATCTTGCAGTGCTAATATCAGAAGACTGGTTTATACCCAACCTCGCTCAACATGTTGCTGCCTTTATTGTAAATTGTGTAGTTTGTCAGAAGTTCACAGCAGGCCACATACTGTGAACAGTGAGAGGAGCAATACCCCGTCCTACTGGACATTTCCAGCACTTGAATATTGATTATGTAGATATGCTCTAAAATTGTAACTGCTACAGATACATGCTGGTAGTCGGATGCCCTTTCTCCCAATGGATCGAAGCAGTTCCATGCACACACCCTGATGTCACATGTGCTGCAAAACACCTTGTGCATGTGGTCTTCTCAAGATGGGGAGTGTGGAAAGTCCTTCAATCTGACAATAGACCACATTTTGTAAATGAATTATTTGAGCACATCACTATCCTACTGGGTAGCATACATTTTCCTCCGCTCATCACCCACAAGCAAACAGACTTTGTGAGCGCCTCAATGGCCTTCTCTAATAGAGAATAGCCAAATTAAAAATGACCCTGAAAAAAGGATGGCTCCATTGCCTACCCTTAGCCCTATCCCAATTACACAATCAGCCCAGCACAGACCATCACCTGACTCCCCACGAGCTAATAACAGAATGTTATATGCATACACCTCTTGTTCCTTCCATTAGATTGCATACTAATACCCATAGTGCTGCTGTTGCTCTTTGATCTGAAACGCACGAATACCTGGCATCTATGATGGCGAGTTTTCCTTTTATGTCTGAACAGTTTCGAGACTGGCATGAGGAGTCAAAGAAGAATGAGGAAGACGGCCAACAGTTTGATGTTCAACCTCTGCTCAAGGCCCACGCTCTGTATTTTGATGATATAACTTATATAAAGCCTAGGTTTGAGGGACCTTACGCTTTGGAAGAAGTCACGCCCACTGCTGTCAAGGTCCAGGGTAGATGGGCATGGCTCCACCTCGGCAACGTCAAACCCTCCAAAGGCGAAACCCTCTGCTGCCAGTGCCCAAAGCTGAAGATGAAGAAGAGGTGACACAGTTACAGACACGATGAGTCACAAGGAGCAGACAGCAACCAGCAAAAGGAGAACATTAAAGAATGGTCCTTTTCATATTCATAAATAATCAGATCGAGTGAACATTCTCCCCCAAGAACATTTACCTGCATAATAAAAAGTTTTAAAAAGACACACACTTTGGAGAGGATATGAATGTTCGATGTTGCCATTAAGAGTAATACTGTATGCAATTCTCTCTTTCATAGTAGATAGCTAACATGCTTTCGAGACCAGTAAGGTACCGCTTATTGCTCTATTGGTAGACCCTAAAACAAGATTTATTTTTGAATGATTTCTTGAAGCTATGTTTTCTGCAGGTTTTCCTGTAGGCATTAACAGTTTGGAAATCAACATCAAAGTATCCAGTGAAAAGCAAGAAGATAGATCTTTTCTATTTGCTCATAAGCTTTTGGCAAGCAGACTGCTTAATGCATGTGCCCCCTTACAGCAGGTGGTCACAGTAGCAGTAATGATTGTAGCAGCATTTTTCATCTTCTGCTGTCTCTATTTCTTTATTCTTCTGGCATTATGAGAGTGTGTCCTTTATAATGTACCCAAGCCAGTGTGTACTAATGTGACTCCCATTCCCATGTTAGATGAAGCAATAATAAAGTCTTTCTCTATTGCTACTAAACAGATGAAAAGAGTGAGAAGAAATGCTGACAATAATTTCTGACACATAAATACCAATCTGCCTGACTCTGCCCAAGTAACCAATAATATGTGGTATCAGCACATGAGCCAGGTGGGGGGTGATGTTCGATGATAGCTGCTATGTGTGCTCTCTCATTCCCTACGCCATGAGCCCTTCCAGGACATTTGTGGCCACAGAAGTACCTGCACATGATGCACATTGCATAAACCACTTAGCACTCTGCACGACTAGGGCAGCTTGGAGGCCACTTTACGATGGATGTCGAAAGAGACAGTCCTCTATGAGGATAGTTACAAAAAAACAAAGGCTATGATGGATGATCCAAAGATGAAAAATGTATTTATTTATTCATGTTTCCATTTATAAAGCGCTGTTACATGACCAGTTAATCACAAAGACAGAGCATGTACAGCGAGTCAGTATCTCAAGCAGTTATACCATCATCAATTAGGCGAACAGCAATGTTTGCAGTGATTTGCGGAAGGTCCAGTAAGACTACTCAGCTCGCAGGGTTGATGGGAGTTCCATTGTTTCCCTGTGATGGTAGTGAAGCTCATGCCTCCTGCTTTTGCCTGTTTAAATTTGGGTTGGATGAGACAGTGTGCATAGGTCGATCTGGTGTGTCTGGAAGAATTTTCTTTTGCGATTTCCTGTGAAAGGTAGGGGGGCATCATTGGAAAGGAGAGACATCTATGCATGATTGATAGTGTTTTAAAGAGAATTTGCTTGTGAATGGGGAGCCAGTGGGCTTTCCCCCTTGCTGAGGTGATGTGCTCCAGTTTGGGGATGTTCAGAGCAGCTTGAAGGGCATTGTTCTGAATAAGCTCATCTTCCGAGTGTTGTGCTCAATGGTGCTTGCAAAGAGAGCATTTCAATGGTTGAGCCTTGATCCAATGGTAGATCTGGTGATTGTAAGGCAGCTGTCCGTGACAAAGGAAGAGTCTGGAAGCATTGATTAATTTTACAGTGTAGGCAGCAAAGGAAGCGATGGCATTCATTTGCCATGAGAGCTATAGTGTAGCATCCAGAAAAACTCATAGTGTCTTCACAGAAAGTGAGACAGGGATAAGGATGCCGTCAATGTTGAAGGAGGTATATTGGGCATTGAGCTTCTTGATCACCCACCAAAAGGATCTCTGTCTTTTTGTTGTTCAGGCAAAGGTGGTGTGTGGCCATCCAGGCTGGGATGGTCATGTAGACAGTATTTAGAGAGGAGAAGTCCTCACTGTAGTTGCCGGAGAGGGGGAGTAAAATGTGTGTATTATCATCATAGTTTGTATAGGATATGCCAATAGAGTCTAGAAGGAAAAAAAGAGGTTTACTGAAGATGTTATACAGGTTTGCGGATACACAGGAGCCTTGTCGTACACTGCAGGTGATGAATGTCGGGAGGGTACTAACATTCTCAGCGAATACTCTAATGGATCTATTGCCCAGGAAGGAGGCAATCCAAGTCATGGTCTCAGGTGAGAAGTTAGCTGCAGAGGTTAGGTTGCAGCAGAGGATCTTGTGGTCCACCAAGTCAAATGCAGCCGATAGCTCAAGGAGTAGCATCAGGGCAGGCTTGCCCTCGTCCCTGATCTCATTGAGCTCGTTCTTCAAGTCAAGTAGTGCTGATTCTGTCCCATGTCATGAGCCTAACCCCGATTGGCACATACCCAAGATGGGATTGGGTTCAGATAATGCTGAATTGGCAGATAAGCAGCTCTGTCCAAGAGTTTCAGTAGGAAATTGACCATTGTGATAGGGCAGTACTTAGTTGGAATCATGGGGTCTAGTGAGAGGTTTTTAATAAGAGGGAGCAGCTTCCTGGAGGCTGGCAGGGACTATGGTGGTAGATAAAAAGGAGGTGTTGATATAGGAGGTCATGAGGTGCACCAGGACCTTCAACCAGTTCTTGATAAGGACTGCTGGGCAGATTTCTCCTTTGCATCTGGATGTTTTAAGACCTTTGAAGATGGTTGTGATTTCTGCTTCTGAGGCATTGGTGAAGTGAAACATGGGCAGGTCTTGATGACTGGAAGAATGGGGTGAGGTGGCCGTTAGAGACACCTGAGAGGATATGACCAGGGATTGTTTGAAGTTGATTTTTTGGTGAAGGGAGACCATTTTGGGCAACATTACATTTTGAATATTGGTGCACCATGCTTCTTGTTTGGTGACCATGGTGGGTGGATTAGAAGGAGTTTCAAGTTCCCTGAGGATGGCGTAGATCTCATGGGTGCTGGCATTGTAGGTGGTAGATTTGGCAAGAAGTACGGCTTGTTTGTAGTATTTGCCGGCTGTCATGAAAATGAGCTTCTTAGGTTCTTTGGGTGATTTTTTTCAGTTAGCCCTTTTTTTGCACAGAGCACTTGGAGGTCTGGAGTGAACCATGAGTTTCTGTGTGCTGAGGATTTTGATTTACGTGGCACTAACTGAGCAATAGTGTCAATGGCTTCAGTCAGAGTTTTGGAATACAGGTCAGCAAATGTGTTTGGGTCTGTGAAGTGAAGGAATTCAGGTAAGAGTGTGCTGAACAATGGAGCCATATGCTCCTTACTAAGGTTTCTGGAGCTGCAGGCCAGAGTGGGGGGCAGTGAGAGGGTAACGGATGTGGAATGCCCGATGGGAGAGATTGTGAAGTTCACTATGTGGTGGTCAGACCATGGGCAGGGGCTGTTGGTACGTAGAAAAACCTGGCAATTGAGGTCAACAATCCAATCTAGGATGCAACCTATGTTGTGAGTGGGGGTGCTGACAAGTTGTAGGAATCCTAGAGAGCGAAGGGAGTTAGCTACTGATATGGCTTTTGGATTGGTTGGGCCATGGTATCCCAGGTTAAAGTCCTCTAGGAGAATTGAGTTAGAGGTGGGCTTGATGTGGTCCCCCAAGGTGTGTTGGGGGTCCTCTTCAAAGGTAGGGCTGGGACTAGGGGGCGACAGATGGTGTAAAAAAGTGAGGGTGTCTGAGTCGGAGATGGTCAGTTTGACCAAAAGGATATTGCAGTTATCGTTTAGGCTGTTAATGAATTCTCTAATAGGCAGGGAGTCCCTTGCTATGAGTGCCACTCCTCCGCCCCTCGCATTAGATATGTTGCATTGGAAAATGGTACATCCTGGGGGGAAAAATATATAGAGGACTGGGCATGATGCTGCATGTAGCCATGTTTCTTTGATAGTAAGGATGTCAAGGTTTAGGGAAGTGATGAGACCATTAAGGACTTGAACCGTGATGGATCTGGAGTTTACAAGTGCACATTGTAGTGGTGTCATGGATAAGTTGTGTTTTTTTTATTTGGCTAGATGTAGGTTTGTTTGGCTGGGTGAATCAAATAGTTTTGGAGTCCAGGCTTTTTAGGTTGAGACATAGTAGTTGTAGTGCGCTCCGCAAGGCAAGCATTTCTTGTTGCTGTGGGTTGAGGGTGGGAGGTATGATAGTGGTGTTTGTTGTTTCTTGGTAGGCATGTAAAGATTAGTAGGGGATGGTCGGAACTCCTTTAGTACCACCTCTCTGATAAAGCTGCTGGGGGGCACCAGGTCCAGCATCATGGGTGGCTGGGAACATCGAAGTACACCTTGATGAGGGGGAGCACGGCCCTGTATGCCAGTGATAGGGGACTGGGTAGTGGTGTTGACGGGAGTACCAAATGAAATGGGAAAGGAATGCCATTGGCTTACATAGCAAATAGGAGGGTGCCATAAGAGAATACAATATGTATTAGAAGGCCCAACAGAGGAGAATCTTCAACAGTAGATCAACAGATGTTGCAATGTCAAAATGTATAGGAAAGGAAATTGGAGGCTGCCAGAATGCTGGGAGAGATCCCAGGTCCTAATATATAGACAACTATACACTTCAGCTGGATGGGTTGAAGGTATGATGGGGTGTAAAGCACAAGCACTCCTGTCAGTACCAGTAGAAGTAGTGCAGCATGCAAATGAAAAATGCCTCAACAAATGGATCAAATATTCCAAGCTTCCCACATGGGTAGAGGATGAAGCAGGCCTCCTACCCATAATTCCTGTGAAAAATGCCAAATTATGCTTCAGAAAATACTGGCTCTGTAGAAGTAGGAGAAAACCAAGGATGCAAACACATTTTTGATGTGCCCGTCATTAGAATAGGCACACCGTATTGATGGACCACTAATAGGCATGTATGCCCAGAGCATATATGAAGCTGAACCCCAATTGAGGAGGGCTATGTTCCATGGTACTGATAATCATACCTACATTGGTAGTGGCCGAAGGTGATGTGCACTTTGCAGAGTTCCCTAAAATGAATACGCACATGAGAAAGAAAAGATCCCTAAAACTCGAATGAGCAAAAAGAAGTAGCAACTATATCTCATACAAATTGGAAGAGGCACTTGATGAGATATTATATGAACATGGATTATGCAGCAGGACAGAAATGTGTTTTGCCTCTGTTATTCCCAGGGTCTAAACCCACACAAACACCAAGCCGTTGCAGATTACCCGCTGGGAGGTGCTACAAACAACACAACAGTGAAAGGCTTTAACACTATAAAGGAAGAGCTGAGACCAATAAGGCTCATGGCTCTTCAAGCAGGTATGTCCTTGATCAAATACAAGCCATGGTGGGTGGCGTGGACGCACAAATTGGCCCATCCTGCTGTATATATAACTTGTTCACGATAAGGAAAATGGACCCTCACAGAGGCCATAATGCTGCTAACAGATCTGCACACCAAAATGGTAGACGAGGTGGACGAAGTAGAGCATGATGATGACTGTCTGCTTATCTATTCTCCTCGATCTCCTCCTGGCTGGCTAATATATTCAGGGCACTAATCACCATACTAGTTTTAGTACTGTTAGGATTTTGCGTCCTGAGAACAGCTATAAGCTAATGCAAAACGACAGCTAAAAAGGTGGTAGGAATGAAAATGGTGATAAACGTGGACACAAGGATGCATGAGTACAAACAAACAGATGATCTACCTCACTTGGACTAAATTCTGTAATCCCTGAGACCTTCATAATTACATGGGATGTTCGACATTCTGTATACCAGTTGGGGAGTGCCGCTACATGACCTGGAGTGTGGATGAACATATAAAACAAGATATGGATGCCTAAGCTACCTCACTGGGGAGAAGCCTGCCAAGAAATATGGTCAAGTACTTAACCAGAGGGGGAATGTTGAGAGACAAATTAATGCATCATTCATAGTGTCAGCCCCTCCACCACCTCTATGTCATATGAACGAAAAGAGTACATCACTTATTGGGTCTGCCCCTTCTCTGCTGCCATATCACATGACATAACCAAAAGATGATGAAAAGAGAGCAACAGCACTGCTAAATTGGCACACATAGATGCATTAGACACAAAGCCAATTTGCACTCACCTGACGTTACACAGACAGTAGGTCAAACTGCATTTAGACATGAAGAATGTTACCTGTATTTAATAGACAGTAGAAGACATATAATCAATGTATATGTTGAAATGCAACTCTCATATAAGAATACATATAAAGCTTGCTGAATGCAGAGATTCAACAGTAATGAACAAGGGATTCTTCTTCTCATCAATCTTTCTGACATCTGTGAATTCATCTTGAGGCAAAATGAAAGGAACAAAGGGACAGGCGCCCGGGTGGTTTTCACAGCAGTCTTTTATTAGATGAGGTTACAAAACACTTCTGGAAAAGCACACACACATTTTGCCATCAACCTGCTTAAATAGGCTTTTTTGGATGATGAAACATCCTCGTGCAAATTACTACTTTGTTAGAGCATGCATCTGATAGGTCATTTTAGCCAGAGAAAATCCCTCCCTTTCCTCTAATTGTATGATTTATCTGATACACACCAAGCCCACATTATTCATACTTGGCATTAACACTTGCTGTCCGACACAAAGACGGATGGGCTATTTATCTACTTTTCAAGGTCCTGTCAAGTTTAGTTAGTGTATCATACAGTGGAAAAATAAATAAGCTCAATTATACGGTGTCAAGTAATGCAGCAGGTCTGTCCAAATTACTAATTTTCCTTGCCTTTATCGGACTTCATAATCAATCTTGTCTGCTTTTCCTGCCAAGTTCCAAATTCAACCTTCCAGACTCAATGATTTCACTGCGAGATGTAACCAAAGACGCCACGAGACACCATTTTGTGCTTGAGGTATCCATTTTGAAATATCTCTCAGTCTGCCACTGTGCTACCCTTCAAGGAACCATTAATTATTTATTTAAGCATTTCTCACTTTGTATCTATTTTTCATAATATATTTTTTATATATTCATGATATATGTGTGATATTTAAAGCACCCTTCACTTGCTGGGTCATTTTAACCCTGACATTGAAGCACTATGTGCACTTTTTATCTTTAAATAAAGACACTATAACTCTGATTTTTGTGATAATGGAACCATTGATCTACTTATCATGTTATCTGTACTCAGTTTAGGGGGGATGGGAGTTGACACTCCTACACAGTAACGAGTGGTCATTTTAGACAAAATGGACAGCACAGCCACATTCAAGTGAATGGGAAATATCAAAGAAACCTTGCGGCTGCAGAGAGGCTTGTCTCAATGAATAATGAGAAAATGCAGATCTGAGCAGACCAGATAATAGCTGCATGACTCCTGCCAATGTTATGGTAGAAAAGGGAGGTTTGGGCTGGCAACAAAGATAGCATAAAATAATCCCCAAGCATAAAATAAGAATCCCCAAGCATAAGGCACATTTCTCTTAGATTAAGTAAAGAAACAAACAGTCCTTGAAAACCAGGTGCCCATTAATTACAGCTTATTATTGGAAAAAAAGTAGCTCAAACAAGTCTCTAGTGGACAGGAAGAGTAAAGACACCCACATTATTATGGGCTAAAATCCGAATAAAAGACAAAAAGAATAATCCAAAACATTGGTCTCCTCACAAGTGATTTATAGTTGGTGACTAGGAAATCAGTGATGATGTTTTATAATTTGGAAAAGCAGCACCTTGGTGCCGCTCCCCCTACCACTATTGTTACTTTTGTGCTGATGATCTGCCAAGTAGTCAATGTTGGTCAAGGTTGGTCAAGCTGATGCCAACCAATCACAGTTCTCAAATGATGCTATTTTGCAACTGTTGCATTACCTAATCAAGTAGTGTAGAGCTGACATGTATTCACCATTATCAATTTAAAGGTGGTCTCAGGTGGAGCCACCAAATAAGGCCTAATGAATGAGAGAACTAACCCGTAATAGCTCTATATGCAGTTACATCCCTTAACCAATCTCACCCTCCCTTTCGTTTTTGCAATCAAGAGTGTAATGAGATGTCAGTTGTGAGGTATTTTGTATTCTTAAACTGTTGTCAAGCTTGAGAATGATGAGAGCGCAAAGATGTTTTGTTTGTGCTGCTGTCCCTGTTTCATCTGGATTGTTAATAAAAACAGGACTTTGTCAATTATTTTGACTCTTCTGTTATTGGGGGTAGGATTTCCTGGCTTGTCTGTTCTGCATGAGACTGGGGAGTTCCACCCCACCATTACACCTTTGTACCAAAACTATAATTAACATAAGTAACTATGATGGTGGCAGAATAAACTAAGAATAAAGCTATGCCTGGGTTATGGCACGGTGCATGGCCTTACTAATGCATCCACTTTAATTTGATATTGCACATGTGTCAGCCCTGTCAGCCCAGTTTAGCTGTGGAAGGGTTATGTGTATTCCCTCGGACAGGCTAGACCCTGCCCCACTGGCAGGAATGTAGCCTGGTTGGATTGCCTCTTTTTGTTAGTTTGTAAGGACTGAAAACACCATTCTTCCAGAGACAGCCACTCCACAAGATGCTGGTCTGGGAACAGGAATACAATGGCACACCCATTCACAAAGAGGCAGGCCTCACACCAGGTGCCTGCATTTCTAAAGGCATTTGTTCTTAGAGAGAAGGTAAGGGGGTGGAGTTAGTGCAGTCTTTTACAGAGTTCTCCAGTTGTGAGGTGAATGCAGGTGTTCCAAGCAGGGCTATCACGAGATGGGTCCAAGGGGGGCAAACTGCCCCAGGCCTCGCACTTGCGGGAGGGCCTCGCGTCCCCCTCTCCTAAGGCGAAGGCAGCCCAGTCTCTCGTTTCCTTTATTCACACGGGGGACTGTGCTGTCTCCTTTCTGCCCCTGAAATGATTTTGCTGTTTGTTGCGAAGCTGTTTGCCTCCACAACAAACAGCAAAATAATGGGAGACAGCAGGGCTCCAAAGTCAGCTTTGCTGCCTCCCGTTATTCAGCTGACAACATAGACATGCTGCCTGGCAAGAGAGGACTCCTCTCCTGTCAGTCAGTGTGTTCACGTTGCTCAGCGTGACCGCGCTGACTGATGGGAGAAAAGTCCTCTCCTGTCAGACAGCATGTCCATGTGTCGGAGTGCATGGAGGTAAGTGTTTTTTTATTTTAAATTAAAAGTGTAAATATGTGTATTTAAATTAAATCAGTATGTATATGTGTATGTATGAATGCATGCGTGCATGTTGGTGTTTGTGTCAATGCTGTGTTTGGTTTTATGTATGCATGTATGTATGGAGTTGTGTAACTGGTGGATGAATGCATGGGTGAAAGTGTTTTATGTGAGTATGTGTTCAGCCCCACCCCTAAATGTAGCCACCCTGGGGGCCACTTCATTAAGTGGTGGGTTCATGGCATCAGAGGTGCACCTAGGTTAAAATGTTGGGTGGGGGAACTAACACTTAAAATGTTGGGAGAGGTGCTACCATCAGAGGCTGTGAGGGAGGGGCAAACTTCCTTTGTGGGGGCACCTAACATCTTTCCACATTCGAATGAGACTTCTGGTGAAGCGTCAATGTTACAAGCAGCTACCTCTTGCCTTCATTTCTGAAACATCACACTTAAGGACGGACTGCTGTGAGAATGAGATGTCTCATGTCACGACTTCCCTTCTTCTCATGGCCATGCTAATCCCTATGGCTATTCTCACCCAGTTCCTGCCCTACCCACCCAAAACACCTCCTCACTTAAACTCGTTGAGCTAGCTTTAAACACACCTTGCCATGAAACTTTGCCCTCAATGTGCCTGCAAGTGTTTCCTCAAAGGAGTCTTCTGAGAGTTCATGACTTCATTGGAGTTGTAAACATAGAACTAGTGTAATAAAAATGCCTTAATCTTAATCAGGTTTGCCTTTGGCCACTCGATTTAAAAACACCCTGCGTGTCTTTTGCTGAAGTTCTGTTAAGAACAAGCATTGGCAAAGCCAACAGTTTTTGCTTGTGTATAAGTATTAGGCATTTGCCAGACACTGCTCTAAGCTGCTCATGTACTCAAACCATTTTGCACCGGCACTATCAATGGCCAGCTAATACCAATACAGAAGTGACTTTTCCATGCCTACACAAATGCCCAAACTATTAGCTTTGCCAGTGCTCTTTTTGGTTTACCCTTGATGCACAGGACAATACATCAAGGATAAAGCAAACATACTACGTGGCTAAATTGGCACACATTGAATGTAGGCCAATCTATCCAGTAATAACACTTATGGTACACAGTCAGCCTGGACATACTTTCTGTGGCATGTCATGTTTACTGGCTGGGAGTCGGTACATGGTAATAATGGCATATATTGATGCAGCCTGCATGGACATAATTAAAACAACCAGCATGAATATATATTTATAATAGCATATCTTGTGTGGAAAGGCGGCATGAAATGTATTGGAAAATGTTCCTAAGCACTGTTTGTGATTTGCAACTATTGGGATTTTCCATGTGCTTCCATACAAATCCAATTGCAAACTGTATGGATTTCTACCCAATTTTGCTAAGAAAGTGCTGTAAAAAGCATAATTTTAACCCAATGTTTCAAACATTTTCTTGGGCGTGCGAACCCCCCTCAAGCAACCCTTCTTTGGTTTGGGCTCCTTCACTGTGCTCTGTTGATCCTGCCTAATTGGCACAAACATTTAAGCCTCTTAAATTCAGAAGTGTACCAGCCTCACTGTATCTCATTTGTCACTGTGTATGATGTGTGTTTTAATGTGCACAAAGGTGCAGGGTGTTCCTTAATGATATGATATGGCATTTATAACGTGCCTGTACACAGGTGTTTCTAGGCGCAACAAGGCAAGGAGGGGGAAACAAAAGAGTAATCAAAGTACAAAAAACAGATCTTACTAGGCCTTGTGTAATTCAGATCGCGCACGAGCAGGGAAGGGGACAGGGGAGAAGTGCCGAGTGTGGGGTAGGATGCAGAAGTGCAGGAACAAAGGAGAAACAAGAGTGCAGCCAACGCGTGGCAAGTGTGGGTACTCATAAGTTCAGCCAAACTGGTGGAGAATAAATGCAAGAGAAGGGACTGTAGGGTTACAGATACAGATTACAAGTGCAGGGGAGCCAAGAGGCAGTACATGATTGCAACAGGACAGGCAGGTACCTGGGCCCAAATTCACAGCTTGACCAGGTGACCATTGAATGGTCATGCAGGTGATCAGCAAGGGAGAGGAAGAGAGAAGGAAGAAGCAAAGAGACAGGTCTTGAGTTGCTTCCAGAACTGGAGATGGTTCTGCTCAAGTTTCAGAGCAGCAGGGAGGCTGTTTCCAGAGGTAGGGTCCAAGCGAAGAAAGAGATTTGCCCTCAAGTCTTTGCTTGGAAAAGTGACTGACCCTCAGAGAGTTGGAGGTGGTGCACTGGAGAGCTCATGCCATCCTATATATATTTTTGCATATGATACAAAAGTTAGTCTGGCATAAACATTTCTTCAGTAGAGAAATCTAAATTTGCTGCAGTTGACTTGGAGTTGTAGTAATAAACCATATTTGGGATCCTGCACACAAACTCAAGGGGAGATTTCTCGATTCTCCTGTTTGCAGAGGTGCCGCTGCTGGCCGAGTGCAAAAAATTGTAAGGGGGCCTCACCAAATGTTTTGCCCCAGGCCTCACCACATCTTCTGACAGCCCTGGTTCCAAGGCAGAGGAGAGCTCTGTCCCCTAACCGGACACACATTCCTTTGGGGGTGATGCGCTGCTGGAACAGGACCTGCCTCGTTGCCATGCTGGAGGACCCGTGAAGTGGTGTGCCAGCCTCCCCCGTGTATGGGAGACCTAGAACAAGGACCCACCATGTCACTGAGTCCCAAGAGCGGGACTCACATCAGCCTAACAAGTGACCTGCTGCTGGTTCAGGGCCACCTCTCTGCCAGTCCCAATGGTACCCAGGACCACCCTGCAGTTTTGTGCCAGCCTACCCCATGTTTTGGAGCACGAGAACATGACTCAGCTTGTCCCTGTGCCCCTGCCTTGGGACTCACAGCACACTTAGAGACAAGAAATCCAGGATCCCATTTTTATTCATTGTTTCAGCACTGTCAAACCATCCAAGAATGGCAAAGAAATTGCTATTGTTAACTGCCCCATTGGTCCATTTTTGCTCCCTAGAGACTGTGCAGGTCACTTTGAAACCATTTTGCTCACAAGTACATATCCTTTTTCAAGAACATTGTTGCTTTTGCTTGCTTTTCACCCCTGATTCATTACCCAGTGGGTAGGGGTGGACTCAGAACCAAAAGAAGCCCTGGAAATAATATTCAAAGTGGCCCCATATTACACAATTTCAGCAAGCACAGCCCTTTTTCCTATGAGAACATTTGGAAATAAAATAGGATATCACATAAAAGAGGCCCAGGGTGAAGAGGCCTAACGATAAATCTCCAGAGCTCCGTATATGCTAGTCCACCCATGTAGTGTTTTTCTAGTTAGGTATTATTGTACAAAGTATGTTTAATTAAAGTGTATATATTGGTATAGTTCCTTGATTGGACATTCCTTTATTTTGGATTGTACATCTTTCACTGTTTGGGTTGCTACTGAACCACATTTGCACCCCTATTAAGAGTACAGCCTTGCCTCTGCCCACTTTACCACAAAAGGCAAAGGAGGCATATCTCTTGACTGTGCCTGTTTTACCTTTATGATTGTGTTGGCTCTTGGAAGTGTGAGGGCTGAGTGGGCATTTTAGCCTCCACACATCCGTATACTCCTACAGGGCAGAAGTCAATTTGTCACAATAACTGACTGAGATCATGGAAAAGAAGCAGTTTACACTGCGTGTTCAATAGATTTTTAGACACAGGCTCTATCTGAATCACTGTGAATAATAATAATAATAATAATAATAATAATAATAATGCCCATCAAATTAATATTATGCTTGTGTATAACACTTCATGGAAAATTAAAACTTCAAAGAAAGTATCAATGTATTCATTGGTACAGCATTTATCGACCTTGGAAAGAAGAAGGGTTGCATTGGCCCTGCTAAAACATACGCTTGAATGTTGAGGGTCATATCAAGAAAATAATAATGTTCTTGACCTAAGACAAAGTTCTATTCAGTGTTAAATTATGCAAAACATATGAAGTGTGATGAGATATCCATAATTCAACACCCCACCTAATGTATGAGAAAAAAACACCTGCACTCAAAGAGGGAGTGTACACTCAGAGAAAGAAAAGACAGACATTAATGCAGGTAGAAATGTCCCCTCTTCAGCTAGTAGATTTATCAAGTATTGTGATGACACTCTAGTGCATGGAAGTTACTGTTTTATGCCATCCTGCTCAACCGCCTCCGTGATAACCTGGGTATCACTGATCAGGCCCTGGCTTGGCTGACCTCTTTCCTCTCCGATAGACCCTCCCAGGTCCAACTTAGGTCCTTCCTCTTCTCTATCTCTACCTGTGGTATTCGCCGGGGGTCTAACCTCTCTCCCTGGCTGTTCAACCAATTCCTGGCACTTCTTGCCCGCAGCATTGCCACTCTCTGCCACAATTTTCAGTGCTATGCGGATGATCCTCAGCTCGTTTTCAGCTCCCTTCCACCACCTCTTCTCCTTCTCTCATCTCTGACTGTCTTTTCGCTATCCAGGAGTGGTGTGCCGCCAACGATCTCTGCCTTAGTGCCAGTAAGACTGAGATTCTCCTCATCGGCAGAGCTGCTCCCTCCTTTCCCGTCACTCTCTGTCCAGCCTCTATCGCCACTCTTCCTTCGCCCACTTGTGAGGTTAAAAATCTCGGGGTCATCTTCGACTCCACTCTCTCCTTCTCTCCTCACATCTCTGACATCTCTAAGAAGTCACACTACCAGATGCACTTCCTCAGAGGTATTCTTCCTTTCCTCTCCTTCCCCAGGAACGTCATTTCACCAATATGCCAGGGGTAGCGGAAGTGACATCACATGACCCTTGACCCCCTGATGACATCACAGGAAGTGATGTCATTTGACCCCGCCCTGAAGTGATATCGCGGGTAGCGATGGAACACGACATTTCACCCGTTGACAAAACAGGAAGTGGCATCACATAGCATTGTACACTACGAAAAATATAGTTAAGATATCACTATGTAATGTACATTTCATACAAGAATGGATCACCATATGTATCATTAAGATCAGTGTATTTGGCCCATATGACCAAATTACTGTGTATGGAAGCAGACGTCCATGACCAAATGATAATGGTGTGTTATTATATAGCACTTACGCTTAAGCATTTTATATAGACAAATATACACCCAATATCACCCAACCTGTGTTGGTACTCATTTATCAACCTGAGAAGGATGAAAGGCTGAGTGAGGCATTTAAAAACAGACTTAAGCAGTGACTCACCCCCTGAAGTGTGCCTGAAATAAACATTTAATGAGCCTAGCACTTATTGTATAGAATTCCAGAAAGACACATTATTTGGTATTCCTATTCTTTCTTATTTAGGGTCAGTGCTGAAAGTGTTAGACTTGTGGCACTCCTGTTCTTAATTTCTTCTTTTTTTTAAGGGGCCAGCCACCCAGAAGTAAAGAGCCACAGGCCAGGAGCTTGCATTAAAACATTTTTTTAAAAAAAATAAAAATAATTTTTTGTGGCTTTTTTAGAGGTCGCAAGGGAGACCTCAGAGCTCGCAGTTACGACCTCTGCCAACCCCTAAATGACATCCCTGTCATTCCCACAGAAACTCACTGTCTCCAGAGCTCTGGTTCTCTCTAGGCTGGACTACTGCAACAGCCTCTTTCTAAATCTGCATGCTTCTACTCTCCGCCCTCTACAACTCATCCAGAACAGGACTGCGAGACTTGTCATTGGCCTCAAGCCCAGGGATCATATCTCTCCAGCACTGAAATGTCTTCACTGGCTCCCAGTGGCTGTGAGGATTAAGTTCAAAACCCTCTGCATTGTCCACAAGGCCTTCTGTGGCCTGGGACCTCAATACCTCCAATTCTCTCTTCCTAAATATCTAAAAAGCTCTTTGCTCGTCTGCGTACAACTCCCTCAGGGTCAGCTGCTTCTCCAAGCAACGAGTTGGCGGTAGATCTCCCCCTGGAACAGCCTCCCTGCCTCTCTGAAACTTGAGGAGACCCATCTCCAGTTCCGAAAGCACCTCAAGACCTTCCTCTTTGCTTCTGCTTTCTCTCCTACTCTCCCCTGCTGAACTCCTGACTGAAACTGCACTGGTCAACTGGCTACCCTCTGATCTCAGGCACAGCTCTCCACCCCGCCAGCTGCACACCTGCACTGCCTCCCGGGCAACCCCTGCACTTGGGGGCTGTTTCTGAATCCCTAGCGTCCCCACCAGCTCTTGACACTTGATGCCTGCATTTCCTCCTGCATTTGCCACTAGCTGGCCACACCTTTACCTTTTTGTTCGTTTGTTTTATTTATTCTTTACTGTTGATCCTATGTATTGCACTTGCCGTGCCCTCTTCCCCCCCGCACTTACCCTCTCCCCTGCACTTGCACGATCTCAATGTCACCTGGCCTAATAAGATCGTTGTTGTTGTCTTCTCTCTGCCCGCCTTGCCTCGTTGCGCTTTGAAACACATGTGTATAGGTGCGTTATAAATGCCATAGCATATCATAAACCAGTTATTGAAATTAAAAAAAAACATGTACTTACAACATGTTCTAAGTTTTCCTATTAAAACTCGGAAACACTCATTGTGGGCAAATATTGCCATTAAAAAATTGTGACATGGCAACAGTACTTCTGCTGTCATTCTCCAGCACTCTAATCAAGAGTTCTTCTCTTCCATAGCATTGTTCAGAAATATACAGTCAGGTATATCAACTTGTAATCTTTCAGCAAGATATAGCAAAATAAATCACCATCTACATGTTTTTTTTCTACTTGGGTCATACAATTTAACATCAAAACAAACTCAGCACAAAAATGAGTACAGTAACATTTGTTTCCCCATGTTAACTTAATTGATATACCTAGTACAACTCTGAACAATTTCATGGAAGAGAAACATTCTTGATTAGAGTACAGGAAAATGACAGCAGAAGTACTGTTGTCACTTCACAGTTCAAGTTAGTATTCTTTAGTTCTGCAAGAGAACATTTTCCCTCCTAGCACCAGGAGTAGTGGAATATGACATATATTTACTATCTATAAAAGAAACTCCTTTTTAGGAATGAATCACATTTTGAGTATACCGTGGCACTGTTTGTTGTGATTCTTTCTAAACCATCATAGGTAGTAACACACTAAACAATTTAAAATATGTCAGTCAGCGAGATCAACAATTTAAAAATCATTCTGTAACCCTGGTCTTCCCAGAGGAAGAAGCAACACGTTTTGTTAATTGGATCAAATACACTCATAAAGAAATATTGGAAAGTGAAAACCAGAATCTCTCATTGAGCAATTGGACACTTGCATATGGAAATTAATCAAAAATTACATGCGTCCAATAATATAAAACTCGAAGAATTCCACGTGGTTTAGGAATTTCTCTGCAATAAACTTTATACAAAGACAACCCTATGTTTGTAAAACTATGGTGAATCGTTTTAAACAAATGCTCCTTAGATCTCATTATTTTATTTATCATTTATATATTTATTTTAACTACTGAGGATCTAGTGAATTTATTACAAAGATTAGAAAAAGAAATTAATCTGTTGGAAAATAATTTGTCAGCATTATTGACGAATCAAGAATTAGGTAGTACTGTAGAAATTCAAAGAAAATGTGAATAATATAAAAGATAGTTGGATAACATTTTGAAGGGATACTATGGATTATAAACTTGACATTGTGTATTCCTGGCAAAAATATTTTCAAATTAATCAAACATCTGGACAAAATATATTGAGACAGAGGAATCCAGCATCTAAGGAATCTGAACATACTTCAGCAGATGCCACAAGTATTGAACAGGAAATGATTAGCAATGTCGACAGGGATCAAAGCTACACTCCAATCATATAATCAGATAAGAGGGAGGATTCAGGTAGAATACAAGCATCAAGCTCAAGTGATAAACAAGTGACCCTTTTAGTACAAGAAAAAGGACCCAGTGAATTAAGATGAAAGCATCCAGTAAGAAAAGGGAATGTGGATTACCAGAGAACTTAGTAGTAATGTATTTACTTTATTTGTATTTATTGAACATGTGTTTGGCGCCTATACACAAGTGTTTCCAGGTGCCAAAAGACAAAAGGGGGTGCAAAGGGAAATAATAACAGGAACTGTCGCACGAGGCCTAGTGACATTCGTACTGTGCAAGTACAGAGACAAAAAGAGCAAGGATGGAGGGAGTAGGGGAAGAGCTGGGAGGGGACAGGGTTGGAGGGGGTGGAGGCCAGGAATGAGGGGCCCAGGGGGCTGTGAAAGTGCTGAGGGGAGCCAAGAAGGGCAAGTGATGGGCCAGTGGGGAAGGGAGAAGTGCGAAGGGGACCCACAAGGGACAGCGGTAGAGGGGAGGGTGTGAAGGGCAGGAGTGAGGGGCCCAGATGGCTGAGCAAGTGCTGAGGGGAGCCACAAAGGGCAAGTTATGGGGTAGTGGGGAAGAGAGAAGTGTGAAGGGGAGCCACAAGGGCAAGTGCAGGGGATGTGGGAAAGGGAGAAGTGCAGAGGAGCTGTGGACCAGATTCATACTGGTCCAGGAGTGGTGCCCGGAGGCAAGTGCTGGAAGGGATGCCACCCGTGTCCTGTCCCGAGCCCTTACCCCTACGCCCTACCTCCCTTGCTCTTTTTGTCTCTGTACTTGCACAGTGTGCACCCTGAGGCCTTTGTGCATGTGGCACGTTACAAACATTGAAATCAATAAATAAATAAATGTAAGGGTGGGACTGGTCAAGGAAGGCCTGGCCCCTGAAGACTTATAAGGGATAACGCACCAGTCGCAGCGGCAGAGGGATATTAGCACGGGAGGGGGGAAGGAAGGAGGAGGAAAAAAGGAAAGTCTTGAGAGGTTTCCGGAACATAAGGAGATCCGGCTCAGGTCTGAGGGGGTCAGGGAGGCCATTCCTGAGGCAGGATCCTGCCAAGGAAAGGGATCAACCTCCCACTCTCTGCTTGGAGAAGTGTCTAACCTGCAGAGAGTTGGAGCTAGAGGACCAAAGAACACAGGCAGGGAGGTATTTAGTAATAGAAAGCTGGATGTGAAGAGGTCCCAGGCCCCAGAAAGCCTTGTGGATGATGTAAATGGTCTTGCATTAGGTCCCTGTGGTCACTAGGAGCCAATGGAGAGTTTTAGGTCAGGCGAGACACGGTCCCTGGGCTTGAGGCCAAGGATAAGTCTTGCAGCCCTGTTCTGGATTAGTTGGAGAGGGCAAAGGGAAGAAAGAGGCAGATTGAGGAGGCTGTTGCAGTAGTCCAGCCTAGAGAGAACCAGAACTCTGGAGACATTGAGCTTCTGGGGGAAGATGAGGAAATGGGGAAAGGTCCTTGATATGCGGAGATAAGGAGAGAGAGGAGAGAGAGGAGTCAAAGATAACCTCAAGGTTTTTAGCCTCGCAAGTGGGTGAGGGGGGACCCAAGGAGGGTGGCCATAGAGTGGGGGGAAAAAGGGAGCAGGTGTCCCAATGAGAAGGATTTGTTTCTTACTGGCATTAAGGCAGAGATCTTTAACAGACCACGATGCCTAAATAGCAGTTAGGCAGTCAGGTATGAGGAAGGATGGGAAGGAGGTCAAGGAAGGATGCTTAAAGAAAAATTGAGTGTTGTCAGCATAATACTGTCAGTAATAACTTAATTTGGCCATGAGCCATAAAAGCACATGTTCAATTAAATACGAATCCATTAAGACAGAACAGATATACCCATAAAATGTTCACTAGTATGCTGCTGTTCCAGCAAATATTGCGACTGTGCCATTCACCTTCATTTAGTCCCTACCCACGGGACATAGTCAAGATTCACACCAAATAACAGCATTGACCAAATAAAACATCGCTCATCAGTAATATATAACCTATGCTAATAAGGTGGACTTTGAAAAACAAGCTACATAATTATTATTGACAATGCATAAAAAGTTCTTATAGTGTGCAAATACTTAAGGTGCAAAGTGAAAACAACAGACATATCAGAAATATCAGAAATATAATTGTGGAAACAGACAAATTCACCTGCTTAGATTGTTGGGTTAAAAACTTCAATATGGAAGTCCAATGGACCTGTGAAAGAGTGCTGAACAATGCAAACCCAAATAAAATCTTTAAAAAACATTAATTAAATATTTATAAAAAATTATTTTATTTGGCAGATGTCCCCGCATATATTAATAATGAAATAAAATAAAAGAGCTATAGCTAAGTAGCCTTGACAATGGAAGGAAGGATCAGAAGGGAGCCATGTCCTGTGTATGTATGATGAAACAGTGCAGATGACTAAGTCGCTCCAGGTGAACTTACACACTATGAGATCTTTCCTGAGGTGCCGAAAAGAGAGCTTCTGAAATAAAGGCTTCCAAAAAAGAGCTTTTACTCCTCTATAATATGCACCAAAAAAAAGACAAAGTGGCATAATTCTGATGAAGAGAAGTAGAGATGGTAGGGCCTGAGTGAGCATTACATATTGGATGAAAAAACAGAAGAGGGAAATCCCATAGCGAAGGGGATAATGCAGCCGCATCCAGAATTGTTTGACAAAGACTTGCAGAAAGTGCCCAGTGTACTATGGACTACAGGCCCTTATGACATAGGACTATTGAAGGTACTAGGGGAATTCAAAATAAAGCTGAAGTCAGGGCGATTTTACCTCAAGCAAAACAGTACCCAATGTCTCAAGAGGCCGATGAGGGTATATTCAAGACTATCTCAGCACTGATGAAACAGGTATTCAGGTGCCATCAGAATCTTCGTGCAATACCATAGTGTATCCTGTGAAAAAATCGAAAAAGGATGGTTGTGATGATTTATACAAGATATGAGACCGATTAACCAGATTTTAGAGGCAGAGTGTCCTTTAGTTCCTAACCCGGTGACAATACTATGTAGTATCCCAGTGGAAGCATGATATGTCATGGTAATCGATTTGAAAAATGTGTTTTTCTCAATCCCGTTGCACATGGACTCACAAGACTGGACTTCATTTACATTCAGCGAGACTCGCCTGAAACACACTGGGCTGTCTTAAGGGTACTTTGAGTCTCCATCGATCTTTAATAGGGTCCTTCAGATGCACTTAGGCAATATTGATTTGAAAAGTGCTGTGATACAGTACGTAGATGACATTTTAATTTGCAGCACTACAAAGGATGAGTGCAGACAGGACTCGATTCAGTTGATGACTATTCTAGCAGACAAGGGATACTAAGTAGACATAGAGAAGCTGCAGTATTGTCAAGAAGAAGTGTTATAGAAAGGGTAGTTGATTTCACATAAAGGAAATATGGTGAAACCTGAAAGGGCTGAGGCGATTATGAAAACCGCAAAACCGCACACAGTGAAACAGATGCAACAATCTTTGGGGCTATGTAATTATGTTACAGCCTGGGTGTTTGACTATAGCTCGTACACAAGACCCCTTTTGCAAGCTCTAAAGAAAGCACAAGTGAATGGTGTTGCAGCAATAGAATGGACTGTGGAAATGGAGGAAGGATTTGAGCAGTTGAAAAAAGTGATTTGTACAGCCCCTGTTTTGGGAATCCCCAATTATGCTGAGGAGTTTTTTTTATTCTCACATATGAATGGGACAGTCATGACAGCAGTGCTTACACAGAGGACTACATTAGGGTACAAACCTCTAGCGTATTACATTGGGATTTTAGATCTCGTTATGAAAGGACACTTTCCATGCGAACAGTCATTGGCAGCCGCCCTGTTCACAATTGAGAAATCTACAAGTATTGTCATGGGCTGCTCTATGACGCTTTTTGTGGAAAATGCTTTGTTTGCCATTTTAGAGAAACCCAAGGGTACGTTGACATCCCAGAGAGCTTCTGCTTATGATGTAATGATTTTGAATCCAACGATCAAAATTGGCAGATGTAAAATAGTGAATCCGACCACATATGTAGCTGAGCCAGTGGCAGAGAGTAATCATGTGCATGACTGTCCGAATTATATTGAGTTTTATGATGATACATGAAAGAGGATGCGTTGTCAGGAGGGGAAATTCTCTTTATTGATAGTTCTTTGAAAATGGATCAAATGAGTATAGAAAGACATTCTGGTGCAGCTGTAGTAAGGCATAAAGCGAATGGGGAATTCGAGGTTGTTGTAAGCATAAGGCTACCATCTCACTTTTCAGCACAAGCAGCATAATTAGTTGCGCTTATTGTCACGCTCGAGAAACACGAAGGACAGGAAGGGATGGTCTACAGTGACTCTGCCTATGTGATGTCAACCGTACACACATGGTGAGCATGTTGGAAAAGGAGGGGCTGCCTCAGAGTGGACGGCACTCCAGTGCAGCACGTATCCTTATAGGACAGGCTTATTAAGGGACTACTGCTCCCAGCAGCCATAGCGATAGTTAAATGTGCAGTGCACAATAAGCGGACAGACTTTATCTCTTGCAGGAATAAAGCCGCAGATGTAGAAGCCAAAAGTGTTGCATGTTCTTCAGATATATCGAGTTTTGATACTCCAAGTATAAGAAAGGGAGTAACTATGTGTGAGAATTCGTAGCAGTAGACGTCAGCTACATGGAGCTGGAAGACCGACTAGGGTTAGATCTGCCACTCGCACTCACAATGGCCATCGCCGATCTAAACTGATTATTTCCAGAAAGTAACCAAGCATTCTGAAGACTTAATTACCTGGTCACTGGTGGTTGCCATGGAAATGGTGGCATACACTGTTTCGGCGTAGAATGCTACTTCCGTAATTACGGCATCATGTGACCTACTCCTTATCTAGCCATTCCTTTACCTAGCTCTCTGCTTTGGAATTTTTGTTTGTACCTCAAAGCCTTGGTTTTGCTTATTGCCCTGTTATGGAATTTTGCCTGCCTTACGACTTGCCTTACGACTTGTCCTAGGGCCTCATTAAGACCCAGGTGGTCCCGTAATGAACGGTGTCGGTACATTACGGGCTGCCCTATTTCGAGGACTGCTGCGGGACCCGCTAAGGAATGCCTGGTCAGACCAGGCGTCCTTAGCGGGTGCCGGAAGCAGTCCAGGATGCTAACAACAGGCCCGTTATTAACAGGCCCATTGTTAGCATCCTCCCCATTCCCATTTGAGCCCTATTGCAGCTCAAACGGGAATGGGGATGTAGCGGGTCCAGGTCCCGCAAAAGGGATTTACTGGGCCCTCCAAGGTTGGAATGGCCCGGTAAGTCCCCTTTTGCAGGACCCGGACCTGGTACCCGGTATGGAGGCCCCTAGTCTTTCCCTTGCTTGTTGTGTCAACTCATCTGACCCTGCTTTGTCCTCTGGATTGGCTTTGTTATTGTGATTCATTTTTTTCTTCTCTCGCACAACGCCTCGACCCAGATCGTTTCACAGATTGCCTCTGCATTGCCCTTCTGTCTTGTTATGCCTGTCTTCATCCGAAATCGGATACACTATTGGAACACTTCTATTTCCACCTATCTCTCACCCGCACAGTTGACAAGTGATGGTATTCCAGAACTCTTAATGCAGACGCTGCATACCGTCCACTGCAACTGCTGCTTACCATTCACTGCTGACGCCGTCCAATTTCTTGCATCTCTAGCATGCTAATCAAACACTTCTGCAATCAGCCTGTGGGCTTCATAACACTTACCTTCAGCTCCTACTACTCTCCGATCTTCTTGGATATCAGGACCTCTTGCCAGTGAATCAAAGGACCTTACAGACATATGAACTAGAGACTGCCTATAAGTGTCTGCTCTGTAGGCGTCCGCGTGCCGGCAGGTTAAGGTGTCTAGGTGAACTTTAGGCATCCTAGTGCCGTCAGTTCAGGATTCTGGACCTGCTGTCAAGTGAAGACTTTTCATTTGGAACACATACGGACCCAGTTTTTGGTAAGAACTATTCAATCTTTGCTTCTTATTCCTTTTCTTTAATTGGTCTGCAGTACTGATCACACTGTGTGTTTCTGCAGATTTAAGCTCATACCATCCATACCTTTGCCTCCTTGTATTTTATTTACTCAGTGGTTCATCTCTTGAATCTGCACAGGTCAGTTCTTGTTATTATTTTAGTTTTATGCTTACCAACTTATAGCAAGTCACTAAATTGTGCATTGCATTCCTTTTCATCCATTGGTGTGTCGCTGGGTCCAATCTTTCAATTAATTGACACCTCTGCATGTTTGGAAAGTCATTCAGAGGGGTACATTAGTGGGAGGAATACTACTTCTACACTACGGGGTCAACAGAAGCAGGATTCGGACACTATGGGCCTCATTACACGGTAGACGGTGGACCAAGGTGCTATTAGCACCTTGGTCCATGCCGGTAAAATACCGGCACCGCCTTGGTGGAAAGGGGAATTACCGCCCTATTCCAAGGTTGGCGGAGCGGTAATTCCCCCTTCCACCATTGCCATTCCCCATTCCCATTTTTGCCCCATAGGGCATTATGGGAATGGGGAAGGTGCTAATTACGGTACCGCAAATTTGCGGTGCCGTAATTAGCACCAAGGTCCCTTAGCGGGTTGGTTTTTAACACCTGCTAAAAGCAGGTGTTAAAGTATCAACCCGCTAAGGGACTTCGTAGTAAGGCGGTAAGAGCTAACGGTCACCGGTACCATTACCGGTGACCGTTAACCCTTACCACCTACCGTGTAATGAGGCCCTATGACTATGACTATGACTATGGTAATGCGAGAAGGATTTCATAATTTGCCAAAGACCCAATTAATGGAGATTCAAAGGAAGTGCACTGCAAGAAGAGCAGTAATTATGGAAACAAAGGGGGTGTTCTATCCCCGCAGAAACATTATGGCGATAGGATAGCACTGGAAAATCAGTGATGCCGGTAGTATTATTAAAGATTGCGCTAGAACAGTTGCAATACCCCGCGCATGTGACCACAGAGAGTCTTGCTGCAATGATTGCGGAAGACTGGTTTGTTCCGAATCTGTTAGAGCACGTTGCAGTCTATGTAGTGAATGGCATCATATGTCAGAGGTTCACAGCTTGGCATACACTGAGAACGATTAGTGGAGTAATTCATCGACCGAATGGTCCTTTTCAGCATTTACATATCGATTATGTTTATATGCTGCAGGTGTGTAATGGATACAGGTATCTGAGGTGGTGTGTCCCTTCTCTAGGTGGATTGAATCCTGATGCCACCTGCGCAGCAATGTTTTTAGTACATGAAATCTTTCCAAGATGGGGTGTGTGTGAAGTGCTGAGATCCGATAATGGGCCACATTTTGTTAATGAAGTGTTTGAACAGATAGGGCTATTGTTGCGCATTAAACACAAGTTTTCTTCTGCTTATTACCCGCAAGCAAATGGAATATGTGAGAGACTCAATGGCCTCCTTAAGGAAAGGATTGCCAAGCTTAAGCTTGGTTTGAAAAATGGATGGCTATATTGCTTGCCCTTAGCTTTATATGCCCTTAGGAATAAGCCTGGGTTGGACCACCAACTCACACCCCACAAACTAGTAACAGGGAGGCAAATGAGAATGCCTCTTACACCTCCATAGAGGTGCAGAAGTGATGCCTAGAGTACTGCAAAATTGTCAGGTGATGAGCTTCATACTTATTTGACATATATGACCTCTAGCATCTCTCTCATTTCAGATCAACTCGAGCATCAGGGGGTCGGTCTCAGAAAACAGATGAAAACCATTCAGCAACCGTATCTCCTGAATTACTATCAGCACATAGACTATTTATTGGCGACACAGTGCTGATCAGAAACTTCACTAGGAAGTGGCACGAGCCAAGATTTAATGGCTCCTTTTGCATTGGAAATACCACTCTCTCTGCAGTAAAAGTCCAAGGCAGATGAGCTTGGATACACCTGAATGACACAAAGTTAGATACCGGCGAAACTGCACCACCCCCAACTGTCGATCCAGAAGCAAGACAAGAAGAAGAATTTCAGCATGTGCAGACTCGATTGATGACAAAGAAGAAGGACGATAAAGCAACCAACTGATAAATGCATCTTTTGCATATGGACTGTGGCTCGTGTGAACACTCCTTATCAATATTATAGCGGGAGTGAAAAACCTTTACTGAGAATCACAGGAATCTTTTGAAAAATGTACTTTAGAATGACATTGATGCATCACAAATATGCCCAATCTTGAGTTTGAGTTTGATGACTGGAAACGCGAGCCATTTCCAGACTTGTTTCTTACTGAGTTTCTATTTGGTTAGCTCTTTGGTTTTGACAAACAGAGATGCTCACAGACGTACACGTGCTGTTTTTATATTTATCCTTCAAGCTTATCCTGCTGTTGTCAGAAGAGATGTTGATCGTCGAACTTTTTTTTCAGGATCCTATGAATGGCCCTGTAATCAGACAGCTGCTTGTATCAACAGTAGAAGAGATATTGCAGTTACCTAACCTATTGCAAATGCTGAAGTAAAAGTGTTTTTTTCTTAACAATTGTAGTAGAAATTAGGAATGTTGAAGCAGGTACAATTTTAGGGAATGAGCAAGCCCAACCAATTCCAGAATGCCACAAGTGGTGGGGGTTAATAAGTTGGTTTGTGACATACGTATGTGCAACTATGCTTTGTGACTTTCTGATTCTCCTGTTTAGCCTTCCTTGTTATATTGATGCTCCTATCGAAATAGTGACTACTATGGTTCCCCCTACCACAGGAACTACTCTTGGTTTGCTTACTTCCACTGAGGTAGATGTTCCTATGATCCTCCCCACAAAGAGAACGCTTTTTGATATTCTTCATGAGTATTAAATAAACCGTGTATTAGGGGAGATATAAGAGAAATGCAGAAGAAGATAATGGTGGGATAAACACATATATAGATAGTACAGCACACTTAGGTAATAACATGTTGTACCAGCAAATGAAAAAGGTGGGAGAGAGAACATCTAAGGAGAGTTGCTACATCTGCGCTCTCATACCATATGCCATAAATACTGCACAAACCTTCATCTATAGAGAAATTCCAGAACACGATGCCAGATGTCTCATTCATCTTGCAGCATGTATGACCAGAGGACAGTTTCAAGGAAGTTGGGTCGCTCTGCGATTGGGAGTGAAAAGGTTGTTTCCATTTCAGGATGATTATATCAAGACTACACAGATGGAAAATGAAACGGCATGGAAAAGCAAAATGCTTAGGTTTCCGGTGACAGGACAGGAAGAGGTAGTCGTTAAAGAAATAGAGAGACTGAACCTTCCTGATAGAACAGAAATACCTTGGATGCCTGGGTGCTGCAAACAATCTCAGCTGTTGATCTATGGACAAGTGAAATCCAAGAAGGGATGGGAAGAAGGGCTGATGTTCTGTACAGCTCACTTACTGAAGGATGAATATATACGAGAAGTACAGAAAGTGAACGATGAATGTTTGAAGTTGTGGGCTAAGTATGCCAAACTACTAACGTTGGTTGAAGATGAATCAGGCTCGATGATGAGAGTACTACCCTTTTTCTCACAGCATTCCACTTGGTTTGGACTACTACAATGGTGCACCCACTGACAACCAGATGTGCCACCAATGCTAAAGTACTAATATCACAGTTCCGGTATTTTCTAGGCAGGATTCAACAAAATACACTTCAATGTACTTCAACAACTTTAAGTAAGAAAGGCACAGTTCCTCTGAACAACTCTTTTCAATAAGGGCAGCCTCTTCCATTCCTGGCTGTCTGCCACAAAACCTGGTTTGCCTTTAAGACTCACTTCTCTCTCTCTTCCACAGTCTCTGGTACTATAGGTTGTATCCACTTCAGAATGGTGTTATACACAGCCAGTTCCCCTTCCCCATCTTCACTTAAACCTTTCTGGCAGTTATCAGCCCAAGTAATTACCCGGAAGCCTTGGTGCCACTCTAATAGCTTCAGGTAATGGTTGCTCACTTTTATCTTAGGCCAATGTATTGTTATTAACTTGACAGTACAAGTAGATTGTTTCTGAACTTAAGAAAGGTGGGTTTCACTGTTAATATGGGGAGACTCTTGGCTTGGGAAATGCTTATTCTCTTCTTCAACAGTTATGTACTTTAACTTCTTGTGAATGAAAGGTATTCTTTGTTAAGCTAGAGAATAGGATTCAGTATTTCTTTAGAAATCCTAATTAGACACATGCAATCACTTCTTGATATAATTTTTAAGGTTTAAAGATTGGTATGAAATGGAATTCCTGTGTGAAAGTGAAGGATAGAGTTCAGTCCTTCTTTGGGAGTTGCAATTAGGCACACATAACCATTTTTCTAAAGTAGTTTTCACAAGTTAAAGATTGTAACACTTGTATTGTCAGGGTTAGGTACTCGGTAATGGTCTTAGCAGCGTTCCCTCTACTTAATTAGGGACACGCGACCACTCCTTCAAGTAGTAACAGTCTTTCAACAATTCAACAATGGGTTTTAACAGGATAGCTTCTCTTGCTAGTAAAATGATTTCACGTTACACGCAAGTGTTTCTATTCCATTGTTCAATGTCAGCAAAACAGAGCTTCTCCCTATTGGGTCCCCTGCACCATACTTCTTACCCATACTCTGGCCTTCTGCCATGGGCCCCCTTACCCCGCCACTATAGCTAAGAATCTTGGAGTCATCTTTTACTCCTCCCTTTCCTTTATCCCTCATATTCAGGACATTGCCAAGAAGTCCCAATTTCAGCTTGTCCTTCTCAAAGGGACTCTACCCTGCCTTCCCTTCCCCCAGAGACTCAATGTTACCCGTGTGCTGTTTCTCTCCAGGCTAGACTACTGCAATAGCCTCCTCATTCATCTTCCTTCCTCCACCCTGCAACCCCTCCAGCTTACCCAGAATAGGGCAGCGAGACTTATCCTTGGCCTCAAGCCCAGGGACCGCATCTCTCCTGCCCTACAAAGCCTTCACTGGCTCCCGGTCTCAGCAGAGATTACATTTAAATCCCTCTATTTCATACACAAGGCTATCTGGGGCAGGGAACCACTCTATCTCCAACACCTCCTAACCAAATACTCTCCTTCTAGACTCCTCTGTTCCTCTGGCACCAACTCCCTGCCGGTTAAGCGCTTTGCTAAACAGAGAGCTGGTGGGTGATCACTTTCCTCTGCTGACTCCCTCCTGTGGAACAGCCTCCCTCTCTGTCTTCAGCAAGACTTCTATAAGTTCCAAAATAGCCTCAAGACCTTTTTCTTTACCTCATCCTTCTCCTCCTCTCTTCCCTGCTAATCTTACAGCAGCATGACACATATGCTCGGCCCTTATATATCCTCAGGGCCTTGACCCCCCACATTTCTCATCCCAGCTGCTGTTTTCTGCTGCACTTACTTGGGCTCACCCTACCCCTGGGTGGTTGCACTTACGATCTTCTCCTCTTAGCACCTACCCTCAGCACTTCTACATCAGCATCAAAGCACCTTATCATTCACCCTCCCCCCTCTGCACTTCCATGTTCTGAACGCTCACAAGGCATAGTAGGTTTGTCTCCCCTTCCATTTAATCTCATTATTTGTTTGTACTATGAATGCATTTATTTATCCTTGCTGTAATTTCATTGTCACCCCTTCCCTGTCCCTACTCTGTTTGCCCTGTGGGCGCTTTGAACCAGTTTTGCTAATTGTATAGGCGCCTAACAATTGACCACTAAAATTTTAACAAAATCTGCTCACTCTAATTCTTAGGCGAGTGAAAAGGGAACTGGATAGTGTTGCCGGCAATTCTTGCACAAGGTGTTAGAATGCTGTGCTTCACTCACCGGTTTCACTGATCCATGCTTTGCAAGTCACTCTGCTTCTATGCCTTCTACCACAATCTCTACTGCCTCTGGCTTGCTAGGGACCCACACCCTTCTTCTGTAAAGGTGTTTCCGGTCCATCCACAGGTTCAGACCCAGAGCTTGACTACTGCTTCTTGCCTTGGTCTCTTGCACATCTGCTGCTCGGCAACCACGATCAGGCTCGCATGAGGAAAGACAGCTCTCCTGTACGCTGTCTGCTGCGCAGACTCTGCACTTCAGATTTTGGGGGAAGAGGACCCTCTCAAAACACGCAGGTGAAATCTGCTATTGCCACGTTCCAGTGCCTCTCTTGTTCTCCCACTTCTGCTTGATTTGCCAGCCTTGTGCCTTCTTCCTTCTGCTACTACTGTCACAGCTCGCATTCCAGTCACATTGCCAGCTCCTTCCACTCCTTCTTATTGCTTGTGCCTGAGGCTGCCTTTTATGCCTCCCAGCATCCTTCAGGTGTGGACTGTTTGGCGCAATTGCCTGACTGCTGCCATGGCTGTTAGGCTTAATTGCCTGACTGCTGCACCTGCATGCCTCTTTAGCCTTCTGCCTCATCCCAGTATTCATGGGATTGTGGGGCATGTAGTCCCCTCCAACAAAGTTAGCTTTTGTAACATTTGGATTGATTTTAAGGGCAGATTATTAAAGAAGGACTGTTAGAATGTGTTATTATAAAGGAAGACATTGGTTTCAAGGTGTTTTCTCTAGCTCCGTTTACATTATACCTTTGGGAGTAAGGAGGGTGTTTTTCTTGCGATACTTTGAAAGATGTCTCTGTTAAAAAGGCTTGGTCAGATTTAACATAACATACCTAGTACCCCGGGTCACAGATCTTATATTTGGGTCAGGGACATTATAAAAGCAATATAGCATTACCTGCTTTGGCAATCCAGCAAGGCACTTTCTTTCAGAGGACAAATACTGTGTCTCATCCCATGGGATCTCCTCATCACCATGTGCCCTGTATTCTCCCAAGTGATGCTCCCACAGTACACCACCCACAAGGTCCGTAGACACCTGGGAGGAGACTTTAGGCAGGGTTTCGGTGAGGGATACGTAGGATCATCACAAAACACTCAACATGATGGTCTCACTTTTAATAACTGTCGAGCAGACATGTGGAGGGCACTTAGGGTACAATTCCCTGACACATCAGATATGAGTGCAATAATGTTGAGGAAAATGGGATCAGACAAAGATCCAGCTGCCTATAGACAAGCCATTCGGGAGAAATGGTCTTTAGAGACTATGGAAGCGTGGGAAGAGAACATAATCATTTTCTATCACATTTTGTGCCAGGGTCTCCACAAAGAGGTAAAGAGCCAATTAAAGAAAATTGTGGGGATGCAAGGATATGGAAAAAAAGATAGGCGGTTGACTTTATTGTAGATGAGTAGGAAGGGTAGTGAAGTAAGGCAGATGGAAAGTGAGCGAGATAGTAGATACAGTTAAAGTACCATAACATCCAGGTTACTCACTTTACTCTGCAGTGGAGGACAATTAGCAAAGTGATTATTTGAAGAGTTTTCAGAATCTTTCTACAGCAAAGATGATTCAACTGGTCGTCTGGATGGGAGTTAAACTGTTCCAAAGTTTTGGACACTGTACTACAAAGGTTTTATCATTGCGCTTTTTTATTTTAAAATATGTTTTTGTGTAAGGTCTATGCATTGGACAATCAGAGATTTCTGACAATCCTATAGTATGGGGGCAATATTTTCAGGTAGATTTGTATTTTTTCCCAGTATTTCCTGCTTTGTACGGCTTGCGAACTTGTCAAATCATATTTTGCAGCATATATGTAATCTTTTTTTTACCAAATTACTGAATGACCTATATTTAAAAAAAATATAGATGGTTGGTTAGTGTTAGGTTTATAGAAATGGGTGGTCTCAAGAGTTAGGTGAGGGGAATTGCAGCTGGTCTAATCCCCATTTTACAGTTAAATATGGATTAAATAATGTGCCAACACATGATTTGGCCATTTATTTTCAAACAAACATCATACATCCTTTGTTCCTGAAGGAGTTGCACAGGATACTGTGAAATGTAAAAAGGTCCTTGGTATAAACCCCTTTCACCGGGCTCTGTGAAATATCTGCACCTCTGTTGTTTTCCTTTTCATCTGATTGTATTGCTCTATAACATAGTTTAATAGATTGGCCTGGGCAACAGTTGTTTCTCATTGTACTCACAAGCATGCACATATCATAGGACAAAAAATTGCCATCTTGCAGGAATTGGAGACCATAAGACTGCATAAACGGGTTCGGCCAAATGGATCACTCAGAGAATGCGAAGGATGTCACAATGGGAGGGGTGTGTACACCCTCGGCATGGCACATTGAAGTAGCATTTGTCATGTTGCATGGTACCTGTAAGATGATATCCTAGAAGGACTACATGTGAATGAAGGGATGTTTTGTGTTTGCGGGAGTCAGGATATTTCTGCCGGAAGGCCTAATAGCTAGCTAGTGACCTATAAAGATTAGGGTTCTGGAGGCTGGGTCAGGTAAGAGCAGTCAGCTCCCTTTAGGTGTAGTATGCTGCTATGTGTTCAAAAATTCAGAAAGGTGAAGAGCCTTATGGAATGCCCTGGATGACATGCTGGAGGAATGTTATGGAAGATCACTTTTGGATTTGTTACTCTGGTTACTGAGATTGTATCCACCTCAGAGCAGATCTGAAACACCCATCCACTGTGTTAGTTTTATTAGTAAGGTGATATGATGTACAGCATTTTGGGCTACTGATGTGTCAAGAATAATAAGGATTGGCTGATCATCTTCCTCATGTGAGCTCAAAGTAGTATTGGAAGTCAGTCATGAATAGGCTTGTATTCCTCCATATGTACTTGGAGTTTGAGTTTAGCAAAACACAAGAGTTGATGGCTGGGAGGTTGAGAATCAATCGTAACCACTGGCATTGCTCTGGCCAACCCTACAGACCATCGTTCATCACCTGCCAAGCCATTATACAAGGGGAAAGACCATTTGCAAATCAGGCTAGGTCCCACCCTAAAGGGGGCAGTCCGGCCCGAAATACAAAGTCACATCCCTTCTGCACGAGACCACAAGCATCCCCAAACATGTTTCATCCTTGTTGGGCCTCATCAGCGAGGTGTAGCTTGGACCTCTAGGCCCAGCAGGCACAGGGCCCACGTCTGGGCATACCCGTCCCAATCGGGGTGACTTTAGCAGAACACAAGGGGTGATGGCTGGAAGGTTTAGAATCAATCTTAACCACTGGCATTGCTATGGGCAACCCTCCAGAGTTTGAGTGCCACGTCCTTTCTATTTTTTTTCATATTAAGGAGATGTTTGAAACTAGTCTGTACTTCCCTATACTAGGAAGAGCAGCTGCAGGTTCTTAAAAAGTGAGTTGATACCTGCATGTTTCATTTGCATTGGAACACCAACGCTGTAGAGGGATGCATTGAGGATGTTAGTAATCTCTGGAGATACATTGAGAGGAGTTATTGAAGGCTGACCACTGATAATGATTTTGCTGGGGCATTGGAGGCATTATTTTATTTGCCAGTTTTCTCACTTCATGTTCTTCTGTTGGGTTAGAAAATTAAAGGGTTACACACCTGGTTGGTGGTAATGGGGTTTGATAAGGCAGGAACAATGGGTAAGTCACAATATCCTCTCTGATTTGTTTTATGTTTGATTTAAAAAGCTGAATTGATGTTTACAAAGCTTGTGAAATGTGTAAGTAAGTTTGATATCACGTGTTCAGATAATAAGACAGTTTGAACACAAGAATAAAATAAAAAATAAAATTAAATAAGACTTTGAATTCTACTAGAAAGGATGTATTTGCTTCTGTGTCCAAATACATTTTAAATGGATTTTTTTCTGGACTGCTTCTCTGAAGGATATGTTTAGTTTTTGAAATAAAGCTTTTTGACATAAACCGAGCTTCAAAGTGTTTGCCAAGTTTACCCCTGTTGCTATCACAATGAATGACCTTTTGGATGTATCTGAAATGACTGCCTCTTAATGTGACTTCTTTAAACACAACCATGGCTATCATGCCATATCTCTGTGCACGTGTGTCTATTGATGACTCAATTCATTGTTAAGGGGGATGCAAGATTTGTGCTGCACAAATACACAGTGCCTTTGAGGAAATATAGGATTTAACGTTCTAATCTCACGGGTATGAAACGGGGAAAATGAGGTGAAGTTGCTCAATCAGCAGGGAATTAGGAATATATTCCTGATATGTATATGCCTAGAATAACACAGTAAGTCTCAGGCCAACTAGGACTTCTAGGTATGCTTTTGTAATGTTGTTACTCGTTCTATAATGTTTGATTATCACTCAAATCTTCAGATTTACTTATTGGCAATCCAGTGACCCAAACTCTGGCATTCTTCACTTGTAGCTATTGTTTATACTATAAGTGCAGTATCTTTTGGTCACATTGTAATGCCTTTCTTTAATGATTTCAGTGTGCCTTTGTTAGTAGCTGGGTTGTCACCTTGATCAATACTTATATGAAAGGCCTCCTATAGGGATGAGTTAAATGTTAAGAGAGGATATGGGCAGTTGCCAAATCCAAGGGATTTTTTTCTTCAGCGTTTGGCGTTGTGTGCCAATCTAAGTGGAAACTGCAACTTTTAGCCTGAGAATTGAAGGTCTTATCTTTTTATTATTTCCTAGTCATGCCTCCAAACAAAGGACAATCTGACAGTTGGACTCCCAAGATTTATAATTAATTCCTTGATACTTTAGTCTACTGTGCTACCGTTTTCCCTTAATTTGTCATACTATGTTAAAGTCTATGTGTTACAGAACATTACATTTTACAGTTTAGTAATCTCTGCTAAAGGTTTTGTTGGATTTTGAGCTTTGTTTATGATAGGAGTTTCTGAGGTCTAACGCGTTTTAGTGTGATATGTCAGGATTTGGTGTCCTGAACATGCAATTTGTGTTCTGTAGGTCTTAACCAGACACTTTGGTTCAGTTCCTCTTCGAATGGTGCAGTAGGGTGCTCTGTTTGCATAAAGAAGCAGCTCGGAGTCAATCAGATTTTAACCCATAGTACCATAATGCAATTTAACTCTATTTGAGGTACAGTGGCATGTTTGTATTCTGGTTGAATAAATAAACATGCATGCATTTACTTTCTCTAATGTAAAGGCCTATTGGTGGGAATGCAAATAAAATACTGTTATAGAATGCATTATGCAATTGCAAATATATAGAGTTAGTAGAGTAATATAGTTATTTTATGGACAGAGGGTAGGGAGGAGGTTGATTGCCCAGAAAATAAAAAAATATGGCAGCTTTCGATAGGAAGAAGTATGCAAACTGTATTAAATGTAATTCAGTATAATGTAATTGAGAGTGACCTTTGTTAATATTCCTCTTTTTAATTGGCTATAACTGCCATCTCACCAAAACCCCCTAACCGCATTATGGTCCCAATGTTTCTCTAATACACAGCTGATGTAGGTTTGGGGAATACAATGCCTGATTACGCATTTTGAGGCATTATCTACAGTAATGCTTCCAAACTCATTTACAGGTACTGCATGCATTAATTACAATGTGGCCAGGTAGGTCTGCATGATTCCCCATTTTGGAGTCCCACAAGTCTCCATGGGATCCTGTAATTACAATGCACTCGGTACAGCCTTTCTATTGTATAAAATCAGCCACACAAAAGCAGCTGCTAAAATGGTGTCTTGGTAATTAACGGGTGTTTTTCCACTACCGTCAAACTCGTGATTAGGCCCAGTCTTCTAGTTTGCCACTAGGTGTCTCTTTGCCATTTATACACTGACACACTGTTTTGGAAAACATAGGCATTAAGCACAATGGCATTTCCATCACGCTTGTGGGGAGGATGCACTCCTGGGAATGTCATGCCCCTGCATGCCATGCCCGGTGATATCAGTTTGGCAACCCATCATCGTTTTTTGGAAAAACTGGAGCACTTTCTACCAAAGCCATTCAGTATCCTGTAAGTGATTTCAATCCGGCACTTCACCTAAGTCAATGCCTAGCGTGTACTGCAAAACTACAACCCTTAATTATTTATTTGTGTCTAAAAGTTATTTTATTCTACCACTTATATCACGCCCCTCTTTTTGAACTCCCCGGTCACACTGAACCAGGAATCAGGCTGGTTTGCAAAGTTAAAATATTTATTTATGTATTTCACACTATTTTCAATGGGTATACAATAATCACCAATGGGGTGATGTCACACTAAGCAATCTCTTTAATCACAAGGAGTAATGATGAGCAAAAACAATGCAACAGAATTAATACTTTTGGGTGTATATTCAAATCAAATAGCAGTGTGGTTACTATTTCCCCCTGCACACCCCTCAACCCCCCAATATGCAATGTAGACAGATAGGAGGAGAGAGAACAGGTTTCAGGAATGCAGAATTCAAATACAATGTCAATCCCAATTTCCCCCCAGCAAATACAAGAGAGAAACAGGACTGATTGGCAAACTGTCAAAATGGTTTTAAAGTTGGCTTTGAATGGACTGGGTAAAACACTAAATATGGCTTTAATCACTGAAATTGTTTAAGTTCTAATGGAAGCCACTTTATCTCTTGGCAGACAAACACTAGCAATGATTTGAGAGTAATAAGTAATGGGAAAATTGAAATTTGAGGATGGGTGCAATGAAAAGCTATTTTACACGTTATAGATTTTGTCAAAATGAAAATTTGCTGCAAACTTTTCCATGCGCGGTAATCGCGATCGCGGGAGAACTATAAGTATTTGAAATGCGGTTTTGGGTTCTCTGGAAAACTTAGGACTTTAGCTACAAGCAGACACTTACATTTCGTTACTAGCCTGAACATTGAAGAAGTTATGGATGTTTTCGTGGAGGTCTTTTTTCTGAGATTGGCGAAATAATGGGAAACAGGGATGCGCTTTTAAAATACAAACATGGTGTCTTTAAACTAGGGTCAGACTATGAAGAAGCAATTGCTACACGACAGCACAGCCACTTGATCAAGGCAACTTCATGCCGAGACGCTTGCGTTCTTCAGATGAAATATATCAGCGCAAAGATAATTTCAACAATATTAGTACAGAAGGAATATAGGATAAGATGGAAATTTCAGGCAATTCAAAAAGATTTCTAACAATGCAGTTTTCTAAAGATAGGATTGGATGGATTTAGAGAGGGATTACTATGGACAGTATATATGAGAGTGACACAGTCCTATCTATGGATACTCACTATATAGGTTTGAACAGAACCGTCAGTGATTTAGGTCAGGGTTTCTAGGATTCTGCTGGGCACACCTGACTGGACAGCAAGGCGCTCTCGTCTGCAATTAGCAAGAAGCAATCTGCCCTTCTGGTTCTGAAGATAATTATTTAGCAGGCAAGCAGTATAGCAAAGCCTGGCTGTTTCTTTTGTTTCCCCTGTTAGTTTGTGGGATGGGTTCTGGAAGTTAAGGCCCAGCTGAAAGTGGTTCAGCTATGCAATGAGCCGTTCTGCTTGCAAGGTTTCTGGAGTCTGGAGTCTGGAATATGGATAGTTCTCCTTTAGGGTGCGTCGCCAAGATCGGGATGGTGGGTGGATCTGTCTGTCTTTCTAAGTCCTCAGCTGTCTCTATTTATGCATTTGATAAAGGGGTGTGTATGCTGAATTATCCTAAGCGCACACCCTAGGTAGTCTATTGGCTAGAGTCTGCTCTCTCCCTTGATTGGAGGAGAAAACGTGGTGTCACCATGATGATGTGGTTTTATGAGGCAGAACATCCTCCCCTTGGATTTTGAACATGAAATCTACTTTTATTATAATACATATTTACATTTTTACTAACTTTATTACAATAACATATCTAGATCACATATTTTGTGGAGTAGATGCGCTTCCAAGCCCCATCGCGGTAGGATTTTGGGTCTGGATTTGACAGCATTTTGCACTTTTTTGTCTGGGATACAATAGCTAGTTTGTCCAAAAATGTGTACACATGTGCGCATTGTATATGGGCATAAGCGTGTGAAGTTTCATGCTTCCGACATAAAAACATTTGCTATAAAACCACAATTTCTACAGTTACGTCCCAGAACATAGCACAGAGTTCTGGCTCTTCTTAAAATGTGCAGCAAAAATGTAGGTTCAGAAGTCTGGGGTTTACATATTTTTTACAATTGTCCACAGTCAATTATCAGTCTTTTTAGAAATATACTTTCTGTCCATTGTGAATCAACAAACGTTGTCTGTCCCCGACTCCTTTTCCTCTTGGGAGGTCTGAAGCAATCCACCCCTTTCCTTCTGGGAGAGGCCATTTTTGACACTTCACAATCTGCATATCCTTTCAGCCAGAGAAAGTCCATTGTCCCCTTCTGCGGCAGCCCAAGATCTCCTCCCTTGATCTAATTCTTACAAAGGTGTGATTTCCTGGCCTTGGTGGGAAGCAGAAGGGAGATGCCTTTTGTTGGGGGAAGCTGGAGAACTGGTTTGGTGGCTTTGAGTTCAGCTTAAATTCAATGTCATTTTATTACATTTTTCTTGGTTTAAAACAAAACTTGCAATTTTCAAACAAGCAGCTAGAATTCTTATTCCAGCTTGTAAACCATGGAAATGAAATAGTTACAACACCTAGGTTCCTCTCAAAAACAGGTCACCTAGTTTCCAGACAGTTGATTTCAATTTGCACAAGTTTAAACTTCCGATGCAACTACTGACAGCTGTCATACAGGTGCCGCTGGTACTGCGCCCATATTTTGACAGATTTCACAGGCAGGCACCTTTTGCTGTGAATATTTTGATGACAGATTCTGCTTTTCATGACATTGTATGTTCATAATTATTTCTTAAATGAAGTGACGGGTAACACCCAGCAATGATATTGGATGTTTTTGGGTGTTTTCGACCATCATTCTGTATTTTCAGCAATCAAGAAAAGATTTAAAAACAAGACTCCAGATTTCCTTCAGCAAGCACTGCTTTTCACCTGTGCTCCATTTTTACATGTTGGGCAGACCAATGACATGTTTCAGAAGTGAGGTCTCCATTCCACCACTGACAACATGCATGGTAGATTTGGCAGCCATCTTTTTGTGCTTTATAGGGCGCATATTCCATAGGTTTTGGCGCGCATAGAGGTTTTGCGGCCATTTTGATGATCCTGGCACCATCAGGACACAGGGATGTCGCAGGGCAGAGCCGAGTGGGTTAAAACATCCCACAATACAGTACATTTAATACCTTAATTGCTGAAACAGATGAGGTGTTTATGTACAGCGTCGAAGCACCTGCTTAACTTACTGTACTACACAGTGCATGCAACTGATAACATATTCCCATAGTGAAAAATCCACACCTCCTGACCACACCCTGCAACCCACATTCTGCATAAAACACTTGTGAATGAGAGCGATACAAATAAAATATCATATCATATCACATCATGTCATTCACTTCCTTTTTATACTGTGTGCCTCCTACTGCTTACCTCCACCTCCCTGCATTGGCTGCAGTGCTCACCTGCCTCTAATGGGCAATCTGTTGCTGCCTTTTCCCCTGGGGCTGTGTCCCACAAGTGAAAAGCTTTAAATACCCCTCTAAGCCCCTCCCACTTTTCCTGCATGGTTTTGTTTGCCGCCACTGATAGTCTTTCTGCTTGCTTTGGGTCTGGTCTGGAATTTCATTTTCTCCTGTTCTTCTGATTTCAGTTTGGTTTTGGGGGGATTTCTGTGTCTCCCCTGCAATCGCTTTTCACTCACAGTTTGTTTTGTGGTGCCACATCATTGACCTGGGGTTGGTAGGTCGGGAGTTTGGTGTCTTATCACCTTCTGACAAGTGGAATTCAAGTCAATTTCCTGTTTGCTCTAGATTCCATTCCCCAGGCCCCCTTCTGGGTTTTCTTGGTGACACCCAGGTGCACTCTGGGTTTTCTGACCCTTAAAGCGAAAAAGAGAGAATACTGGTCACAAAAAGTACCGGGAGTCATCACGTGATACAGAGTGGTACCCTTAGTGACAGTCATGACACTGGAGAGGGGTTTCAGGGACTGGGTCCCCACCAACGAAAATTGTTATCACAAAAAAAACACTCCTGTGTTACACTACTCCAGTTGCAAATGAGGGTCATTCCCAGTGAAAAGATCTTTTCACTTAAAAGTCGCTATAGAAAGACCGCTCTGTGACCGCATGGAACAGTCTTTCTAAACCGAACGGTCATGCCCCTGCCCCACATGAGTGCGTGAGGGGCTGACAGGCTCTGCAGAACCAGGCAGCGGAGGGCAAGGATAACGGGTAGGTGTGTTTGCGCACGTGTGTGTTGTATGTATGTGCTTTGGTTTAGGGTTGTGGGGCTCGGGGCTGAAATCGTGCAGGAGAGGGTCTGGGTGGGTGGTGGTGGTTGGGAGATTAATGGGGGTTTGGTTGATGAAACCCCCTCAATATTAAAAAAACTAAAAAAGGGAAAAAGCATTTTACAGGACTCAAGAAAAAAAGACCTTTACAATGAAGTTTTCCGATCAAAAGAAAACCAAAGTAAATCGGTCTTTTTCTCTTGAGACCTTTAAAAAAAGGTAATTTCACATAGAACCAAAACCTTTATTATTCACATCAGCTGACTGGTGAAGTATTAACATTGCCATGCTTACATTTTGAAATGGATGCAAACGTCAATTTTGACGTCAGTCTTCTGACTTCCTTGTTCAGGAGCTCGTCATCATATGGCAGCACATGTCACTCTATTCCCCTCAGCAATAACTGTTCTCTATTCTGTTTAAACCTCCCCTGTGTGGGGTACAGTGAACCAGCTCTCTGTCTGATTGAAGGCTGAATCTGGACTAACGTGGATCACACTTTGAGTGATCTGAAGACTGCTTCCACACATGGCCCTAATCACCCAACACCAATCCCTTTTAATTTGATCTTTGTTCTCAGCTATACCATGCATGCCTGCCTGTGCCACATTTACCCACCCTAAGCCCTATAACCTCACCTGAGCATGAGCACATTCCCTGGCAAGTAGTCTAGCCATACAGTTGGCTTTCATGTTCACACATAGGGCCTCATTACGACCCAGGCGGTAAATTACCGCCTGGGCCGTGACTTTACCACCATGGCGTAAACTACGTTTACGCCATGGTGGTTGGCGGACTTACCGCCCCATTCCGAGTTTGGCGGGGCGGTAAGTCCCCAATCCCCATTTACCCTTCCCCATTCCCATTTTTGCCCCATAGGGCATAATGGGAGTGGGGAAGGCGTTAATTACGCCACCGTAAATTACGGTGGCGTAATTAACTCCATGGTCCCTTAGCGCCATGGATTTTAACACCTGCTAAAAGCAGGTGTTAAATCCGCCATGGCGCTAAGGGACCTCGTACTCAGGCGGTAAGGGTCGGCGCTGTTTACGGCGCCGTAAACCCCTTACCGCCTGAGTTGTAATGAGGCCCATAGTCATTGTGTGTTCACTATGAATGTAGGAGTGTGAGTGAACCAGCACTCCCTTCTTTGTGGGCATGCCATATAAATGGGGCAGGAACTCAGCAAGCTCCATTCGCAAATGGCATTTCTGCCATGTTTCTTGTCGTTTTTTGCCAGGAGAATTGGCTCGAGGAACTCGGCACTCACGATTTCTTTTGACAAAACAGCAAAGCCAAAAACACCCAGATGTGATACCGGGGTATTAAAGGGAGTCAATAGCTGACAAGCGATCTTTGCAAACCGGGAACAGCCCAAAGTTCTCACGGTAGGCCTTTGCTTGTCGAAAGCATGCCTGCTTGGGCTAGAGGCCTGTTTCCTGGTGGGCCAGGATAGTGCAGCTGCCATTAACACTAAAGTACAGGTATGCCACATTAGTCACACCCTGCAGAATCGCACTTAGCAGCCTCTGGAAGAAAGATGCACATCTAAAACAGCTATTGGAGGCTTTAAAGAGTGATCTCCTGCTATTAATTTAGCTTCACAGGAGAACGATTTTGTAAGTGCTAGAAGCCTCCATGGTCCTGGCGTCTTTCTTTCAGAAACATGTACATTAAAAAGACAGCAGTTTTGTCGTCATCATTTTCTGGCACGACCACCTTCCTGTGGACTAATCTTCCAGTAGATCTGCAGGCATTCCATCATCCTGATCTTTGAGGAAGGAATTAAAACCCTTCCTCTTAAAAAAATGGGTCTAATCTCTTAATTTATTGACAATTTGATGGATTTGTTATGTGATTAATATTCAAATCCTTCCATGTTGGGTGTAACAGGGATTGCAGTTCCTGGGAAGCTCGCCATACATTCACACCAACTGGCACCAGAAGCAACTTTTGACTGCCCAGGTCAACTGGTGCCATACACAGATATGTGTGTGTCATTAACTAAGTGTGCTTGTGAATGTGTGTACATGCACGTAAGGACACATCGAAGAGACATTTAAAGCACAATGTGGGTTGTATAAAGCATACCAATATGCATAATGTGTATCTAATTATAAAGTTACATTTTCAACAAGTTATGTATTGGCTCTTCACTTTCAATAATAAGCTCCTAATTGTGTGGTGATGTCTGATACACAGAAGCTGCATTTGGCCCCTGCCCATCACATTTTTATTTCAATATCTGTTAGAACAATACTTTGAAAGGGTATCAACACTCTTACCCACATTAGGCTATATTTACTCATAAAAAGCAAATACATAAATACAAAGACATGTATATGCTGTCCTACAACTGGGATATAAACAAGGCATAGCTAGCAGTACTCATAGACCACTTAAATCTACACATCTATGTATATAAGTTTGTGTTTTCAAATTATTTTTCCGGAAACTTTCACATTTTCACAAACAGGGGCTTGGGTTTAATAAAATTGAAAAGGTTTGTAAATATTGCAAAGTTTAAATATGGAATGTATTTTCCTTGGCAAAACAGCTTCTGCTGGATAACTCACATAAATCGGTTTTTTAAACTGGGCCGAAATGGCCAATAGCAAATACCTTCGAATTTGATGCTAGAAATAAAGAAATAAAAAAAAGGTTCACCTCACGACCATGGTTATGTAGCGTAAAATAGACAACGACATTTGATGTTATTCAAAGAATTAACAGATTGTCTACATTGACACAAATAAGAAAAAAGTCACATTTTATGGCATTTGTGTTCACATAATACTAAATGTATTTTGTGCTTCTGCAGCCTGAAATAGCCCACACACAGCACATCTTGGGTTGCCATGGTAAGCAATGTTTCTTGCTATCAAAAACATCAGCGTCAAGGGATGCATGTAGTTTTTATAAATAGCAAGGGTCCTGAGCATCGCAGTATGCAGTCCCTTGTCAGTCTGAAAATTATGTATTTATTTATTATTTATTTAAAAGGTTTTAAAGTGCACCTTCTTCCCAAAAGGGAATTTAAGGCACTATACAATAATCATTAAATCCTCCCATATGAGAAAATAACAAAAGAAAATAATGCAATTTAAGTGCATCCAGATCGAGGGAAATTAAATTCGAGTCTATCTGATTTACAGATTAACAGCACGAAAAAATAGAACAAAACGAAAGCAACAAGGAAATGTCTCCCCCGAGAGAAAGCGAAAGAAAGATTGTAGAAAAACAAGGAGTAACACTCTACTCAAGTCTTGGAACTATCTGTGCCCATATCAAATGTATAAGGTCCTTAACTTCTGGCAAAGATCAGGGACAGAATATCTGACCTTAGTAAATGCAAGCAAATGTCAAAATGGCGTCTTCTAAATGGACCCACACAACACAATCTGCATAATGAAGAAAGCTGCAATCACCCATGGCTACAACATGGGGATTTCTAACACAAAATGTGATAAATACACATATTAATGTAATACCTACTAGTTTCAACTATTCCCTGGTGCTGTGAACAGCATATTCCTATTACCCATGTTAAGCTTGCATATTTGAACTACAACCCATGGATGAATGGCTGAGTGTTCGGTGCCATGATTTGACCTTGAGATCTGGAGGTTAGGTAAAATCCCAGCAGCAAGCAACTAACTAACAGAGCTTCCTCTTATAAAATGATTGAACACATCCTAGATCTTGCTTTAGATTGTTTGAGGAATTAATAAGATAGAAAGGCAACTATTAAAAGAGAGCAAGGAACAGATCAATCGCTACTAGAAGGTGAAATTGAGTTTGAAAGGAAACAAAAGGGAGATCCTTTTCGGTGTATTAGTAGAACCGCATTCGTTATGTATTTTGTGGATCCCTTATATATTTCTCTACATGGTGATAGTACCATTGAAATGTAATATGTGGATTCCAAGGCTTTCACTGTGCCATCCTGAGCAGCATAGCCAAGAATTGATGAAATGCTGCCCACCACTGTGACTAGTAAGTAAAACAAACAGTTGACATGCTTCAGCCACTGATTAGCACAACGCTTCAATTTAAATAGTGTATTATTTGTTTATATATCCCCTCAAAGGGAACATGCATTTTCACAGCATTTCTATAAGCAACTTCAAAACGAAATTCCACTGGATGAAATTAATTCATGAAAGTGCTTGTTGCTGTCGGTTGGGTCTCTCCTCACTGGAGTTCCTTTGCTCGGGTCCCCACAGACCATACACATAGACATGCGGAGACCAGGAGATTTCCACCCATCTTTATTTCCCTCTCCAGCATTCTGTTCCCGGGCTCTACTAGCCCCTCCTTTTCCTCCCTCCTCCCCTCATCCCTGGCTTCCCTCCTCTTCCCTTAAGGTGGCTCTGCCCTTAAGGTGGGCTGGCCATGATTTATGTCACAACACCCCCCTTGCTTATCATCTTTGTAGGGGTTAGTCTTTCCTCTCCTGCGTTCTGGAGACCGTTGGGGTATTCGCCTTGATCTTGGTCCCTTTCGCTGTTTTCCCTCTTCACGATCATGCAGAGACCTGTGTGCCATCCTGGCACCGCTGCCCTGGGTGGGATATTTCTCTCCCATGTTTGTGCTCATGATCATTCTGTTGTGTTTCCATGGTTGCTTCGGCAGCATTCACATCTTTCTTGCCCTCTGTCATTCGCTCCTGTTCCATATCCTTCTTTCCCATTGACATTGTTCTCTCTGTCCTCGTTAGCTGCCTTTCAACCAGAGCACCCTTTCCTTCAACCTAGACGATGTTGGTCTTTGTTGTTGCTGATCTCCTTCTCTCTTTGTCCTAGAGGTGATGTCTGAAGACCCTCCCTCTCCCCAGTGGCTGTTGATGACTCCAGCCAGGTACACTTGCTAGCGCTCCCTTTAGCCCGATTGGGTCGTTGTAAAATCTGCCCATGCTGCATGCGCCCTTCTTGATGGCTGGGGTCTGTTGTAGCCTCTTCCTCCTGCTTGGGGGTCCACTGGTCACCGGTTGTGTTGGCTCTGGTGGGTGCTGTGGCCCAGTTTCCCGCTGGGAGGGCCCGGTGTTTGCCTGCACTTTCCCCACAGTGAACCGTACCTCTTTTGTCTGTTATTTCAAACAGTGGGCTCCCCCTCCTCCTCGCCTGCGGTCCTTGGGAGGTCCCCAGCATTGAAAGATGCTGCCTCCATGATAGTCCCCTATTTTGTTGTGTTTGCTTGTCCTTGGTGGGTAGGGTGTTACCCCTGGCTGGGAAACCTGTTGACAAACAGCAGTCGTGATGTATTCCGCCTCTGAGTGGGGTACTATGTTCCCCAGTGTGATAGTCTTGTTGTGACATTCCCCTGACGGCATCATTTTTTGCACTCCGGAGGGATAGTCTTGGTCCGATTTATGGGTGTCACCTCTCCAGTCCAGCCTTCTCCCGACAATGTATGGTGCCACTTGTTGTCCAGCCCTTCTTCCCCCATTGGCTTGGGTGTGCTGTGATGTATGGTGATGTGCTTCTCTTGACTCTCAAGTTTAATCTGATGGGCTTCCATTCTTGTCATGGACCTTGTCACTTTGATGTCACTCAGTATGCATGGTGCTTCATTGGATTTAGGTGTGGTGCCCCATTTGTCCACTCACTCAGCGGGATATGTTTGGTTGGCAGCTGGTTGTTCAGTGTATCGGGTATACCGATGCAGGGTCTTGCTCCCACTCTCTTCTCTTCTGTGTGGTGCCATTGTCTCTGCTTTCTCTGACCTGTTAAGTTTGTGGGTGCTCTTGCTTGTACTACTCTGTTGGTGTGGATGGGCTTCTTTGAATTCCCTTGTTTTGTTGGCCTTGATCGCTTGATCGTGAATTACGAATTACGAATTAGAATTACGGCTCCCAACTCTTCCTTGATTGCATTGAATCTCTTTATGGTAGTGTTGATCTTCTGCAGGAGCTCCCACCTGTTTTTTTGTAACCATTTACTATTCACCAACGTCTGGATCCCTGACATGAAGATAATCGTAAATATGGAGGATGTCTTGCTGAACAGCCTGTGCTCATATGGAATGGAGTCAAAAGTTTCTACTGATTTAGCTGAGAAATATTTCTCCCTCTTCATCCATTTGAGAATTTCAAGTGATCTCTTCTTTCTTAGATGAGCATCAGCTTTTGGAAACTCTCCAATGTTCAGGTCACTTTTTTGGAATCACTAGTGCTGGAACATGAATGATTACTATGGAACTCAGTCCTCCCCAGTCTCTGGGTAGCTTCATATAAACTCTGGATCCACAAGCCAAGTAGTGGTCCATTATCACTACTGTACCATTCTTCATTCCTGGTACATCGAAGATTCAGCTGCATGGTTGAATCTCTCCAACTTTTTTTGTGCCATTGTTTCTGAAACACAGTTCCGCACTTTCTCGTGGCACTATCTGCACTGGGCATCCTCTATCTTCAACCCAGGTCAGTAGCTTAGCAAGCTTCGGCCACAGTGGTTTTCCATCCAGTCTCCACAGATCTATAAGTGGTTTATGATGTTCAGTTACTGCCAATGCTCTGCATATAACTGCACCTTCTTCCCATCCTTCTGGTGAAAGTACTGTTCCCCAAACTTGCATCTGGCCTCTTTCTTTGGAACTTCGTATTTATTCTTCAGTCTTTCCTTGTCAATTGAGAATACTGTGTATTTCCCATCGGATTCCCGCTCCCTTAATTCCAGGCTGTTCATATCTGATCACATGATTTCTGGTGTGTGTTCTAGCTCTTGTTTTTAAATCTTGAACATAATCATCTTCATCTGGTGCTGACCATTCTGTCACGCATACTAACAATGCTGTTCGGCCCTGGAATTGACCTCTTGTACAACAGAGTGCAAGGTGAGTTAGGCAATGAGCTGTCTGGACATCTAATTCAATAGCTGTGAATATCTTAGAGTTCACCAATGTATAAGGTAGGAGAGCACAAACATAGCAACTCTCCCCTTTTGCCCACTTTTTTCATGGGCTAATACCACATGTTATTCCCCAAATGTGCTGTACTGTCAAGATAATGATTTAACTCATAATCATCTTCTCTTATACATCTTTTAGGTCTCTTTCTTGCAAGAAGTGTACGTGTAAGCAATTTTGTAAACCATCAGTATATATCCTTCCTACAGGGGAATCATCAGGATACTTGTTAAAGAGATAGGTGACTTCACATGTGTCACTGGTGTAGGGATAATCACATATGGCCTTGGCCTTTGTGTAACAGAGGTGTCTGCTAAGGTCACTGATGTAGGAAGGATGAAAGGAACTCCTGCCCTCTTTGGACCAACAAAATAAACAGTGTGTTTCATGAAAAACAGGAAAACAATAATGAATGTGGTGCATGCATATATTATGCACCTATACATTAATCCCCACCAGCGATTATTCTTTATACGTCGCTGTGCTCTCCCGTTGTCTGCTATAGTATCGCTATTAGGACTCCACATCATGCCTCTGAACTACTTTTTAAGGAAGGAAAAACTTCTTTAATAAGGCAAGTTTTTCAGATGCTCTGGAAGTTGTTGAATCTGTTCAATAATCTCTAAAAGTAACCAACGATGAATAGAATCTCGTAGAAACACATAATGATTGGTTTTGTGCCAATCAAGATAAGTATGAACTTGAAGAATATAGTAAAAGATCATAACAAGTAGTCTGTGGGCATCACCATTAGACAAAACCATTAGGGAGACCAAACAAGAACTCAGTAAGGAACAAATCTGGAACTTGCTCCCTCTTCCTGTCGTTAAACAAAAACTCAAGATCTGGCATACTTTTCTGAACTTCAATACTTTCTAAAGTGCAAGTTTAAAGAGATTTCTGTGTCTCAAGCAACAAGTGTGCACACCTGCTATAATGTCTATAAGGAGTGTTCACAAAAAGGCACTGTCCAAATGCACACTTGCATTTATTTATCCAGCACTTTATGTGTCCTTCTTCCTTGTCATTCATCGAGTCTGCACATGCTGAACTACTTCATGTTGACTTGCTACCGATTCAACAGGTGGGAGTGGATAGGTCTCACCAGCATATGGCTTGATGTCGCTCAAATGTATCCAGACTTGTCTTTCCTGGACTTTCACTCCTGAAGGGGTACTATTCTCAATTATAAAAGGACGAGTAAAACAGGGCTCATGCCACTTCCTTGTAAAGTTGCAGATTAGGCTCAAATCTCCCATGAAAACTCTAGGTACTGGCAGTAATTCCGATAGTCTGATTGCTGAATGGTCTTTGCTTGCATCCTGAGATCAACAACCCTCGCTGCTGTATTGATCTGAAATGACAGAGATACTAGCGGTCATACATGTCAAATAGTCATTCATCTAATTTCCTAACATTTCAGCTGTCTTCTGGGCATCACTTCTATTCCTCGATGGCGGAGTCACAGGCATTCTCATCCGCCTCCCTGTTACTAGTTCATGGGGTGTGAGGTGGTCGTCTGACCCAGGCTGATTCCTTAATGCATATAATGCTGTGGGTAGGCAATACAGCCCTCCCTTCTTCAGTGTAAATTTCAATTTAGCAATTCTTTCCTTGCGAAGACCATTGAGTCTCTGACATATTTTGTATGCTTGCGGGTGATAAGCAGAAGAAAATGTATGCTTACATTTCAATAACAAACTTACCTGCTCAAATAATTCATTTACAAAATGTGGACCATTGTCGGACCTCAGCATTTCACATACCCCCCATCTAGGAAATACTTCTCGGACTAAAAACTTTGCTGCACAAGTGGCATCAGGATGTGTGCATGGACCGGCCTAAATCCATTTCGAGAATGGGCACACTACGGTTATCATATACCTATATCTCTGCATATCTGCAGCATGTCAACATAGTCAATATGTAAATGCTAAAAAAGGACCGTTCGGTCTGGGGATTACTCTGACGATTGTTCGCAATGTATGCCCAGCAGCAAAACTTTGACATACAATGCAAATTACTACATAAAATGCAACGTGTTCTAACAGGTTCGGTACAAACCCATCCTCTGCCATAGTTGCAGCCAGACTCTCCCTAGTTACATGCACAGGGTTGTGCAGCTGTTCAAGCGCTACCTTTAACAATGCTCCTTGCATCACTAGCTTCCCAGTGCTGTCTTGCTACTATAAGGCTTCAGTGGGGGATAACAAAAACCCCCGCCTTTCCCACAGCTCCTTCTCATCCTGTGAAGTATTTCCTTGAACTTTCATCAACTGTGTTTTCGGCAAATGATTAAATCCTTTTTGCATTACTATAGCCATAGTCACCCCCTCTTTTCACTTGTAGTATCAAAACTTGAAATATCTGAAGAATCTGCAATCCTGTTGGCTTGTTGGTCTGTGGCTTTGTTTCTGCATGATATAAAATCAGTCCTCTTAGTATGTGTTGCGCATTTAACTAATGTGATGGCTGCTGGGAGCTTCAGTGCCTTAATAAGCCTGTCCAATAAGGTATTTCCCAAATTGACCTTTCACAATTGGCCTTTTGCACAATTGACCTAATTATAGTGGTCCTAATTGACCTTCTGCACAATTGACATTTATATCACTTTAGTTATTGCATATATGTATTGGGTTGGTTTTGGATTATAAATAATATAAGGGGATTGGGTGAGGGGTTGCGGGGGGTTTTGGATTGGGGGAAGGGTTGTGGGGGGTGTCCCCCACATATATGTCCTAATTGACCTTATAAATTAGGACAATTCTCCTGAGGTCAATTCTCCCAAGGTCAATTGTGAAAAGGTCAATTAGTATACAACTTCCAGTACTAATGCATATTGCAGTGCAGTGCTGTCAGCTCGGAGGTAGCCCTCCTTTTCCAACATGCTAGCCCTACATGCATGGTTGATGTTACATAGGCAGAGTCACTGTACACCGTCACTTCCTCCCTGTTGTATTTCTCAAGCATGATAATAAGCGCAATCAATTCTGCAGCCTGTGCTGAAAAATGAGATGGCAGCCTTTTGCTTGCCACTGCTTCAAACTCCCCATTTTCCCTGTATTTCACTACAACTGACCCAGTCCTCCTTTCTCCATTATCTTGATACATTTTTGATGAGCCATCAATATGGAGAATCTATCCTCCCGACAATGCGTTTTCATTTACATGTGGTATGTCATCATACGATTCCTCATAATTTGTACAATCATGCACATGCTCACCCTCTGCTACTGGCTCAGCTACAAATGTGGCAGGTTCACTTTCCTGCATCTGACTATCTTAATTGCAGGATTCAATATGACTACTTCATATGCAGAAGCTCTCTGGTTTGTCAATGTGCTCTTAGCTTTTTCCAAAATTGCAAAAAAGGCATGCTCAACAAATAATGTCATGGTGCGGCCCATCAATATATTCGTAGCTTTCTCAATGGCGAACGTGGCTATAGCCAGCGATTGCTCGCAAGGAAAGTGTCCTCTCATAACTGTATCTAAAAACCCACTGTAATATGCCAGAGCTTTATATCCCAGAGTACTTCTTTGTGTCGACACTGATGTCATAACTGTCCATTGGTATGCGAAAACAGGTAAAACTCTTCAGAATAATTGGGAATCTCTAAAACTGGAGCTGTACAAATTGCTTTCTTTAACTTATCAAATCCTTCCTCCATCTCCTCAGTTCATTCTATTTTTCCTGTGTTTACTTGTTCTTTCTTAAGAGCCTGCAAAAGTGGCCTTGTGTATGAACTATAATCAAATACCCTTGCTCTAACATAGTTGCACAATCACAGAAACTGTTGCATCTGCTTTATTGTGTGTGGTTTTGCTGTTTTCATAATTGCCTCTGCTCTTTCAGGTGTGAAATGTTTAACCTCATGTGAAATCAACTGGCCTATGCACAATACCTTGTTTTGGCAATACTGTAACTTCTCCTTATCCACCTTTTATCCCTTTTCTGCTAGAATAATCATTAACTGAATTGAGTCTTAACTGCACTCATCTTCTGTCGTGCTGCAAACGAAAATGTCATCTACATATTGCAGTACAACACTTTTCCCTTTCAGTTCAACATTGCTTAGGTCCATCTGAAGGACCCTATCAAAGATCGATGGAGACTCACAGTACTCCTGAGGTAATCCTGTGCTTTTCAGTTTTGCCTAACGGAGCGTAAATGACAAAAAACTAGGGGGGTCCTGGGAATCCCTCTGCCGGACATAAGTCGCGGTTACACGAGACTTACTGTCAAGTTTGTCAGATACCTGGTATTGCCTTGTGGCGTAGAAGAGAATTCTTGCCTCTCGTAGTGTAGGTGAAGAATTCTCACCACTAATGTAACTCTCTGAATGAAATACACATGCAGAACGATCAATTAGTTGAGAAAAGGAGACCAGCTGAACCCAGGAACCGTTCCGATGGCAGAAGGGGACACCAGCCGAACCCATGAAATGTCATTGCAGACAAGGATAATTAGTAGAGGGCACAGCATGAATATCAATGTTTTCTGGGAGCTTAATCAATAAACTAACCTGAAAGGAGCGTGAATTAACCCCGCTGGCAACAAGACAGATGTCCCTTCTTAGTTAACGTGACTATTCTCGGGTAGATAGTATTCCTAAGAATGAAAAAATAAGACTGTGAAACAATTACCCAAGAATAGTATGTTACTTGGATACCAAGGATAGTGAAGCACTTACCATCCAGGAGGACGGGAAGGAAGAATCCAGGTTGTGCACCCAGTGTGTTTGCCCAGCTCCCCTTACCACGACGGCACGAGGACACCTAGTACAGTAGTGGTCAAAGTCTCTAGTTCCATGGCACCACCTAATGACTCCGGAGCGCTAGGTGTGGAAGTCTCTGAGTTCCTACGCTTTGAAGGCAAAACACACGTGGGGTGCTGTGTCAAAGTCGAGTGGAAGTGAACGTTCCGATGCGTGGAGAGAGGAACAAATATCCCAGGGAAACTGGTAAGTCTGGTAGTCCGGGTCTGTTTGCAGAGGGAATCCCAACGAGGACAGAATCGGCAGGAAGTAGCTGGTCGAGTAAACAGCCCGGGTCTGATTGTAGAGCGGAGCACAATGAAGACAAAATCGGCAAGAAGTAGATTGGTTGTGAAGGCGGTCCGAATCCGTATGTAGAGCGAGGCACACCAAAGGCAAATTCAGCAAGAAGTAGGCAGGTCATTCTTTCGTTCCACGTTCGTAGCCAGTAAGGTGTCAAATTCAAGGAGTACAAGGGCGAGGGAACAGGAAACAAGATAGGGTACGGGAGCAAGAAAAACAACAATACCTGATACTTAGTAGCAACTTGATCAATCAAAATCAGAAGCAGGGTTCTCCAGAACACGGAAACTTAAGTAGCTGTTCTGTGGGAGTAAGCAAGCCTGCCCCCAGGAAGTCGAACATTGCGTTGGGAATGCAAGGGACGCCATAGTAACCATGGTAACTTCCAGGCAGCTTGTTCATGGTAACTGGAGCGTAAGAACTTTGGTTTTCTTTGTAAATGCGGAAGATCCGAATTCCTTGAACTATGCCCAGATCGTGTACAAGAACATGCAGGCCGAGTAGTGTGGGTTCTCATATGTCCTGCACCGGGTCGAATCCTGACAGTACCCACCCTCAAAGAATCTCTCACTCCTCTCGAGGACCAGAACTTAGCCAACAAAGCATGGGCATGGATTTTGTCCCAGGGCACCCAAGTCCTGTCTTCTGGTCCATAACCCTTTCAATCAACAAGGTACATACGCACCCTGCGGCGTACCTGAGTGTCCGAAATATCGCTGACTTACTTGTCCGAGCCTTGTGGGACGATTGGAGGGGAAGGGACGGCCAACCGAGTGGAGGGATGGAAAGGTTTGAGAAGAGAGACATGAAAAACAGGGTGGATCTTCGACAAAGCGGGTGGAGCCAAGAGCCCAGCCAAAGGATTTATGAAATCCATGATGGAGTAGGGCCCAACAAAATGAGGGATCAATGATCGACGACCAGGGATCCTCAGGTTATGGGTGGAGAGCCAGACCTTAGAACCCACCAAGTGGGAAGGCTCAGTGCTTCTGTGGGCGTCCGCATAGGCCTTGGCACGGGCCTTCGCCCTACGCAGTTGGGAAGCTATTCCGGTTCCTATCTTAGATAAATCACGGACACAGGAATCAGCCACCGGACTGGTTGGTGCGAAGAGAAGATGTAATGGTAAGGTACGAGGATGCCTGCCATACATAGCAAAAAAGGGAGAAGAACCAGTGGATGTATGAATCGAATTGTTTTATGCAAATTCGGCCAAGGTTAAGAGCGACAGCCAGGAATCCTGATATTGCAGAACAAGACAGCGCAAGAATTGTTCAAGGGTAGTGTTCAGACGTTCGGTCTGACCGTCCGTCTGTGGATGGTAAGCAGACGAGAACCGATTGGTTCAAGGAATGTGTAAGAGCTTTCCAAAAACATGACGTAAATTGGGACCCGGGATCAGAGGTAATGATGTCAGGGAGGCCAAAGAATCGGAATACATTATGCAAAAAAGATCGGCCAAGGCAGGAGCGGTGGGGAGTCCTTTGTAAGGAACAAACAAGGCAATTTTCGTGAATGAGTTTATCACCACCCAGATGGAATCATACCCTTTATTAACTGGTACCTCCACTACGAAGTCCATTGTAAGCATGACCCAGGGTTGGTCCGGAATGGGCAAAGGATAAAGGAGGCTTCGCCAGAGTATTCTTGCACTGGGCACATACAGAACAAGAGGCAATGGGCCTCATTACGAGTTGGGAGGTAGCCATGCCCTTAATGAGGGCATGTCTACCCCCAAACCCGGGTCCAGGTTCCCTGAATGGGGACATACCGGGCCATTCCGACCTTGGAGGGCCCGTTATTTCCCCATTCAGGGAACCCAGACCGGTCCATCCCCATTCCCATTTGAGCCCCCAGAGGGCTCAATGGGAATGGGGGCATGCTAACAACGGGCCCGTTAATGACGGGCCCGTTGTTAGCATGTTGGGCCACTCACGGGACCCGCTAAGGACGTCTGATAAAACCAGGCGTCCTTAGCGGGTCCCGCGAGCGGACCTCATAATGGGACGGTAAGGGGTTAATGGCTCTGGCACCTTTACCGTCGCCGTTAACCCCTTGTAATGAGGCCCAATGTATTCTGAAACGTCCTTGCCCATCAACGGCCACCAGCACCAGCAGTGCAAGAGTTCCATAGTTCTTCTGACCCCAGGGTGGGCCGCACACTTGGAATCATGTGCCCACTTGAGAGCTGTTAAGCGAGGTGACCCCTGAGGTAGTTAAAGAGAACTCTGATAATAAGGTAGGCCCTGAAACGCTTGGAGGTTCTTGTCCACTATTGTTTGCGGATGAGCACGTACCCATTTGGACAATATGGTACGTAAGGGAGTTTGCAAAGTACAAGCACAAATTACATGCTGTGGTAGTAATATGGGACTACCTGACTCAGGACAAGGTGGATCACCGTGCAGACGTGACAAGGCATCGGCTTTAGAGTGTCTTCAACCTGGCAGATAGGTATCTAGAAGTGGTACATGGAGAAGAGCTCAAGCCAACGTGCATGGCGGGCCATGGTACATTTTATTGACTGTATGACCATTAGATTCCGGTGGTTCGTGTACACCTGCACCAGCAATGCGGATCCTAGGAGATGATGTAATTTAAAGACGGCATTCAAAACAAAGTACGGCCTTTATGAATATTGTGTAATGCCCTTTGGCCTATGTAATGCCCCAGCCACGTTTCAGCACCTCATAAATGACATGTTCAGAGAAATGTTGGACCGTTTTCTTGTGGTTTACCTGGACGACATCCTGGTGTACTCTGCAACATACGATTCCCATGCCATGCATGTATCCCAGTTTCTGCAATGTCCGAGGGACAACCATTTACACGCCAAATTGGAAAAGTGTGTATTCCATGTAACCCAGGTTGAATTCTTAGGCTATGATATCACAGAAAAAGGCATACAAAAGCGTAAATCCTTTGGTTTTCTTCAGAAATGCAGAAGATCGGAATTCCTTGAACTATGTCCAGAGCGTGTACAAGAATATGCAGTACGGGGGTTCTCTTATGTCCTGCACCGGGTCGAATCCTGACACTTGGGTGAGCTAAAGAATCTGGGTAAGGCTCTCGTTACCAGGACTAATGTCTGGCAGAGAGACTCCCAGGACTCCCCTTGTTTTTTTTGCATTTTGCATATTTAAGTAACTTTGGGTCTCACCCTAAGTTACATGGGGAATCCAGACGTGGACCCTTTGCTCACTATTCTTAGAGAGGCACAGCTCCCCCCTCTCTGATTAGTTCCAACCAGACCAAAACATGTGTTTGAGGTTGCTGTTGGTACTCTTGTTCAGAGGAAACAACCTAGTATTTCGATGCTGGACTGCCCCTGGGAAGGACAAAGACTGATATGTTTGGGATTTTTTTTCCTCTGTGAAAGATAGTGAGCTAAAGAATCTGGGTAAGGCTCTCTTAGCCAGGACTAATGACTGGCAGAGACACTCCCAGGATCCCCCTTGGGTGTTTTGGAACGTAAATGACATTAGATTTTGAGAGTCTTTATGCAACGTGATTGAGAAAAATGCATTTTTCAAGTAAATCAATACTATGGGCCTCATTACGACCCAGGCGGTAAGTTACCGCCTGGGCCGTGACTTTACCACCATGACGTAAACTACGTTTACGCCATGGTGGTTGGCGGACTTACCGCCCCATTCCGAGGTTGGCGGGGCGGTAAGTCCCCAATCCCCATTTACCCTTCCCCATTCCCATTTTTGCCCCATAGGGCATAATGGGAGTGGGGAAGGCATTAATTACGCCACCGTAAATTACGGTGGCGTAATTAACTCCATGGTCCCTTAGCGCCATGGATTTTAACACCTGCTAAAAGCAGGTGTTAAAACCTCCATGGCGCTAAGGGACCTCGTACTCAGGCGGTAAGGGTCGGCGCTGTTTACGCCGGCGTAAACCCCTTACCGCCTGAGTCGTAATGAGGCCCTATATTGTGCTTCAATGGGAATATTACACAATATAGTCGCAGGATTTGGAACTAGAGGAAACTCTGCCTCTACAATCTGGTTAATCAGTCTCATGTCCGGAATTAAATGCCATAACCCTCCCTTCTGTTTTTTTTTTTAAATTGGATATACTGCGGTGTTGCATGGTGAGTCTGACTTCACTAGAATACCCTGTTCCATTAATGCGAAAATGGTCTTAAAAATACCTTCATCTGCCTCTCAAGACATGGGATACTGGCTTGCTCGAGGTAAAATTGTTTCTGGTTTCAGGTTAATCTGAACTTCTCATACCCCCTTTAATAGGCCTACGTCATAAGGGCCTGTAGTCCATAACGAGGCTGGCACATTTTCTAAGTCCTCATCAAAATATTCTGGACAGTGCCATACTATCATCATTCGCTGCAGGACTTCTCTTTTCTCTATCTTAATGCAATATGTAATAGTAATTTCAAATACCAACTCATCATCTGCTGGATCGTCTTTACACAAACCCTTGTCTGTGACATCAGTCAGTCTATACCCTTCCCCAATGGCAATGACTGTTCTACATGAGTGAGTTGCACCAGTGTCTACTAAAAAAGAAAAGGATTTGCCTCCTATCAACACATCAGCCCTTGGTTCCTATTGAGGATCTGGTGTTACTGATAGTACTGAACACATCAAGTCACCCTGTGAGCTGTCCTATTGTGGATATATGATGAGCCCTGTGCCTGTGAAAGGAGTCCCCCCCTCACAGTAGCACCCCCCACTCTAAGTGTCATTAGCTGTCCTGTGTTTGCATTGTGCTATATTTGCATGGGTGCGTGTTGTGACTGCTCTTGCGGCAGATCAATGGTGATTGCTGAAATTGCTGTGCCTGCTGCATTTGTGGCACTTGTTTCTGATACACTGTCTGATCTTGTGAAAATTCACTCTTACCTTGTGGAATATATGCTGGAGAGTAAGCTGTCCCCCCTCTTGAAAATTGCCCATTCTGTACATACCCTTGACTTCCACATATAAGTGCAATTTGGCCTGTCATGCCACATGCACAGCATACAAGAGGCACTCTTTTAATTTGCCCTCCTTGCATATTCTGATTATCATTCTGCATATTCTGAAACTGTTTTGATTATTCTGAAAACCACCCCTTCCTCTAAAACCCATTCCGCGGCCTCTCTGCATAAACCCATTTCCTCCTTGGTCCATCTGACATTGATTATTCACCTGTGATGGACCCGTAGGTTGTTGCATTCCCAACCCATTTCCGCTTGTCAAAACCGGCCCTTCTAGAGAGCATTTGACTGTTTTTTCTGAACTAATTTAGCTTCCTTGAGCTTCCAAGCTTCTTCTCGTTTCTTATTCTTTTCACGCAGAAGTCGACAGTGATGCATGATGGTCAACTGTATTTTGGCCCACGATTGTACTTCCATACTCACTTATTTCTTGAGCTGCCTCTGCACTTGCTCCGGCAGTTTCCTGACATAAAATGTGGTAAAATACTACTATTGATTTCCCCCTTCCTGGCAATGACCTTGGCCTGTTCACATATGGTGGCAATGCTTCTCTCTCAACATGCAATCATCCTTTAGGGTGGTCAGGATATGCTATGGGATCTGGTGTACTATCCTTAGGTTGTTCCAGATCTGACCATCTTACTTCTTTGTCTGACAGCATGCATCCTTCGGACCACATGTGCTCTCTCCCTCCTCCCCTTGGAAGGCTTCCCTTTCATCGTTTGACATATCTATTCTCCAACTAGTATGAATTCGTGTCTGTCATTTTTATCCAAAGTTAACCTGTCCAAAGACAAGGCTCTTTTCTTGATACTAAACAGACTTCCTTCCTTGCCTCGCAATTGGGCAATTATGGATCGATCTTCTTTTCCTTTGATTCCCGATTCACATTTTGTCCTCACCTCTAAGAAAACTTTATCGATCTTTATTTATCACCTCTGATGCTTCCTATCTCAAAATGCTCATCTATGTTTACCCGAGACGGTCCTGGCATTTCCTCCTTTAACGGAGCAAACTCCTCTAGATTTATTTCAAGTGGCTCTATCGCTGCTCCTTGTGGTGGGAGGAACTTCTCTATATGACTCCATGATATTACTGGACGCGATTCCATGAGCTCTTTCTGAATGTGATGAATGTCGAATGCTCTCTGTCTCCTTTTTCGTTCCATTTCTTCGTCTAATTCCCTTTGTTTCTTTGCTTCTCATCTAACTCTTTCACCTCTTTTCTTTTCTCTTCCATTCTCTCATTTGCTCTACACACTTCCTCATCTCTTCGTCTTTGCATTCATTTGTCCCCTAATTTCTGTTCTTCTTCTACTTCTCTCTTCCTTTCTAACCTGTCTTGTTCTTCGAGTGGTCTCTGCCTGTTATCATGCTTTCTTTGCTCCTCTTCCCTTTCTTCCTTTCTTTGTTGTTCCTCCTGATGCATCTGTTCTCGCCGTTGTCTATTCTTTCTTTTATTCTCATTTTCCCTCAGCCGTCTTTCTCGTTCCCTGTCTTTTTTATCTTGTCCGGCTTGATCTTCCTCTTGCCTAACTTCCTCAATTCTTTTCCCATCAAGTTTAAGCAATATCTGTCCACCCATCCATTCATTCTGCACAAGCGTTATCTCGTCAGCTTTATCCTTTTCCCCTATCCATCTCTTCATTTCCTGTTCTATCTCTGTGGTCATGCTTAATCGTTCACCTTTGTCCTCCTTGTTCTGCAAGGCCTTAAAGATTTCTTCCTTTATCTTACTCTCTTCTGAACTATCGCCACTGTATACGCAGGTGGTTTGTATATAATGTTAGTATACCCAGTTGCTGCTTTTAGTTCCTTTAACTGATACAGCCCTATATCTTCTATACTTTGTTCGTTTATTTCTGACAGAGTAGGGGGAGCAGAAGGCTCAGTACCCTTCTCCTTGCTCTGGTTAAGCACCCATTCCTGAGGAGGCGGATCCTCTCGCTGTTCCTGGTACATTTTCGAGAGTTTCAAAATAGCTAATCTTTTCTCTAAGTTCTTTCCCATGAATGCTTCATGCAGGTATGTGGTCATGTGTTACAAAACTGCTTTCGACTGTAATCTCTCTTGTGGCCATGGCATGAACATCTTATCTGCCATGCCTTTTACCCATTATGCACTGTACTGTTTGATCTTGGGCATGTGTTTCAGCAATGTCTTACACATATGCATCATTGGCGTGTCTTTTCCCATTTTGAGAAGTCTTAATCAACTGTCTTTACTTACCAGTATTTACACAAAAATACGTCTTCAGAAAAATAATAAAACATGAGCGTGCTCCACACTCGCGACTCAAAGCCTTTACTTCTCAATAATTGCAATCTACTCTACGGTCGCTGTCGACAATGACCTTTGTCTCTATACAACACAGCCTATCTATGCCGTCTTTTGCCAACACTTCTTCAAAACATAAAATCTACAAACAGACAAACTTAGTCAAGTCTAACATGCATGTCATGACACCTCTTTTCATTAGCCCCTAAAATACTCAGATGGGAGTGTAAGTCAATTCCTTTTGCAAATCTATCTGTGTGTAGCCTATTTTATCCACTTGGATTTTGAAATGACTTCTACGTTCCTTGAATGAGGATCACCAGGCTTTCAGATGCTATATATCTCACTTAAAACACTTTATCATATCATTTTGACATTCTCCGTCGCACACTAAAACCCAACCTCCCATAACTTTATAGCAATTCAATCCTTTTCCACACACTTTTGCCAGTCTCTTAGTCTACTTACCATTCGTTTTTCAGCTGTAGGCCCTCGGTATCATCTCCCCTCCTGCAATCCAGCCACTGTCGCTTTCATTCCACGCTGCGCCTGTGTTTCTTTGTAACCTGTGTTGGTGTGTTTCTTTTTGGGCTTCCCGGCCTCATATTATTTTTCTGTTTTCACAGTTGGTGCCCGAATAGGGACCCTCAAGATTGATGCCGGATCATTGAAGGCTGACGCAGGCTATCGAAACGGGATCGGACGGTGTGATACTGCGGGCCCGACCGAACGAGACGCGATACCTTGGCAGCGCTGCACGATCCGATCCTTGGACAATAGTCGTGTGGTCTGACACGGCATCTTGACGAGGGTCCATTTTTGAGGCGGGCAGATTTGTCGAAACCACCAAACACAAGGTAAAATTTGTTAGGTAAGTTCTTTGGTAAACCGTACGGTCCTCCTTAGGTTTGGTCAGGTGTAGTCGTGACCCAAACTCTTAATTTAACCCTGACAATTTGAATTTGGTGTATTGTATCTGCAGACACAATTATTGACCAGGTAACACCAATTTTTTGCGAAATGCCTGGGAAATTGTCTAGCTGCTTTAGGGCACTGTTCCGCAGCGATCAACAATCTTTGGAATTTAGCCGCCCGGCACCACAGGAGGGGTCGCCGGCGTGTACTAGGTACTGTAAGCATGGAATTGGAAGTACAGTATTTAATGATATTTGGCACAGACAAACCAGACATGCCCCCGAATTTCAGTGGCCAATCAATGGTAGTTTCGAGATCCCCCGTATTGAATACCTAGAATCGGTCTTGTTAAAGAAAAAGGCCAGACCTGCAGCATTTGATGTTTTGCAGAATTGGAAAAAAGAAGCGTTGCAGCAGCTTAAAAGTAGGGATAAACATGCACGCCGTCATAAAATGAATGCCGAAAAGGCATTGTTGTATGATAAAGAAAAACATTCAGAGTCAGTCAAGAGTATGGATAGGGCTTTGTCACTCGGTATCCAGAAAATCTATCCCATCTACAGATTTTCATGTTTCCGAAGAATTTATTGATAAATTGTTAAACGAACGCAGGCCTGGTGCCTCTGCGCCACCTCCGTATGATCCTCTCCCTGGTGCTCTGCCCATTCCTGCTGTTATTCCTGCTGTTATTCCTGCTCCCCCTGTACAACCTATTGCCCCTATTCCTCCAGCTGTTGTTCCTCCACCTACGCTACCACCTCTTCCCCCTGTGCCAATAGTAATACCTCCATTGAATTTGCCCGCACCTGCGCTCCCGAGTGGTTCTGTACCGACTGAAGTTGATCAGGGTGCGGGGTCAAATCTTGTCACTCAAAATACTGTCTCTGCAGAAAAGAAATGGGAATTATTTGCATGGGCTAAGCATTGTATGGAGCGAGGTGATCAAGCTGATGTTTTTTCCACATTATCAAATATGGGCCATTTTCTCGAGAAAAATGTTTTTATTGAAGGTTTGGGGACTTATTTATGTGTAATGTGGGGTAGATTACATAATACAGATCTCCCACAAGGGTTGAGGGATCTGAATACTTTAGCGCTTTCGAGGGACACTGAGGAGAAAGTACATGGTCATGTTGAGAGGTTATTTGAGTATAGGAGGGACTTAGAAAAGTTGCAGGATGAGGATGATGAAGACGACAGTATGTATGTACAGAAACAGTTCCTTCCGTGTCGTAAATCGGCATCTGAGGAAGTACGAATCTGTACCAAAGATGCGATTCGATGGATCTCGGATTCATTGATACCGCCAGATGAAGTGTATGACATGTATAGTCAGTATACAATAGAAATGCAGAGGAAGGTGATTCAGGTAATGGTGCAGTACCTGCAGGATGAATGTGTAAGGAAGAAGGTTAGTTGTCCTACAGAGTTATTGGGTATTTGTAAGAGGGCTTTTTCGCACAACACTTCTCCGACTGCCTTAGCGCTCGACCTGGCTCTGTTGCTTAGTAAGCGATCGGAATTACCTATATCTCACTTGCTTATGAGAGAGTTTCCTCCGACATTTGTCCCGAAGGTTGAGATTCCTGCTAACGCTGGGACAGGTGCACCCGCAGTGGACATTCCTGCACATTATGTATCACAATTTGTTCACGTCCCGCTTTCGCGACAGGAAGTGAACACTATTAGACAATCAATTCCTGATATTAGGAAAAATCCGACAGGATTCTACAAAGAGATAGAGTCCGTTTTACAGTTCTCTGTGTTCACCCTAAGTGATATTGACTTGCTATTCCCTGTACTCCTGCCCGTAGATTTATGGAAGCAGGTTCGAGCAATAGACAATGTGCCTGGGTTGGGAGATACGTGGGCTAACATAACTAGGTTTGATGGGGAAAGACCAGCTGGTGAGAAACCACCTCAGGTAATACTCACTTTGCCTGATAGAATTGTTACAAAATTGAAAATCATAATTCCTGAGAAAAGAATTATTTGGGACAAGCTTACGGCCTGTGTTCAAGGAAAATCTGAAGGTGCCACCGAATTCTTTAATCGATTCGAACAGGTATTCTCTGACTTCAGTGGACAGGACTTGGGCACAGAGTCTGGGAAAAGGTTGTTTGTGGACAAATTTGTGTGTGGATTACTGCCTGACATCCAGTCACAGATTATGTCCTCTGAGAGCGCTTGGCAGGCAAAATCCCAATCTGAAGTTTTGCACATGGCTCAGTATTATGAGATCCGTGTTAATAATGAAAAAGAGAGAATAGAGAAGAGACAAGGAGATTTGAAAGACTAAAGTATTGTTACAGCAAATTGTTAGAAATCCCACGCATTGGCGTGCACAGTCCCCCGTCCTTCGACAGAGGTCAAACAACACATTTGGGAGTATGGGTAGACGACCTAGAGGTCGCCCCGGAGTGGGGGGCCCTGATAGAGGTCAGTTCTCACAAGATCCTCAGCAACCTTTTTCACGGGATAATCAGACTTTGAGTGTGGACACAAGAAACATATTTGATCACCCTTCTGCTGCCTACCTTTCTGAAGAGCTTCCTTTCGACGACATCTTGTTTCGTTAGGATTGCCCGAAGCAGGGTTTGGAACCTTCACCTATTCCCGTTAGTCAAAAAGGTCCCTACATTGAACTGTTAGTGGGGAATAGGAAACATCAGTTCTTGATAGACACTGGAGCACAGAAGTGCTCCATTGATCATTCTCGGGTTCCAAACATTCCACTGTCAGGGCAAACTAATGTTTCTGTAGGGTTTTCTGTCATACCAGTTGCTTGTCCGGTTTCTTCGCCGGTGCCTGTTTCTTTGGGTCCCTTTACGGACCATTGTCCATTCCTCTTGACTTCGAACTGTGGAGAGAATTTGCTGGGGTTAAATCTGTTGAAGAAACTAAATGCAGTAATTCATTGTTCCTCTGACAGAGTACGACTGACGATTTCACCACAGCAACTTCCCAGTTCTCAGTTTTTGACTCGACCATTGCCTCCTGAGTTTAGCGTTGTCCCGGAATGCTTGTGGGCGGTTGACGACAATGATGTCGGGGTATTACAGGTTGAACCCGTTAAAATAGTTTTGAAACATGGAGTTAAACTACCACGCATTCCGCAATATAAAATATCAGTTGAGGGCGAGCGTGCTTTGAAGTGCATTGTTTCCGATTTTGTGCTTCGAGGAGTGATCGAAGAGATTGCAGGTAGTTTATGTGACAGCCCGATTTTACCCATGTACAAGAAATGCGACAATGCAATCCCATTCCGTTTCATAATTGATCTAAGCGCTATTAATAAAGTTGTCGCCCCACAATTTCCAATTGTGCCTGATGTGACAACAATACTTACGATGATCCCTGCTACAGCTACTCACTTTAGTGTTGTGGATCTGAAGAATGCTTTCTTCAGTATTCCTATACACAAGGATAGTAGATATTTGTTCGCGTTCACCTTGGGGGGACGTTCGTTCACAGTTACTCGTGCACCTCAAGGTTATACTGAAAGTCCAAGCATTAATAGTAGGGCTTTGAAAGAGCAGCTTGACACCCTTGAATTGCCATCTACTTGTACACTGCTTCAGTATGTCGATGACTTGCTTTTAGCTGCAGATTCTGAAAGTGCTTGTAAAGAAGGCACAGTATTGTTGCTTATTTATTTGGCTGAACATGGTCATAAATCTTCGCTTAAGAAATTTCAATATTGTTGTCAGGAGGTTGCCTATTTAGGCTATCTCCTGTCAAAGGAGGGGAGAAGATTGACACCTGAAAGAATAAAACACATTTCTGGCATGTCTGTTCCAAAGACACAGAAGGAAGTCAGTGCCTTAATAGGTATGGCTTCTTACTGTAGGCTGTGGATCCCGAACTCATTGAGAGTTTTGTTCTTGCAAGGAAAATTTTGGAAAAAAAAAAGGGGATTCTGCTGGCTAGGGTTGGGGAAGGACTAAGAAGTTGCGCGACCGTAGTGTCGCCAGCAACGAACATTGGGGTCGTCAATGAAAAAAACTACGATGCCTGCCACCTCCACCGCTACTGCTCGTATTGGACTTGTAAATAAGGGGGTGACCAACTTGGACAATGAACAATGTGCCTGGGCCCCGAAACCGTATTGCTGTGTTGTGATGATAGTAATTGGAATTACTTTGAAGAAATGTATCCTCTAGAGCCACTTTTGCCAATTGAAATTGTACCTACCGCTCTGACTCCCTCTGTACACCTTCATACTTTGCCACCTAGGGACTCCCAGCATAGACGAAAGTATCACAATAACACTTTAATGATAATAATGAATTCAACGCATGCCATTTTTAATAAGAGTAACTGCTGGATCTGCACCCATTTACCGCAACATGGGAACAAGGGGCTAGGATGGTATATTCACCCTTTACCTTTAACAACTGCTTGCTATGCCTCTCTTAGAGCACTATTCTTTGGCCGTTGGAATGACAGCATCTCAGGGAACTTTGATGGAACTAATTTAAATGATTTTGAGAAACGTGAATTGACTCCCCTGGGATGCTCGCTTTTTGCAAATAGAGGTAAGCCTAATGTTGCTTCTATTAGGCCATCTGATAAACTGTCTCTTCCTTTCCAAACTCTAATTTCCTTTAAAATGGCTCTGATAGGCAATAAGGACGCCGTGCCTCCTTCCTACTCCATTAACCATAGCCCCGATTCAGTTCCCTTCTGTGTACAAAGGAATGGTACCCGGTCAATGGGAGATTTTGAAGGTTGTGTGAACATTGTAAATTTGACCGGAGAGAACAGGCCTCTGTATGTAGGGGTGCCTGTCTATTTTGTTTGCGGTAGTACAGCATTTCCCTGGTTGCCCAAGGATTGGCAGGGAAACTGTTATTTAGGAATCCTGTTACCTGGGGTATTCATAGCTAGCACATTGGAAGTTTCTAAGGCTCGCCCACGGCGGAACGAGAATGGAGATACCCCTGGGCAAATATTGGGAGATATAACAAAATCAGTTGTACCATTTTGGGGACAGATAGCAAATTCTGAAAATATTAGGGGGCTAGCAAGAGTACTGGAGAGAACCATCAACCGGACCACGGATATACTCTATAATATGACACTGGAACAGAAAGCAATAAGATTGGTAGCGCTCCAAAACCGGATGGCATTAGATGTCATTCTGGCAGAATGTGGTGGAGTATATAAATTAGTGGGGTCCGCTTGTTGTGTTTTCGTACCAGATTCCTCCCCGACAATTTTCAAAGCAATACAGAACTTGCACGTCCTTAGTTCAGAAGTGCATGTTCCTGTGGGAGATTGGAGTATTAGTGCTTGGTTCTGGGATTCCCTACGATCCTTGGGTTGGAAGGTGCCTTCTGTCATACTGGTTATTTTGGGAATTCTGCTATTCCTTTGTTGCTGTATCCAATGTCTACCTAGTATATGTGCAATGCTAGGGGGATGTTGCGCTCAGGCTGTGAGCACGATAGGACATAAGGTGTATGCTCCAGATACAGCATCTAAAGAGTTTGTGTTGCAAGAGGTTCTGGTGAACGACCTAATGGCTATAGATATTACAGATAACGATTCAGGATGTATGGACGACAATGCATGGAGTTATTTACAAAGACATTAGAAATAGTATTAGCACTTGGCATAGGCCAAAAGGAGGGTTTGTCGGAATAGAAATAATATTATGCCTCCTATTGTAATAGTCGTATGTGTATTGGCCTACGCCAAGTTGTCTAAACATCATGCGCGAACAAACTCCACGACAAGGTCTTGACCTTAGAGAAATCAATGTAAGCCGCCATCTTGGATTAAGCCGCCATTTTAGGTTCTCTTGTTATGCAGAAGTCACCCTGAACATCAAAATGGAAGCCAAATGACATTCTGAATAAGATTCTGGCCGTTGTGACCTCCGTACCGCTGAAAAATTAATATGCCTGCAGGCCACTTGTCGGGGTCGCGAACAGAGACCTTGTCCTACTGTTGACCTATATGTAAATGTACTATTTATATCAGCGAAACTAATTGAAATGCATATATTAAAGGTTGACCTGGCAAGGAACCCTAAGACCAGAATTGTATTTCGCAGAATGGTTAACACGCAAGAGGGTTGGCCAAGGGCTGGACAAATTGTATAAAAAGCCCAGGTATTCCAATGTGCGCTCTCTCACTAACACATCGAACCCTCGTTGAAGTACATTATGTTATACTGAGAGCCGAATAGCTATCCGTTTGTCAATTGACTTGGTAACTGTTGTAGCTTGAAATAAAGCACTTGTATGTTTCTTTGTAACCTGTGTTGGTGTGTTTCTTTTTGGGCTTCCCGGCCTCATATTATTTTTCTGTTTTCACAGAGGGACCCATCTCACCTGTATCTTCTTTACTTGGAAGCTTAATTATTTCGGGCATTCTCCTCAGGAAACCTTGCGTCCTTCCAGCTAGACGGCGCAGAGTAAAGTATTATCTGAGAATCTCGAGTTTACTAAATCGACTGACATTTCATTTAACCATCCTATCCGCTACCACTTGAACCCGAGGGGGCTCTTTACGATGAGATGGTGCTCTTATGGGAAGGATGGGGATGCAGAAATTACTCAAACATCAATAATAAGGTTGACTTAAGAAGTTGGCAAGGTGTACACTGTTTTATTAACAATTATCTAAAACAGGGGGTACAACAGACATTGACGAACGTCTCATAGCAAAATCTCAATGGTTTACATAAAAAACATTCTTTTATACTAAAAATGTGTCATCATTGCCATCATACTACGTGGGAAACTGTAAAAATGTATGTGGTGCTGTGGTTGGGTAACAGGAAACATCTACATATACTTTCTATGGGGGTTGAGATTATGACTGGGTCTCTACTGTGAGGTGGGCAACTAAGCCCTCCTCTAGTGCAAGTCATCTTCACTGTCACAAAATACAGGATATGATATGATAGTTTATTTATATAGCGCCTATACACAATATGTTTCAAAGCGCTTCAAGGCAAGGGAGGGAACACGGGAAAATTCAATGACATTCTTACAGGCCATGAACAGTAAGGATGTGAAATTAACTATCGTACTCGGCCTGATGACATTTCAGCAAGAGCTAAAACATAGATAAGGAAGGGAGGGGGAGAGTGGGAAGGAAATGGAAACAGACAGGCGACTACCATGCTAGCCCTGACAACATTTCTGGTAGAGCCAGAGAAAAACAAGAGGTGACAGAGAGAGGTGCAGAAAGGTAGGGGAGGAACAAAACAAGCGACTATCATACTAGGCCTGACGACATTTCAGATAGTGCTGGAGGGGGAGTGGGGAGGAAAAAACCAGTAAGGGGAGGAGGGAGGAGACAGACAAGGTTGCTATCATACTAGGTCCAAGGACAATTCTGATAGAGTAAGTGCATAGAAGAAAGTAAAGTGAGGAGATAGGAAAAGAGACAAGGGAAAGGAGGAGAGAACTGAATTAGTAGTCAAAAGAGTGGAGAAGCAAGGGGAGAGTGAATACAATGCAGAAGTCAGTAGTAACACATAATATTGCAAGCCAGGATACAAGATGAAGAGAGGAACAGCATGATTCAGGGCCACCATGAGTACAAGATGCAAAGGAAGTCCAGCATGAGAGTTAAGAAAGGGTGACGCACCGTGAATGAATGAAGTCCATAAAAGTCGAATCCAGCATTTGCCACAAGACGGTGATGGTGAAACCAGAATTTATCAGGACAGACTCCTGCAGAAGTAGGCTTGAGGGGGGTGAGGAGGGAGCAGGGTAGAAGAATCAAGCAAAGCAGGCAACACCTGTGTGCGAGAATGGTGGGGGCACAAGGGAACATCACAGGGAGGACCAGAGGGGGCGGGGATGGCCTGTGGCGACAGAGGGAGTAACACATTTTGGTGCATGCTTACTTGGTGGATGATCTACTGGGTCTCAAACTATAGGGCTCTTTGATACGTGGCCCTCTACAATTGGTTGGCACACTTGTACCCTTCTGGATTATTCCACACGCTAGCAGTGCAAAAGCTGGTACTCCAGGTGCTGGTGGGTTGGTCTTGACCATACCTCCCCACCCAATTAGGCCAATATCTATGAGCACTCTTACTTTCTGTCATCAACTAGCCTTTGAACATGGCCTTGTAGGCTTCACAACTAATGGGAATATTATGGAGTGTGTGCATGCATTTATCTTCTGGTCTCTGCAGAGTCTGCTTAAGTCTATTTCCATCCAGGTCACATGACTGAAGACCATGTTTCGAGCTTCTTAATACAACTTGGCACTCACTGTCTCTCAGCTGCATCTTGGCAGGAGCTTGTCTCATCTCTTGTATTAATTGTAACCTTTGAATAGACAACCAGTTCTCGGCTGAAGTGGCCTTCTTGACACTGGCCAAACAAGCCTCTTTGATTCTTTCTTGCTCATTGGCTAGTGTTTGTTAACTGTCACACACTTTCAGGCTTCCTGCTCATGAGATCCCAGTTTGCTAAAATACGATGTGGAACATCCAGATTTCCTATGCTTATATATTCCTTGGCGGCACTGCCTGCAATCTATATACTCCACACAGGTAGCTTTTATGATCACTTAGTCTACTTGTGTTGCTGTCTCTATACAATTATAAAACGGTAATGCCGTTTCTTCTGTGTTCTTCACACGTGTAATCTTCATTTTACATGTAACAGGTTATTTGATTCTTTACTTCGTCACTGGATTCTGTATTTTCTCTTTACGTTCTCCACTATTATCTCTTCTCAGTGTGACACGTTACATCATGTGACATCACCAGTCTGCTCTTTCATTCATTTTCTCCCGCTCTTCAGGGATATTTCCTAAGAGGCTGTCAGGTCTTCGTGGATACATAAAGAATGGCTTTCTCAACGGGTACTTTGGTTCAAAGGCTGCTCGTGTTATTGCCATCATTACAGGTGTCGCCTTTGTCACTATCTCTGGTTCACAACATATAGGCAGGTTAGGGGCGGGGCTTCTAGTGGAGGCTTTTGGCTCCTCCTCTACAGTCTGATGTGATGATTGCCTGCTGGTGTACTGTGGGGTTACTCCCCTGGTGGTTTAGTGGGTAGTCTATAACCCAGGGTTGTTGACTTGGCTGGTACTCTTTTGTTCTTGCAGCATGTGCTCAGCAGGTGTGCATTCCATCCCCAATGCACTTAGTGTTTAGCATTGTGAAAAACAGAGGCAATTTACAACCTTTCAGATCCACACACACGCGCTAAATGCGTAGTAAAAAATAATAGTGGGTGGATAACAGAAATAGCAGAGTTTATTGGAAATTACTGGCAATCTGTTCAGGGAATATTACACAAAGACGGGTTGATTTGGGTGGGTCAAATATTGCTCTTGTCATGTTCGTTCCTTTTTTTGTATGTAATGTGCCCGTGTTCACTTGGATTATACGCTCAACAACAAAAACAAACATAAACGCACCTGCCGCGCAACATTTCACAGGGCTCAGTTTACTGCTGTGTCTATGCAGTTTACAAAATTACTGGAACATAACTCAAAAATGCGATTTTACACACTTGTCTTAATGTTCACCACCAGCACATATTTAATCCAGCTGAGAGTGAGGAGAACCAGTGAGGGTGATAGGATCATAAGCCATCTGTCCAGAAGATCCTTACAGTGCACTTGGGAGTTATTTTGTTGGCAAGGAAGGTTTCTTTGTGAACTTTAATATAAGCCGGGCAAGCTCTCTCTTCACCCGGGATTTTATTGTGAGACGCTGCCCTTGTCCTGTGCCGCCAGAACTCCTGGAACCTAATTATGAAAGCAATGCTTCTCGAGTTCTGCAGAATTATTGAGTCAGTCGGTAACAGTGTTGCTGTGGTGTGCACTTGCTGTATTCCTTCTCCGTTTCTTCATGCACGCACGTCGCCTCTTCAATGTGCCGTTACAGCAGGCGCTTGATCTCCATCGTGCATGAGGGGAACACGTGCCATGTGGGGCAGCTCTGGGAGCGGGCTTGTACTGGCGTTCGTGCCTCTTCACTGCCGCTTTGGTGGGTTGCCAAGGGCTCTCACCTTCCCGGAGTTAGTGTGGCGGATGTTGCTCCAGCCTTCTCATGTCGGTTTGCTGATGGGGTCTCTAGTGGTGCCCCGAGGCTGTAAGCTGATGAGTGCCAGCGTCAGGGGAGTTGCTAGGTCTGGAAAAGGCCTGGGGCTAAGCTGATGTTGGAACTTTTGGGACTGGGGGCTAGCTAGTCTTTTGGCTGTAGCTCCTGAGATTCTATCCGGGGCTACAACCAAAAGATCAGGGGCTACAGCCCCCTTAGCCCCCCCCCTAGCAACGCCCCTGGCCAGCGTGGTCCGGATTCGGGAGTGGGATTGATCAATTCATCGCCAGTTGTTGCTGTGGGATTGGGTTTCTGCTCACTGGAGTCCCTATGCTCGGGTCCCTGCACACCATACACATAGATATGCAGAGACAAGGAGATTTCCACCAATCTTTATTTCCCTCTCCAGCATTCTATTCCCGGGCTCTACTAGCCCCCCCTCTTCCTCCCTCCTCCCCTCTGTTGGGGGTCTCTGGGTGCCCCCACTGCGTGCTCGCGAGCCCATCCGCACACAGACTCGACTCGGACACGTCTGTACGCTTCGGGCTCCCCGGTCGCTCTGACGCGGCCGGGAACGCCCCGTTTATTTAAGGCGCACGCGGCGACGTGCAACGTCACGCCGCCGCGTGCGTATCCCCTCACGGGGCAACGCCACACTCCTCCTTTTTCCGGGAGGAACAATAACAAACAGACACGTCAAACATATCACTGCACACCATGTCCTTTGTGAACTTACAAGACCCATGCCCCCTTTTATTATCAGCCTCCCAGATCCCCTTCACTCCGGAACACAGTCAATCGGCCCCAGCACGTAGTCTCCGAGGTAGGCAGGTCTCCCTCGCCCAGCCCTCTGGGGGTACCTCCCACCTACCTCAGCCGCCGGACTCCCCGCCGCTCCAGTGTCTCGTTCTGGTGACCCCAAGAATTCCCCCCGGGGGGTATCTTCATCCGGGAGGACAGTCTCATCCAGGTCAGGCGGGAGTTCAGTCCGAGAGTCCCCCAGTTTCTTGAAGAAACTCACATTTCTGGTGACGGCCGACTTCCCGTCCGAGGCCGTCACCATCGATCCCTTCACTGCCACTACGTCCAGCGGCTCGGGCTCATATGGAAGCGAGAGTTTCCCATGGGGATGCCGATTCCTAATCAGCACTTCGTCGCCCGGTTCCAGCCGCTGCGGACGAAGACCCCGCCGTAGATTTTCCTGATGTGTCCTGGCCTGTCGCTCCGCTTCCACCCGTTGGTCGTCTATTACGCCGGGTACCTTTTCCTGCACCTCCGGGAGGAGACCTCGGGGGCACCTACGGAATAGAGCCTCAGCCGGGGCCACCCCAGTCGAGGCGTGTGGGGTGGTGCGGTACACTCTTAGGAACTGGTACAGCGCCCGCTGGAGAGGCTGGCCTTGTCCCTGGGCTATCCGGAACGTTTTGTTTAATGTCCTCATCAGCCTCTCTGCATCCCCGTTCGCGCGGGGCCACAACGGGGACACCTTCCGGTGGGCCACTCCACAGCTCTCGAGAAACTCCGAGAACCTCGCGCTTTGGAATGGGGATCCATTGTCCGAGCACAGGGTCACGGGAAACCCATGGGTGGCAAAGATTTTCTCCACAGCGCCCACCACGTGCTCAAACGCCACCGACTCGACGAATTCCACCTCCGGGTATCGCGAGTACTCATCGACGATGGCTAGGAAGTGAGTACCCACGGCCGTGGATCCGAAGTCCGCATGTACGACCTCCCACGGGCGGGTCCCCCGTGGCATCACTTCAATTTCGGGCTCCCGCTGTACTGGGGAAGCCGCCTGGCACCATACGCAGGCCGCTACAAAGTCGTCCACTTTTCTCTCCAGCTCGGGGAACCACACCTTCAGCCTCAGCCTCGCCTTCGTTTTGGCGGCCCCTTGGTGTCCCTGGTGTGCCAGGTTGATGACTTCGTGGACCTTGGCGCCCGGCACCACCAGGCGATCACCCCGCAGCAGCAGGCCCGACTCCGTGAAGGACAGTTCATCCTTCACCTTCCACAGTTGCTCGAGGGTCACCTTGGCTTCTTGAGTGCGCCCTGCCACCAACTCCAGCACGGCCTTCCAGGACCCCGACTGCATCGAGCTCCTCAGGATGCGGAAGCATTCATCATTGGCTGCCGCGCTCTCCAGCTCGGGTAGCGGCATTGCATTGGGAGTGGCGCTCTCGACCACCATGCTGACGTGATCATCGGCTTCCTCTGCACACGACTCTTGTGCGGGTCCGCCCCTGCCCACCGGATGCCTGGACAGGTAGTCAGCCGCATTATTGGCCCCCGGCCTGTAGATTAAGGTGACGCCATATTCCAGGAGGGCCAGCATCCATCGCTCGATCCTGGCTGGTGGTTTGGAGGAGGATCCGGCCATGATCGGAATCAGTGGTTTGTGGTCTGTTACCACTGTCACGGGTCTCCCCAGTACATAGAGCCGAAAATGCCGGCAGCCCCACAGAACCGCCAGGGCCTCCCGTTCAATCTGTGAGTACCTCTGCTCGGTCTCGGAGAGGGCCTTGCTCGCATATGCCACGGGCCTTATTCCCCCATCTCTGCCCACCTGGGTGAGGACCGCCCCGAGGCCAAACGGGCTGGCGTCCACCACAATCTCCGACTCCAGGGCGGGGTCAAAGAAAGCCACGGTGTCATCTGCTGTCAGGGCACCCTTGATGTCCTCGAATGCCGACTGTTCTAACGGGCCCCACTGCCAGATGGTATCCTTTTTCGTCAGGGCCCTCAGAGGTTCCGACCTCGAGGCGAGATTCTTGATGAAGCGCCCACAGTACGTCACCATTCCCAGGAAGCTCCGCACCTCCGATGCGGACTCAGGTGGGCGTGCCGTCTTGATGTCTTGGACCTTCTTGGGGTCAGGAGATACCCCGCCCTCCTTGAAGATGAAACCAAAAAACTCAATGGTCGGGCGGAGGAACTCACACTTGTCCTTGTGGAGGGTGAGCCCCAGCGACTGCAGCCTCTCGAGGGTCTTGGCTAGGCGTTTCAAGTGGTCTGGTTCGGTCCTCGCAAAGACCAGAATGTCGTCGCTAATGTTCAGGACGCCCTCCAGGTCTGCGAGAGCGCCTCGGATTAGGTTCTGAAATACCTCGGCAGCAGATGACACTCCGAAGCTCAGACGCTTGTATCTATAGAGTCCCATGTGGGTGGTGAAGGTCGTTATATAACGGGACTCGGGGTGGAGAACAACTTGGTGATACCCAGCTCGTAAGTCCAACTTCGAGAAGAACCGGGCCCCTTGCACCTCAGCAATGATGTCATCGATTGTCGGGGTCAGGTGTCGTTCTCTCCTGATGGCCTTGTTGGGCAATCGCATGTCCACACAGATTCGGACGGAGTCCGGTTGTTTCGGTTTCCTCGCTACGACAATGGGGGATACCCATGGTGTGGGGCCCTCCACCTTTTCAATTACGTCCAGGTTCACCAGGTTATCGAGTTCCTTGTCCACCTGGTCCCTTAGATGAAATGGAATTCGCCTGTGCTTCAGGGCTATGGGCTGTACCGACTCGTCAATGTGGAGCCTCACGGGGTCGCCGTTCATCCTCCCGATCCCTTTGAAGATGTCAGCATACTTGTCCAGCAGGTCGTTGATGTCCTCCAAGTATACTGAATAGGCGAAGCTGACTATGCCAAGGGCCTCCGCTGCCGCACAGCTGAGTAGGGTGTTGCTGCTCACCGGGGTCACATAGAAGCGGGCCCTGATCTTCGACCCGTCGTGTTCCACCTTGGCGACGAACGCCCCGTCGAGTGGCAGGGGCTCCCGCCCACCAAATGCGAAGATGCGGGCTCTTGGCGTCGCCAGCCTCGGGGTTGGGTTGAGCGCAGCGTAATGTCCTCTCGCCATGACATTGACAGAGGCTCCCGTGTCGACTAGCACTGGGACCGGCGAGGAGTTTACCTCCACGACACATCTCGGCTGTCTTCTGCTCCTTCCCTTGAGGACCTCCATGCTGGAGACGAAGAAGATGTTCTCCTCATCCTCCTCCTCCACTTCTTCCGCCGGCGCCTCCTCTGGTTCCCCTTGTTCCACCTGAGCTACATTCGGCGGGCGGTATTGCCGCGGGGCCCATAGACGGGGCTGTCCTCTCGGAATAAGTACAGGCAGAGTCGCCCTGCACACCCTCGAGAAGTGGTCAGGCACACCACAGCGTCCGCAAATCTTTCCTTTTGCCATGCACTCCGATGAGTGGGGGAGGTCATATCCGCACTTCTGGCACGACTCTACCGGCTTCCCCGCTCTGTCTCTGGGGGGTATGCCGGGTTTTCGCACTCCTCTGCCGCCCCGCCAGACAGCGCACACCTCCTCCGGTCTCGCAGCGCGGGATCCGGCCTCCATTTTGTTGGCTCGAGCCTCCGCCACCTCATGGCACCTCCCGAGCTCCAGGATCCTGGGCAGAGTGAGTCCGGGCTCTCTTAGGACTTGTCGCCTCAGCTTGCCTGATGAGCATGCCTGGATCAACATGGTCCTTATCATGTCCTCCGCATCCCCCCACGCACACCCTTGTGACAGGCGGCGCAGGCGGCCATAGAAGGTGTCAAGCGTCTCCTCTTCCTTCTGCTTGGCCGACAGCATGACGAACCTTTCAAAGTCCACGTTGGCAAGGGGGATGAAGTGCGCGAGGAGGGCGGCTTTGGCTTGATCATAGGAGTTGTCCGTTGGAGTTAGTGATTCAAAGATCTCCTGCACGGTCGCTCCTGCGGAGTACAGCATCGTGGCCACCTTGCTGTCATTGTCCGTGACCTGGGCGGCCCGAAAGTACATGTCCAGCCGTCCAATCCACCTCCTCCATTGGGGCCCCAGGCTGGAGGGGGGGCCCGTAGCATCAAACTCCGGAATCGGTTGTAGGGCCGCTTGCGCCCTTGCTTGGGCCATGGCCAGGGGTGGTGGTTGGATCGGAGGGGGAGCGGCACCCACCGGTTGTGCAGGCAGTCCAGACGTCGTCGGACGCGGGATTTGCTGTGGGGGTATCTGCTGGAACAGGTCTGCTAGGCCTTCATCCTGCGAATCCTCCGAGGCCGTGGCAGTCGCACCCTCAAGGGCACCCGGATCACTCATAGGCGCAAGCGCACAGGCACCCTTGTTCCACTCCTAAGGGCCGCAACTTGCACCTTTCCCCATACTGCCACCACCCACGTGATGATGAAAGGGTTGAAGAATAGTACCTCGAGGCGCCTTGTGTCCACGTGGGCCGCAGAAACTGGAGCGTCATCCCCCACGTGATGATGATGAAGGGGTTGAAGAGGGTCCTGAAAAGGATCCGTAGATAAATGTCCCCAAAAATTGAGCTTTTAAAAGGAATGGGCTGAGAAGGCCCAGCCACCTCAGTCCATCTTCCAGCTACAACACGACGTCATCGCCTGAAAATTTGCCAAAATGTCAAAACTCTGGCATGGGCCTGCGGGTTGTACTGCCCGCAGTCAGTAAATCCAAAAATTAGGTTTGGATGGCCTTCCTGCTCCAAACCGGAGCTGTTGGAAGATCCTCCACCTCGTGGGCAAGATGGTCGCCAGCCGCGTGTGGTCCGCGGCCTCGGCGTGATGTGAAACATCCGCGGATGTTTCACTCGTAATGTGAAAAATTGTCCGGGATCGCCCTCACCGCCGGGCCCGGGCATCCGACACTCGTCGCCACTGTTGGGGGTCTCTGGGTGCCCCCACTGCGTGCTCGCGAGCCCATCCGCACACAGACTCGACTCGGACACGTCTGTACGCTTCGGGCTCCCCGGTCGCTCTGACGCGGCCGGGAACGCCCCGTTTATTTAAGGCGCACGCGGCGACGTGCAACGTCACGCCGCCGCGTGCGTATCCCCTCACGGGGCAACGCCACACCCTCGTCCCTGGCTTCCCTCTTCATCCCTTAAAGTGGTTCTCCCCTTAAGACGGGCTGTTCATGATTTACGTCACAACAGTGCTTTCAATTCACCGGGAGCGTTCCTAATCCTCCAGTCACTCAGATGGTAGAACAACGCTAGATGTACGTATTTTAGAAGTCGAATCTAAATCTATAGAAAAGAACTAGAAAATAACTGACCTGGTTTACATATGCTGGTTGAAACACCCAAAGGTTTCCCAAGTTGTGTGGCCATGTGCAATCCATCCCAGAATGCAGCTGTGCTACTATTCTAGGTGGCTACAAGGTCTTGCCTCGGTCTCCCATAATGGTAGCTTTCTACTAACCTAATATGTTTACTGTTTTAAAATCAAATCCACCCAGTCCACGTGGTAAGAGTGCTGCTAAGGTTACCTTAAGTAAGCACGTGCCGCTGTCTCAACTGTCATGCAATCACAGAATTACTGAATCAATTTCATATGATGTATTTATGTCCGAATGCAAAAACATGTTTCTGCCATGTTAGTCCAGTTTTAGAGAAAATCACAAAAACCGTTTTATATTAAGAAAATATGATGAGATGCAACCATTCATTAGATTGAAAAGTCACATATATCTTAATCAAATGGTAAAAAGCAAAGTGAGGGACATGTAACCAATTGATGGGGTCATTTTACGAGGGCTGTGAGGCAACAACGCGAGGTGTAAAACCAATGTACACCTCTCGTTTATGCTCCTGCCGATAATTGTTGAAGGTGCAAGACTGCGTCCATCTTATGCTTCAAAAACGATTTGTAAACACAAGGCGTATGCATCAGCTGGTGTGTACTCCTCTCATAATTATGCCTTAGAATTATGCTTTATATTTACAGTTCATCCATTAACTGAATGAACTTACATCCAACTTTGCAGCCACTTTACGCCTTCAAATTGCACCTGCTCCAGATCTGTTCAAAATTGAAGAAGTGGCCATAAATACAGGTGGCCTGAATCACATTAATAAGCCATCCCAACTGAAAATACAGGCTACACAGGAGGAAAACATCAATTTAAAGGGGTGGGGTAGCAAATAAAAGGAGGGGAACAAATGACACTTTTGCAGCAAAATGGAGAGCAGGACCTTATGTTATGCAACTCAGTATGCACTGCACACGCTGGCAGAGGCACATAGGGGAAACCAGCAACCAGGGGCGGACTGGGGCCTACAATTGACTCGCGCACTAGCGAAACAGTGGTCCTCAGGTGCATATGGCAATTCATTCCTTTCATGATGGTCTTTTTTGGGTAAAATGTGTTGCAAATTATGCATCTTAAAGAATAATTGTTCATAAGCACTACTACTGACTACACAGTGAATTAACTCACCAAATTGGCCCCCTTCGACCAATAATACTAGCCCACTCTAGCAAGTTGGGCATGAAATTCGGCCATTGCCTATTACCCTAACGGCCAGTCTGAGCCTGCAAGAGACCACATTAGGTTCCCCATCAGGGTGTGCCCAGTCCCTGCATCAGGCAGCCCATCAGGCTGTGGCCCAGATCGCCCCTCAGGCAGCCCATTTGCCTGTGATCCAGCCCCCCTCTAAGTAGCCCATATGCTTGTGCCTCGTCATCAGCCTGTGCACCAGTACCCCTCAGAAAAGCCCATCAGCCTGTGTCTCAGTCCCCCCATCCAGCAGCACATCAGGCTGTACCCTGCCCCCTCAAACAACCCATCAGTCGGTCCCGGACCCCTCTCTGGCAGTCCATAGTCTGTACTCCATCCTCCCCAGCATGTAGCTCATTAGCTCACACCACAGCCCCCCACGCCCCTCAATTAGCCCATCAGGCTGTACCCCAGCCACCCCCACAGCGGCGGCAGGCCAGGAGGAGAAATATGAAAGCCTCAAAGCCTTATGCCCTACACACACAGAGTGTACAGGCCCAGGATGTCCCACCATGACATCACAGATCAGCACGTCCTCACCATCTACCATCTTGACAGGGGCACATCTACAGCTTCCTGTCAGAAATCAAGTGCTATATACAGGAAGTCAGGCATTTTGTCTGTCAGTAAACAACAGCAGGAAAGAGAGACAGAGGCGTCAAGGCTATGGGAAAAAGGGTGGATCAGTAGAAGCACTCCCTAATATTGTATATTTAGAAATTAGTTTAATCAATGGTGTAAAGTAATATCAATACTTTTTTTGAGGTGCGGGGGAGGAAACGTGAACCTGGCACAGGATCACTGCAACAGTATATGTAGAGGAAAAACCAGGATCCAAAAGTAGGAACCCTCCCGTCCCCTGCACTCTATCATAAATCCATCAAAAGATGGTTCAACAAACTTTCAAAAGCATTAGTAATAGTTAAACAATAGTTTTCAAATTAGATAGATAATAAAGATAAACATTCAATGATTTCATAAATTTAATTTAATTTATTATTAATGTGTTACAGCTTATTATAAGCTTTTCACATGACATAAGAAATTACATTCAGCAAAAGAAAAACAATTGATCATACAAATAAATACTAGCATATTAAATAAATAAAGAAAAGGAAATAATAACACAAGGAACAAAATAAGCAGAGTAAACAAAAAAAAGGAGAAGAAGAAAAAAGAATTGAACATAAAAAGAGAAATGAGTTACATTCAGAGTTCAAAGTTAAAAAAATGTACGGATGTGTTCGTAATCCACCAGTGGATGAATATTAATTCTTTTACATATTAAAGACTACAAGTCCAAATAGTAATTGCTGGTGGGAAAATTATAGAGTTTTTTCCTGATAAAAACTTTCTCATAGTAAAACAGAAGGAGAGCATCCATGAGTTGACAGTTCGCTATATGTTTATGCCCAATAATTTCTCGACAGTCATCCAGACATTATACATGGCAATGTATAATTTCATTCCGTTTCCCTTTGCGTTAACGGCTCTTTGCCAGAATTCATTACTGCCAACATGTTCCATGTTATGGACAAAATCTGTATAAAATGATGTGTAGACCTTTATCATAGCGACACATCTGGTAAGAACATGTTTGCCCGTTTCTGATTTCATTCTGTCCTTACACAACCTGCAGAAACGTTCAGGTAAGGGGAGATTATTCTTAATCCCACTTATGGCCAGTACAGGCAACTGATCGATCCTTAACAAAAGGATAAATCATCGTAGCCGTGGCGAAGGGCATAGATTCAGATATGGCAATGGCTTCTTGAGAGTGTAATTCATGAATTGCACAAATTTATAGCGCTTTAGGTTTTCCAAGTGTGCAAAATTGCTAATCCAATCGTGCAATTCAGATTTCTTGGCTAACGCTCTCAACACAGGAGTGGAGACCTCTTGTTGTTTTTGGATCCAGCCGATCTCTTCAAGATATTTGACGATGTTCTTTTTCATAAAAGGATATGAGGATGCTTTGTTAATTTCGCAATGAATCGCCACTAACAATAAATTGGCTGTGTCCGGTGTTGCTTTTAGGTATAATTCGGCTCTCTTCCTGAGTACAAGAGACTTCCAGGAAGTAAGGCCGAGCTCTAATCTAAGGATGGCCATTGGGATACAGCCCGGGAGACCGAGTATTTTTTTCCAAAATTTTCCTTCAAGGATTTGAAGCCAGTCCAGTTCTATCAATTGCAATGCCTCCAGGCCATAGATTATCATTGGTGTTAATACCTGTAGGTATAGTTGGCGTGCTGCCCAGATGGTATAGCCACAGTAAGTTATAGAAAAACGATGAATAAGTGCTGTTACTTGAGCAGCTCTTGTAGTTCTAATTTGTTTACAAATGGTGTAATGCCCCTTGTGCTCAACCTCGACACCCAGATATCTATAATATGGGGTATATTTGATTGCCGTCCCGTATATGTTTAGACCGGTTCTTGCTATCTTCTTGGAACTGAACATTACCATCTGTGTTTTATTTAGATTAATAGCCAACCCATTGGCTTGAGTATAGGACCATAGTGCCTCAGCTGATCTACGAATGCCGCTGATAGTGTGGTCCAAGATGACTAAATCGTCAGCATATGCTAGCACTACACAATGGGTGGATCCAATCTTGGGGGGGCAGTTGTTTTCCAATGATAGTGCTTTAGGTATATCATGGACAAACAGGTTATATAGTATTGGTGCCGTAACACATCCTTGTTTCACGCCACAGTTTTGGTTGACCTTGCTGGTCATATTCCCTTTTGCGTCCAGCTTCAGGGAGACTGTGGTATTGTAGTGCAATAACTTGAGGTAATGTAGTATTTCTTTAGGACATCCCAGTTTTTCGAGTTTGGCCCAAAGTAGTTCCCTGGGGACTAAATCAAAGGCGGACTTGAAATCTATGAACAAGGCATATAGAGGTGGGTTACCTGATGTTCTGGCCTTGTTACAGAGAATATCCATTACTACCAGGTTATGTGTAGTGGAATATCCGCTTCTAAATCCACATTGGAAACAATCAAGGATCTTTTCTCTGTCTGCCCATATTTGGAGTTCCTGAAGAAGATATGCTGCAAATAGCTTGCCCGTGCAGTCCAGCATTGAAAGTAGACGGTAGTTTCCAGGGTCTGAGCGGTCACCTCTCTTATATACAGGGATCAGGATTGCTGTCTGCCAGGATTCGGGGATTTGGCCTTCCTTCAGAATCTTTTCAAAGAGGATCTTAAGTACCTCTGCCCAATATTCCGGGTTGCTCTTTAATACTACATTTGCTAAGCCGTTGGGTCCCGGAGCTCTTGAGGATTTGAGCTTTTTTATCCTGATAATCAGAGATTCGACTGACACTTTGAAAGGGATCAGAGGTGGATCCTGGGGCATCCTCTCCTGTGGCTTTACCTGGTCAGTGCCGTTCCGGGTTTTCAGGAATTCCTCCCATTGGCTGATGCCAATTGAATTGGTTAAGGGGATGCTGGTGTCACCCCGAGCCGTGCTCAGTAGTCCCCATATAGTTCGGGAGTTACCCGTGCATAACGTTTGGACTGTTGTTTGCCATTTGAGCAGTTTTATTGCATAGCGTTTCTGCTTTAGCCATGTTCTGTAGGCATTTTTTAGCTTCTTGCTTAGAGTCAGATAGTTGTACAATGTAGTGGAAGCTTTACGTAATTTCCTCAGGTCAGCTCTTAGAGTTCGTTTGGCATCTCTGATTTCAATATCAAATATATTAGTGGTCTTGGTCTCGGGGGCCCGCATATTTGTTTTAATCGCTGCATAGGTGTTTGAGAATGCTGCGATCCATTCTTCGATCTCCTTGCTGGTCATGGCCAAGAGTTCTGTATGACACAGATTTGGATAGTTGATTGTATGATCTATGGCTCGTTTAATATTGATGTCAGACCATCGTATCTTGGAGAGAGCATGATTCGTCTTCAACTCACCAATAGGTTTATACGATGTAAATTGTGTAATATAATTGAAAGAGAGTGTGAGAGTAGCATGGTCGCTCCAATCATTATCCTTGATCTTCATATCTGTGACCCAGGTGGTCATGGTAGGACTTACGTATATATAGTCCAATGTACTACTGGATATGAAGTTTCTCCATGTTGATTTTCCCGGATAGTCACTGATGGTTCTGCCGTTTAATAGTTCAAAGTTCCATGCTTTAAAGAAATTAAACCATAGTTGTCCCTCCGCATTTACGCTTCCATGTTTCAGTTTGCCTATTTTCTTCAGCAGGGGGTTGTTACTGGTGCTCGGCTCACCAATTAAGTGGCAATTAAAATCACCAACAAAGATAACCATATTTTTCTTCGGCTCCGTCAGCCAATTGATCAACAGATCGTGACAAGCTTCCTGGATAGTCTCGCTCTGAGAAGATTCAAATGGATTGTATATATTAACCAGGAGGACATACTCCGTTTTATCTTCGCCGGTGAGCTCCAGTTCCACTGCCAGTATGAATTCGTCCATTTTCGTATGAATGCGGATAGATCTTAGCGGATGCAGGATGCCAATTAATAGACCTCCATATGGTCTTCCCCTTAGTCCCTTTTTTGCTAATTCCTGGTGTATAGTGTACCCATTTAGCAGGGCTCGGGAGGTAAGCCACGTCTCTTGTAGACATATACAGGTATTGCCCATTAATAAGGGCATTGAGCCATCAGGCGATAATAGATGGCTGAATCCCCGGCAATTCCAAGAAATGATGGTTTGATCTCATCGATTTGCTGTTGTTCCTGGTAGGGACTCTAATAGCCATTTGAGGACCTTCTGTATGTCTACCAACTGTACAGAGTCATCTTTAGGTGGCTGTATTATGGTCCTTTCTTCCATAATTGGATTTGGCATCTGGGTCGGCCACTGTGGATCGGTGATGTTCGGGTCAGCATCTATTTCCAGGTCAGCTTCCCTCAAGTTGGTTTTAAAGTTACGCAGTAGTTCTGCAGTGGCTAGAAATTTGCAGTGAAGGGCCGATGTACTTGAGTTCGTCACTTCTAGTGGTTCAACAAATGCAAAGTCCTCAGATCGTAGCACTCTCAGCTGCGGAATGGTATACAGTCTGGTCATCAATGCTGATCTGGTAATCCAATCGTGGTTACTAGATTGATAGAGATTTTTAATCAGGCAGATTCTTCCGCCTCTAGGTACCATAAAGTTGCCCTTTTCCTCAGCTGGTAATGCTGTTGTTGATTGAGGCTCGTTAATCAAGGGTATTGAGATAGCTTATATATTGTTTGTGTTATTCTGGGATATATTTGCGTCCTGTTCTTTTTCACATAGAGAGGATTCTGGTTCTGGAGCCACTGTTAATTTAGGGGTATTGCATTTGTCATTAATAAGCCAACTAGTGAGCTTTCCTTCTTTTACTGCAATGCGTTTGCGTGCCCGTGCCGCTCTCCGTTTGACTTTTCTCTGTCCTTTTTTGGGAGTGCTGCCTACTGTTGGCCTCAAGATTTCCTCCGCTGTCTCTGCTGTGTCTGGTAATATGATTGTTGCAGTTTGACGCTTTCTTCTTCCAATCGCCTTTTTTGTCAGGCGTCTCTGTTTACGTGAGAGGTAGATTCCCGAGTTATTGGTAATATTTGGGTCCTGGGTCCCAGAGTCAGAACCATCTTGCGTGTTAGTGTTGATGAGTTCCGGCTCGGTCTCCTTAGGGTTGTTTTTCTCAGTGTCGCTTGTTGCGATTGCGAGGGTAACGTCAAGTATCTTCCCGCACATCTTCAATAGGATATTTAATGCAAATTGTAGAGATGCTACAGATGCTTGCAAATCTCCCAGGCTCGTACTGCCTTCTCTGAGGTCACTGTTGTTTTCGGATTCCTGCGAGTCTAAATGGACAGCAAGGTTAGGGGAAGCGGATAATCTATCTATCGCTTCCCGTTGTGAAGTTATCGTCTGGGGTTGGTAACTATTGATTTGATTGCTTGTGCTGCTTCGCGGTAGCGGAGTCATGGCTCTCTGCATAGACAGACAGAGGTCAAGCAATGAGTTGTTATCAATTATACTCTCCCCTAGGCACGCTGAGTTGTTCGTTCTGCTGTGAATACTCGGCTCCTTCTCCCCGCTTAGCGATGGGCTTATGGTATTTGGAGTAGGCGGAGGTGGAAAAAAGTCAGTGATAATTCCTCTTTCCTTCGGAACTGTTTTCATACCCTTACCCTTATTCGGTCCTGTGGTAGAGGTTCTGCCCTTCTGATTCCGAAGGTTGTATCTCGTGGCAGAACACTTCTTGACAGTTAGCATAGTGATACTGCTCCTTCGCTTCCTTGTCGGGTCAGGGTAGAAGGGGAATGTACCGTGGGCAATATGTCCAATAAGGTTGTCTTTAGCTGATATATAATGTTCCCTTGGTTCTTTCAAAAACGTTGGGGAACGCAAACGGGGTATCTTAGGGGTATTTGAGCAAATTCTCAGGTAGTTAGCGCCGTTGCTATGGGGACCCAAATAGAGGTTTCAATCAGTATGCACCACTAATGTGTCCTAGGCTCGGGCAGATGTCCGAAAATTTCCCCAATTCACAGTATATGTGGATGACTAAGGCCTGTGTCTTTAAGTTGCGTCTACCCTAAGCTCTGACTAACATGCCGTTGTTCTAAATACAGGCAAAGCAGGTAGGGGAGCAAGGGGAATATGCAAAGGTTCCCGTTGTGAAGTTGTCGTCTGGTGTACAAGGTTCAGGCGACTGTGCTGGATGCAATGTCAGAACACGTGTGCCAAATGATAGGAAGTAGAGACCACCGGGCAATGGAGAAAACAGGAAAGGTGGGCCCAGGTTCTTTTGACAGTTTGAGGGGGAGGGGGGGGTGCGAGAGGGGCCGAGGGCGAAGAGAATCCCTGTTCAATCCCCCGGAACGCCACTCGCTGTGCTTCACCTTCGCTGGGCACGTCAGCGCAATTTGTAAAAGCTCTGGGAGCTGTCTGAGCCTCAGGTCAGCTAGGCTCAGCTCCGCTCCACTTTTCGCCTCTCCCAGCTCTCCGCGATCCCTGTTTCGGCCCCGGGAGGGGTGAGAGGGGCTGAGGGCGAGGTGAGAGGGTGAGAGGTGTGAGGGGCTGAGGGCAAGGAAGATCCCAGCTCAATCCCCCAAATCCTCCGTATCACCGCTTGCAGTGTCTCACCTCTGCCGCACTCATCCGTGTCCGCGTCCCCGCCAGAGGTTATGGGTAGCTCACCTCGGCTTCACGGCTCTCTTCCGGCCCTCCACAGCCCTCTGCATCCCCCACTCCGGCGCGGCGTCCGTCCTGCTTTCTGCAGCTGCGCCCGCTTCACCTCGTCGTACGTTTCTGGTTACTGGTTGCTGCTAGAGGAAAGTACCCTACGGCTTCGATACCCGCGTCAAGCCGCACCTACAGACACACACACTCAGACTCCAGCAAAGTGGCGTGACGAGGCCGCTTCCGACGCATGTAAAAGGAATTATACCCTAACAATAGCCAGATACTCTGGTGGATCAGTAGAAGCACTCCCTAATATTGTATATTTAGAAATTAGTTTAATCAATGGTGTAAAGTAATATCAATACTTTTTTTGAGGTGCGGGGGAGGAAACGTGAACCTGGCACAGGATCACTGCAACAGTATATGTAGAGGAAAAACGAGGATCCAAAAGTAGGAACCCTCCCGTCCCCTGCACTCTATCATAAATCCATCAAAAGATGGTTCAACAAACTTTCAAAAGCATTAGTAATAGTTAAACAATAGTTTTCAAATTAGATAGATAATAAAGATAAACATTCAATGATTTCATAAAGGCACCAAACGGTGGTTTTAATTATAGTCACAATTAGTTAACCATAAAGCCTTAGTGTACAAAAAGCCAAAATGACTGTCTAAAAAATACCATGAAAACAATAAGCAATGATAGTCCATGTATACAATTTATGGCTGACGCGTTTCGGGATACATATCCCTTCTTTTTGAGCCTAGTTGATTTGGACTGCGGAACCTAAATAAACATAAAGAGCTGTTTCAATACACAACATGTTCATATATTAGAAATTAAACAAAGTAATTATTATTGATCTCACATAGACATTACATGTATTGGTCTATCCAATTGGGTGCAGTTCAAAGACATCTATAAAGGATGTTAATCCGAGTCATCCCAGTTAGAGGGGTCCCACCCGGGATCAGTGCGCCAGAGAGTGTACATTAATTACTACAGAAGTAATCAAGAAGAGTTGCTAACGGTTGCCTATCAGTGACAACGGCCTCCATTACATATATCAAAGCCATTCAAATAATGCAAATAATGGCATGTCCATCAGTTACATCAGTGTCCATTAATTATATTCAAGGAATTCAAATAGTGGCGTACCTTAAGTTTAAATCAAGGTCAAGTGTAAATTTCCACTCAAAGCATGGTAAAAACGTTTGTTCCAATTCTTTCCGCCGGTCAGTGAAGGAGAACTGCTCTTTTCAAAAGTGCATAGTGCCTACGGGTCAAACAAGAACAAAGCGATTCTAAAGATAAAATATTAACTTCCCACATAAGAGGTCAACACAATAGTATGGTTTTTATATAGTTAGCGCTAAAAAGCAGGGCCAATTATAAAGTCACGGCTTACCTCTAAAGTCGTAAAATCTGACGGGAGAAAACGAGTGTGTACTCCGCTAGCACAGTGATCTTAAAGTGTCCCAGGTTATTTCGCAAACAGGACAGATTGTTCTGTATGGAGAAATAGAGAGATAAGAGAGCTCAATCAGTTCCACAAGGCGGAACTGCGGGGTCTGTGTCTGCACTGAGTTGACAATCTGTAAACACATTTTATTCACCTCTGTAATGGAATCCAAAGGGATACTTGGACACGTGTAGAAAAACAGCCGCAATAGCGGATGAACGCTTCCCGAATGCGAGCGCCTCCGAGCAGGAGGATGCGTCCCCCGTGCTGGCTGAGGTGGGTCTACTGGTAACCCTGACAACCCTTGACACAGACAGTAGCCCATCTAGGACTAAGCGTGTGCGTGGTAAACATAGAAGACGTCCTAAGTGAGCACACAATACAAAAAGTGGCTCTTAGACTGGTGCAAATGGGAGCGCCATTTTGGAATGTACTTTGTAGAATGGAAAAAGTGACTGCTGCAGCATATAGACAATGTCTGCTCATTAATGTAGAACAATTTAAGGACCCGTAAAACACAATATTGTGTAAAGTAAGGAATGTAAAATGTTAAGTCCTTCATGTTGGTCTAAACCAAAGAAAAGGGTTAGTTATGTGAATTGACTATGGTAAATAAGCGTGCGCACTACACACTGTGGCCACAGTAAGGATCCCCCTGATGGAACAACATTTCAATTTCCATGGTTTGGTTCAGACACAAGGCTGGGGAGGGACATACAGCAATGTACACATCGGCACCATGCCGTACTCCACTCCGTGCGCACGCGTAACTATAATGTTGTACAACATCACCTCCCAAGCGTTGGTAGATTACATATGGATCCATTGTACAACCTCACCAACAAAGATTGATTTGCATGCATTTTATATGCAATGATGAAGCACATTCTGAAACTGAACAGTATAGACTGTATTGCCTCATCTCACTCTGTTATAGAACATGTAGTATCCCCAACTGTAGAAAAGTGCTGCATTTGACTGTCCTTGGTATGACAACCAACCACTGTCAATGTCGGTGGTAAATACTGCCTGATAATAGGGTGATACGTACCAGAGATCTGTTAAAAGTGTCAAATGAAACAGTATTTAACAATGCACACTAATTTTATCTAAATATGACTTTGTGCAAGGACCAAATGCATTATGTTGACTGTATTCTGTGCTACAAAGGAGATGCAGGGTAACCCGTGCGCCCATGGCTGATGACACCACTGTGGAAACCTACCAACCACACACAGCAACATTACAATGCTGCCCACCCCTGCACCCGGAACACCATTAAGTAGGAATTTGGTCTACTTAAGAACCACTTCAGGTGCCTCTAAAGGACAGGTGGGGGCTTCATGTATCATCTGGAGAAGGTCTGCCACATTGCCGGAATGCACCGGAATTTGCCCATTTCCGAGAAGTACGAGGACAACCCTGATGGTGGTGGCCATGGCCGTGATGGGGAGTCTCCTGGACTTGGTCCTAGTCGGCAACAGGATCATGTGGACTGACACTTCCTGATGGAGGGGTAAGTGTATCTCTACGGTGCTCAAAATGTTCCCACTCCTCCTTGCCCCTTCCTTATACACTAATGACAAACAGAGAGTACACAACAGAGATGTATTGAAACCAAGCTTTATTGAATGGGAGGGTTTTAATGGATGCTGCTGTACCCTTGGAGTCAGAGTGGAGTCAGAGTGGATAACCTGAATAATAAGGTCTTGCCATTCTTTGCTGAATGCCTTGTCCAAGGAGGTTGTCCCAGGGATAGCCCAGGGAAATGAAGGTGTAGATGAATCAAAGGAAAATACAAACAAACTAAAGCCCAAGGTGTGGGACACGGGTACGATGTCCTATCATCGCAGATTTTTTAACAAAACCTCATTGACATTTTTAGGGGGGGTTACAAATATATATATTTGGGGTGTGGGTGTTCGGGAATATACAAAAAATTAAAGGGGACGAGGGTTTGGAGGCACACCTCCCCAAAAAAATATAAAAATAAAAATTTGATGAAAAACATCAGCGAAAAGACATCCCATGATGAGATGACATGGAACCGGGACACATAATGCTGGAGGCATTCCAAACAAAATTGGATAATGTGACAAGCCTGCGAGGGAAGGAAGGGATGAACTGTAATAGGCTGGGACCTGTTATATCAAGGTCTGTGTTCGAACCATCTACTAGCCTGGGATGGGTGACGGGCTACTATGCATAGGTGGAAGCTGAGGAAGAGAGCATGGAGGTTGAGGCAGCAGACTATTCCCTCCCCACATACTCCTGCATGTGGGCAAGAGACTACTCCTGGGAGATCAGCAGCCCAGTCAATGCATTTTGTGACTGGGCATGGTGCATGCTGACCTCCACTATCTGGCTGAAGAGGGAAGTATTGCTACATGCATACTTGCCAACCATACCGATTTAGGCGGTAGGATACTGCTTTTTAAGCAGTCCTACTACCTACCGATTTTCCTGTCAGAACTACGGATTTTACAGGCCTGTCTGCCTGAGGCCCAGAGAGCAGAGCACTGCAGCATCGTGAATCGCCCATCTCATCATTTTGATAGATGGCAGAGCGTGCGCCTGCCCAGGCCTGCGTGAAACACACACTCCAGCTCTGCCCTGCGCACCCCTGGTCTAGTGTCAGAGCGTCAGTGTGACAGACGCTGCCGTGAGATCCCGTGCCTCTCACTCAGCTGCCAGCTACGACTCCACTCTCCGCCTCGCACTGGGTGAGCAGCTTCTATTCTTCCGAATTCAGATGAGCTTGTGAAATGCTGGTAGTCATAAGGTAACATAATTACTTTTAAACATGTCACTTGACATGTTTGCCGAAGTCCGTTCCGTAAGGCCATTGTAAAGTCACGGTTCACCCGTCCGGAAAAAACAGGCAGCCCTCACATTCAGACACAGCAGTAAGGTCTGTGCCATAACCCTGTGAAAATGTGCGCCCACCTCTGGGCACCCCACCAAGCCAGCAATGTCTCGTCCAGCAGCAGCCCCTGCAGCCCACTAATGGACCCATCCTCGCCTGAACTCACACATCCTGCCCGTGGTTCAGTCAGCAAAGGCCTGGTCAGTGCTGTGTACTCACCGCAGCTAGGGTGGCCAACCTTATGGGACTTACCCATATTGATGGGGTTTGTCCCGTGTTCTGCAGACACTCTATGCGGGACGTCCAAAGTCCTGCATTTGCTTCCTCCCAGCCCATACATGCCTTTTTAGCTCTGGGCTCACACTTCCCTGTGATCACTGGCCCACCAGTGCTCGGGCAGCAGACAGCTGCTCAGTGGGTTCATGCATCAATTTAACACATTGCATTACAATGGGAGCAATTAGGCACTGACGAGAAGGAGGAAGGGGGTCTATTAGCAGCGACTTTGGCCCTTTAGAAATGGGAATGGCAATGATAAGAAACGGGAAGAGTGCACAATGCAGCATGTTCTGTGAAATAAGATTGTTTTTAAAACCCAAGTAAAATTGTTTTGTCTCGCATTACTTTGCATGGTGCTGTGCAGGATGGGGAAAATAGAGCTAAACCAGACTTATTTTGCTCAAGCTGTTTCTATAACAATTGACATAGGGCCTCATTACACGGAAGGCGGTAATGGTTAATGGCCACCGTTAATGGTAACGGTGACCGTTAACCATTACCGCCTTACTACGAGGTCCCTTAGCGGGTTGGTGCTTTAACGCCTGCTTTTTGCAGGCGTTAAAGACCAACCCGCTAAGGGAACTCGGAGCTAATTACGGCACCGCAAAATTGCGGTGCCGTAATTAGCGCCTTCCCCATTCCCATAGAGCCCTATGGGGCAGAAATGGGAATGGGGAAGGGCAATGGCGGAAGGGGGATTTACCGCCCCTCCAACCTTGGAATGGGGCGGTAAATCCCCTTTCCGCCAAGGCGGTGCCGGTATTTTACCGGCATGAGCCATGGCTCACCGTCTTCCGTGTAATGAGGCCCATTGTGTGCGTTTCGTTTATTATGACATACTTGTTTATTATGTTGTGTGCATTCTTTTCAAGGCATTTCTAAACAAAGCCTTTATAAATATATATATCAACTTAACCTGTAAAGACATGTAGTTAACTTGCCTGATCCTGGGCAAATCATTTAATCTCACTGATTCAGTCCATAGCGTATGTTATATTATTATGTTATTATAATAGGCTATTATAAAAAAAAAAATCCCCACTCACTGTTTAATGACTATAGAATTGCTTCATATCTAGTAATAGTGTCATTCATGTTTTTCACATCCCAACGTTATTTGCCACTTAATCATTCCAGCTTATTCTAAAGCCACTTCCCATGGTGTCTCGAAGTATCACAGACTGATGCTGCTTCTTGCAGTGCCCTTTCTCTGACGTCACTTATGTTGATGTCGACACGTATGCAAATTGGGATGTTTGCATATATTTTGGTCAATAGGGCCTGGACAAATGTTCTAACAAATGTGGGTCCTGCATCTATAATGGTCCCACAGTGTTTTGTGCTGTGTGTGTTAAAATGCCATATGCCACTAATTTACCCCAACAGTGGGAGAGGTGGAGGGTGGTAGAATGACACCATGTGGAACCGCTCGCACTGCAGGCTGCTTTCAATGGCTACCACTTCTAAAGTGTCCTGTAAAACTATTTTGTAAAGTTGGCCATCCTAGCAGCAGCTAATGCTGTTTTAATTTTAGTGAGGGACTGACGTCTCTGTGTTCTTGCCACTGCTGTCCCCCATTCACTTAGCAGGAGAGAAGAACCACCTCTTGCCCATTTTAAGAAGCTCGACCTTGCAGTTGGTGTGTGCTGCAGAGGCATTCCACAACCCCCTGGCACATTTTACATTTCCTGTGATGTCATGTCCTATCATTTCATTGGGTTAAATTGAAGTGACATACTTTCCTCTGATGTCATGTCCTATCATTTTTGCATTGGGTGAAATTGATATGACATCATTTTCTGTGCTGTCATCAGTATGCTAATTACTATTTTTGAACCTTTAAGATTCCTACAGATTTTTGGTCACAGAATGTTGGCTTGTATGCTACATGCCAAGAGCCAGGCATCAACAGAGGAGGCTGGAGAAGCAAGGCACACATTCCTACTAACTGCCCAGTCGGTGACAGCCAATGCTAATGCAACCACAGTAGCAGCCTGCTCTAGGGCCAGATGGGCATCCTCCCTACCCGGAGGACATGCGGCTGGAGATGCAACTGCATTAGCAGTAGCCTGCTTCATGTACAGTCAGTCATCCACCCTGGCCTGAGCTCAGCCTGTAGCAGATGCAGCATCAGCAGCAGCCTGCTCCTGGCCCTGTCAGCCATGCTCCCTAGCCTGAGCTCAGTATGTGGCAGATGCAGCTACAGTAGCAGCTGCTTCATTAGCAGCCTGCTTCTTAACTAGATGGGCATCCTCCTTTGGCCTGAGCCTCTGCTGAGGCAACTCTAGCTACAACAGATTCCTGCACCTGGGCCAGACCTGTATCTTCCTGGCCTCTTTTTTTTTCTTTTTTTTATTAAAATGATTTAGTTTTTTTTACAGAAAAAAAATAATTCATTTATACATAAGAACAAATATTCTTTGCTTCATTTACATAGTATAATCTATTTAAGTTAATTATTCCCTTTATTTGTTCATCTTCATGCTTCATGAATGCAATGTACCTTCCTGCTATAAAATCAGATTGCCCTCTGCCCCCAAAGTTTGTATGGAGACGATATGGTTCCAAAATTGAACGATGGTTGTTGTCAGACTCCTGTTGTTCCCTGACAGGATAAGGTTCCATCTATCACTGCTATCTAGCTCAGGCCCCTTCGTAGATATAATTTCTCAGAACCAATTTCTCTTATCCGTAAGCGCAGGGCAGATCATAATGATATGATGTAGATTCTCCACTGTCAGTTTGTTCTCACAAAATCTGCTTCTTTCGAAATGTGTCTGTTTTTTGCCATGAGTTCTCATGTGGGTAATTGATTGAATCGTAATCTTAAAAATTGGTCCCTGATTTTCCTATCCGGAAATTGTTTGAGATAAGACGGCAGTTCATTCATTGCATGAATATCTATCTCACATGACAAATTCATATGGTATTGGGATTTTCCAGCCATAGTACGAATCCAATCATTTCGCTGTATACTTTTTTTTGCGCATTGCGGTCGCTTCATTAACATCTCATGAGATATGGTGCTTATAGCCATTATGGGACTCAGTGAGTTTTTCCACGTTGCTAGGACTGTATTAGCCACTGTGATATTCCTTTCTTCAAAGACTCGATATGCTGGGATGTCTTCTTCATTAATCATCTTTCTGTATAATTCAATTTTTTTCCACTCAACTATTGAGCGCAGGGATTGCAAAGCAACCTTGTGTCTAATTCTGATGATTGGAAAGGATTTTGGTAGAGCCAGTATTTTTCGCCAGAACAGACCCTCCAGACGGTCCCAAATAGATTGGTCAAGGTTTATCAGTGTCTCACTGCCATAGGTTAAAATGGGAGTCACTTTTTGTCGATAGAAAATGACAATCGGTTTTAGCGAAAATTGACCAAATTTTCTATGTAGGAATAAGCCTTGTCTTGCCAATGACAAAGTTTTAGATCTTAAATGATTTGTCCAGGGTATTTCTACTTGCGATTGGTTCACTAGGAGACCCAGATATTTTATTGATGACTCTTTGCTCAATTTTTTGTCATTCATGTAGAATTGGAAGTGTTTTTTTTGTTTACTTGCTTTGCGTCAATTCCAAAATTTTTGTTTTATCAACATTTAGCTCTAATTTGTTTTCGCTCATGTATTTTGCAAGCTCCCCTAAGCTTCTTTGGAGCCCTATCTCAGTTTTGTCCAGAATGACAATATCATCTGCATACATTAGGTGATGAATTAGATGGTTGTTCAATTTAGGTGGATTGGCCCCAAAAAAGCAAGGAGCGTCAGGTAGATCTGTGGTGTAGAGCTTAAAAAGTGTTGTAGCAAGAGGGCAACCTTGTTTAAGACCATTCTCTGCGTTGATAGGTGCCGATAAATGGCCTTGTTGAGATAGTCTAATTCTGAATGTTGTATTGTTGTATAGTTGGATAATTGGCTCCAGTACCGTCGACGGGCAATTCCACTTTTTGAGTTTTTCCCATAGGGTTGATCTATTCACCATATCGAAAGCCATATGCAAGTCAATGAATGCTGCGTAAATGTTGTAGTTGTTAGCCATCGCTTCATGTTTCAATAGATTCAGAATCATAAGGTTTACATGTGTTCCCGTACCTTTTGTGAATCCAGTTTGTCTGATATCAAATTTTTGACTTTCTTTGATCCATATATTAAGATTGTTGAGCAGCAGTGTTGCGAAATTTTTTCCAATCGGATCTAGAAGGGCGATCGGTCTATAGTTCGATGGCAATTTTCTGTCCCCTGCTTTATATATGGGTATCAATATGGCTTTCGTCCAGGTAAGCGGAATTTGTTTCCAGCATTCGATCGTGGTGAATAGATGTAGACAAAATCTGGCCCAGTCCTCAGGATATTTCTTTATGATGACATTACTCAGGCCATCGGGGCCAGGCGCTCTTGATGTATTCAGCTTTTTTATTATTGTGATGATGGATTCGAGTGTCCAGGCATTTGTCCATGGGGACGTTTCTCTCTGATCCAGACCAATTAGCTGTTTACTCGTGGTCAATTTATAAATCGACTCATAGTGACTAATCCATGCACCTTCACAAATCCCTTGAATGATATTATGGTGCGTATCCGTTTGCGGATTAAGGCGATTCCACACTCCTCTCGTGTTGTTCGTTTTCAATTGTGCTAGCATGGCTTTTGCATCATGTTGCACGAGTAAAGCTTTTGCATTCTTTGTCCAATTCCTGTATCGCTGTTTGACTTTGCGGATCTCATTTTCTCTGTTCGGACATTTCCTTTTTTTAAGTTCCGATATCTTTCTCCGCAGTTCTTTTTTCTTTTCTCTGAGTTGGGGATTGTATGCGTGAGTATGGGTGTTCTTGTTGCGGAGTTGGTTGTGAGTCTTCCACAGAAAGGGAGTAAGAATCCACTCATAGTTTATTAGTTTTCCGCCAGTCTGTGTGTTGGACAGATATGTTGTTATTATTTTCCCCATTTCATTGTCATTGATACGCAGTCTAGTGCCTGCCATGTTAATTTCCAACGGAGGTAAGTTGATTTTATCTCCTGTACTATACGGCACTTTCAGGGTGATGCTGATAATTTGATGGTCACTATTAACAGAACTTGTATTCACTTGAGCTTGTAATTTAGGAACTAGATTTGCCGAGATGTATATATAATCTAGAATTTCTACTTGTTTTCCATTCGTCCAGGTAAAAGATGTAGCACTGGATTTCAACTTGTAGGTGCAGTTGAGCTGCCTCAAGGTGGTTTCCTTGGTCCAAATCCTTGCACTCGCTGATAATTGTGCTTTGTCCTTAAGTCGACCCTGCTTGTCGAATAAATGGATATTGAGATCTCCACATACTATTATTTCGATCTCCTTAAGTTCCAAAACGAGATTATCTATCGCAGAGAATAGCATGTCAATAAAGTTGTCTGTTTCAATCGCCGCCTGGTTCCAATAGAGATTAAATATCGCTAACGTCTGAGGGGTTCCTCGATGTACGCATCCTTTAATCGTGCTAGTGGATAGAATTTCTATAACGGTTTGTTGGATCCATGGAGAAATATTGGTACTATCCACCAGACGTATATTTTCTTCGATTTTAATCAGGGTAAGGAGACCAGAAGACGGACGTCCTATTTTTCGTGTTATTGCTGGGTTCATAGAAACAATGTAACCATCGCATCCAGGCAAAGTATTGATCCATGTCTCCTGCAGACAAATGATGTTATGTTTCCAGAGGTCATCCGTATTTGCACAGAAGAGGTGAGAGGACCCTCTGGTGTTCCAAGTGCAGAGGGTCAGTGTGGCATTGATCTTTCTCTGGCCTCTTGCATTGCTGCTCTCACCTCTGCCAACAATGCTAACAATACCACCCCTCAACTTGTTGGCTGCCTCCAACGTATGCTGCACCTTCTCGAAGGACTTGTTTGCATCATTGAGGAGAGGCTCCAATGAGAAATGGGAATCAACAAGTTCACTGCCATTCTCCTCCACCTGTGCATGTGCAACCTCCATGGCTGACCACTCTGTTAAGTAGTTAATTAAAAAGGGTGTCAGCAGGAGAGCACCAGGCGCCCATGCAAAATAGCTGCCTGAACGTCTCACTCTGTCTTATGGCCCGATGAAGTGCAGAGTTCACTGGCTGGGGCTCCCAATCACTGCCCCCAGATTGTGATCGGTACACAGTGAGAAGGGCAGACACTCTGGAGAAGTTAGGGTGCAGCTGTTGTGGCGTCTCAGACCGAGGATTTGGCTGTGGGTGACAGGCCGCAGACACGAGAGATAAGCCTCCTGAGGCAGTAGAATGATAATGATAATGATACTTATAATGTTTACACAGTGATGGGCTACAGAAGAGCACAGCTGCCCAAGTCAGTACCAACATCCATATAGGGAGACATGTGGTCAGAATAAAAAATCTATTAGATTACTGCAACTTTTTGTTGTTGATTTCTACCCCATTTACACCACATATATATTCAGGGGGAGATCCACCGCCGCCCCCCCAAACTTGCATTACATTCTATTACACCCCATTCCCCTACGTATATATCTGGTGTAAAGAGGGTTGAAATGAAGAAACAAAAAGTCTAAATTTTCGAAGGTCGCAGTGACATGGTGCAGTAATGGTATAATTCCAGAATAAAAAGAGACTGAAGCCTCTTATCATTACACCCTCTGCATCACATTGAGACTCAGCGTACGACCCAAGAGGCCCTGGTGTGCAGAAAGAGTTAGTGGCCTGGAGGTACAGCACAGATTCCTTCCAGATGGGGAGACATCTGTTGAAGGCTGGGTACAGGTGGATTAGACCAGAACAGATCCAGTACTAGAAAGGCAGAAGTGTAGAGGGTAAGGTTGGAGAAGTCCATGCTCTCTGAGAGTGTTGTGGCTCAGCTGTGTAAATTTAGGAGGAGCCGGAAAGGTGTGTATGTAAGGAAGCAATGGAAAAACCCTCACACATACCATCTCCTGGAGAGGAAGCAGCTAATAAGGTGGACATCAGCACCATAATGGAGAAAATTAAATCCTTGCGAGGAGACATCCAGGCATCAATGCATGCTCTAAGAGGCAAGGTGGAAAAGTGGAAGAGAAGGTTGAAGCTCTAGAAAATAATCAACTGTTCACTGACCTGCACGAGATGAGAATGAATGCCACGATTAAGGAGCTAGAAGTTAAAGAATATGACATTGCATTGAAGGTTGATGATCTGGAAAACCAAGAAAGGAGATGTAACATCTTAGGGGTTAAAGAGGTAGATGGTAAAAGTGTTCTGAGCTTAGAGCACAAGGTCAAGGCGATACCGAGATCCCTTTTTTCCAGAGATTGCATTGCAGTGGGGGTCTTCAGTTTTGACAGACTCCACAGGGGGGGTGGACCTATGGGGGGTCTGCGCTCCATACTTGCTAAGAGTCTATTACAGGGATAAGGTGGTCATTCTGGACACAACCAGGAAACAACCAGATCTTACCTTTGAAGGCTCTAAGTTTGCAAAATTTCAGGACTTGTCAGCCTTCACTTTAGTAAATCAACGTGATTGCAGAACCCTCACCCAGTGGCTGAGAGAGTATGAGTATAAATTAAGATGAGGATAGCATTCTCCCTCACGTTTGAAGTGGGGACCGAGGACTTCCGTATAAATACCAAAGAAGAAGCGGAGCGAGCACTGTCATGTTTACAGGTGAATGGTCAGGAACTGACATCACGTTGGGACCCAGAGGTGGCTGGAGAGGGAAGAGGCCAGGGAACTGGAAATTGAGATTCCTAAATACACTGTCACCCAAATCATGAAGGAGTTCAAGAGAGACTTCATTAAGATATGTTTAGTGTGTTCAGAATGTGTACGTTCTAGGGGGATTGTGATTCGAAACATTAGTCTGTTGAATTATTAATGGGAGTTCATTTGAAGTGATTGGAGAGTGTGAGAAATCGACTTGGGTGGCCCAGGCTTTCAGTTGGGGTGTCTCAAAAATAGGTATAAAAAGGGGTTATGAGGTAGTTGTGGGGGAAGAGAGGTGGGGGATTGGAGAAGGGGCAGTTGGGGGCATGTACTGGGGAAGAAGAGGGAGTAATGGGTCTCACAGTCTGAGGATTTGATGATAGTGAGGGTGTAGATGGATGAATGATAATAAACATGCCATGGTGGGGATATTGCAAAGGCGGGGAGGAGGTTGTGACTATTTGAAGGTAGGAACCTTGAATGTGGAAGCCTAAACTCTCCAATGAATAGGTCTTTAGTAGAGTGGGAATTTTCGAGGCTTAACTTAGATGTAATGATGGTGCAGGAAAGGCTGCACCATCATTGATGGGAGACAAAAAGCATATCCCATGCACCCTCATAAGACATTCCTATGGGGCATCGAGAGAGACAAAAACATTTGGCATGGGTATACTATATCATAAGCATCTTAGGTTGTTGGAGCCACGGATGGTGAAGTCCAAGGAGGGAAGGGTTTTGCTGGTGAAGGATTGCGTAGATGGGGCTAAAATGGCTGTCACCACATTATACTCTCAAACAGGGACAATCAGCTTTTTGCACTGAAGCCCTGGACTGGATCCTAGGAGAGGTAAACAGGACTTTAATACTAGGAGGTGACTTCAACTTGTGGGCAGACCTGAATCAGGATAGAAGAACGATAAGAGAGGCAGAAGTGAGGAAGGTCTTTCAGGGTTGAAACACTCTGGGTGGACTGTTGGAGGTGTGAGGGCTAGGGGAATGTCAGTAAATGGAAACATCTGCAACGCAAGGGCTATACCTTTTTCTCCCTGCCACACGGAACATACACCAGGATAGATTATCTGTGTGTGATGAGAGAAATGTTGAATAGAGTTGCCTCTTGTGAGGTCATCCTGATAGGAAGGTCTGACGATGATATGGAGGTTATTGTAATAGACACGCAATGTTTGTGGCTGAACTACAAAAAAGCATACTGGAATACTTTTGAGTATAATGATACTGGAGATGTAGATATATGCTGGAGATGTAGATATATGCTAAAGCAACATGGAGGGTTAGGTTGATTGCATGGGGGCGAGGAGAAAGAGAGAATGGCAGTTAGTTGGGGACAAATTATGCAGGGAAATAGCCATTTTAGAAAGTAAGTTATTCAGTAAGATGGCGGAACAAGAACACCTTTTAGCAGAAGTCCAGGGTAAGAGAAGGGAACTCACGAAGCTGTACATCAGTGATGTGGTGCGGAAACTTCAATTTCTAAAACAGAAATTTTATGACAAAGGGAATAAGGCGTATTCTATGCTGGTGATGCGGCTCAGAGAATAACAGGCAGAGAGATTCCAGAAGGAGGCCTTACTTCAGAACCTGCTGAGCTGTCCCAGGGCTTTGCAGCATTTTATAAGGTCCTATATGGGGCCAAATTGGAAACAGTTGGGGAACGCGTGGACCTATATCTGAATGATATTCCTCTACTGCAGTTGACCTCAGAGAGGGTTCAGGGCCGGATGCCTCTTTTAACAAGGAGGAGGTAGAAAGGGCTATCTCCTGGATGCCCTTATGTAAAGCACCTGAGTAAGATGCTTTCAAACTGGGATTATATAAGAAGTATGCTACCTTGCTCTGCCCATTCCTTGTGGTATTGTTCAATTCTATATTGGTCACAGGCAAAGCTCCACCCACATGTGGTTAGGCGCTGATCATTTCATACCTCATACAAAGATGGGCACAGGTCTTCAGAAGTGTGCATCACATAGGCCCATATCATTGCTGAAGGTTGATATAAGGTTTTCACAAGGTCACAAGGTCATTGGCATCGCGATTCGAGACAATTATGCCACTGTTGGTCCACTCGGACAAGGTAGGGGTTATACTGGGAAGTCAAAGACTGGAACTATCCTCTGCTCTTTAAGTACTTGCATTGAGAGATAGAACTTTGGGGTAAAACAACTATCTCCTGGATGGGGCAGCTTAACACACTGAAGATTCATTTCCTTCCAAGTGTCCTCTATGTATTCCAAATGGTGCCAATTAAGATCCCTGAATGCACGCTGGATGAAGTGAATGGCTGGATGTTACGCTTTTTGTGGCAAAGGAAAACTAGAAGGATACCTTACGCTACATTGATTCGGCCCCAAGACAGGGGTGGAGTGGGTTTTATAGAGCTGGACAAGTACTTTAAGGTGGCACAATTAAAGGATGGATTCTCAGAAACAGTGGGTATTTTTGGAAAATTACTTGTTGAGACCGGTAAAGGTAGATGAATGGCTATGGGTCCTACGAGATAAGATCCTGTGATGGATTAGAGATCATAGCACACTGGCGGTCCTATGCGATAATTGGAAGTAAGGCCCCAGAATTAAAGTGGTTTTGATGTGGCCACCTCCTCTTAGCCACTTGTTACTTGACCTGCTGAGATCCAGCAGTAGTATTAGGTGAGTTTGGAAAGGGTTTGACAGCTGTGGATTAAAGGTAAATACATATCGATACAGGAGCTGAAAGTAGTGTGAGGACTGAGGAATCTTTCAGTCTTTCTGAATTTGCAACTGAACGGAGCCATAACTGTAGAGAATGGGAGGGACAATAAGCAGCGTGACTTGACCCCAGTTGAGTCGGTTCTGGATAACAGTGTGGGAAATAGAAGCCTGATCTCGGCCCTCCATGGGACTCTGGGTATGGTGAAGGTGGATAGCACCAAAACTCATAGAGCTAAATGCGATTTGTGTAGGCAGGTGGATGTCACATTGTGGGGGTTGGGGGGGTCGATGTGCAGGGGGGCACACAAGACATCAATTGCATGTCAGTATAAAATGCATGGGATTAAACTCTTGCACAGATGGCAGTATGACCCAGTGAGACTATCTTGGTGGGGCTGCGATCAGAGAGCTTCCTAACGGCACATGTGGTGGTTATGTGTTTAAGAATAGGCCTTCTGGAAGGAGGTGTTGGGATAAATTAAAGTGGTAGAAATGATTACAAGACTGCTGGCCCAGTACCGATTTTGTTTGGGTTGGTGGAAGAGAAGGAGATAAGGAAGTCTCTCCCACATATGGTTCAATTTTTGTTGTTGGCGGCTAAAGCCTACCAGGTGAGTGGATGGAAGAAGGAATGCATGCCATCTGAAAGGTAATAGGTAAGAAAAGCTAAAGAAATATACCTTATGGCAAAAATGTCTCACTCCATGATGTAAAAACCTCAAGGGAAAGGGAGTGTCTGGCCTTCTTGCGAAAGTATGGAGAAGGGAGGAGTACGTAGAGGAACTCACACTTGATGGGAAGAAAAGAGGAGATCCTACTTGATGTATGTCACAATGGGTCAGAGTATCAGACAGAGTGAAGACATGTATACCATAAACAAAGAGATATTGTGAGGCTGCTGTACTTTAGATCGTAATACTGTGCATGCTCTCGGGGGTGGGTCGGGTGGCGGCTGAGTGGGGATGTTTCAAAGGAATAATTGGTTGTATGAATGAGCAAGTACCTATACTGAAAAACATGAAAATAAAGAATTTGAGAAACAAGCTGTCAGCCACAGGAATTGTTGGAATGGGCGGGGGAGTGGGAGGTTGATAGCTGATTCCTGCTCCGCTGGCCAGGGACTGATGGCACTGTCCCTGGAGGAGGTGCAGAGAGCCGTGTAGGTGGCATAGGTCCTCCTGCTCCATGGGAGTGGTGTTGTCTTCCACCACACCAATATGTCCCCAGCTCTGGTGTCTGTGGTCCTGCCACTGTGATATTGGCTTGTGTTGATTGTACTCGCTGTTGGGTGTCCCATTGGTGTTCAGCTGCTTCCATTTTGCTGGATATAGGCTGGGGCTCCATGCGGCTACCAGATTGAGAACGTCTGCCCCGTGGACAATCAGGGGTTTCTGCCACATACCTCTCAGAGTCATTTGCCCCCCCTGTGTTATTACCATCATCATCACCATCATCTTCTGTGACAAATTAACTTCTGCACTGCAGGAATGCAAGGATGAGTAGAGGCAAACGCACCTACTCAGCCCTCCGGCTTCTACAAAACAAGGCATTTTGGTATGCTGCACCCTGGTGTGAGGCTATGCCTTGTGAGAAGTGGTGTGCCATTTGATTCATGTTTCTATGACAGCTTCCTGTCAAGTGACTGTCTCTCTTGTGAGTGTTTTACCTGCACAAAGAAACAAATAGAGGCAATCCCTCAAGATAGCATCAGCAAGTGCAACCTATCTGGGGAGAATACACATAACCCTTTCACAGCTGAACTGGGCTCAGAGGTCTGACACATGTGTGATATCAAATTGATGTGGCTTGGGTAACTATGAGAGATGCTGTCCACCATACCCTAAAAGGTATGGCTTATATTTACAATTTAATGTGCCACCAGGACAGACTTCTCATAGTTAAGTCATTTTCGGAACAAAGGTGCATATCTTAAATGCATCCTCTGTGCTGCAGAGACTTGGCCATCACTGCAGCTATCAAGATGGAACCTCTGAACCTGCTCTCTGTGAGTGGTAGAGCAGGTGCTGCAGATCAGACTACTAATCCAGCAGGGCACAAATGTAAACTATTCCTTTGGCATGGAACCTAGGAAAAGGTGGACCTGATTATCAGATCATCCTTTCTGAGATGAAAATAAATGCATCACTTCATTATTTTTTTATTTTTTAATTTATTGCGCACTTGTTATGCACACTTAACCCGGGGGCATCTAGGCACTGGTTACAGAGGTCCCTTTCGAGAAAGTACATGGATACAACTGGCATGAAAGTAGTGGTAATTAGTGGAATAGCCAGGTTTTTACAGGTTTTCTGAAAGACCAGTAGGAGGGTTCCAAGCGAAGGGGCAGTGGTAGAGGGCACCCGAATGTGGGGGCGATGGCTGGAAAGCTGGAACCTCCTGCTCAGCTGTGTTTGAATCTGGGAATAACGAGGCAATTGGAATTAGATGATTGGGTGAGTCTTGTAGAGGAGGCTGTTGGTAGCTTTTGTGACAGGTAAGTCGGGGCTGAGTTAGAAAGGTATCAATGAGTGATGGCAAGGACTTTGAAATGGATGCATTCCCATTCGGGAGCCAGTAAATCATTCTCTTGGAAGTCGTGATGTGATCATGTTTAGAGTGAGTTAGGGCGACACAAAGGGCATTGTTCTGGATAACTTGCATCTTGGTGATGTTTCTTTCCAGGTTGCTCGCAAGGAGAGCGTTGCAGTAGTCAGGTATTGAACCAATAACAGTGTGAGCGATAGTGAACTGATTATTTGCGGACAGGAATGGTTTTCAGGCATTTATGAGCTTCAGTGTATGGTATTAGATAATACAAATAAAAAAGCCAGGGCTTCTACACCCTAGCCTGAGGACAATTCCTCACATCTTTTTCCTTGGGTATTTCCTCATGCTCTTCTAAAGGGGCAAAGTCACATGTAGCGATTTTGTATACTCAATGTCCATCGTACATGCAATCTGACACTGTCAAAATCATGCACATTCTGAACATTTCTTAATGGCATATTCCATGCATAGACACAGCATTTTTCCTAGCGTGGATAGATTTTAAAATAGATGTTACACTTTGTATACAGAATCACAACTTTGTGTCAAGCTACCACCAATGTGTCGCTGTCACAGGCAATGGGGCATCTCTGGGAATCCCAAAGATGGGCCATGTATGGTCCAGTTTATGTACCCATGTCAATGTTTTGGGGACATGTATCTGTGGTGAACATAGCTCGTGCATAGATACCTTCTTTTAGGCCATGGAGAGTATGTCCAGTATGTGGAAAAGTTGTCATCATTTGTTCCTGTTTCCACCCCTGAGCTTGATGCACCATACCGATATGCACTTGTGGCAATGCTGAATTTGATGCCATGTGTGTTTTTTCTATGTGTGCGACATGGACCCTATTTCATGGAAACCTATGTGTTGGATGCATACAACCTCAGTTGTCAGGCTTTTAGAAGATGGTGAGAAGGCACATTTGATATGTAGTTTCTTGGCCGTGTAGCCATATAGTGTCATTTTAGATGATGAATGACTCTAACAGAGCAATGCAGGCCCCTTGAGTTTGGCACCTGCCCATGTCTCTCATTTTCATATGACCATGTCAATGTCTTCCTAATGGCTTCTCATGTTGGGAACGATACTAATGGGTTCTTCAACATTGCTTCCATGTCTTTGTGCAAACATGTTGCAGGTTTCTATACTCACCGCTGCCCAATTCCAGCCTCTGTGGCGTCCACCAGGATGTTGGTTTGATAAAGGCAATAGAGTTGAGAGACTTGTGGGGAATATCTTCAGACATGCTCATGGCTGCAAAATGCTGATACGGTGCTTGTTGACTGTAAATTAGGCATCCAAATGACAGGGTAGTATGTATTATTTGGGTAAATCTTTGCATGGTAATAATCCTATTCACATTGCACCTGTCTGGGATACACATGAGCAGATGTGTGCATGTTTCTAGGTACAATGTGCAACAGTTTGTTGATGTATTGTGTTCCTATTGTGCATGTGACTATTGTATCTCATGGTATTGTGTGTGCTTCTTATCATTTCATGTATCATCTGTGTGGTGCTAATCCTTCTCCTGAAGCAATATGTGCCTGATTATCAATCAGGGCATATGTGCATATTGGGGTGCAATTAAGGCTTAGTATGTAATGCAACAGCCATGGCCACTAGGTACTGTAACATTAAATGAAGTTGCTCACTTCATGTGTGTATGGAGAGGTATTAGTAAGTACCAATGAGCAGGATTGCTCAATGTATGTTCCATGAGGCTTCGGCCAAGTTTAGTAAGTAGGCCGTCTAGGCATTGCATTGCTCCATGTGATTATTTTCACCTCACCCACTACATCTTGCTTTCCCCTCTTCTCCTTTTTTTTCTGCCTCCGTTGCACCAAAGTCCCTACCTCACTTGGTCTAAATGTTCTTACTCCTACTCTCCTTTAATCTCTCTCTCACCACTCCATCCACCATGATACCCCTTCTTCGTGTAGAAGGTCATGCTGTGGTTTGTTCCTGAGCTCTGTGCACCAAAGGGATCTAAGAGCAGTCTGCCATCTTGAAGTCTGTTAGCTCTTCCTGCTCATCTCCAGACTTGTGCTGACAAAATATGCCGCTGTAGAGTTTGCCTGATCTTGCCAGCCCTTGCTTTATTGGGGTGGCCATGAGCTCTGCCATCTCTATGTGGGGCTGACATACAGTACGTGCCTCACACTGAGTTTGTGTCTTTGTTGTCCACTGACATTGGCCATCTGATGATATAGCTATGAAGCTTGAGGACCCCATTGACCACAGGCGTGCACGCTGCATTTCATGCATTCCAAACTTATTTCCTTCTCCACTGCAATGTCTTGTTGTTGCCAGGACAACCGGTGGGTGGGGGGGCCTGGGGGAGAGCGTGGGGGTATCCTCTGGGTCCAATTTATTTATGTATTTATTTATTTATTTATTTATTTATTTATTCATTCATTCATTTGACATTTGTAAAGCACACCAAACCCATAGGTATCTGGGCGCTGGACAGGCATCTAATATACAGGTACAAGTGGAGGCATAGACAAAATATGGTTATACATAGTTATTAGATTTACAGAATGTACAAGATTTACAGCATCTACAGTATGGCTGGAGTCACATAGGCAGAGTGCTAAGAATGTATGAGAGAAGGGGGAGCTCCTGAAACATTACTACCGATTTGCTGTCAGTAGCCAGGATTTAAGCTTTCTGCAGAAGGTTAAATGGGAAGGATCAGCTCTGATGGCTAGTGAGAGGGTGTTCCAATGTTTTGCCGCTACTACCAGGAAACTTTGGCCCACAGCTTTAGCAATCTTGAATTTGTGTGCTCTGAGGAGGTGGGCAGTCGAGGCATGTGTGAATTTGGTGGTTTGAGATGGTGTGAGTATGTTGGTAAGGCTTTTAGGCCTGGAATTTGTGTGTGATTGACAAGGTTTTATATCTGATTCTGCCTGGAGTGGAAGCCAGCGTGCATTGCGCCTAGTTTCAGATATATGCTCTGTTCTAGGGATGTTTAGGGCGGCTCGCAAGGCGTTATTTTGTGTGACCTGAAGTTTTTCAGTGTTGCTTATTGAAGCCCCAGCGTAGAGAATGTGGAAATAGTCCAATTTGGACAGGATAAAAGCTCTGGCTAGGGTCATGCAGTTGTCAGCTGAGAGATAAAATGACCCAGAAAAATAGGGATACAAGGAAGGCACGGATGAACCACCATATACCACCTCCAGGGGCTGCATTGCAAACCAGTGGCAGCCCCCAGTCCACTTGTGAAAACAAAAAGAAGATATCGAGGCCGAGTACCCCAAAGGGAAATACACCAAACGCAGGTTACAAAGGAACATACAAAGATCTTTATTTTATACTGAACATTTTCAAAGGACAAAGCAACAGATAGCTATCGGCCCTCAGTACAACAGAGCGAACTCCAGTGTGGTTCGGTGTGCTCAGTGAGTGTGACTGTACATCAGAATAGTCGTGCCTTATATGCTGTCCAAAACATGGTGTTCAACCCTCCTACAAGTTAATATAAGATAATACATCACAGATCTAGGGTTCGTGCCGAATTCATACATCTATGAATTTAGGGTTTACCTTTAATACATTCACTTAACAAGCCAAAATGGCAACAGTATGTCTTTGGATTTCTTGTTAAACCTTCTCAAATGTCTATAAAATGTAGTTTAAACAAGTGTTCACAGTTCAGTATTTTAATACATTGTGTTTAACAAATTCTCGCGGATTAGCTTAATTGGCATAGGCAATCCTCTACACACAGGTCAGCGAAGGACAAGGTCTCAGTTCATGACCCTAACATGTGGCCTGTAGGCAAGTTACATATTAGCTTGTACTCAGAGGTGAAGACGGCCATGTTACATTCGGACTGACACTGTCCACCATTTAAGAACACAAAGTGACTTTTGAGGAAGAATTCTAAAATGGCGGATAGACCTAAAATGGCGGTTTACACTGATCTAAGGTCAAGACCTTGCAACGCAGATTTCTCCGTAAGTTGCTTATAAGCAGCTTGGTGTAGGCCAATATACATATTTTCATCAAATAGGAGGCACAATATAATTTCCTGTTCGACAAACCCTCCTTTTCGCCTATGCCATGCGCTAAAACTACTTCTGATCACTTTATGAACAACTCCACGTCTCATCGTCCATACACCCTAAATCAATGTCGGAAATATCAATTGCCATTAGATCGGTTATCAGGACTTCCTTTAACACATATTCTTTGGAGTTCTTATCGGGGACATATACCTTGTGTTCTAATGTACCCAGCGGCTGTGCGCAACATCCCCCTAGCATCGAACATATACTAGGTAGGCACTTTGTACAGCAACAAAGAAACAACAGAATTCCCAAAATGATCAGCAAGACCGAAAGCACCTTCCAACCCCAAGATCGCAAGAGGTCCCAGAACCGAGCGCTAAGATTCCAGTTTCCCTCGGGAACATGCACTTCTGAACTAAGGACGTGCAGATTTTGTATTGCCTTAAAGATAGTTGGGGAGGAATTTGGCACGAAAACACAGCAAGCAGACCCCACTAATCTACATACTCCACCACGTTCAGCCAGAATGACATCTAATGCCACCCAGTTCTGAAGTGCTACCAATCTTATTGCTTTCTGCTCTAATGTCATATTTATAGAGTATGTCCGTGGTCCGGTTGATGGTTCTCTCCAGTACTCTCGCTAGTCTCCTGATGTCTTCAGAGTTCTCTATTTTTCCCAAAATGGCACAAAGGATTTCGCTGTATGTTCAAATAGGTACACACAGTCCCTATCTATATAATGACATCTTACTCCACCGACGGGGATATCAATCTATATAATACAATAAAGAGCAAGATGATTTGTATTCTCTACTTACACACAACTCCCTCAAATAGGAACCTCTGTTAGATTTTCCAGCACCACAAGTCCTGACAAAATGGACTGCGTGCTGTGATTAATTTACAAAAAATATAATTTATTCAAAATATTCCAACTAAAAATTGAACATAAAATACTACCCTCACCTAACACAGTGCAGCTTCTAACACTAAAGAAACAATTACTAAAACATAGGCCACAATTTTTACATATACACAAGACACAGAAGATATCACATAACAAAACACAAAAATCTCAATGTGTCATTAAAATAACAATCCCAACATGTTTCTGTTCTTCACAATCCCATTCGGGTGAACATTCTTCAGGGGATAATTTAAAACATCCACTATTCTCCACAACATCGTGTTGAATGGGTAGTTTCAGGCACCCTCAAACGAAAAAAAGGAAGACCTCGGGCCTGTAAAAGGAAAGGAAAACAGAGGAAACTAATGAGCTCCAATGGGGCGTGGTACTACAGAATGTAGATGGAGGGCTGGCTCATAAATTGTGCCACCCTCACAAGGGTTCCAAAAACCAATGGACACCCAAGATTTACCTTTAATTGGTGAACCTTCAATGCACATCATAAAATGACAAATTTGCTAGTTTCTCGCCAATGAGAGACCAAATACTTCAGGAGGCGTCACAGTCCGCCGGGTTATCGCCACACCAAAATGAGACAAACCAATACACAGAGACCACATTCTCTGTTACATCCAAAATTCACTCTGACAATGGCTTAAATAAAATAGCAACAAAGCTATAGTCATAATTACCTCCACAACTGTAGGGAACGGTATTGCAAAAAGCAATACAGCAGTGTACGTGCCACAACAAAAAGATCCACAAGATTGTACGGCTTATCACAGTGTCAATCTGTAAGACAAATGTGGTCGTAAAAAAACTCTGTGGTACCTTGCACAAACAGACTATCAGCCTTCACCACACCATGCACTGTCACGACTGAGATTACCATAGAGGGTCTTACTCCTGCCAAAATATAAAATAGTATATATCAGCACCACCAACGTGGTAGAGAATCAAAGCACACACCTGAGTGAAAGCACAACGTATCAATGCAGATACGAATACGAGTGTAAATAGAGCCCCGAAACCCATGCAGAACAAACTACACAATGTGAGTTCTATAATCTCTGGGTGTTAGTCCGTGTAACGCGTAGAATATCAAGCGGTTACTGACAAGCTGTCACTGACTGACAGATACAAATACGAGTGTAAATTGAGCCCGAGACACATGCAAAAAAAAACTGCACACTATGAGTCCGTGTCACGCGTAGAATATCATGCGGTTACTGGCAAAACGCTCACCTGCAAAGAGAGGGGGGCTCAATCCACCGACAACTTCCAAGTCCCTGAGGGCAATGGAAAGCCGTTAACCATCAATCCACTAATTTGAGCAGGCGCGCCACAAATGCAGTCTATACATCTATAGCCACAACACAGGGTGTGGACACTGAAAAAGGACTGCTCTCCTCAGCGTAGTTCCATGAGACAGAAAAACGAGTGGCCATCTTAAACAGGACCCAAAAACAAACAGTGTTGAAGAGTTTAATGGACCCAGGTCTCAAAATGTGGACCCAGTGAGCACCAAAACAGTGCTAATTGTAGAGATTACAAAACAAAGGCAAACAACAAGGTTTGTTGGACCATATTTGCAAATACATGGTATTGTATTAATGAATATACTCAATACATTTTTTGTAGTTTTTTACAATACCGTGCCAATGCTGGCCCTTCATGTTCCAAATCGCATCACCCATTTACCACAACTTTAACTGGCACAATCAGTGTTTGGTAGAAGCAGAATATATAGACATCATGTTGTCACGCAATGTTCATATTCATATTTGGCTAACCAAATGCCAATCAATACTTTCATTGAGCCCTAACACATTACTTTGTAATTTAAAAATAATCTTCTGCTCCAAATTCAATAATTTTTGATCTGTCTCAGTTTTAGTGTGACCATACACCTTTTTCAAAATGAGCCATGTGAAATCATTAAAGCCATGTTTCACTTCAATGAAATGTTTGACCAACGGGGCCGTAATCACCAGATTTTTAATGCAGCTCCGATGTTCCACCATTCGAACTTTACACTGCCTATTAGTCTTGCCCACATAATGTAAGCCGCATGGGCACGTGATTAAATATACAACATTGGATGTATTGCAATTGGTCATTTCAGTAAAAACCCACTTAACATTAGGTAAAATTTGTACAGATCTGGTTTCTTTAGTTTGGGCACACATGCTACAATTACCACACGGAAAAAAAATGTCCTTTCACTTCCGGCAAAATCCCACAGTCTTGTTTGTCTAACATGAGGTGTCTGAGTTTCTGTCACATCATTTCTGATCACTATATTCTGTAAATTCTGGCTTTTTTTGAAGGCCACTAAGGGAGGCAACACCTCTTTACCTCAGTAAACTTTCTTCCATGTTCTCATGACGGCCACTAAGGGAGGCAACACCTCTTTACCTCAGTAAACTTTCTTCCATGTTCTCATGACAATAGTTTTGATTTTGTAGGACAAATTCGAAAAAGTGTAAACAAAAACAGTGCCGATCTTTCTAGTAGTTTTGTTTCTTTTCTCCAACAGTGCCTCCCGGTTATTATTATAGGCTCTTTTGGAGGCGTTTCTGATCAGTCTAGACGGGTAGCCTTTGGCTAACAATTTATGGGTCAATACATCCGCACTGTGGGTAAAGTCATCTTTCAGACTACTGTTGCGTTTCAACCTCAGAAATTGTCCAAAAGCAAATTGTTCTTTAGATGCTTAGCATGATGGCTATTGAAGTGCAATAAGGAGTTCTTATCAGTAGTCTTATTGTAAGGCTTCACTTTCAATAGTCCATTATGATGAAAAATGGTGATATCTAGAAAATGGGTCTCGAAATCACATATTGACCCCGTGAATTTCGAAAACCGGTTCTGTTGATTGAGCCACGTCACAAAGCAGTCCGCTTCTTCCCTCGAGCCATCCCATATGATCAGTACATCATCTATATACCTCAGCCACTTTCTCAAATGATGGATAAAAGGGTTAGTGGCTGGGTAAATCAGCGCTTTCTCAAAATACTCAACATAAAGGTTAGCTAGATTGGGGGCCATGGCAGCCCCCAAGGCAGTGCCCTCTATTTGTTGGAAAAATGTCCCTTGAAATTGGAAGAAATTTTGAGTCAGGGCAAACTCAGTGCACCATAAAATGAAAGCATTGCTCACAGGGTGTCCGTCCTCTCTATTCAACAAAATTTCTTCAACCACCTCTAACGTGGCTCTTTGGGGTATCACAGTGTACAAGGATTGGATGTCCAGAGTTATCAACAGGGACTGGCCAGGGATGAACTCTATACCTTCTATTTTGTTGATAGCATTGGTGGTGTCCTTCAAATAACTTTTCATTTTCAAAACAGAAGGTCTCAAATAAAAGTCTGCACATTTTGACAGAGGTTCCAAAATCGAGTTGACTGCAGAAACTATGGGTCTCCCAGGGGGGTTAACAAGTCTCTTGTGTACCTTGGGCAAGATGTAAAAAAACGGTACCATTCCTTGTTCCCTCTTCAAGAATTCAAATTCTTGTTTACTAATCATTTCTGAGTCAAATGCTGCAGTCACCTTTTCTTTAATAATTTTCATAAGTCTGGCAGTGGGGTCACTAGTAAGTTTTAAGTAGCTGATGTCATCTGATAGAAGTCTCTCACATTCTTTTACATAATCACTGCAATTCATTAAAACAATCGCTCCCCCTTTGTCTGCTTGTCTAATAATAAGATTCTTATCTTTAGCTAACTTCAATGCCGATGCTCTTTGAAGTTTGCTAAAATTGGAGTTGTGTGACTTCTCGCAGGACTCTAACTTGCGAACTTCTGCCAGGACCTGTCTTTCAAACACTGTCGATTCGGCGGTGTAGGAATGGCTGGGCGTACAAAAAGTTGATGCATTACGCAACCCACTGTAGTTGTTGCTGGTATGCCCTTCATGTTCACTGAAGTACTCGTTTAAATGTACTTTACGCATAAACGCAAAAAACTCAGTTCTAAATTCGAAAGGATCATGTTATTTAGTGATGACAAAACTGAGGCCCTTATTAAGTGTACTTTCTTCTTCAGAGGAGAGGATATGGTTGGACAGGTTTATCACCACTGATTCCTTGTCCGGGTCCTTGTCCTGACCTGGTTGTCCCAGTCCCCTCGATTTGGACCCTGCCCTAAAAAAGGCTTTCTTTGTCTTTGTCTGTTGCCCCGTTTATGGCCTCTTCCTCTCCCTCTATTCAGATTTGCCTGAGCCCCAGGGTCATTATCTCCTGTGGTACTTTCTTCGCTTGAACTGTAAGAAGTATCTCTAAAATGTACACGTCTATTATTTTTCAGAGTTTGAAATGTGTTGCCAAATTTAGAACCCTCGGTGACATAGGGAAAAGATTTTTCGTGGCAGAAATTGGTGAGATCTTTTTTTAACCTTTTTAACCTTTCTAAGGTGGTATCATTTTTAAAATCCACTAGTCCTTTTAAATGCTGTTCCAATTTAGCTTTAAATGTGTCTAGATCAAGATCTTTTTTGATGTCTTCTTCAAGTTTGGTGATACCTATTTCTATTTGTTTAGACACCTCTGTCACTGTGTCAATGATTAGGACTAACCAATCCCTACCACACTTATTTGATATATAACTCCATTTTAGTTTAAATTCTTTGTTGTCTAAAAATAGACGAGGCTCATTTCTTACTATGAGGCCTTGAGGAAGGGCCTGGTTCTTCAAGTACTCTAATACTATAAGGTGTTTCATTAATTGGATTGATTCGTCCCACTGATCATTGTTGTTAATATTGATCTCGTGTTCACCTGTCCCTGCCAGTACTGATGATGAGTCTAACAGTTTTTTAACATGGTCCTCACTATATGCTGGACACTTGTCTGAAGCCGTCGCCATGGTGTGACTCTGGACAACGTAGTGGAATGTCACAGTGTCATGCAATACCTCTATATTAACAACCTACGAGACCACCAGGAGCCTCTATAAACAGTATGTTCAAATAGGTACACAGAGTCCCTATCTATATAATGACATCTTACTCCACCGACGGGGATATCAATCTCTATAATACAATAAAGAGCAAGATGATTCGTATTCTCTACTTACACCCGACCCCCTCAAATAGGAACCTCTGTTAGATTTTCTGGCACCACAAGTCCTGACAAAATGGACTGCGTGCTGTGATTAATTTACAAAAAATATAATTTATTCAAAATATTCCAACTAAAAATTGAACATAAAATACTACCCTCACCTAACACAGTGCAGCTTCTAACACTAAAGAAACAATTACTAAAACATAGGCCACAACTTTTACATATACACAAGACACAGAAGATATCACATAACAAAACACATTAATCTCAATGTGTCATTAAAATAACAATCCCAACATGTTTCTGTTCTTCACAATCCCATTCGGGCGAACATTCTTCAGGGGATAATTTAAAACATCCACTATTCTCCACAACACTGTGTTGAATGGGTAGTTTCAGGCAACCTCAAAGGAAAAAAAGGAAGACCTCGGGGCCTGTAAAAGGAAAGGAAAACAGAGGAAACTAATGAGCTCCAATGGGGAGGGGTACTACAGAATGTAGATGGAGGGCTGGCTCATAAATTGTGCCACCCTCACAAGGGTCCCAAAAACCAATGGACACCCAAGATTTACCTTTAATTGGTGAACCTTCAATGCACGTCATAAAATGACAAATTTGCTAGTTTCTCACCAATGAGAGACCAAATACTTCAGGTTGTCTTGTTGCTATTTTATTTAAGCCATTGACAGAGTGAATTTTGGATGTAACAGAGCATGGGGTCTCTGTGTATTGGTTTGTCTCATTTAGGTGTGGCGATACACTGGCGGACCGTGCCGTAAGTCTATTTCCTTGGACGTAAATTGTACCTCATTGTCCCTGGTACTGATTGATCCAAGAACAACGTGTCGTCACTTCCTGTTGGAAGCGACGTATCAAGAGCAAGTGAAGATACGAGATCGGGAAACTTTCGGAGAGTGTGTAGACAAAATAGCTGATTCCCCAGGCCTCATGGGCTCAGAGAGGGACTCCGATGCACTCTCAACGCTATTTACTGCTTCGGGATCGTTGGTTGCAGCATTAGCGGGGGGTTCTGTTTCTTCTGTATCGTATGGCACCGGGTGTGGAATTCTCTTGACGTGCGTTGCGTGGATCCAGTTCTTTATGCCTGTGATGCGCACCGCTGTCTGTGTGACCAGCAGGACCTGGAATGGGCCCCGCCACCGAGGTGCAAGGCAAGAAGATCTCTCAAATGCCTTAGTTAAAACCCAGTCGCCGGGCCGAATGCTATGACCTGGGCCCTCGTATCGTACAGGTAAAGCCTCTCGCACCTGATGATAAATCAAATACAAGTTTTTAGTCAACTGGCCACAGTAATCTGAAAGAAGTACATTTTCAACATTCCTTAAAGATCGACATTTTGGAAGGTTTCAGATATTGGAAGATCTCCCCATTAACACCTCAAATGGAGAGAGCCCAGTCTTAGTTTGAGGGGTTATACGCATGGCTAGTAACACAATCGGTAAGGCGTCCGGCCATTTTAGTTTGGTGCCGGCACACGTCTTAGCAAGCTTGTTCTTGATGATGCAGTTGTGTCTTTCTACTAGTCCAGCACTCTAAGCGTGTCTGGCCGAATGGAATCGTTTGTCGATCTGCAATGCCGCACATATCTGCAGAATTACAGCAGTGACAAAATGTAGATCATTGTCCGACCAGATGACTCTTGGTAGCCCGAACCAGGGAAAATACTCCTTTAACATAGTTTTTGCAGTAGTCATGGCTGTAGCTTCTTTGACAGGGAAAGCCTCAACCCATTTACTGAAAGCCCAGATGACAACTAACACTTATTTCAAATTATTACACCATTCCATCTAAAAACAAATCAAAATGGATGACCTTAAAGGGAACAGAAGGTGGGCCAAAACTTCCCCTAGGAGTTTATGTTCCCTTTCCCACATTGTGCTGTAAGCAGATCATGCAGTCCTGAACATATCCCTCTGCTATTTTATAAATGTTGTCATTTACCCAAACTTTCTCCAACATTTTTGTAAGCTTCCGGGCACATATATGTGTAGGGCCGTGAGCCATGACGATCATCATCATTATATATGCGTCAGGAAGTAGCCATTTCCCTTCAACTATGTCCACCGAACACCCATCATCATCGAGTTTCCCCAAGCCTTCAGCCCACCTCGTGGACTCTTCTAGCATGGCATCGGCTTGGATATCCCTTACAGAGTCAACACCCTCATCCATTGCATAGGCATTTATGGTCTCCCTTGAAACATACATATCTGTAAAGAGATTGGTGACAGTCTGTTTAGCTATCTGATCAGCGAAAGCTTTCCCTTTTCCTTTACCATCTACAATCTTGCGATGTGCTGCACATTTCACGACAGCTAACTGAGTAGGGAGCGCAAGCGCTGAGAGCAAATGTACTATTAGGGAGCCATGCTGAATCTTTGTGCCATGTGAAGTTAAGAACCCTCTTTCTGACCAAAGTCTCCCAAAGTTGTAAACCACCCCAAAGGCATACTGACTGTCAGTATATATGTTTACTGTAAGCCCTCCGGAAAGTTCACAAACTCGGGTCAATGCTATAATCTCTGCGGCCTGCACGGAGTTATGCGTGATTCTCTTAGTTTCCACAACCGTGCTTAATGTGGTGATTGCATAAGCAGCTGTGGATGTACCATCCGGGAGTTTGAAGCTGGAGCCATCACAAAACAGCTCCCCTTGTGGATTTTTCAAAGGAGTGTCTTTTAGATCAATTCTACTCTTTGTCTCTTGTTCGGTAGTGTAAAGGCAGTCATGTGACTCTTCGTCACTACAAGCAGTACCTTGCGGGAAAGGTAAGAGTTTAGCCGGATTAAGAACACAACACCTCTTAATTTGTGTGTGGGGAGCAAACAAGATCAATTCATATCTTGTCAACCGTGCGGAAGTGATGTGTTGCGTTTGAGTTCTGTTCAGTAGAATATCTACAGAGTGAGGCACCATCAGGGTTAGATCATGGCCTAGGACCATTCCCTCACTCTGTTTTACAGAGGCAGCAGTGACAGCTTGCAAACATCTTGGCAAAGCGCATGCTACAGGATCAAGAGCGGAAGAAAAGTAACTGCATGGCCTATTCTTCCCTCCATGTTCCTGCGTTAATACAGCCAAAGCACATCCATCACATTCATGCACAAACAACACAAAGGCCTTTTCATAATTCGGTGTGCCCAAAACCGGTGCCGAGCACAATGCAGTCTTGAGCAGATCAAATGCTTGCTGGTGTTCCGTGTTCCACGGCAATAGTGAAGAAATGCCCTTCTTCGTCAAAGCCGACATCGGCTTAATCACTAGTGAGAAGTTCGGGATCCAAAACCTACAGTAAGAAGCCCTACCTATCAAGGCTCTAAATTCCTTCTGTGTATTTGGGACAGACATGCCAGAAATTAGTTTTATCCGTTCAGGTGTCAATCTTCTTCCCTCCTTTGACAGGAGATAGCCTAAATAGGTGACCTCCTGACAACAATATTGAAACCTTTTTAGCGAAGCTTTGTGACCATGTTTAGCCAGATGTTTAAGTAATAACACAGTGCCATCTTTACAAGCGCTCTCTGAGTTGGCAGCTAAAAGCAAGACATCAACATACTGAAGCAATGTACGAGGGCAATTAAAGAGTTTCAAGCTGTTCTTTCAAAGACCTACTGAAGATGCTAGGACTTTCTGTGTAACCTTGAGGTGCACGGGTAAAGGTGAACGCGCGTCCCCCTAAGGTGTACGCAAACAAGTATCTACTGTCTTTGTGTATAGGAATGTAAAAGAAAGCATTCTGCAGATCCACAACACTAAAGTAAGTAGCTGAAGCCAGAATCATAGTTAATATTGTCATCACATCAGGCACAATTGGAAATTGCGGAGCAAAGACATTATTAATGGCACACAAATCAATTATGAAACGAAATGAAATTGCATCATCGCCTTTTTTGTACACAGGCAAAATTGGACTATTGCACAAACTACCTGCAATTTCCTCAATCACCCCTCGATGCACAAAATCAGAAACCATGCATTTCAAAGCTTTCTCACCCTCAACTGAAATCTTATATTGTGGAATACGGGGCAGCTTTACTCCATGTTTCAAGACTATTTTAACAGGCTCGATCTGAAAAACGCCGAAATCATTGTCGTCAATTGCCCATAAACACTCTGGTACATCACTGAATTCTGGCGGCAAAGGTCTGGTTAAGAATTTTGAGACAGAGAGTTGCTATGGTGAAATCGTCAAGCGCACTCCATCAGAAGAACAATGACTTACTGCATTTAATTCCTTCATCAGATTCAACCCCAGCAAATTCTCTCCACAATTCGAAGTCAAAAGGATTGGACAGTGGACTGTAAAGGGTACCGGTGAAGAAACTGGGGACACAACTGGTGTGCCAGAAAACCCTACAGAAATATTGGTTTGCCCTGACAGTGGGATGTTTGGAACCCGAGAATGATCAATGCAACACTTATGTGCCCCTGTATCTATCAAGAACAGATGTTTCCTATTTCCCACTATCAATTCAACGTAGGGACCTTTCTGATTAACGGGAATAGGCGTTGGTTCCAAACTCTGCTTCGGGCAATCCTAACGAAACAGAATATTGTCAAAAGGAAGTTCTTCAGAGAGGTAAGCAGCAGAAGGATGATCAAATATGTTTCTATTATCCACACTTGAAGCCTGATTATCCTGCGAAAAAGGTTGCTGTGGATCCTGTGCAAACTGACCTCTACCAGGGCCCCCTACACCCAGGCGACCTCTGGATCGTCTACCCATATTTCCAAATGTGTTATTTGACCTTTGTCGGAGGATCGGACATTGTGCATGCCATGACCCTCTTGCCTAAAATAGGCACACTGGTTAATGTTCACAGGACCCAAGGACACATTTCCTTGTGGAACATACTGACCTCTAATCTGCGAACTACCCCCTCTAGGGCCTCTAACGATTTGGTGTAATAATACCTTAGTCTTTAAATCACCCTTTCTCTTTTCGACTCTTTCCTTTTCATTATTGACATAATTCTCATAGTACTGAGCCATATGCAGTACTTCCGATTGAGACTTCGTTTGTCAAGCGCTCTCGAAAGATGTAATTTGCGACTGGATGTCAGGCAGTAATCCATGCACACATTTGTCTACGAATAATCTTTTCCCAGGCTCTGTGCCTAAGTCTTGTCCACTGAAATCTGATAATACCTGTTCAAACCAATTAAAGAACTCGGTAGCAACCTCAGACTTCCCTTGGACACAGGCCATAAGCTTGTCCCAAATAATCCTCTTCTCGGGAATTATAGTTTTTAATTTTGCAACAATTCTGTCAGGTAAAGTTAGTATCACCTGAGGCAGTCTCTTGCCAGCTGGCCTTTCTCCATCGAGTCTAATTATGTTAGCCCATGTATCTCCCAACCCTGATACGTCTTCTATAGTCCTAACCTGTTTCCACAAACCTACGGGCAGGAGTACAGGAAATAACAATATCACTTAAGGTGAATACTGAGGATTGCAAGACAGACTCTATTTCTTTATAGAACCCTGTCGGAATTTTCCTAAAGTCAGGAATGGATTGCCTAATGGTATTCACTTCCTGTCTTGAGAACGGGATGTGAACAAACTGCGACACATAATGTTCAGGAATGTCTACGGCAGCTGCACCCGTTGCAGCATTAGCCGCAATCTCAACCTTCGGGACAAATATCGGAGAAACCTCTCTCATAGGCAACTGAGAAGTAGGCAACTCCGAACGCTTACTAAACTACTGAGCCAAATCGAGCGCTAAAGCAGCCGAAAAATTGTCAAGTGAAAAAGCTCTCTTATAAATACTCAATAACTCTGTGGGACAACTAATCTTTCTTTTTACGCACTCATCCTGTAGGTACTCTACCATTACCTGTATCACTTTCCTCTGCATTTCTGGCATATACTGACTATATGTGTCATATACTTCAACTGGAGTTATCGACGTGTCTGAGATCCATCTAATTGCGTCTTTCATACAAATTCGTGCTTCCTCAGATATCGATTTACGACAGGGAAGGAACCGTTTCTGTACATACATACTATCCTATTCATCCTCATTCTGTAACCTTTCCAACTCCTTTCTATACTCAAATATCCTCTCAACATGCTCTTGTACTTTCTCCACAGTGTCTCTTGAAAACGCTAAAGTGTTCAGATCCCTCAACCCTTGTGGGAGGTCTGCATTATTTAATATGTCCCACATTACACATAAGTGAATCCCTAACCCTTCAATAAAAACATTTTTCTCACGAAAATTATCCATATTAGAAAGTGTGGCGAAAACATTAGCTCGATCATCCCAATCATGCTCCATACAATGATTAGCCCATGCAATCAAGTCACGTTTCTTCTCTGGAGGTAAAGTGTTGCGAGTGACAACCCTTGATCCCACTCCCGGATCGACTACAAGCGGTGCAGGACCACTTGGAAGAGGGGGAGCTGGCAAGTTCAATGGAGGTACTGTTACTGGTGCAATAGGAAAAGGCGGAGGAGCAGGTGGAGGAGCAGCAACAAAGGGAGGAACAACGACTGGAGGAAAAGGAACAACAGGAGGAGCAGGAGCAGCAGGAATAACAGCACAAAGAGGCAAAGCAGCAGGAAGAGGAACATACAGAGGACGCGCAGTGGCACCAGGCCTTCGTTCATTTAACAATTTGTCAATACGTTCGTCAGAAACATGAAAGTCTTTAGAAGGATAGATTTTCTCAATGCCAAGTGAGAAAGCCCTATCCATATTCCTAGTCGACTCAGACTGTTTATCTTGGTCATATAACAATGCTTTTTCGGCGTTCGTCTTATGACGGTGCGCATGTTTTTCCTTACTCTTAAGCTGCTGTAAAGCTTCTTTTTTCCAATTCTTCAAAACATCGAATGCTGCAGGTCTAGTCTTTTTCTTTAACAAAATTGACTCTAAATACTCAATACGAGAGATTTCTAAACTACCATTGATTGGCCACTGAAGTTCGGAAGCATGTCTGGTTTGTCTGTGCCAAATATCATTAAACACTATACTACCAATGCCATGCTTACAGTACATAGTACAAGCGGCGAGCCCTCCTGTGGTGCCGGACGGCTAAAGTCCAAAGATTGCCTATCGTTGCGGAATAACGCCCTGAAGCAGGTAGGAAATTTCCCAGGCATATCAGAATATGAAACACTTGAAACACTTGTGTATAGGCGCGTTACAAATGCCATATCATATCATATTGGTGTTACCTGGTCAATAATTGTATTTGCAGATACAATGCGCCAAAACAAATTATCAGGATACTTAAGAATCGGGTCACGACTCACCTGAGGTCCGATCGGATTTCAAAAATTATTTTCTAACAAATTTCTCTACCTCGTGTATGGTGATTTTGGCAAATCTGCCCACCTCGATAAGTGGACCCTCGTCAAGATGCCGACTCGGACCACAAGCTCATCGTCCAGGGATCGGGTCATGCAGCGCTGCTGAGGTGTTGCGTCTCTTTCAGAAAGGGGCCCCTTTATTTTGTCTCACTGTCCGATCCCAGTCCGATAGCCTGCGTCAACCTTCGACGATCCGGCATCAATCTTGAGAGTCCCTATTCGGGCGCCATCTGTGAAAACAAAAAGAAGATATCGAGGCTGAGTACCCCACAGGGAAATACACCAAATGCGGGTTACAAAGGAACATACAAAGATCTTTATTTTATACCGAACAGTTTCAAAGGACAAAGCAAAAGATAGCTATCGGCTCTCAGTACAACAGAGCGAACTCCAGCGTGGTTTGGTGTGCTCAGTGAGTGCGACTGTACATCAGAATAGACGTGCCTTATATGCTGTCCAAAACATGATGTTCAACCCTCCTACAAGTTAATATAAGTTAATACATCACAGATCTAGGGTTTGTGCCGAGTTCATACATCTATGCATTTAGGGTTTACCTTTAATACATTCACTTAACAAGCCACAATGGCAACAGTATGTCTTTGGATTTCTTGTTAAACCTTCTCAAATGTCTATAGAATGTAGTTTAAACAAGTGTTCACAGTTCAGTATTTGAATACATTGTGCTTAACATATGCTCGCGGATTAGCTTCATTGGCACAGGTAATCCTCTACACACAGGTCAGCGAAGGACAAGGTCTCAGTTCATGATCCTAACATGTGGCCTGCAGGCAAGTTACATATTAGCTTGTACTCAGAGGTCAAGACAGCCATGTTACATTCGGAATGACACAGTCCACCATTTTAGAACACAAAGTGACTTTTGAGGAAGAATTCTAAAATGGCGGATAGACCTAAAATGGCGGTTTACACTGATCTAAGGTCAAGACCTTGCAACGTGGATTTCTCCGTAAGTGGTTTATAAGCAGCTTGGTGTAGGCCAATATACATATTTTCATCAAATAGGAGGCACGATATAATTTCCTGTTCGACACACTGGGTCTCCTAATTCCCTTCCTCTAGCCTCTCAAATGAGACCTCATTGCAGTGATCACTGCAGATCCCTTAAAATGGATGTTTAGTGGTTGAACATCTATACATCTTTTTATTTTTTTTTATTTTTATTTTTGTTCAGAGAGAGGTACAACAAGACCAAACTGGCCAGTGGCTAGCGAATCACAGCATGATATAACAACATAGATGAACATTTACAGTATACACTAGACATTTTCACTTTGTTTGACAGTACTAAAGCGGTGACGATGGATTGTCCTCATCATCAGACAACATATTACATAGATAGAGTCTGAACAGCGTCCATATGTCTTTGGGGCGGCATCTCGATGGCAATGTAATAATAAATTGTTCTTCAAGTTCATTAACCATCGACAGGTCTTTCAAGAAGTCCAATCGCCTGGGAGGATCTATGGACTTCCAACATTTCAGTATATTTCATTTCGCAACCACACATGCTAAATTGAACAATCGTCTAGTGGTAGTTGCAGCCTTACCAATATCCCCAAAAAGGTATTTTCGTGGGGAAGGTGTAGCAGGTATTGCCGTAATGTCTTCCAGAATCTCCGCCACCTCCCCCCAGAATTTAGTAATCGGCTGGCAGGCCCAATACATGTGATAGGAGTCTGCGTCAGGGGCGTCACATTTAGGGCATTTTCCTGTGTGGCCCTGCACAAACTTAGCTAACTTGGCCGGGGTGTAATGCAACTGGTTCAGAACCTTAAACTGAATAAGACGTAGCCCTGAGTTCATGGATACACATTTAGTCAACTGGCAATATCTCAACCATGTGGTTTCACACAGCTCCACACCCAGATCTCGTTCCCAGGTCTCTTTAATGTTATTGCATGGCTTGGAATGGATCGGAACAAGGCTGTATAGTGCAGACAGACTTTTCCTGTGTCCCCCTGGTTCCGTCATGGCTGCAATACATTCGTGTGTGGGTGGCTCATCTGGGAAGGAGGGCCATTTGGAGGCGAAGGCAGATTTCATCCTGTGAAACTGAAATCGCTTGAGGTGATCTCCACCCACTGCCCCGACAAAATCGTCTAATGCACAGTATCTCCCTTCCGGGAACAATTCTTGCATTCTAAATTGCTTCTGTGGGTCCCAGGTACCCTGGAGTGCCTAATCAAATGTGGGGCTTATGCCCAGGAAGTTCCACAATGGCACCTCCGGGTCATACGGGGTTGTAATGGCAAGTCTCTTATATATCCTGGCCCATGCACGTGCAGTTGCGCTTACAGGATCATATTTGCACATGTCCTTCCGATTAAGGTCAAACATAACAGCTCACAGGTCTGAGGGGGATGCTGCAAATCTTTCCAGGGTAATGTGTGGTGCCGTGTCCTCTGGGTCGAACCAGTGTCTCGCGAAGTGTGCCTGTGATGGTAGGTAATAAAGTTCAAAGTCTGGTGCTGCAATCCCACCTTTTGCAAAGGGTTCTGTCATTTTGGACCACTTCAACCTGGGCGTTTTCCTTCCCCATACAAATATAGTGGCGAGCGTATTGAGTTTGGTGAAGAATGTTCTGCCCGGCCAAATCGGCATGTTGCAAAAAAGGTATAGGAGTTTGGGTAGCACTACCATCTTAAGTAACAATATTCGCCCATATACGGATAGAGGGAGCTTGTTCCAGACTTGTCGTTTAACTGTTAGGGATTCTAGAAGTTCACCATGATTTTCTGCGAGCAATGTACTCCCGTCTCTGGATTCCCTGATCCCCAAGTAGCGGATGTGTGTTGGTGACCATTTGAATCCCTGTGTGTCTGACATATCTCTAGTTTTAGGTGTAAGCGGAAACAGTTCTGACTTAGAAACATTAACCCTGTACCCCGATTATTCAGAGGACCTCTTAACCGTAGCCATAATTGGTGCTAGATTTACCTCCGGGTTCCTAATATATAGTAGGGTGTCATCCCCATATAAGGAAATGATTTGTGGTCTCCCTGTCATACGAAGACCTCTACATGCATGTTTTTGACGGACGTATTCAGCCATGGGTTCTATTGTAAGTGCGAAAAGGATTGGGGAGAAGGGGCAGCCCTGTCTGGTGCCTCTACCCAGGAGAAACAGGGATGACATAGTTTGATTTGTTAGTACCTTCGCTCCCGGGCAAGTATACAGTAACCTGACAAAGCTAACGAAGTATCTTCCCAACCCAAATCTCTCAAGGACCTGAAACAGATAGACCCAGGAGACAGAGTCAAAAGCTTCTCGGCATCAAGGGACACCGCCACCGCATCCGCCGCTGGGTCTATCGGTGTCATCACTCCAAAGATTCTGCACAGATTAAGAGCAGTGGACCTTGTTGGTATAAAGCCATCCTGGTCGGAATGCACCAATATGGGCATATAGGGCAGGAGCCTGGTAGCTAGGACCTTTGCGAAAATCTTTGCATCAGTATTAATGAGTGAGAGGGGTCTATATGACCCCATGTCCTGAGGGGGTCTACGGGGTTTAAGAAGGACCGTTATCACTGCCTCTCGCATAGTGTCTGGCAGTATGCCGCACTCCATCGCCTCTTCCCATACTTTCAGTAAGACAGGGGCTAGTATGTCATGGAATTATTTATATAATTCGGCACCTAGATCGTCGGGGCCGGGGTCTTTACCTGATGTTAATGCTTTCATTGCCTCTGTAATTTCCTCAAGTGATATGGGGGTGTCTAATATCATGCGTGTCTCCGGAGTTAGGGTTGGGAGATCAATCACGTCCAGATACTCCACTATTTCTTCTTTAGTTTTGGTGTCCCTATTGGAATATAGTGATTTATAAAATGCAGCAAACATATTAATTTCTTGGTCCCCATTGACTATGTCACCACTAGGTGTCTGGATTGTCGCTATAGGGGGATGGCCGTGTTCAGCCTTAAGCATCCGGGCTAGGAATCTCCCTGCTTTATTTCTTTCCCCGTACCTACGAGCCTGGACCGGGGCAGCCATGTATTGTACCTCCCTCGCAGCAAGTTTATTAAATTCTGCCAGTGTAGTGTGAATATCCAGAAGGGCCTCTTTACTATGTGTACAGGTGTATTCGAACTCCAGGAGCTCAAGTTTGGCCTCCATTGTGTCGAACTCTTGCCTAACTGCCTTCAGTAGACCTGTAGTTTTGGCCATAATGGCGCCACATACCCATACTTTAAATGTTTCCGACAGTGTAGCGCACCGGTCTACCGACCCTTCATTTAGTTGAAAAAATTCCTCTGTTTCAGTGCGCAGTGATTCACAAACGTTAGAGTCTCTTAGTAGAACAGGGGACATTTTCCAGCATCTGGCCCTCGGGGCAGCTTCGCCGATACACAAAGTAATTGACACAGGGGAGTGATCTGAGAGGGTACGGGGGTACATTTCGCAGTGCTGGACCATATTCGTGAGTGTTGAGCTGATAAGCCAGTAATCAATTCAAGATTCAGAATCATGCACTGATGAATAGAAAGTAAAGCGCTGTTCTTGGGGATGTAGTTCTTGCCAGATGTCTACTATGGTCGTCTGTTGCATTATTTGTCGTATAGCTAATGCGGTTTTGGTCATGGTTATATGGGAAGTTGTAGACCTGTCGAGGGTCGTGTCAAATATTGTATTAAAATCACCTCACAAGATCACTGCTACATCCTCAGCCTAAACCAACAAATTATATATAGCATTGTAGAATTCAGGGTCTTCTATGTTGGGGCCATACGTGTTAACTATAACCATCTTCCGTCCCGCCAACTCGCCCCAGATTACAATATATCTCCCTTGTGTGTCAGTTTTTGCATCCTGGATACGGAAGCCCAGATTCGGATGTATTAGGGTCAGAACCCCTCTGGATTGGGAGGAATATTCAGTATAATATCACAATGCGCCCCATCTAGGGAGAAAATTGGAACAGACCTGCCCCAGTGCGTGAGTTTCTTGCAGTAACACGATCTGGGGGTTATGTCTGGTTATGTATGCTGCGATTTTCCTGGCCTTAATCGGGTTGTTTAGGCCCCGGACATTCCATGAAAGAAGTTTAACAGTTACCCCTCTGTCACCCAGTACCATGGTATTCTATTACTATCAATGTGTGAAGTGATTTGCTTATGCCACCAACCTTAACATTTGAATCTGATGCAACCAGTCTCTGCATTTTAGAACTCTTGCCAACCGTGGTAAAACTTTGTACCCTACCCCCACCCCTGGCCGCACCATCAACCCCAACCCGATGATGTAACCTTTTCCCCATAACCTGTGGAACTTTCCTGAGGGTCGCTAGTTGCAGTCGCAGGGCCTCCATCAGTAGAGGCTCACAATCCAACCCTCTTCAAACAATATCAATTGGAGTCGTTGCTCTCGGGAGAGACGTCTTCACAGCTTAAGTAAGTATGTTTCCTTAACTCCATTTCAGTCGGCTGAGTCCGGGACTTCGTCTCCCGGTCGTGGTAGCCTGTTCCGATCTCGTGGATGTTCTTTGGGAGGAATGGGGATGGATGCCTCAATGTACGCTATGGCTCCCGCAGGGGTCTCAAAGAGATGCGACCTGCCTCCATGTTGAATCCAAACTTTCGCCGGGAAGATGAGGGCGTATGGGACATGATGCAATCTCAGAAGCTTTTTGGCTTGTTCATAGGATCTGCGTTGCATTTGGACGCTGGTCGAAAAATCTGGATAAATGTGGACTCTGTTTCCTTCATATTGCAGGGAGCCTTTTTCCCTTGAAAGTTTTAGGATCACGTCCCTGTCCCTATAGTTCAGGAGGCACACAATAATCATGCGCGGTGGCGCCTCAGGCTTGGGTGTCGGCGCTAGGGTGCGATGAGCCGTCTCAACAAGAAAGTGTTTAGAAAAGGATTCCGTGCCCAAAAGAGTTTTCAAAAGGACATCAACTTGTAGCTCCATCGGACCCTTACAGAAGGATTCTGGAATGCCGACAATATGGATATTGTTTCTTCTAGATCGAGATTCCAGGTCATCACATTTTGCTTGAGTCTTACGCAGTTCCCCTTTCAGCTGTGCTATGTCTCGACCAGGTTGTGTTAGCATATCTTCATTTGTGCTGATTCTGTTTTCAGCTTGTGTAACGCGAGTGCTCTCTTTGTCCACTCTAGCCTTAAGGGAGCTGATAGTTGAAACAATATCGTCCAGCTTGACGTTCACTGCCAGGAAGCCGTTCTGTACCATGTTCATTAGGCTGTCTTCTCTGTCATCATGTTCAATCGCAGCAGGATTGTCATCCCCATGTTTATGGCGGCCGGCGTCCCCTAAGGGTGGGAGCTGGCATAGGAGTCCATTGGGCCAGTTTTTTTCACGCCCGTGCTTTTTTCCTCATTGCAGCCCATGAGTCACCCGTGCAGAGCAAGGGTCGATGACGCGGGTCAGGCCAGCCGTCCACACAGGATTAGTATAGCCTGTACAGAACAACGTCAATACCTATATTGTGCAACCTGTTGGGTACCAGTGTACCGAATCTTATGTAACGTATATGACGTTGTCACACGGGTCCTCGGTTGTTCTGCAACCTCCCACGTTAGCACTGTCTCTGGGTGGCAGCCAGTATAGAAAGGATTTCATAAATCTTTACTTCTTGACACAGCCACTGTATCTGGGTCCGCACGCTTCTACATCTCTCACCTGCTCTCGCAACGTCGGACGAGGGCTCGCTCGGCCGCAGGCCCGAGGCATGAGTTGGCTGGGGCCCTGCGTGAAAGATGGCGTGCCGAACCAGTCGTTTTCCAGGAGGTGGGCCGGAGCCACAGACCATTTCGTGTCCACCCTGGGTCCTAATGTCTGCCCACATGGTCCGCCCCCAGGCCCATGCTATGGGGCTGCACCATGGTGATCGGCGCTCCTCCCCCATGTGGCCTTATGCTGATGACGGCGCCTCGGTCTGGCGTAGGATTCTTCCGGTGCCCCGGTGGCGGGCCACGGTCCACTGGAGAAGCCGTTAGTCCGAAGGGAGCTGCAAACTCCCTCACGCCTCCGCGGTTTCGCGCAGGATTTGCACACAATGTGCAGCAATAGTACGGGAAACGGACGGTGTAGTAGTTTCTTCTCTCCGCGGCTCCAAAACGGATTTATTTATATATAGGATGTTCGTGGGATTGGAGCGCTCTGATCAGGCAGCCATCTTAGTTGTGCGCAACAGCGCCCCCGAACATCTGCACATCTTGGATGTGTTGGGTTGAAGCATGCTGGATGTTTTTCAACAGGTTTTGCCCAGATGCTGGGACACCTGCAAGGATGGGGTTGTCACCATCCAAGTGTGAAAGGATAAGTGCGTGGACACAATTCTGAAGTCTGTGGCTGGGATGAGGTCCTTGATATGGTAGATCAGGGAAATCTGGTACTGTTTAGTTTGGGATTTGTTTGAGATGTATTTAAAGATTGGCACCGTTCTTGGCAAATGCAAGTGACTTAGCATTGGGTTTGGCTAGTGGGTTAATACGTAAAACTACTTTTCTCCCAGTCAACTTTGGACTTGTATGTGCTTAGATGGATTTCTCTGTAGAATATATCTGTTCTTCATGCTGCTTACCTTCACATAGGCACTAAACATGCAGATCAGGTTGAGGTAGAGGCAGACCTTCGGACAATAGATGTTGTTGAGGCAGTTAACTTTTAAGTGGAGATGTTCATTATTAGAGTATCGCTTTATCTTGATTTCATAGTAGCCTACGAGTTTTTTTTCCTATTAGTTCCATGTGGATGTTGATGATGGTTGGGGATAGGATAGAACCCTGTCATACCTATCGGGCCACTAGAAATTGGTGTGACCTGTTGGATCCCATCTTGAGCATTAAACTAAAAAACACAGGTTATCCTGATTAAATCCCATTTTGGAGGTAAGGATGTTGAGCAGAGCTTTTTGGTCAACAGTGTTGAAGGTAGTAGAGAGGTCAACAACAACCTGAAGGCTAGGTTCTCCATTGTCTAGGACACAAAGAAAAGTGTTGGTGCACAGATGGTGGTGGTCTCAATGATGCATCTGAGTTGTGAACTGGAATTGTATTGCGGAAGGTGGGACATGTTTTCCATGGTTATGAGTATCAACTGTTCTTTCTGGATGATGTAGAGTGCGCCCAGCAGCTAGTTTATATTTGCTGACATTCCAAGCATGGCTGCCAAGGAGGTGACGTTTTTGAGTGGTCGAGGATGCTAACGTGTTCTGGTTTGTAATTTCCTCTAGTACTGGCACTTTAGTCATGGGTGATTTTTAAATCTGATGGCAGATAGCAGTCTGCATACAAAAGAGTTGCAAATTGCAGTGGTGGTGCTCCATGCATTTGAATGTAGAGAATTCCTGAAGGTGGCAAACATGTAGGATTCTTATTTGTGACCATGAGCACGGTTTACTTTGACATGAATATACAAGCCTGAGAGAATGATGACAAAGGAAGCATGTTAAAGCACTATTTGGTGATTATGTTTTCCATTTCTGTAACATGGCACACACTGCACACAGAACATTTATCAGTTTAGGGTTGCATGCATGTATTGGTGAAAGGGTTGTGTGGAATGTGGGAGGCTGTGTGGGTTGTTTCAGCATATTGTAAAGCACGTGTGTTTAAGCTTAAGTTTACGAATATAGAAGTGTTTACACCCTCAAAGGCAATGGTTCGAGTTCAGTGAGGATGAAAGGACAAAAGACGACAAAGAGGATCAAATACCAGTGGCGGCTGGTGAATTCATTAACTGAATATTTCTCTGAGATAAGACATAGCGACCGAGCATAGCCCGGGAGCCTGAAGTAATCAAGGGTTGTTCAGGGCGGTTCTCCCCCCCATGAAACCTTTTTAAATAATAGGTTAAAATGGTGCCTTTTAGAGCACACTTTTTAGATAAATTGGGTAAAAAGCTAAACAGTTTGCAATTGGTTCGGTAGGGTAAATCATGAAAAAATCCAATAGATTCAAATCACCAACAGTGCACAGGAGCATTTCTCCAATACATTTTCATGATGGCTTTGCCCACGTTATGTGCTACTATAAAACATGTTCACAGTGGCTGGGCCCATACATTCCCATATAAGAACATATTAATTTTTGCTTTGTGCATATTGCCAGTAATGATACTATAAGATCATATATATGGAGTATCCCCACAAAAGAATATATTCCAGTTGGCTTTGCTATTATAAATGCATGGCACGGTATAAAAACATGTCCAAACTGGCTTCACTAAAATGCCAGTTCAGCTACATAATAACACTTATCATGCTTGCTTTATCAAAGATGCCCAATCAAAAATGTCATACCAGAATATGAAATGGCTAGATTAGTTGGAAAAATACGCCAGTCTTGCTTCGTAATAACACTTATCATGCTTGCTTTATCAAAGATGCTCAATACGAAATGTCATACCAAAATAAGAAATGGATAGACTGGCTGAATTGAAATGCCAATCTAGCTACATATTAACAATTATCATGGTTGCATTATCAAAGATGCCCAATACAAAATGTCATGCCACAAAAAGAATAATACCACTGATCATCCTTGCTTTATCAAAGATGTCTGATACGGAATGTCATGCCACAGTAAGGAATGGCTAGACTGGGTGCAAAAAATGCCAGTCTAGTATCATAATAATACTTATCATGCTTGCTTTACCAAAGATGCCCAATACAAAATGTTATGCCACAGTAAGAAATAGCTAAAGTGGTTGCATAAAAATGCCTGTCTAGCTAGCTACATAATAACACTCATCATGCATGCTTTATCACAGATGCCCAGTAATAAATGCCATTCCTGCCCTCTGGGTGCCCCTGTGCTGTGTACACACAGACTGTGATTATGTGTGCATATGACATGCTAAGGGCCCCAATGGTCAGGCATGCTATTTTGTACTAGACATCTAACATAGATACCCAGTAAAAAAAAAAAAACATGCCTGGCCCCTTTCCCCCCTCCCTGAGTAAGATCAAGCAAGGAATATCGAGGCTTAGTACCACCAAAAATTGGATCCGCCAGTCACGACGTCAAAAACTTATGAATATAAATGTATTCTGTACATATTCAAATATCAAAGCAGATAGCTATCTGGCTCCCAACAACTCGCAGTGTGTACCAGAAAACACTGTGAGGGGAGTGAGTACTGGTCATCACAAAACATGCAGTATGTATACACAGTCCTGGTCACAGCCCAGCCCATCTCCAAACTAATAGGTTACAAATTTGGGTTCGTGCCCAGTTCACATAACAAATATATAATATTGGTTTGTACTTTTGACATGTTGTCCCATCCTTGAAGATTCAATGGTGTTGTTGGTTTTCCAGCTTAGGTTGATCCTAGTTTCAAGAAACAAATTCAATATCTTATGGCTAAGGCACATCGTTCTAGTTTATCTACCATTCAGTTTTTATGTTTGAATATGGCTGAGGCTATTGATGCAGACAACACTTTAAATTGAAGTTCACTTTGGCTCCAAGGTTCCTTAAACATACTGACAAACTTTGTTGTAGTCAGCTGTGTGGATCTTTTGCTTTTAGAGTAAGTCCTGTTTCAAGAAATGTACAAAGGATTCCTTCGAAAACACACAGCATTAGTTTACATGCATTGTATATCACTGTTTGAGGGAGGATGAGTTTTGTAGACATAGATAACACTTTGAATGAGAGTTCATTCTGACTACAAGGTCTGTTTGCACAGGACAAATAGTCTGCTCTGCCAGCCCTAGTGTTGACATAGGCTTAAAGGTTGTTTCTGCTCTGGCAGCTGAAAACATGGTTAATCATTACTGAATAGAGAACAGGAGTTAGAATCAAGATGGAGGATATATTCCAAAAAGGCGTTTGAAGTCAATTCTAATTAACTACAGGTTTTAATACAAATGCAAAATGGCTTAGGACAATATTCATAATCAGACGATATTTATGCAAATATGGTTTAACAAACCCTCCTTTTGGCCTAAGCCAAGAGCATAACTCAAACATTCTGACCATACGATGACCATGGGCCTCATTATGAGAATGGAGGTAATGAAAATTGGAAGGTGGAATGGTATCACCGGCATCGTTAACGGGTCCGGTCCATTACGACCTGACAACCCGCCAATACTGCCACCGCCCATACCGTGCCCCTTCATAGTGGCTAGCGCACATACACGCGCCCCTTTATGAAGTAAATACTGGGATGCCGGTAAATGGAGGACATCACAACTCACACGGGCATGCAATTACCGGCATCGCAAAGTCAGTAATCAGGGCCTGCATGATGGCGGCCATACAGGCATCGCGGACAACCCGTAAACAGCAACCTGCAGCCAAGGCAACTGCCACAGGTGCACACAATCACCACAGGTGGAGTCAATGGAGCCTGTCCCACATAAAAGGAGTACACCCACACACCACATCCCTTCCCACACCAAAATTATACCACTAGCTGTTGCAATCATGAGGCTGGAGGACATGCCTGTACTGCTACAACTACAGCAACAACAACAACAACTACAGCAGCAACAACAGGCAGCACAGAGGTGACGCAGGAGGAGAAGGAGGGTGAGACAGGCCCAGCAATTACCACCAGTGCAGCCAGTAGTACCTCATAGGCAGCCACCAATCCCTCGCATCAGACCCAGTCCATTCAATCTAACCCCTGAGCAGCTCCACACCCTGTACCAGTTGGACTGGGACACCATCACCACCATTGTGGACATGATACATGATGACATTGTCAGCCTCATTGAAATTCGCACTGCCATCCCCCCGCTACTAAAGGTGGGTCTGTGCTCCACTTCCTGGCCACAGGCACCTACCAGCACACAGTGGGCCAGCTTCATGGTATATCACAAACACTCTTTTCACGCATGCTGACCCAAGTGCTTGATGCCCTCCTGAAGCACGCTAGCACCCACATATCCCTACCATGGACTGCCCAGGAAATTGCTGACACCAAAGTAGGCTTCCATGCACTGCCAGGCATGCCCAATTGCGTTGGTGCCCTCGACTGCACCCATGTTAAATTGGTAGTCCCTCATGCCATGGAGGCGGTGTACCGCAATCACAAGCAATACCACTCCATCAATGTGCAGATGGTATGTGACTCCAGCAGATCATTACACATTGTTGTGCCCGATATCCTGGATCCACGTATGATTCCATGGTGCTGAATAACTCCATGCTACCCCGTCACATGGAGCTACATGCTGGACGACGTGCCTGGCTGCTTGGTAAGTTGCCTGACTGGCCCATGGCAGTGCATCAGGGTTGTGATGTGGCGGGATGCATACTCCACCTGGGTGGGAATGGGAGGGATGCATACTCCACATGGGTGGGAATGGGGGAGATGCATACTCCTTCTGGGTGGGAATGGGGGGGATGCATACTCAACCTGGGTGGGAATGGGGGGGATGTATACTCCACCTTGGTGGGAATGGGGGGATGCATACTCCACCTGCATGGGAATGGGGGGATGCATACTCCACCTGGGTGGGAATGGGGGATACAGACTCTACCTGGGTGGGAATGGGGGATGCATACTCCACCTGGGTGGGAATGAGGGGGATGCATACTCCACCTGGGTGGGAATGGGGGGGTTCATACTCCACCTGGGTGGGAATGGGGGGGATGCATACTCCACCTTGGTGGGAATGGGCGGTGAGTGGACAATGCACTCAGAGCTAGACACTTCTGACCTGAACCTCCAAACCCGAACATGACACATCACTGCCACATATTGGACCAATGCCGTACATCAATGACAACATGTAAAATGCCCAACTAGGCCACCATGGGTCTGTCAAGCGATGCATGACTGAACATGATTACTACTGTGCCAATGTGGCCAGTGTGATTAGGCACAGTGTAGCATACACTGCAATCATGGGGGGCAAGACATTGTTCCGCATCCACAGTACATCCGTATCAGCATGCAAGTTAATACCCTGCATCATCTGTACAACGCCATCCAGACTAGCAGACATATTGTAGTACACAATGCATCCAAATAATCTCAGTGCAAATGTGCAGGGACACGTGCATGTCAACAACAAATAGCTACGGCCATAGCTGTGAATCCTGAAGGTGGCAGCTCAGAATGACTCACACAGACCTCTCTGTACTCCCATGCAGGTGATGGAGGATATCCCTTGAAGCCGTGGCTACTTACCCCGTGCGGAACCCGCGTAACAGCCATGAAGAGGAGTACAATCGGGTACATATCCGTACCCGTGTTGTGATTGAGCAGACCTTTGGCCTGTTGAAAGCGTGATTCCGCTGCCTAAGCAGATCTGGTGGATCACTCCTTTATGGGCCTGAGAAGGTGGCAAGGATCAAGCATGAAAGAGGAGTATAGGGGTGCACAGACAGGTTAAGTAAAAAGTCTGAAAATAGTAGGATTTATAAATAAAAAATGTATCAACAAAGGGTAGTGTTCAGTGTTACAATCAGTCTTATGGTGCAATCGGGCTGTCGTCACAAGGCCACTTGGGACAGAAGAAAGCAAAAGAATCCAAAGCTGTGTATTGCTACACAGCAAGCCCTGATGCACTCAAATAGGGAAAAAGATATCCCTCTATTTCTATTTAAATTCATTAAACATTTGGTGCCAAAAGAGGCGTAAATGTTACGATGTGTTAACAACGTGTAAACTTCTGTTATTTGCAACAGAAAGGGTCATTTAGAGCATTTGGCAGTATTATTCAAGATCAAGTCAAACCGATAGAACAATCAGAACGAAAACACTAGAGCTGACTTATGGATTTTAATCTTCTGAGTCCAACAAGTCATACATTAGTAGGCAAACAGTAGTACAATCAGTGTTCCCTATTTGCACATGGAAAGGACACTTGTAGGTATTCAATATAACAAAGGTCAGAGCAACAAGCGTTTACAAAACACCGCTTGTAAGGAGTAACACAATTGTAAAGCTGTATAATAGTTACAGTGCAAACAAACTCTAGATTTATGGATTTGATCATTCAACAGTTCATAAATGAAGTCTCATATTCAGGTGTGACCCGAATAAGACAAACGCGTTTCGGTTCATGGAACCATCTTCAGGGGATAGACTTCATTTTTATTTTCATAAACATTAGATTCTAACACAGTCTCTTGCTGATATAAGTACCAGGAAACAGACAGGTAATCCAGACAAGAAACAACGGATAGCCAAAAACCACAGTATGTTGGGGTATCTATGGAGGTAAGGACAAAAGTTAAGCTATTAAGCCCACCAATAACAGGCAATCAGTCCATAGTGAAGAGAAAGAGAGATTTAGAATATAAGTACAGACAGTAAACAATGACAGACTACGACAAATCGTTAGGCATTAGCCCGTGCGAACAAATGCAAGTTAACCGCATGAACAAGGGGAATTGGAGGCTTTAGAACACTGCACAAGTGCAGCAACACATAGCGGTAAGGTTTAGCTGTACAGTGAAGTCCAAGGTATATAATAAAAGCGAGTACAATAATATAGTACTAAAGTCTCAACCAAGCGAGGTACGTGGACCAGGTTATTGCAACTTGTAACTGGTTTCAGGGAAACAAAAAATGCATACCTTCCAATGGTGGAAGGATCACCATGGCCTGTGTCATGCTGCACAACATGTGCATCTGGAGAAATGAACCACTGCCACCTAACATTGACATGCATGCACCGGGTGAGGATGATGAGGATGAATATGGAGAAGAAGCAGCACCTCTGCCAGTACGTGATGCACAAGATGGACGTGCTGTACGCCAATCACTGATTGACGAATACTTCTGACCCACAGGGACGTTGATGGATATGTGTCACTACTACACTGAACACTGGGTGCTTGTGGACATGCACACAGGAAATGTGGGGAGGTGGGCACGGTGCACTGACATGATTGAAATGAGTACACACGAAATGAACAATGTCCAGGCATTGAATGATTTTGTACACAACGGCTGTATTAATATGAACTACAGGAAAGTGCTACCCCCTCGCCCCCACTACACCAAAACACCCCATGCCCCCAATGAACACCCCATACCCCCCCACTGAACACCCCATACCCCCCAATGAACACCCCATACCCCCAAATGAACACCACCGACACCATGTAACCCACTCCCATTGTTGTCCAAACTATTTTCGTCCTTTCTTGCTCTCCGGGGGCAGCATTTCTGATTGCCTCGCACTCCGCCTTGTGTGACGCACAGTGCTGGAGGGTGCAGAGGAAGGGACTGTGGAGGATGTGGGTGTGGTGGATGGGGTGGTTGCTGCAGTGATTGCCACGGCTGGCACGGGTTGTTGCTGCTGCATGTGCAGCAGGATTGAGGTCAGGACCTGCGTGGCGGCCTCCAGACTGTCTTGCATCATCACCGCAGACGTATTGATGGCGACAGTGTTCCCTGCTATGGCCTGCGCTATCTCCTGCCTGGTGTCCTCACCCTCTGCAACATATTGCCGTACAAGCTCCAGCATTGAGTCCTGCCTTGCCTCCACCCTTGCTAGCCGTGCCTTAAGGTTGGTGGGAGCAGCAGTGGTTGAGGGTGCTGCGATCGGGCGTGCATTGGCAGGACTGGCCTCGGGGGTGGTGGAGAGGACTGAGCTGTGGAGGGCAGGATCCACGATGGTACTGGTGGGTGTGTCCTGAGTGTCGGGTTGGAGGGTGGACAGGGGGCTTGGGGAGTGTGGACATGACACATGTATCAGCCCTTCCTCGTCCACATACTCCTCTGCTCCAACTTCTATGTCGCTCTGTGGGGCAGTGGCAGCTGTTTCGCCCACGGAACTGGTTTCTGCCGAATGGGTGCCACTGGCCTCGTCTTCTGCTGGTGTTGCCAGCTCTGTTGGTCCAGTGACTGGCGTAGCTGTGGGGCCCTCATGTGCAGCCATGGCCTAGGCACTCGCCCTGGGTTTTGGTGTGGCCTGCGAGGCTGCCCTGGAGGTGGTCTTGTCTGTGGGAGTTGTCTTGGGCCGGGACGTGGATGCCCTTGTGGGTGTTGCTTCACTGGCATCCTCTTCATCGGTGCCTGGGGGGTAGAAGAGATGCAGGGCATCAATGATGGTGTTACTTGCAAGATGCATTATATGGTGCTGTGGAGATTTTCATTTATCATGCATTCATATCTTACAGGTGTGTCACACAGGGTAGTTTTGAGGGGCATTTTGGCATTTGCCGTGACGTCTCAATTCAGGAATGCTGCATGCCAGGTAGCATGCCATTGTGTTGGGGTTTGTGTGCTGGCTGTCTGTTGGTAATGGGATTGGCACTCAGCATGCATTTCAGTGTGGCTGGGTTTGGGCCTCTATCTGGACATGGATATGTTGATGTGTGTGTTGGGACATGCATTGCCTTGCCTAGACTCTATTCCAGATCGCTTGTGCTACATCGTGGTTCCCCCTACTGTGGTCTGCAGGGTCACTCACCTCCATCTCCAGATGTTGCGGCACCCATCTCCATCCCCCCGAAGCCCTCGATGGACTCCATCTGAATGAAGGTACTGCATGTCTCCTCCCAGCGCATTAGTTTTGTGGGTGAGTGGGCACCCACGCCTGTGGCCATGGCCTCCCTCCTGTTGCTGGCCAGGATGTTCTGTACCCTAAGGCGGAGGTCGTCCCACCTTTTCTTACAGTCTTTGACTGTCCGTGGGGTGGTGCCGACCGCAGAAACCTTGCAGGCTACCTCCTCCCAAATCTCCTTTTTTCTCTGCTGCACCTCCCTTTTGAGGTTGTGCTGGTTAATCTCCTCAGCATGGGCAGCAAGGGTGTCCGCCAATATGTTGAGTTCTTCGTCCGAAAAACGCTTCTTGCGCAGGCGGGGGTTTGATTTACTAGTAGCCTTAGCCATGTTGAATAGATAGACCCTGGTCTCTCTTGTGCAACACTGGTGGTTTGGGAGGATAGCAATGGATTGTGTTTTTAAAGATGGCCGCCGGCGCATTTCCCGTTCCGACACGATGACGTTAGTTTCGGGTCCGGTATTATGAGCCCGGTATTAGCATGATGTTATTCCCGGGTCGGCATTAAGGGGTGCCTCCTAGGGGGAGGCGGTTTTGGCGGGTCCCGTGATGGCGCTATCAGGGGGTTGGAGGGCCTTTAGTGCCATGGCAGTATGGCCATTACCGGCATGGGGGTTCGCGCGTGCTCGCGCACTCGTAATCACCCGCTATTAGCGGTGTCAAACGAGCACGGACCCGCTAGTTCCTCCATGCCGGTAATGACTCCGTTTTTACCGCACTTCACGTAATGAGGCCCCATGTGTCATAATCATAACACTCTGAGATGTTGGATTCAAAAACATCAATTGCCATTAACTCTTTAATAGTTATTTCCTGCATTACTAAGGCATTGCTTGCTTTTTCAGGCATTTGTATCCTAGGTCCTAGTGTACCTACTGCTTGTGTACAACATCCTCCTATCATGCAACATATGACAAGGAGGCATTGTACACAACAACAACAGAACAGGAGAATACCAAGAATCACCATTAAGACTGCAAAGATCTTCCAACCCCATGATCGTAATAAATCCCAGAACCAAGTACTAAGATTCCAGTTTCCCTCTGGGGCATGTACTTCAGTACTCAAGGTATGTACATTTTGAATTGCCTTGAATATGGTAGGGGAGGAGTCAGGTACGAAAACACAACAAGCAGATCCCACCAATTTACATACTCCACCACGCTCAGGCAGGATGATGTCTAACACCATCCGGTTCTGTAGAACCACTAATCTAATTGCTTTTTGTTCTAAAGTCATGTTGTAGAGTGTGTCAGTGGTCCGGTTGATAATTCTTTCCAGTACTCTTGCCAGTCTCCTAATATCCTCGGAATTCATGATCTGTCCCCAAAATGGTACAAAGGATTTTGCTACATGACCCAAGACTTGTGAAGGAGTATCACTGTTGTCGTCCCGCTTTGGATGAGCCCTAGAGATTTCAGTGGTACTAGCTACATATACCCCTGGTAACAGGATACCCAAATAACAAGTTCCCTGGCAATCCCTAAGTAGCCACGGATAAGCTTCATTACCGCAAACAAAGTAGACAGGTTCTCCTACATACAACGGTCTGTTCTCACTGGTCAAGTTTGCAACATTGGTACAACCCTCGAAATCGCCCATTGAATGGGTACCATTCCTTTGTATGCAGAAAGAGACAGAGTTGGGGCTATGGTTAACAGTATAGGAAGGTGGCGTGGCATCCATGTTGCCTACAGGAGCCATCTTGAAAGAAATCAGTGATTGGAAAGGTCGGGACAGTCTAGCAAAAGGCCTAATAGAAGCAATATTAAGCTTGCTTCTATTTGCAAAAAGTGAGCATCCCAGAGAAGTCAGGACTGGCCTTTCAAACTCATCCAAATTAGTCCCGTCAAAGTTCCCTGAGATGCAATCATTCCAACGACCAAAGAATTGTGCCCTTAGAGAGAGATAACATGCAGTAGTTAAAGGCAAAGGATGAATATACCAGCCCAACCCTTTTTCCCCATGCTGTGGCAAATGCAAACAGATCCAACAATTTGTTCCATTCAAAATCGCATGAGTTGCATTCAATATTAACAGAAGTGTGTTGTTGTGATAACTCTGTCTGTGTTGAGAGTCCCTAGGACATAGAGTGTGCATGTACACGAAAGGTGTAGACATAGTGGGAATATTCTCAGTAGGCAAAAATGTTTCAAGTGGGTGCACCTCTGCAATATACCAAAATCCAAAAGCAATCAATACTGTAAAACTGGTTAACACAATTACGAGAAAACAATACGTCCTTAAGGACCATGTATTTGATTGTCCAATGTCTTTGTTGGCCACACAATTGATCGGTTGCTCCGCATGAGTAGAGATAACGACAGGCATTGTTCCTCAAAGCTCTTTCCCGTAAAGTTCCTTTGAAAAACTCTGTAGTCCGTTTGTTGGTGATCTCCTGATCACATGATTTCTTGATTGAAGGCAGTTTTTCCCAGTCCCCAGCCACATGCTTATACATCAGCGCAAAAAGTGGCAAAGGACAAGCTCAACTGTTGTTTCCGGTGGGCACAGCCATGCCGTAAGTCTAGTGCCGTGGACGCAGATTATACCTTGAGACTCCTGGTACTGTGTGATCTGCGAACAGTGTGTCGTTGCTTCCTGATGGAAGTGGTGAAATAACAGCAGGATCGTGCACAAGTGCAAGAGGATGCACAGAAGAGTTCAGAGACAAAGCAGCAGTCGCCCCATGCCCCGTGGGCTCAGGAAGTGTCTCCGAAACACCCTTGATGCTGTTCAAGACTAATTGATCATTGGGAACAGAGCAAGTAGGTTTCTTCTTATCTTCTCCGTTGTGTGGTAAAGGAAAAGGTATCCTCTTGACATGCGTAGCGTGGATCCAGTGTCTCTTTCCAGCTACTCGTACGGCAGTCTGTGTGGCCAATAGGACCTGGAAAGGTCCTCATCAGCGTGGTGCGAGACTGGATGCTCTCTCAAATGACTCTGTGAGCACCCAGTCGCCGGGTGGAATTCTTTGACCTGGCCTCTCGTACTTAACTGGGAGGGCTTCTCCCACCTGTTGATAAATCAAAAACAAGTTTTGAGTTAACCAATAACAGTATTCAGAAAGAGGTAAGTGCTCCACATCTCTTAAATATCTAGGCTTGGGGATGTTCCAAATGTTAGCGGGCCTCCCCATAATAATTTCATAAGGAGAGAGCCCAGTCCTAGTCTGTGGGGTTGTGCGCATTGAAAGGAGAGCTATTGGTAAGGCGTCCGGCCATTTCAAATTGGTGACGGCGCAAACCTTAGAAATTATATTTTTCAGAATACCTTTGTAACGTTCTACAAGTCCAGCACTTTGAGGATGTCTAGCCAAATGGAACCGTTTATCGATCTGTACTCCTGCGCATACTTGCAGAATAACAGCAGTGATAAAATGTGGACCATTATCCGACCAGATGACCCTCGGCAAACCAAACCTAGGAAAATATTCCTTAAGCATGGTTTTCGCCGTTGGTATTGCTGTGGCATCTTTCACAGGAAAGGCTCCAACCCATTTACTAAAAGCACAAATAACTACCAAAATGTATTTAAAATTGTTACAGCGCTCCATTTCAATGAAATCAAAGTGAATTACCCCAAAAGGGTCAGAAGGAGGATCAAAACTACCACTTGTTGTTGATGTACCCTTCCCCAAATTATGAGGTAGACAGACCATAACACTCTGAACAAAATGCTCAGCAGTTTTCGGGATGTTAACATTTACCCAGACAGATTCTAACGTTTTGCAGAACTTCCTAGCACATATATGAGTGGGACCATGGGCCATTGAAATCATCATAGTAACATACGCATCGGGCAACATCCATTTTCCCTCTGAGTTATCCACCCAACACCCTTATTCATCCAACCTCACCAAGCCCTCAGCCCATTGCTTGGTTTCTTCTAGAGTGGCATCTGCTTGGATATTTCTTATGGAATCAAACCCTTCATCTATAGTACAAATGTTTGTGGCTTCCCTTGTAGTATACATATCTGAATAGAGGTCAGTAGCAGTCTGTTTGGCTATCTGGTCAGCAAAAGCGTTCCCTTTTCCTACATCATCTATGATTTTCTGATGTGCCGCGCACTTCATAATTGCTAGTTGAGTGGGAAGCACAAGCGCTGAGAGTAGCTGAACTCTCAAGGTGCCATATTGGATCTTTGCTCCATGTGAGGTCAAGAAACCTCATTCTGCCCATAGTCTACCGAAGTTGTGAACCACCCCAAAAGCATACTGGCTGTCAGTATATATATTCACTCTAAGCCCTTTGGAAAGTTCACAAGCTCTAGTCAATGCAGTAATCTCTGCGGCCTGCGCTGAGTTATGCAAAATTCTCTTCGTTTCCACAATAGTGCTTAATGTAGTGATGGCATAAGCAGCAGTGGATGTACCATCCGGAAGTTTGAAGCAGGATCCATCGCAAAACAGCTCCCCTTGAGGATCGTTCAAAGGTGTATCTTTTAAATCAATCCTGCCTTTAGTTTCTTGTTCTGTGGTATAAAGGCAGTCATGTGACATTTCATCACTGCAAGCAATGTCTTGCAGAAGAGGTAACAATTTACGCGGATTTAATACACAACATCTTTTAATTTGGATATGCGGTGCAAACCAGATGAATTCATATCTCGTTAATCGTGCGGAAGTAAGATGTTGTGTTTGCGTTCTGTTTAATAGAACGTCTATAGAGTGAGGTACCAACAAGATTAAAGCATGGCCTAGGACCATACCCTTGCTCTTTTTTTACAGACGCATCAGCAGCAGCGACAGCTCTCAGACATCTCAGCAAAGTGCATGCAACAGGATCAAGGGTGGAGGAAAAGTAACCGCACGGCCTATTCTTCCCCCCATGTTCCTGCTTTAAAACAGCCAAAGCACAACCATTACATTCATGCACATATAAAACGAAGGCCTTATCATAATTTGGTGTGCCCATAACTGGTGCTGAACAGAGTGCAGCCTTAAGCAGATCAAAAGCTTTCTGGTGTTCCAAGTTCCACGGTAGTGGCAAAGAAATGCCCTTCTTTGTCAATGCCAAAATTGGTTTTATCACTAGTGAGAAATTGGGGATCCATTGTCTACAGTAAGAAGCAATGCGTATCAAGGCTCTGACTTCCTTGTGTGTATTTGGGACAGACATGCTAGAGATGTTTTTTATCCGTTCAGGTGTCAATCTTATTCCCTCCTTTGACAGGAGATAGCCTAAATAGGCAATGACAATATTGAAACGTTTTCAATGAAGCTTTATGCCCATGCTCTGCTAGATGAATAAGCAGCAACACAGTGCCATCCTTGCAAGCAACTTCTGAGTCTGCAGCTAAAAGAAGGTCGTCAACATACTGCAATAATGTACAAGTGGGAGGCAGCTCAAGTGTATCGAGCTGCTCTTTCAAAGCCCTACTGTAAATGCTTGGACTCTCCGTATACCCTTGTGGCACACAAGTAAATCTAAACGAGTGTCCCTCTAAGGTGAACGCAAACAAATATCTACTATCCACATTTACGGGAATACTAAAGAAGGCATTCTTAATATCCACCACACTGAAATGAGTAGCAGAAGCTGGGATAATTGTTATTATTATGGTTACATGAGGCACAATTGGAAATTGTGGAGCAACAATCTTATTGATAGCATGCAAATCAATGATAAAACGGAAGGGAATCGCATTATTCCCTTTCTTATACACTGGTAAAATCGGGCTATTGCACAAACTTCCTGCAATTTCCTCGATTACTCCATGATGGAGCACCCGCTCAGTTTGGATGTGGGAGGAGGAGGACAAGGAGGAGGACATTCTACCAAAAACAAAACATAAAACTGTTTCCTGCACCGAAGGCGTTGGCATATGCCACTTCAGTGGCCTGATAAGCACTCCAGTCCACCTGCATTGGGCAATAACTCTCTCCTCATGTCTGCATCCCTTGACTCCCAGCTACACTGCTATCAGTGTCCTCATCCAACTCGCTATGGTCACCTACTTTACCCCTTCTCTTACCTGCTGCTGTTTGCATACTGTGCCTAACTCTTTCTTAATGCTGGGCCAATGCTCCTTCACTCTGCAAGACCCAGGTCTGCTTTTCACTCTGCTGCTACCTTCACTTGTGTAATGATTTAGTGCTTTTGTTCAAAATCCAATCTAGGTTTGCTTTTAAATTGCCACTACCTTTGCTTGTGTACTACCTTCATCCTGTGTGCACTGCTTTGTATTCCTTCTTTAAAAAATCGAATCTAGGTGGGTTTGCAGTCTGAATTCGATTCTGTGTGCACGTTTTTGTATCTGTGCTTGATATCTTGCATCCGTGTTGCACACCGCATTGTATTGCACCTCACCTACTGATCTGCATTGTATTGTGCCCACAGGCAGCATGTTAGTAAGGGCCTAGGACTGTGCAGTGCAGCCCCCGCCTCTTTCTTCCTTCTATCATCTATTCTCTGCCACTGAGATGGCACTCACCATCTCTCCAATCTGTTCTGGCTGCTGCACGATCACTTATCACCCCTCTCTCACGGAATCTGGAGAAAACGCACAAAAAGGACATCCTGGTTGCAAATCCGGGCCTTCCCATCGCAGATACCTATGTCAGTGCATCCTCCAGAGAGATCTTCACTGATATCCTCTTCTCTTTCTCATCTCCAGACTTCTGGACTTCTCATCTCATCTCTACTCCCACCCCTTTCACATCCTCTCCCCTTAATGGCAGCACTAAGTGGGAAGTCTTCTTGGTGGGCTTCTTCTCCTCATGCGACATCATTAATGTCTACCACACTGACACTTTTTTGGTTCAGGGTCCTCAGGCCAACCTCCTTCTCTTTAATCGGACCCTTCCATCCGTCATTAACTTTTTCCTTCTCCGGCCTCTCCCCCTACTTCTTCATCTGCCCCCCAACTCTAACTAAAGTAGCACGTTCCTGTACTCTGCCTCAGAAAACCTTCAAAGGCAGAGAGTGCCTCCCCCTGGTGACTCTTAACTCCCACTCAGCCAACAAACACTCTGCTGACATCTGCCTCCTTCTTGAAGACACTGACTTTGACATTCTTGCTCTTACCGACACATGGTTCAATACCAGCTCAGTCACTGCTTTTGACTCCCTCCTTCCCGACGGCTTTAAGATCATTTCCAAGCCACAACCTCACCATACTGGCTGCAGGGTTGCCTTAATCTACCCGGCGTGGGTTCCCACTTCTATCTTACCCACTTTGCGCTACTCTTCCTTTGAGAGCCTGGTATGCAAGTTGGTTATTTCTCCTTCCTCCACCCTGACCGTTGCTACCATCTACCGGCCTCCTGGCTCTGCCTCCCTGTTCCTCTTTCAATGGGCTGATTTCTGTTCTTTATTTTCTACCTCCTCCAACCTGCTGCTCCTGGGTGTCTTTAACATCCAATTGGGCTCTCCTGGCACAGCATCTACTCTTTTCACTGACCTCTGCACCTCTCTATCCCTCTCCATTCTCCCTTCTGGTCCAACCCACAGTGCTAGAAAAAAACTCTGGACGTGCTCCTCCACCCCGACCTCCCTCTCTCATTTCCCATGGTCACCCCACTCTATTGGCCAGACCACTCCCTTCTGTAAGGAAGGCATGGTATCAAACAGTAAGGTATACACAAGTGAGCACAGTTCAAGGGTGTTTATTAAACTTTAATCAGGTTTCAAAAATGCCTATCTAATCCTAAATCTAAAGATGGGAGCAAGCTACAACCATAAAATAATAAAAACACAGTCCTAGTGGTGTCTTGCCAAAATAAAAGGCCTATACTAATAAACCTATTGCCAATTTTCACTTCTAAATAAAAAAAGTTTGGGAAACAATGTTATGCAAAAGAAAAGTGTTCAAGAAATTATATGTCAGGATTTTCAAGCCACTGGCTTCCCTTCCCCACGTTTTCAGCACGGGCAAGGCAGCAAACTCAAGCTTAGCACAGTCTCTGGCTTCTCTAGCATGAGGGTGCAGTTCAAAACTTCATTATGGCCTTCTTTGCCAAAGTCTCTTTACCTTTCAAAGTCTCTTTTTCAGAGGGCTGATTCAACATGAAAAGCCTCAAAGTTCCTTTCTACCTAGGATTTCACATGTACCAATTCTCATGTAATTTTCGCTTCCCCTTGAGTCCCCCTCCACCGTGCTCACACCCACTTTAACACAAAACCTTCTCTGTGATTTTCGCTTCACACCGGGTTCCACTCTGCCAGGCTCTGACCCACTTTAACAGAAAACCTTCTTGGGTGATTTTCACTTCACCGGGGGTCCCCCCTGCCAGGTTCAGACACACTTTAAAACAAAACCTTCCCTGGTTATTTTCACTTCATCCCAGGTCCCCCTCTGCCTTGCTCAGTCCCACTTTAACACACAGCTTTCAGTTGATCTCCCTCTGCCGGGCTCGGACCAACTTGATCTACTTTGCCACAAACTTTTTCTACTGTATCAACATTGAAGACTTTCGACTGTGCACAGTATTTAGCTTGACCCGTCACAGGACCACTTCGATTCCTAATTCTCCAACAACTATTTCACTTTCAGCTGGATGCCTTACAGAGAACTTTGATTGAGCACACACGCGGTGCCGGATCACTATGTCAAAAGTATTATATCTTGGTTTCAAAGTTCATTCACTCATCAGAAGTTCAACCTTACTTGCATCTTTTATCATATGTATTTCAAACAATGTTCATTTCAACGCTCACCCCACATTGCTGCTGCTTGCAACCTTGGCTTAAACACAGACCAGACTTGTATCAGTTTCCCAACTCACCAGCTGTGTTGATTTCACTGACGCTGCTTTGTTCTTGGAGCCGAGGAGAGTACCACGGCTGCTGGTGAATCCCTCCGCCTTGATTATCGACGCGGGAGGGCTACAGGTAACTCCGACACACAATGTGGGATTTGTGACCTGTTTTTCTGGTCTTAGGTTTTCCGATCTCGGGTGCTCATGAAAGTAACGGTTCTTTGTCAAAAAAGGTTAAGGGGACTTCCCTCCTTAGGATCCCCTTCTGCTTTGCCATCATTCTTCTCTTGTTAAACTGCCATCTTGGAACTGCTGTTTCCTTGTGTGCTTTGCCTCGCTGAGAGTGTGCTATCTCATGCGCTGCCTTTTATCCGTGTGGGGAAGTGTAATGGAAGTCAGATGTGAGTGATTGTTGATAATTGCCTGACCTTAGTCTGACCATGGTATTGTGACATGTTAGGTATACGACTTGGTGTTAGTCTGTTTTCTGTTAGAGCGGGCAGTCAGTGAAAAAGTGTTTATGTTGTAAAAGGGGGGTGGTAGAGTTGACTAAATATCCTACTGGGTAGGACGGGGGAAATGGGTTACAAGGTGTTACAAGGAAGGGGATATCGGGTCTCACCATCTGGTGTCCCACTCCCTGAACACCCCTCATCCAGGTGATCCTCCCGTATTGGTCCACCCCCAGGAACTGGATCCAAAAGTGATAGCCATGTCCTGGCCACCTGGAGGACAGATCCCCTGGGACTAGTGGATCAGACACCTTCTGGTTTCTCACACTTCGCTCCTCCCACCTGGGTCCCTATGGCATTGTGACCGATGAAACGAGTGACAGCTGCTGCCTTCACTTCCACCTTTATCTCTCTCACCCCCCCAACTCAGACTACCACCAACACTACACTCAGCATCTTCCACCTGTCCATCACCAACAGCCTTGACATTCTTGCCCCAGTCATGAGGATTCACTTTAAATGCGCCTCTAGGTGCAATACATCATACGACTCCAAACATGCAGCCCTGAAACTAAAGTGCAGAGGTGCAGAACGAAAGTGACAAACCTCAGGTGTACCCTCTAACAAACTGGCCTGCCGCCTCCTCCAAAGGCATTACAGACTCTCTATCCATGCCAAGAAAATGGCCCACATTCAGGCACGGGTATCTAGCACATCTAACAACACTGCTGAACTTTTCAAAATCTGCAGGGAGCTAGCTAACTCTTCGGCAGTATCCTTCTCCCCTATCCCCTCTCAGGCCCTCTGCAACACACTCAACACTCACTTCACCACCAAAACTCAGGACATCCTTAGTTTAGTTTAGTTTCTTTATTTGTACCGCGCGCCGAACCCTGGGGTAACCGGGCACCGGAGACTTGGAGACAGTTACAATATGGCAAAGTATAAAATACAAACTGTGAGATAACAACATTGGAATGTGTAGGACCAGGTTACAAGATGGTCGACCAAGACATGCAGAGATGAAGTGCATTAAGCCGAATTTTTGTTGGAAAGCCAAGTTTTAGTATTGGCCTTGATATACACTCTTCCAACCCATCCCTCACCCCGTGCCTCCCTTGGCCACTCACCCTCCTCCTTCCTCCTTCTCCTCCCTTGCCCTTGTCTCACCTAATGAAGTCTTCAGAGTTGTCCTCTCCATGAAGGTCTCTTCCAACCAGCTTCCCCTTGCTTATCCAGAACCATCAAGGACACCATTGGCTGTCTTGCCCCTGAACTCGCTTACCTCTGTAACCACTCCTTTGCTACCGTTTCTTTCCCCTCCTCCCTCAAGCACTCCCTTATGCACCCCCTCCTTAAAAAAACATAAGCACACCCCATCTGTCCAGCCAACTACCACCCAATATCCATCACCCATTCCTGGGGAAAATGCTGGAGAAATTGGCTCTGTCCCAACTCAACTTTCACACAGAACTTGTTGGTGGTCTCCACAACCATCAATCTGGATTCCGAGCATCCAAAGGCACGGAAATTGCTCTTCTGAGCACCCGTGAAGAACTGCTTGCATCCCTGGTTTCCAACCCCCGAGCTATATAGTATAGTATGCCCGCCTCTCAAGGCCCGACTCTTAAGGCCCATCAATTGTCTGCGGCAAGTCTTTGTCTGCACGCCGTGATCCTGGAAGGAGGGCAGGAGCCCTCCCTCCCTCACCATCAGCTGCCAACTCATCGCCCCCGTTCTGAAGCACGATTTAATATGGTAAGGCCTAGTGCGTGTCTACCGCACTGACCTCTCTGACCATAACATCCATCATCTACTGAGGAATCCTTCTATCGCATGCAGACTTAATCCATGTTGCCAAGTTTGCATACCCTTCCACCGATATTCCGAAAATTACCTATTGGTGCCCCACAAGGTCCTATTAAGATGGCTGCTGCGTTATCGAGACGCCCCGTCACCTAGCAACAGGAGCAACACTCCGGGCCGCATCTGAGCTGCTTCCAATTGTTTAACTGAGCCTTTTTTCGCCTCCGGAAGAACTGGAAGGCGAGAGCCGTAAACCTGCCTCTCAAGGCCCGACTCGTAAGGCCCATAGACTGTCTGTGGCTTCCCGTGGAAGGACGCCGGTAGGGCGCAGAGCTGCAAGTACATTATACAAGCTGCACTCTCTGAAGCTATCGACGTGACTACCCACCCTGTAAAACCTGCTCTTGGAATTGATCATGCATATGTATGAACACAACAAACCCAATAGACTAGTTTAGCATTGCGGGCTAAATCTCTGGTCATGATAACCAATAATGCTCAGAACCCATATAGGTTTGGCTGATGAGATCACATTTATTGTTGCCAGCCCCAACGGACTAATTGTGTTTGGTCCCTATCATACGTGAGTATGCTTCTATATGGTTACTCTTCTGCTATCATACGAATCACCTGTAAAGCACACTACGCCTATACGTGTGCAGCAATTTTATATTTCCTGTGACCAATAACTCATCAGAGTGCCCTCGCCTACCTTCATTTCAACTATCAGCATCTTTATGAACTAACGTGACTATTCCGTAAACGCCATTCTCTGTCAACTGTGTCCGCTCACCTAGAAGTAGTAAACAAAATTAACTACGTCCTGATCGGTATCCGTGTACCTGGCAAATGCCTACTGTAAACTGTCTTCTTGCATTTTGGATCAGCCTATTTCATCTAAACTGTTTCCCTACACATCTGTACTAGCTTTTTCCACCTTACTAATACAGCATCTAGAACTAGTGTATTCTATCTAACTGCTCTCCTGCACTAATGAACTAGCCTATTTCACACTAGTTTGTAGTTGTCCGAACTAGCCTACTCCATTCTAACTGCTTTCTTGTACTTTAAACGTGCCTGCTCCACCTCAATGCGGTGGTAAACAGAAATCAAGTCAGCGGAAAATGTATAAACTCACTTTAAGAACCTAGTCTCACCATTATGCAAATGGACACAGCACTGCTGGTCATAGAACTGATCACCGTACATCAATCAATATATCATAAAAAATAACATGTTTATTGAGTTTTTTTATATACATTTATTTCAATATATTAAAAAACAGAATTAAATAGCCAAAAACTTGTGCAATGCATAAGGTTAGGTCATATGATTTAAGAGATAAAGTGAATATTGTGGTAAAGTGCCAATGTCAATTGTAAACTTCAAAGGGATATCGACAGAAAGTACATCAATCTAAATAGATTCCCAAATGGAGAATACCAGGGTAACTGGGGGGTATCTCCGAGTGAGTGAAGGGGATCACTCAATCGGGGAAGCCCACAGAAACTCTAAGGCAGTTCTAATGTGCAAACAGCAAAACTATGTTAATGGCACATGCTGAACAATGCAGAGAAACAAGATGGAATCATTGTCATAATCATCAAATTAGAGGACCAATTGTAAAAAACTCAATACCAGAGTAAAAACACATCTAAAGGACATACATATAAAAGTACAAGTTAGGGATGCTATGTGTCAACTACTCCGATGTCATGCAAAGAATAAATGGTAATCAGAGAAGCATGGCATCATGAAAGATTAGGTAGTTTCGATGGAAGAAGTACATCTTGCAGAAAGTTGCAGATGGAATCCATCTTCATCAGGACAGAGCATTCCCAAAAATTGAATCTTTTCTGAGTCATTAAGCCGCATCATAATAAACATGCTCAGATTGAAGAAAGAACATTCACATCGTGAGGGAGAAATTCAACCTTTGAGAGCTAAAGGTTGTTAGCTGCATGCCTGTGTCCGCTCCGCCGCCGTGGCCGAAAACGAAAAGTAGCCTACACTCTGCACATTACAGGATTCAAATCCTTTGGATATGGCTGGGACATGGGTCAAAAGAACTGGGTCCCATTCCTGTGCCCATGGGTGGCACTGTTCCAGAGGTTTGTAAATCAATCATCGCGTGTACTGGCCACTGTTTATTCGTGGATGTAATGGCATCCGGAGAAAACTGGTGCACAGAAGAGGCCTGCGTTGGGATGTCAGGCGTCCAAAAACCAGATTGTCTGTGTCTGTGAGTGCCGCGAGTTTTCTAAATGCCGGCTCCTGTGCTTGCAATGGCTTTTCCACCTCAATGCGGTAACATCTCCCATTAGCCTACTTGATTAAGTTGCTTTCCGACATTGTTGCATTAGCCTTGATTAAGCTGCTTTACTCATCCTATCAGCCTACCCTGCTGAATTGTCCTCTGCTTTTCAGAATCTGCCCATGCTACCTTAGTGCCTTGAGCCTTATCCTGTCCACACATGTATGCATCAACTGTATCTGTTATCTTGTGTCATTCTATGCATGTGAGCCATGACTAAGAACCACACCTGCATTGCATGACTTGCACGCCCTACCTACTTCGCCTGTATTGCAAGCATATCTCATTGTTTGCATGTACCCCCTTTGTATGGATCTTAACAGATGCACACCATCTTTACTAACAGGCCCTATGACATGTCGTCCACTAGCCAATTAAATTAAGCCTCTTTAGACATATTGAGTATCTATTATGTACTCTCATCAACTTACCGACAAATGTGCACTCCAAGATTAAACTATACACACTGTTATTAGACATGATGGCCTCACAAATGACATTGCTCCTAGGCTTCCTTAGTGTCTTCAACTGCTTGACCCTACCCAATCTAATTGTCGAGTCTACCGTCTACCACTTAAATAACATTGACTCCCATCCATGTTATGGCATGGATTCCCACCAACGCCACAACACAGCCATCGATCACCGTTCAATGACAACTAACTTGCCATCATTGGACGACATCCCACGATCAAAATTCCTTCAATCTTGCCTGAATGTGGTCCCACATGCTGCACAGAGGCTCCCTCCAATCTTGCTCAACCTGGATTATCCTGCCTTACACTCTAAAATAGTGCTTCACGACACTAAGGTCGAACTACATACTACATTGCGCCCTGATTGCAATACGACTCAGCATTTAGTACCCAAACGCTCCATGTCCCACACCTTTGAGAAATTCGAGAATTGACTCTAGATTTCTACGACAACAGAGGCAAAGGCACAATGTCGATAACACAACTACCACTGTAAAAAATATTGCCAATGCAAAACCAACCAAACCTACCAATAATTGTAAAACACAAATACCTTCTCCTAGGAACACTACCAATACTATTAAAGTCGAACTCATAAATGCCAGATCCCTCCAAGCACACGCTTTGGACATAGTGGACATATTGACCCTCCATGACCTTGATGTCATTGCCATCACTGAAATTTGGCTAAATCCTACCTTAGGCCCTTCTTTAGCACTAGCCTTACCAGACAATTACACTATCCTATGCTCAGACAGAGAGGCCAACTCTACCAAAGGTGGCGGAATTGCATTTATCTACAAATCAGTCTGACAAAAGGTTTTGTACATAAGAATTGTTTGGTTACAATGCCTGCTCACACAGGTACCAGCAGACCAGGACCAGTGCTGGTCATTTGAGCCATCATAATGTTAGACACAACATGGTACCAACCACATCTCAGTAGGAGCCTCCAGAAAAGTACCCCAGCTGTGCACACAGAAAACAGGGAGCCAAATGGTTGCTCGCCAAATTGGAGGCTTCCACCAGGGATCCTTGCCTGAACCACGCAACAATTTGGAAAAGGAGGGGAGTGGGTCATTTTTTATAAGAACTCCTGTCTCACAATGATGTCCCAGCAGGTCTACATCCTTGAGTATAAAGAGAGGAAATGAATAAGAAGTGTGGGAATCAGAGCTTGGAGGTAAGAGGTGTAAGAAGATTGTATAGTGGAGAGGCGAGAAGGTGAGAAGCAAGAAAAAGGAGCCGCATAGGTGACAAAGGGACAAATGAGTTGAGAGGAGTCTGTTAAGAGAAAATCAGGGATTGGAGGAGGTGGAAAGGGAACCAGAGTTTGTAAATGGTATCGGGTCATTGTATCGAATCCAAAGCCTCGACAGACCATACTATTGAAAAAATCCATCGAAAAAAACATCAAATGCATTTTTTTAAATGGTCATGGGTTTAGATTAGTAAAAATATGTTTTAATGTTTAAAAAAAGGGGGTTTGGGTGGGAACCCCCCATTTAAAAAAATAAATAAAAAAATGCATTAAATGTTTTTTTTTAGATGCTTTTTTTGTCAATGGTATGGTTGTCAATGGTTTGGCTGTCGATAGAAAAACTAGGAACCTGATGAAGAGAAGATTAAAGAGATGAGGATCGGAGTATGTGGAAGAGGAGTCTGCTAAGAAAGTATAGGAGATAAGATGATTGGAGGATGGCTAGAGGAGCAGAGTAGATGAGAGAAGGTGGCAAAGAAAATATCCAAGAGAAGAGTAGTAGAGGAGTTGATAGAAGTGCCGACGGATTTAGAAGAAATGGTGAAAAGAATATGAAAGAGATGAGCGGAGGAAGGTATTGAGGTGCAGTCAAATACTAAGAAGGGGCAAAAAGAATTATAGGATAGGAATTTTAAAAGAAAGTGGAGGATCAGCTAGCATGGGGTGATTAGAGGATGGCAAATCATTGGGAAAGAAAGAAAAGGAAAAAGAGGAGGGGAGAACAAATTCAACCAGAGGAGGTGGGAAAAGGCATGATAAGATAGAAGGGAGTAGGAGGGGAGATCTTTGGTCTGTAACCAAGTATCTAGGATGGTTCCTGGCTTTGTGAAGAAGGATAAGTCAGCAAAGCACTTGCCAGCCTATGGGACTGGGAGCCCAACAAGCCTAGGCTTTTATTAATATTATTAATATTAGAGTATTCATTGAGTGTGGACGTAGCTTTGAGAAGCAACCAAGTGCTCTACAGTCGTAGGGGGAATGACATGAGAAAGCAGAGAAACAAGGGAGCTTGAAGCTAGCAACAAGGGAGGGAGAAGGTAGCAATGTGCCAGCAATTGATCTACAAGCAAACAGCGGAGGAGAGAAGGATGTGTGGACCTAGGTGTTAGGGGGGGAGCTATTCTTTGAAGAAGATTGTCTGTCTTGAGCTCCTTCCTCAACTGTAGAAGTGAGGGGGAGTCTGATTTCCACAGGGAGGAGGTTCCAGAGTCTTAGCGTGTAGGCTGAGAAGGCCTGTCTTCTGGCTCTTTCCTTCATGCACGATGGAGTTCAAGTCTGCACATGTCTTGGTGGATTGTATGCCTCCAGATATGCTGAGTTTCACAGTGAGGTAGCTTGCATATTTCAGGATGACAGCCATGTGGATGATGCAGCAGGATTTGAAGATTATATAGGCTTGTGCCAGGAACCAATGCAGTTCAAAGAGGGTTGGGTGATGTGTTTTAATTTGTGTAGTCCTTTGATGAGTCGTGATAAAGCATCTCAGGGGTGTCAGGGAAGCCTCTGGAAGGCCTTCCAAAAGGGCACTGCCACCGTCCAAGGACCTAGGCCTGGACAGCAGAAGTTGTTTTTTGTGATAAAGGGCTTCATTGTTCTTCAGGACAGAAGGGTGGTACCAAGCTGTTTGTTTTAAGGACAGGTGTCTGTTGATATTGAACCCAAGGGACTTGGCACAAGTGGACCGCTGGGGTTTGAAGCCCTCACGCATAGCAGAAAGCCAGTCCTGGGTGTCAAGGTATTCAGTTTTGTTGGTCAGGAGTAGGAATTCAGTTTTGGAGGGGTGAGCTTCAGGTTAGCACTGGACATCCATGGCTGGATCAAGGATAGGCAGTCCTCTGCACTATCCCACAAAGGATCTTAGTGACTTAGACATTCTGATCATATACAGGTGATGCAAGACCCATTGGTGGTGGTGCCAACGGTATCTAGGCTGATCTGCAGACAACCTACACCTCCGCCAAGAAAGAAGCACATGGTACTTAACACCTCAACGACTGAATGTCTCAGTTTCTAACTGGGAGAGCTAAGTGTATAGAAAAGGGGTAAGAAATGAGAACAGTGTTTCTGCAAAAAACATGTATTTGTTTTTATTGGTTACATTCTCACTCACACATTACAGTCAGATCTAATCCCTTATTTATTTTGTGTTTTTATAGGAACAAAGACGTTTGGAACTGGTTTAGAATCATGTGTTGATCGTTTGGCCCAAGACAGGTCATATGAACCTCTTTGGTTGAACACTGTCTGGGCATTTGAAATGTTAGCCCAGAAGATAATCCAATGAGGAGAGCCCCCAGCATTGCTCTGCATCAATGAGCCTGGTTCAGAATATGGGGGGAGCAGATCATGTGATCTCAACCGGATCCCACTAGCCTACAACAACTGGGGAGTGCAGTATGCATTTCTGTTCCTTCAACTCCTACGCTAACAGAAATATTTGTTTGGATGTATAATGGAGGACTGCATTAGACCATCTAATGAACAGTAGCCATTGAATATGCAGAAGAATTTTCCCTAAATCATTGATTGGGTCCCAGAAGATAAAATTGGAGTGGGCTTTTGAGCAGATGTCTTAGTGCCACTGTTCCTAACTCTGTGATCGGTGCCCGGTAGACCACATGACCTACACCTATCTCCTTCAACTACTGGTGTGATCAGTACATGTTCCTTTTCCCATACCATGTGCTGTGGAAACATCGGCATTGACTTGTGATCTGCTGCCCTTGAACATCATTTAATCAGGAGCACTGCAGAACACTCTGAGACATCTCCTTTTTCAGCCAATCAGGAAAAGGGCAGTTCGGCAAAGTATATCACCTATTTGCGTGTTTACCAACATGTATCCTGCATAAGATAACCACCATCACATGGGTTCTTTGCTTAACAAGGTGTGATGGATTCCAAATGTTCTGCTATAAATCTGGTTGCTTAAAGCAATGACATTTCCTTCTTTCTTTCTTTCTTTAGTTATTGGTTCTGTTTATTGGACTTAATGCCAGTCTCCTTCAGCTTCTAAAAGCTGTTTATGTCCACCTCTTTGAAGCTGAAGGAGTCTGCCATTAAGTATAACCAATATCTAAATAAATAAAACCATTGCTCTGTATGCTTGCTACCAGGCTAATTGTATTTTATCCTAAAACGGGCACTTATCATCACTACCCAGCTTGCCTTTCTATACTTGGATAACCAGTGATACTTTGGGTTGCTACCTGCCCCCATCATGCTCCTACACACCATCATCTGCACACTTTTCCTGTGCCTCATAGGACGTGGACAGAGATATGCCCCTGTTCGGTGGGGAGTTGGGAGCGCCCCAGTCTGTATCTCTTTCCCTTGTGCCTGCTGCAAAATATTGTCACTATGTTTCACCCATGCATGGACAGCACAATACTGACAAGTGTTTTTTCTTTGTATTTTAAGATCTACAACATCAGAAGCTGTAATGAAGGTCCCAACCTATATATATATATATATATATATATATATATATATATATATATATATATATATATATATATATATATATATATATTGAATCAACAGCTGAATGAAGTGGAGGCCCCACCCCACTTAAACCTAACCAGAGAAATTCAAAGGGACTTATGTGGTGTTGCAATTATGCGAAAAGGGTTTTTTATAATGTTGCAATATACTAGTATTCAAAAGGCATTGTATATATACTGTCGAAAATGGCATTACCATGATGTAATAAGGTGGCAAAGCACATAATGGACAATGAGATATTCTATACCCAGATAGAAAATCGCCTTGGCTAAATGCCTTTAACAAAAATGCCTGTACTTAAATTGTAACTAAAAGAAGAAAAAACTGAGTAGTGTTCAAAGTGTGTAATGATGAGATCATTTTAAAGTTGAGACGTTCAAGGACATCATGCTTTCAGAAACTTGACTAATGGACAGAAACCATACTAAATCAGGCCTGGTCGAAACCCTTATCTGAAAGAATCCAGCTGCACAAATTATAATTGAACAGTGCATCGAAAGAAGAGTTAGGAATGCATGCTAGAGTGTATTTCATTTTGAAGGTTTTAGTCCAATTAAAATTGATTGCCCAATGAGCTAATGCTAACAATGAGGTTGTCACTGAGCAGGTGCGGTGGGGGCAGATTGCCTCCTCATATTTGTCTATAAAAATGAGCTCTGGGGAATGCTGAAGGGAGTTCTTTCGAGGCAGGGAACTTGACCACAGCATATAGGGCTGTGCTGTGTCAGCTATGATGAAATAAGCCCTTATGAACTTAACAGTCTCTGTGCTGATTCATTTGAGTGGTCTTTATTGAATTGTATTGGAGTATTTGAATCCTGCACCCCAACCTCCTCGAGGTGCAGCTACTTTGTCTTAAGGTATTCGAGGGCGAGCTCTGATTCTATGGGCCCGTCAGGGGTCACTCGGTCCTCGTTTACATTTGGTAGCAAGAGGACAGTTTCCGACCATCAATTATTGATAAAAATACATCACCTAATGGCTGTTGACAAAGTAACTCTAGGTCTTCGGCAATATCACGAGTCCTTCGCCATTTCAGGCTGAGTAGACTGTGAATCTTCCCATAGACAATGACTGCAGGCGGGGCCTGAAGGGACCCGGCACATCCCAGCGGACCAGATGAAAAACCTGAAGAAGGCAGTGATCGCAAAGGGACGGCGCCGGGAGAACAGAAGGTGATTGAAAGCTGCCGTAGCCGATAGAGAGATACGGGGACACGGGGAAAAAGAATAATGGCAGTTAAGATTTGGGAACAAAACAAAAACATTACCTGCACTTAAAAATCAATAACAAGAATAAAATATTAATGAGGGACATGCATGAAGGTGGTCTGGGTTTTTGTTTGACTTTGTTACATGTCACGCTATGTATGTGTTTACATTTGTATGTTGTGGCTGTTCATGTGGCTCGGTATGTGGCTTAACTGTCTGCGTGCACAGTTAAAACATTGGAACTAGTATAAAAATGATATTTTAAGCTGAATAAAAAATTGGCATCAAGCCAGGTTTTGAAATTGCAAAAAATTGCATTAAAATAAGTGGTCAGTTTAAAGAACACAAATTCATGGTGATTGCAGCCCAAAAAGAGTTAGACAACCTGTCAAAAGTACTAAAATGCTGGTACACTTTAAGTGAACACATTGCGTTTCAAACCAGCAGCTATGGAGTTAATGTTGTATTTCCTCATAGCAGGCAAGATAACTGATAAATCATGCTAAGAACGATGGTTTTTCACATTGGAATGGCTGAATTGTAGAGATTTAGGGAAGTGCTTTTCTCGTGTGTTAAGAGAAATAAAAACATGCTTGCTTTATGGCCCACGAAAATGAGCAGTGATCTGCCAAGGAAGGAATGTGCAAAGACAGTTGAGATAAAACACTGCCCGGCAAATGACCCTGCCTTGCAAAGCTGTATGGAAAAAGAGACAGGCTAACAGCCGATGTAATTGTAAGGTTATTTCAGTGCTCTATAGAATGTTTGAGTGCATGTGTTTTATACATTGCTGTTAATTTCTAAAACAGAGTGCATTGAATGCAGAATGAATGTGTCTCACGACAGAGCAGCCCCAGCAATTGTGGGAAAAGGGCTTGATTGCATATTAATGCGTCTGGACTGTTAGGGAAAGCTCTGCAAGATTCTTTCATTTTAGTACTGGTGAGCGGACATCCCAGTTCTTAGGAGCGGATGACTAAAAGCTAAGTCCCATTGTGGAGTTTCAAGGAAAGGCATACATTATTGGGGTGACCTGGAGGGTCTGGGGAACTAACAAGAATGATTTGTTCCAATAAGGATGAATGAGCGCGGACGAAAAGACATCTTTTGCGCGCTGCCAATGAGGTTAACAAGAAATGCATTATTACTGATAGCCTGTGCGTGCCTCATCTGGGTTATGAGAGGCATCTGTGTGGGAACATTCAGTATTGCCTAGAGGCCGTACTCTCAGTGAGACATACTATGTGGCCGTGAGATTTGTACCAATATTGCAATTCCAAGCAGCTGAGCACTTTCTCTACCAGATCTTAACACAAACTAAAACAATATAATGTTTATAAAACTGACTTGCAAGAGTACGCAACTCGTATTTCCAAACCTGACAATTCTAAAACCCAAAATATTACACAACATGGGAATGATTTTAGCGTCAGTTCTCGATTATCAAGGGGAGTTCCAGTAATGCAAATAGGTAACACCTCGCAGAAAACAGCACAGTAATACAAGGGATCCTATATGTTTTGACCAGGATCACTGTGCTGTCTGCTGGCATAGCCAGGATACAACCATGAACACTGTTGCTGCATAGTCTCGAATTTGCATACTTGTTTGCCGCTTGGACAGATATTCTATGCATATCTTTTAAGGGATTGCTCAGGTTTTAAGAATGCATAGCTGAGCAAACTGATTTTAACCTCTAACTGGTGCAGGAACAGTGCTGCTAATCACGTCGCTTGTGCTGCAAACCCAAGTAATTCTGCAGGTATATTTGTGAAATTCAGATTTAAAAACGGTTCAGCCAGCCTCACTGGAATGTGCCCTTCTGATCCTTCACATGAACACATATCCCTACAATAAGTGCTTAACACACTGAGATAACTTCTGAACCCCCGTGGATGAATATGGATTTCAACTTGGGCCAGTGCACACGATCAGCAACATTCCCAAAAGGGGAAAGTAACGCTACAAAGATCGTGCTAGCCAAACTATGTATTCCACAATGAAAATGAAAGGCAGGGCACGTTTTAATTGATCAAGGCAGAATGTACTTATCAAAACTGACAGACAATGGGTTTAAAGCCTCAGCAGCATGCAATTAAATTTGCCTGGCATGAGCTATTTTAGCCCAATGTAAACTGGAATCTTGCTTTAGACCAGGCAGCATTGTGGGGGCCCTGGGCAGCCACCCCATGAGCCCTTCAATAAAAATGTCTCTGGGGTCTACTGTCGTGTGGCAAGGAATGAGCGATTCCTAGTAGCATGGAGCATGCAGATGGGCTTCGCATTGTGGTGCTATTGAAAAGAAGGGGCTTGCATAATTACAGTAAAAGGCATACACTACGGGCTGCGTGATGAAGCATCGCCTGTGGTTATAAGACAAATAGATATATATTATAGTTACTATGGATGAGCTGCATGTTAAGATCACACTGGATAGAGTATATTAAGTACAGACACTGCTGGGGGAAATGATAGAGGTAGGTAACCAGAGCAGGGTTGACAATTTTGCGAGAAATAAGAAGGGATGGTTCTGCACCAAATCCACTAGAAAAGAATTCCATGATTTGGGGACAAGACGGGGGAGCTTAGCCCTGTGGCATTAGCCCTTTTTGGTGAATGAGGACAGCAGTGGGTAACAAGGAGTCCATGAGCAAGAGCACTGGGGAGTAGCGCAGGATTTAAGAAATGCTTGCTTCTCGCATTGCATGTTGGAAAAGCTTCTCACCTAAGTAGGCCCTGCAGTGACGCATGTGTATGTGTTTATGTATTGTTAAGTGCTGTATGGAAAGAGAATGCTAGCAGTGGTGGTGATTTTTAACACTAATGTTGCAGGGTGAGCGTGCATAACTGAATTGTTAAATGAGGATTTTAATCCTCACATGGGAAGGGGGAATTCAAAGCTGTGTATGTCCATCCAGCGCACCCAATGGGGAACCGGCGAGGACAATGAAACAGGGCTTAGCTCCATTTCTATTCCATTATATTGTGGGGTGGCAAGCAGCCTAGTGCAGGTAGCCAATCTGGCCGTGGCCGAGCATCGCAGAAAATATTGGCTGGGTCATTGCGCCAGCAGTCCCAGTGGCACATACATGCAGGACTGCCAGCAATTTAGGCAAATGGAATATGGCAGTCAGTATGCGAATGTTGCTTTCTATAGCATGCGTGGCTCTGGAGGAGCCAGAGAATGGAGGTCATAGCCTAATTTAGCTGTCTCCTCGCTCTCAACCCCTTTCTGGGCTAGCACAGATCCTGTAAAGGGCAGAGTCTGTGTCTGTGCATATCTGTGAATGCCACCAGCCTCATACATGTCACTCAATGGGGTGCTGTTTGGACATGTGGCTTTCATACCCTTTGGTTGCAGACACCTTGGCTCAGATATGGCTGTATTTCTGATATGTGGACTTTTAGTTAAGTTTATTGTGTGTGTGTGTTGTATGGCAGAGGCGCAGTGTTCCCAGTTTTTGTGAACTGCCTTTGGGGGTGTTGATAGGTGCTTTATTTTAGAAAATTGTATTCGTATGCATTATTTGTTAATGCCTTCACATTAGTCCAGTCCAGATGTCCATGAGCTGGAAAACAACAATTGCAGACATTTCAGTGGATTCCAGTAAGTTTAAACTCATAATTAGGCCAGGAATTGTGATTTCATATGTCTGTGGGCTTGGACAGTAAATTGCACATCTTGGAAGCCATTTTTTCCAAAATGCCTTGCAGAGGGAGAAGCCACCGGCACACTGAGTGGTGTGAGGTGGCCTAGCTCACTCCCAAATTCCCAGCAAGACATGTACACCCCACCAACTTCCAAGTCACCAGCTGCCACTGGGCTGAACTGACCCTAGCAGCAGCATCAGTATGTACCAGCACCGTATAAGACTTACATTTGTGACTTTAAAAGAGTAGCCTTTCCTCCATGGGTGGCCAGTGAGCAGCTCATCTGGCACAAAGTCATGTGTATTCTTTTAAAGACTACCGAGAGTTGCATACTGCGGCACTCTGCACTTTTAGAGCCTGTGAGGATTTTTGTGAGGTGCCTGCAAGGATGGCGGTGTAGTAATACAATTTAACACTGATAATGACGAGAAATGAATGAGCAGGTGGTGTAAGTATGGCGGGGAAAGGAAAGGGCCAGAGGCATTAGCAAATGAGATAGTGAAAGGGACGTAATGACACAGGGACGTCACTCCACCAGAATGATAGAGGTAGCGGAAGTGACATCTCAATGACCCTTGATCTCTGATGATACCACTATCAGAAAAGTTTTGAACATTTCAATTCTTAGGGTAGCAAAGGGGACTGCGGGGCAACAAGGGATATCTCCGGGGGTGCAGCCACGACCCCTGGCGACCCCCAAATGATGTCCCTGAATTGGCACTCTAACGATAAAGTGCAACAAACAGAGTGTAGCATGTAACCTGGCATGACATGAGTAAGGGTTATTTTACAGCTACAAATGTAGTGTTAGAATTAAAAGAGGTAGTGATAAACTTCATGAGATGAGGAGCGAGTGATTTTACATGGGGTTTTAAATCAACGTGCAGGCAAGAGCAGGCACTGCCCTGTAGCTGAATGGTCCATTGCCATTTGTGCGTTCTATCATTTTTGACTAAGCATGCCCCCTGAAATTATAGGAGGTTACTGGATCATCTGTGACCTGCTTTTGGGGAATTTTGGGGATAGCACACATGTAGTGAAGGTTTTTTTTTGGGTGCTCCTAAAGGCTTTTTCTAGGAGCTCCACCGTGACTGGTAGGACAGTCTGCATGGAGTCACACCAGGGGTGGTAGGTTACAATTTTGAGGCCTTGTCAGCCGGAGTGGAGAACATTTTTATTAAATGGGGAAAAACCTTTGGTTTGAGACGGGCGGATGAGATTCTGGTATTGTAGGAATTAGATGAATGAAGAAAGACTTGAATGACAAAGCGTGAAAGCATGATGACGGTGTTGAGGTTATCAAGGAAAAGCGTGATTATTTAGGGCATACCCTAGTTGAACACAAGCAATTTTGAAGGCATGAAAGCGGCAGAGGGCAAATGAGATTGGTTGAGTGAGAAGTAAAAGATTTTAGTATGTGTGCAGTGTGATGAATGTAGCCAGCTGTACAACCTGGTGAAGAAATAACAAAACAAAAAACAAAAAAAAAGGGAGCTGAAGGATTTTAGAAATTCAGGCGCAGGCTGCGAATTATGAACATTTGCAAACATGAGGTGAAATGGATGACCTCAGGAAAATGAAGGCAGCCACACAATAGGGAAATATGGCAGTTGATAAAAGAGCAAGCAGAATGAAATAAGAATCATGAAGGACAGTAGTGGTTCAAGTTAGGATATCGGGAGGGCACCCGAGAGAAAAAGTTAGAATATCATGGGGGCTCCTGAAGTAAAAACGTAAAGAATATCAGGGGGGCACCTGAAGTAAAAACGTAAAGAATATCAGTGGGGCACCTGAAGTAAAAACGTAAAGAATATCAGGGGGCACCTGAAGTAAAAACGTAAAGAATATCAGGGGGGCACCTGAAGTAAAAACATAAAGATTTGCCTTGTCCTGCGCTTTAAAGAGTGGTCAGAAGAAACGTAAACCCAGAGCCCACATAATAGGGGACGATAGGCTTCGGTGACGATTAAAGACGGCACAAATGGGGTTCCTTTAAACCCCATGTCGGGGTATTCATTAGAAGGCAGGTATATGTGTGTCCAGCTGATGTTTGTCTAGTCTGTCAAGTGTCTGTTATACATGTCCTGTTGTATGTCAAAAGTAAGGAATTTTGTCTCCTTGTTGGTTGAAATCAGGTAAAAAGTTTTATGCGATTCTACAGTTGAGAAGGAATCGCACATAGATTGATGATCTTGAGTAAATTGGCTGTAGAAATAATTTGCGGGAAGGGACTGGATTGGAGCTCACTGCATTTGATGCTTGCTCATAGTAATGGGAGTTTTGGACTCTAATAAGGATATCAATAGAAACAGAGTTAAGCTGGAAAACATTGCTCCAATTGGAGGAGTGGGTTAAAGGTACTGCCCGAAAGATGTTATGCCGCGGCCATGAATTGAGCCTTAATCTAAAGCCATTTTACCACGCATGGCAACTTATTTGCATGCCACATATACAAACAAAAAGTTAGAAAAACGCTATGCTGTTCTCAAATTGTGAAAACATAAGAACAAGGACAGGAGGAAGAGCCTCCAGCAGCCTTGATGCTAAAAAAAAAAAATATGCACTGAGGGGGTAGGGGGGTGAGACACCTGCAGCAACATCTGCCCCGTCTGAAACAGGAGCCGAGGGAAGTAAGCCTAAAGGACTTTGCCCATTAAAGAGAGCTAAAAGCAACCACAGGTTATAGTAACCCCACTTATGAGTCACCTTCATACAGTAGTAGCACAAATCAAGAGAAGGTTAAGGACAAGAATCTCACATCCCTAGCCAAGGGAGAAGGGGAGACACGATGATGCGTTTATAAAGGAGGGGATGAAGCTCAGACAAAGGCATCTCTCAACAAGGGGAGAGAGGGAAAGAAAAGGAAAGAAAGTGAAGACAGAATTGATGAGATAGCATTTACAAAGAAAGTGATGATGGAAGGCCTCAAGAGGAGTTAAACAGAAACAGCAGAGGTTAGAAGAAAAGCAAAAGGTACATGAAAGAAGGGATGAGGAAGTTCAAAGGAAAGATAAAAGTAGAGATAAAGAGAAAAGGAAGAAGATAGGGTCAGAGAAGAGGCGAGGAAGCGCAAAAGGATTGGTCACAGAAATAAATGAACAAATAAATAAATAAATTAGGAAATACTGAAGTGAGTGGTTATCTTGAATAAAAAAATGAATAAAAGGATAAGGGATACACTCAAAAGCATAAAGAAAAAAAGAAAAAAGTGGAAAACAAATAGCACTTATGAGGGTCCCTGGCTAACAGAAAAAAGGAGCATTGGGCAATAAAAAACATCAGGAGACCATGAAGACCAAGAAAAGGAGTATGGATGATAATATTGGGTCAATTAAACGAAGGAAAACTTGCACAAATCATTTTAAAGTAAATATGGTGAAGTAAGCAAAACAACTTGTGAATGCCAGTAACAATTTTGATTTATTTTACAGACAAGCTATGGACTTCTTGCGTGGAAGCACAAGAAATCGTCTGCATGGCCTTAAATTAGGGAGAAAAGAGAAAAAGGTAAGTACTAGTTCACGCCAAAAGGGTGTGAACACGCAATTGATCAACACTAAAGGTAAGATGATCCAGGTGAGTAACAGGAAAAGGTAGCAAGGGACACAAGGTCTTCACAAGTTAGCTGTTTTTCCCAAGATAGGTATAATCAGATACGGAAAGAGTAGAGAAATAGATAAACATCATGGCCATTCCAGACAACCCCAGAAATCAGAAGTAAAATTGAAGGTGAGTAATTATTTTTATGTTAATAATGTCAAAATGATTGTTATGATAGAGGTATGCAAGCATTAGAATAGGCAAACATTAATGGGAACAATAAAGGTGGAGGCACGTAGTAAGAATTGGTGCCATAGCCTTGGAAGACAGGGGTAGGCTAGATCAAGTTAGACAGGGACGGTGTGCAGCGAAACACCTCTGTTTTATCTCCCTAGGATGAACACAAAGCACAAGCATAGACCATGGTCCAACTAACGAAGAAAAAAGAATAGGAAGAATGGCTGCTAAGCTGAAGAAGTATGTGCAGTTAACCAGGAAGAATTTACTGCTAAACTGAAGAAGTATGTGCAGCTAACCTGGAAGAATACAGCTAAGCTGAGCAAAGAACCCAGCCGAAACTATGTATCCCCGCGGGGTGGTTGGGAATTAGTTGTTTATGTGCACCAACGAGTAGTGGAGAATGACCAAGAGAGTATTTTTTTATAGCAGAAAGGGAGGAAGGGGTTAAAGTCGGGAAGAAAATCTGACCCCTTGCAAATGCCCAAATGACATTTGCCTTTATCTTGTCTTTCTACAAACAATGGGGATCCCCAAGGACGTTTCTGTCATCTACTACGGACGGGCCTAGAAGACCAGGAAAAGAGAAGACGTCCTTCTTTAATTGTTTTGTCTCCTTAGAGTTGCATGTGGCACCCGGAAGGGGAAAATGTGTCCCATGATGGACTTAATGTATTGAGTGGTATTGAAAACAAAAATCACTGTCTAAGCCAGCTGACACAGTGCTAGGAATGGGGGCTTTCTTAGTTATGGTGTAAAAATGACCCACAAAAGGGAAATGTTTAAAAGGAAATGTTGTGTAGCTTGTCTAGGAGGCAGGGGTGTCAAATAATAGGGAATGTCTCAATTCTAGGGAATAAGGTATAATAGCCAATGCAAAAAGAGGTTTTAAGGAAATGGGCTGGTAGGAAATGTGTTAGATAAGTAGAGACCCGTTTATTTTACAAAAGGAACTCATTCCATTTTATATTACAGGTATACATCGAGGGACCTGCATGCCTTGGAAAATTGACGTTGAACCACGTGAGGAGAGAGGGAGGTCGTAGAGGATCAAGTGAAAGCCTGACGCTGAATTATGTCTGCAAAGAGAATCCCCCAACCCTGCATCTCCATGCTGAACCGTCCCCTCTTGTAAACCTATTGAACAATGAGCCCATTTGAAAGAGAAACACTCTGGGAAAAAGTGAACTTCATGTGAAAAGGAAAAAACAATGGACTTCTGGTCTAAGCTTCAAAAGAACCCGGGAGACCGACTGTGAAAACAGCACAATGGAAAGGAAAAGGCGACAAGACACAGATGGTCCACTAACGCCAAACTCATGACAACTACAACGGAAGAGCAGAGATATGAGGGGGTTGAGTCAAAGGCTTCCCTAGCCAATAGCATTACAGGAGGTCGCTACGGCCTTGCAAGAGAGCTAGATTGCTGCTAGCTCGGAACAAAAAAATCACAGTGGAGGAACAGAACAATATACATTTATTTAACAGGAAGACGTTTTTGAGTTTTATTGTGCCAAAGTGTGGCGTATATGCATACAAAAAATCTGCATTATATTGGATTAATATACAGTAGTGACAGTCTATTATATGTGTTGTTAACTCTCACAACACATTTACAATGTCGACACTTGAGTTTGTGTTTCTGGTTCGGTGTATAGATGATAAAAGGCAGTGGCTGATGGAAATGGAGCAGCGCTGCACTGAGGATACCGAACTGTCTTCAGGACGTGGGGGTCAAGTTCAGACTTGGTGAATGAGTAAGGCGTCGTCCATGTTGACGTTGATAAGTGCCATGGCTGTGGTCTGAGTAAAATAGCAGCTGCAGGAATTGCGGCTGCGGGGGTCAGTCTGCAGATGTCAGAGTCCCCAATCCGTGCCGGAGTCAGGAAAAAGAGCTGTGTCACTGCTGTCGGTTGCAGTGACACAGCAGTTGCAGTGACCGACAGCAGTGACACAGCTCTTTCGAACAATTGTAAACGAACAATTTGGGTAATACCAAATAAAAAAGGTTGGGAAAATTCCTCTCTGATCCTGCTCTAAAATGGATTTCCCTACCTAAACCCAAACTAAGGATCTGTCTGTGTCAGAATGTCCAAAACAAAAGTGTACCGTGTCCAAAGATTTATTCTGACCTCACACTAAAACTAAACTCTAAGGTGAGTTTGGGAAATGTCTTTAACCTTGGGAAGTTCAAAAAAGTGTTCACAAAAGAGGAATGAATGGCTCCAACATAAAAGTTCTTCAAGGATAAATGTCCTTGCTTCAGAGGGTGGTTCCCTTCCCCTCCGTTCCTCTTTATTCTCAGAAGTGTCACATACAACAGTTCCTTCTGCCTTTCTTGGTCCATAACCCTATTGATGGACAGACTTGTCTGACTTTGCAATTTTATCTTTTTCAGAACACCTAGTATGTTTTTCTGCAAGGGTTTTGCTTCTTCTCTCCTGGTTCACACAGTCCCTTTTTTAGTTCTGATGTTTCTTCTCAGGACCTCTTTGTTTCTAATTAACACAATCTCTTTCTCAGTACTGATGTTTCTTCTCAGGAACTCTTTCTTATTTACACAGTTATTGTTGCCTGCTCTCCTGCCAGGGCTTCTTGTATTCACACACTTGTGAGTGCCTGGTATACTCTCCTGCCAGGGCTTCTTGTATTCACACATTTGTGATTGGCTGGTATACTCCCCTGCCAGAGCTTCTTGCATTAACACACTTGTATTTACATGGGGTCTCTGCCCTTCCCCAAAGTTGTACATATACTTTGTCTGTCAATCTGCCCTCATATAATTATCCAGTCCATGTATCCAATATAGTTGCACAATATATATTAATTTGCATGTAAGGGTTTTCTTTGTAGCTTAATTCCCCTTTCCACATTAAGTTCATTTGTTCTTTCTCTCTTGGTTGCTTGTGGTTTAATTACTTGCATACAGCATTGCCACTGACACGCCCTGTGTTCCCCGCTGCCTCTGGGTGGGCTCACCAACTCTTGTTGGCATATCTGGATTCTGCCACAGTCAACCACAGAAGCGTTTCCATCTGCTTCCTTCTCGTGACCGATTCTGCTTGGCTTATTCATCCCTTGCAGCTTTCCCTTGACACATCTGCGTTGTTCAGGGCTCTGGTAAGTAAAGCACTGCTCCCTGTCACCTGCGAATGGCGATGAGTCTCTCATCGGCTCGTGGCTTACCTGTCGCATGTCCTTCTTGTGCAGCAGCCTCTTCCTTCGTTAGTGAGCCACCTGACTCCACCATGCCGGGATATTGCCTTTCAGTTTCTTCAACCTCACAGCGAGAGCCAGCTCTCTCTCGCCAGCAGTGTACATCGATTCGCTGCTTCACTTGACTTTTAAACTTCCTGAGAACATTTGTATGCAAGCAACAACTAGAGCACTCTCTGGGATTGTGGCCTCATTCGCTCTGCATTGCTCGATTGCTCTTCCTTGTCCCAGTATTTTGGTCATTCTGGCAAAGCAAGTCCAGTTTTGGGAATTGATTCAGAAAACTTGAATAAACATTTCCAGTAGTCTTAGAATTAGTCCTGGATGATTGATAGGTGGAACGGGAGATGGTAATTTCACTATTCCTCATGGGAGAAGAAGTGGATATATAACAAAAGGCCATGAGTGTATTAGATATGGGAGGGTTATTTTCAAGAGACATGGGGGATACCATTTCTCCCCCGATGAAGCCATGACATCTCCTGGGAGGTGGTCTCCCCCTCCTCCCTCATATAGCTGGCACCAGGGTCAGGAACAGGTAGCAGCTGCCATCCCCTGGCCACTATCTGGCAAGATGTCTTTAGGCCATCACATATAGCTAGACAGGCTTTTTTAAACAGTAGGAGTTACCAATCTCTACCCACCATCCCGGGATTGAGGGGCACCTGTGTTAAAGCGTAGACTCCTGTCTGTAGATGAGAAAGAAAAGGAAGGCTGTTAGCAACCACTAGAATGCCCTTATCTACAAAATCAATAAACATGCTTGAAATGTCTATGACAGTTGTTGGTTTCTTAAGGACATCTGTAATATGTGGTGATCTCAAAGGATCATCCAGACCCCAATACAGACATCATCCACAGCCAAGAGAGAGGTTGAGAATACTACACAAGACAAAGATGGTCTGAATCCCTACATGAAGCATTTTGAGGACCATCAGAGGTGATCTGTATGTAGACGAGGATGCAGTGGTTATACTTCATAGAAATACATGGTCAATACTGATTTTAGGGAGAAATATTTTCACTGGTTGGATTGTTCTCAAGGCCATCTGTGACACTCATCCTCTTTCCACCTTCCTCACATACCTCCTGATTTCTACTTCTATCCCACCCCTAGCCTACCTATTTTGGGTGCACCATGTGATCACTTTGGTGATGTTGAATTCCCAATGTCTATGGAACAAGACTTCCTTCATTAGTGATTGTTCTCCCCAAGCACACCCTGTGTGATGGCATTATGTAAACATGGATACCCAACAAAACACCACCACGCTTTCTGCTTTAAATAATGATCCAGGAAGCTTCTCTCCCTGCTTCACCAAAAAGGGTGAAGCTCATAATCAGCAAAGCCATCCCATTTGCCCCCCACTAACATGGTCACCTATTCATTTTAACGCATCACTGTCCAGTATTATTACATCAATAGCTAATTCCACCATCCTCATATTTTGCTCATCTAAGCCTATCTATGCCCCCTGGCACTCCCAACCTCTTCTTTCATGACCCTGACCTCCTATATGAGTTTCTTTGAACTGCGGTCACAACCTTCCTTGTGACAGACTTCATGCTCAAAGGTGCACACCATCCATCTAGACTCTATTTTCTGATAAATCCCTGGTCACCCCCACAATTAGCACACTCACTGAAACTCACTTGACCTCACCTTCAACTATTGCAAAATATCAACTGAAACCTGAATACACCATCACAATACCATCATAAAGTCAGGTAATCTATCTATCCTTTCACTCAACCTACTGCCAACATTGAACTGCTTTTTGGGATTTCAATTTGTGATGTGCATCTTCTTTTGAACACCACTACCCTGTATGCTGCTTTACTCCACTTTACCCATGTGCTCAACCCTGGATGTCCCCAGACATCCAAGTGCTGAAGAACTACATGAGTCACCACTGACTCCACTGTTAGAACCCTCACATTCTCTGCATGATTTCCTCTCTACCATACTTACCTTCTCACGTTGAGTCTACCTGTCTCTTCTCTTCAACCTATCACTCGCCACTGGCATCTTCACAACCTGCTCTAATAGGGCTTTTGGCAGGCATTTTAACAAAAGGCACAGCAGACCCCAAGAATCGGACTTGTGACTTCTTTCTCTTCACACCACTATTCAAAAGTCCTGGAATGTGTGGTCTTCAATCAAATCAACACATACCTGGAAACCAACAGTCTCACTGAAATGTTTTTTTTTTCTTTAGGGCTTTCCCCCGCCTTTGCTATTGTCTAGTACCTATTCCCCACCCCCACCCCTTATATACCCTTACCCAGCCAACCGCCCCCATATTCTTCAATTATTTTTTGCGCAAAAGAATTTTGGGAAAAAACTCAGTGAAAAAAAGCTTTGTGATGTAACAACGCAGTACCCTTCTGTAATTTCGATTGGTTGGAGTCCCACAATGTTCATTCATAAATCCCCTTATCATTTCTCTTTACAGCACTTCCCTTGAAAAATTAATGTTGTCCTTATATTTTTAGTATCATCTTTTATACCCTACCATCACTTTGGGACTGTTCTTCCCTATCACCAACTACCACTCTTCATATGAATCAGGGTGATAGACCATTGCTAAGGAAAAAATGAAGCCGCTAATGCCACATCTCTCTCCCATATTCCTTCCGCCTGATCATAAGAGCCAGAACTATGTCTCATAATCTAGGGGTTCTCTTTGACAACAACTAAACTTCAACAATATATCACTGCTCCAGACAGCTTGTGGATCATCCCTTCTACTTCTTTTCACTTCTGAAAAACAGTGCAGGTCTTTGATACCCTCGCCATCTACACAATCCCACATTCATAATCCATTTTCCAACATTATCTTAACGCACAATGCTTATCTACTGAACATCACTTATTTTTCAAGTTCCTTTTCCATGTCTACAACCTTAGCGATGGGCTAACTCCCAAAATTTATGACCATCTCAAACTACTCTCTCACATGTCCTGCAAACACAATCATGCCTATACCTATCTGCACCCTTCCTCCCTGCCCCCTTTTTATTTTTGCTCCTTTACCCGCTTTGCTTCTTGCCACTGGAACTCCCTTCCTCAAAAAATCAAACCCACCTCCAACTATATCCTGCTTTAAGATTACCCTCAAATACTAACTACTGTGCTTTGATCAACGATCCCCAGATTCCAGATTCTCTGACTTCACTGTCACTTCCTAATAAACCCTACGACAATGAGTGGTATAACCTTTGCATTCAATTCGAAGGTGCTATATTAATTCACCCTATGATTTCCCACTTCCTTTTTTTAATTCATCCCCTTGACTCCCGAGTTTAAGCATGACCATCTTGCATTGAACCTTTATAAGGAATCAATGGATGGGACTGCTCTATATATAAAATGGTATGTGCACTCTACTTGATATCATTCATTAAACACTAAATGCAAATATGGGCATAAATGTGTTACTCCATAATTCCTCAGAAAACAACTTCAGCATGATGGAAATTCCTTTTGCCGGTGGTGTTCGAAAACTGCACAAAATGGTGATTCTCTTTACACATACATTTTTTCATGCACTTCCTTCAGTGTAACTCTGGTTAGGATTGTGAAACAGCCTAGTAAAGTTAGCCTTCACAAGTGGGTGTGTCTGAGGATCCTAACCTCTCTCACTAATGGTCAAATAACAGATTAAGCCAAACAAATGTTGCATATCATTTTTCAAAAGGTTGTTCTTGTAATGCATATAGATGCAAAGAGTTATTCTTTTTTTTAATGTATTTTATTATTATTGATACAGCTGAAATAAATCAACTTTACAATAAATCTCATTCAAAACAAAAGAGAAAACATCTAACACAAGAGAGAAAAACAAGAAAATATCTGATCAAAAAAAATAATTGAAAGAACGGAGAAAAATAACACACAGCACTGTAAGTGACTCCAATCAAGCATTCCCACTAAGTCAGTGCCTTGTCTGGGATGCCCAAGGGAAGCCCTTATTTATGTATTTTTATGGCAAATTATAATTTGGATGATGAACCCTTGTATAACACCCCTCTCTTGGAATCCCCCTTGACCCCACTGAGCCAAGAAGTAGGCTTGTTTTGCAAACTTAAAAGGTTTATTTGAAAAATTAAACAATATATATATATATCACACTTTTATAATAAATTAATAATTGATATCACACTTATGAATATAATGTTGATCAACAATGGGTAATCTGGCCCTAGCACACTTCTTTACAATCAATGAGGAGTTTACTATAGGATGGATAAGGTAGCAAAAATACTTTTATGGTTTCAAGGGAAAAGCAATGAGGAATAAAATGCAGTACAGAAATAACTTGATATGATTTTAGCAAAAGATAAGATAATCGCTTTTTCTCTGGCAATTCACCCCCCCCCCATGCAATGTAAGAAATGGAAGGAGATGGAAAGAGGAGCACACAGCTCTCAGGAATGCAATTAAATACAATACGAAATTCAGTTCCCCCCCAGCAAGCTTAGAGGAAACAGGTAGAAGTTTGAAACATAGGCGAATTACTTTAATGTGGTTTGCAAGGAAGTGAAAAGGTGCTAAAATTGCTTTTAATTCCATCTAGAGGTTCAGGGTGGGTGATATCTAGTTTATATTAGTTCAGGCTCACTTTAGCAATGCTCTATGTGTAACCAGCAGGTTAAAAAGAATTTTAGCAAAGGAAAGCAAGAAGCTGCTGATTTTTACACGTGGCTGAAATTGTGCAAAATGTCAAATCGCGGAAAATTTAGTTGCGGTTCCGGAGATACGGCCGATTTCGTGAAGGTAGTTTTTCGGATTTGAAATTTAAAAGTTCAAAATGACAGATGACAGTTTTCAGTTTTAAGGATGACAGAATGACACGATTCTAGGAGGCAGTTATAATAGGCTAAAATAGTTTGGATTAGATTATTTTAAACTAAGAAATTGGTTTTGCACAGTGAGTACTCACACTATATTTTTGAAATAAGCCGTCAAGGTCTGGTCAGGTTGGACAGGACTTCCGGCGAGTGGTTCTGCTCACAGCATTTGGGTCAGCTCTGCTCTGCTGGTCTAGCCTCTCTGGATACAGCAGCCTCTGGTTCTGGATACTGCTCTGCTTTCCGGTCCGGATCAAGTGGATTCTGGATGTAACACAGCTTTCTGGGTACTGGCAAAAGTTATTGGCAAAGAATTCAAGCAGCTCGCCCGGCTGTTGAATAGTTTGATTAGGTTTGCTGGGTTCTGAAGGCCTGCTGAGAATACTTTTGCTTGCAGTGGGCCTTCTAGGTTCAAACTTCTGTAGTCTATGAGTATCTGGTTCTGGTCTCTGTCTGGATGGGATGTCGGCCGTCAAAATGCTCCGCAGAAATGGAAAATGAATCTCTCTACCTGTCCCAGCAGTCTTTTTTTATGTGTTTTGGAAGTGGGTGTGTGTGTGGCATAACTGAGCCTGCCCCTCTCTACTTGTCATTGGCCCAATTCTCCCCTCTCCCATGATTGGGGGAAGGAAATGGATTGTCATCATGATGAGGTCTATTTATGGGTCAGAGGATCCTCCCCTGGTCAATTTGCCCACAAATATATATTTGATTCAAATACATATTTCCCAGATACGCAATTTGTTGAAATTACATGTACACATTATATATTCCTTATGATCCATGCTTGTCCGCCTCTGATCTTCCTGGGGGCTTGCATTCAAAAATGACAACATTTTGCGCTTTTTGACTGGTTTACCAATATCGGACATTTACCAAAAATTACACACATGTGCGCAAGGAGTATGGACATTAATTGATGAAGTGTCAGATTTTTAACATGCAGACATTTGGAGTAAGACCCTATTTTCCGCTAGCAACCCCCCAGAATACACCACAGGGTCCTAACACCTCTTAAAACGTGCACAGAAAAATCACCAGAATAATGATATTACTTATATAATTCTGACAAGTCCGTACTATGAATTATCCATTTTTTTTTTAATTATGCTCTGGCCCAGATGGGTGTGGTTTAGGGTCCAAAGCACATGGGGGAAGCTTCTGTCTGTCCCCACCTCCAGCTCGGGTGGCTCCCAGAGGCACTTCTCCTCCCACTTCTCCCAAGAGGAAGCCACTTTACGCCCCCCCCAATATAACTTTTGCCTGAGTCCAGGACAAGGCTTTGTTCAACCTCCTGCAGGTGCCCCTCCCCTAATTTAATCAGAGAGGTGTCATCTCCTTTTGGTGGGGAAGCAGGAGGCAGCCAGGCCTGGGAATGCAGTTTGATCAAGTTTCAACTCCTGTCGGGGGTTGTTGTCAGGCAGAATTCAGCTAAATGTCACTTTAGTTCCCAGTTTAAATCAAAACTTGCAATTTTTACATATACATTAAATAATTACTTCCTTCAAGTCATTTCAGAATATAGTTTTACATTGTATCCACCTCTTAGCAAGTCTTTCCTTGGCCTGGTTTGGGTTCCTCTGTTCAGTTTTACACAAAGGTCTGGTGGTTTTAAAATGCCGGCTTTCTGATAGTGGTGAGTACCGGTATTGCATCCATTTTTGGGATCTGTCTTGAATTACTGCATTTCAATAGAGTGGTCTTTTGCTTGATAGTATAGGACCCTTGCTTAACATTGTTTTGATGGCATCCTTACAGTAGAGTGGTGATGTGGAACCCACCACAAGACGGTTGTATCTTTGGAGTGGTCTTATGCCAACTGCGCAGTTCTCCTGGATTCTGGCGTGAATGTGGGCGGCGACAGCTCATCCCCACATCCACCCAGTCTATTGATTTAGTTTGTTCTGGGATAGAATAATGGGCAGCGACAGCTCATCCCCACATCTACCCAGTCTAAAAATTCAACATGGGTCAAAACCCTTGACAGCACCACCACTTAAAAGAACATTAGATCAATGTTAAATTGATAAAAATAATTGAAAAAAAAAGAAAATATAGAAGTGTGGAATCATATTACGATTCTTGAAATATTAAAAGTGCATTGTGAACGCAACTAGCTTTTAAAACTTATGAATTTATGAGCCACCAAACCAGAGAGAGATTAACAAATACATAGGGTATGCAAATGTGAGCTGCTAGATATTACACCATCTCTATCAGACCAACATTGCTCTCCTGCAGTTGTAGTCCATATAACAATGCCAAAGTTCGTATTCTCACTTTAGTGGAATAACCTGAATGAATCATTAGCCACAAGGTGTCAGAAGTAGTAACTTCATAGAGGTCCACAATTGACTTAAAATGTTGCATGTGTTGCTCTATCAATGCACTAAATTCTGTGAGGAGGTGTCTCAAATGTTCTTCTTTGGATTCATCCTTACAGATTTATTCAGTTTTAACCAAAACCTCCAGCTGCAGGTTCCTTATGAAAGTAGCAAATTAATAGGCCCACAACTACGTCATCCTGCAGTTCAAGAAACCTTATGCTGACTGATTATGATTCACAGTAATTCCATATAAAAATAAATCAGTACATATATGAAATGCAACACTGTAGCATGCAGGTGGGGAATTGATGCTCTACCTGAAGGATGATATAATGGATTTGGATGTTGTTAGCAACAAATACATTTTGGATCATAATGAATTTAGATGTCTTAAGTGAACATGGGGTAAATTAATCTCTCTGCAAAAAGTGAAAGAGAGGCTTTCTCTCGTTTGTATGAGTTTGCAACCCATGGAAACAGGAGAATACCTAGCCCCCTTGGGATTGCTTTGATCTACTGTCTAATTGTGTGCACCAGAGGAGGTGGTCAGCTTGCAAAGATCACCTAGAGGGTCATATTTTGGAGGTCAAATGAGTTTTAATGGACACTCAGAGGATCCCGCATGGGGAGTGACGTGCAGTAACATATTAATGCACTTATTCCAAAAGAGGAACTGAGGCACCCATTTTAATAGAGACAATGCGGTAGAGATTACGCTGTCAATATTCACAAAGGACAAGTAAGAAGGCAGACCTTCTTACTGATAGAGATGGCTTTTGTATTAAATGCTCTTTAAAAGTGATCAAATCCTTATAGACGTGTTTTTTACATGGTCAGATTCTCTAAATAAACCAAACTTTAATTCATTTGAATTGGTAAATGGGTGCCTCAAGAAGTAACCCAGGAGCAATGTGTGGGTAGAATAATTGTGACACAAACAGAAAGATACCTAAGGGATTACCTGATATTACAATGTATTTAATGCAATTAATAGGTACTCGTGTTCAATGAATTTGGATGGGATTAGGGAAATCTTCATTTTGAAGCTTGCCATACATTAAATATGTATTATATGTTGGTAAACTATGGTTCAAAATAGGGAATTGGATCATGAATATTTTCTGATATTAAAGCAAGAGAATATTGTTATGGGAAGAAGTGCAGAGAGTATATAGCTACATCAGGCATCCATTTACATAATGTTAATAATTATTTAGAATGCAAAAAAGAATTCAGAGATTAATGAATCTTCACGAATATGTGCCCGGTACATCTGTATCGATGATAATAAGGACTATGAAAATGTTTAAAATGTTTCCAGAATCTATTTGGTGACAATTTTTCCAGCCTTATCTATAGTTTATACCTTGTCCTAATACAGGAATATTTTGTTTGAAATTCAAGCTAAATTAACTGTTTATTATCTGGAGAAGTTACTGGGCTTGTGACGAAATCTATTGAGAGAAATACAATTATCTTCATTTTGAGAACGAATTTACGGAAATTATTGAAACATTTGATCACATCTTGTGAATGGTTAGATAACTGGTGAGAATTATATTTTCATTAATTATATAGTTGTAGTTATAAGCTATCAACAGAAGATTTATGGTCCATGTATATGGAAGGAATTATGACTTATGTGGCTCATGTTCTACTTTGGAAGTTCGATGAAATGAATTTCAAAGGAAATCATGTTACCATGCTTTTATGGTGGATGAGACTGAGGGGCCGATTCATGGAACAAACGTGCGCCGAAAATCCCAGCGCAAGGAGGCGCAAGCGTGAGAAAGCAAGCGCACGCGTGCGATTCAAGGAAGGCGCAGCGCTACTTTCCCACTGGCTGTGCGCCAAATCTGTGCATGGCGCACGCTGCCGCACACGTCTCCAAACAGCGTGCGCTAAGCGCACAGCGAAAGCGCACATAGCGCAGCGCACACAACAAAAGTAGGTGGAACAGGGGGCGTAACATGCACAATGGGGAATAATGCGTGAAAAAGAAGGCGTAACGGGGGAAGTACTGCTGGGAAGTACACGGAACGCCCACACGCACAAGAACCACACGTATTCATGGAATGGAATAGGGCAAACCCGCGCACGGGCGAGGACACGCACAGGCCTAAACATGTCTGCCACACAAAGGCAGGCGGTAGCGTCCCTGCGCATTACAAAAGTGTGCACAAATAAAAAGCACGCATATACTGAGTGGGGTACATGTATTTCAGGGGTGCGTGTGAAGTTTCACATGCGATTGGCCTGGGTACGTGTATTTCAGGGGTGCGCGTGAAGTTTCACACGCAATTTCAGCAGGGTATGTGTATTTCAGGGGTGCGTGGGAAGTTTCACACGCGATTTCAGCAGGGTACTTGTATTTCAGGGGTGCGCGGGAAGTTTCACACGCGATTGGGCTGGGTTTGTGTATTCCAGGGGTGCGCGTGAAGTTCCACACGCGATTTCAGCAGGGTACGTGTATTTCAGGGGTGCGCGGGAAGTTTCACACGCAATTTCAGCAGGGTATGTGTATTTCAGGGGTGCGCAGGAAGTATCACACGCGATTGGCCTGGGTATGTGCATTCCTTGGATTCGCGGGAAGTTTTACACGTGAAAGGGCAACACCCGTGCGCGATACGTCACCGGCGCACTTACGTGCTAAGGGCCTTTGGTCCAATGAAATCGCGTACGTGTGCTAACGCGCTTGCGAGCTAAGGACCTTTCCTCGAATTACACGCTGACGTGCAATTTTTTCACATGCCAAATCACTCCATATCAAGCTGGCCACGCGAAAACACACGGAAGACCACGCTCCTGCCCTGAAGGCCATTTTCCTGCCCCCCAGAGCCCCGAGCAGCCTCCCACCTGCCATCTGCTGCTGCCCGACTGCCTGCTGCCCACGAGCCCTGCTATTTGGTGCCTGCACATCAGCCATCTGCAGGGGTGCAGTTGCTGTGTCCACCCCTGCTGGAACAGAAGACTCCCGACTGGGATACCATCGCTCCACAGCCCAGCCCCAGGACCCAGTTGCCCACCCACGCCTGCCTCGGGGGTCGCCATGTTGGGGCAAACACCATCTGAGACAACTGGCAACCCCCAGCCAGAGGGGCAGAGGGCCACCAGCTTCAGTCAGAAGGAAGTTGGTGTCCTGGTGGAGCATGTCCTGGGGCATTATGATGCCCTCTTCGGAACATCACGCGCCAACAAGGAAGGACGGGATAGGATCTGGGACGACTTTTGGTTGCCATCAACGCAGAGGGGGTGGCAACCCGCAACATCAAGCAAGTCAAGAAGCGCTGGGAGGACTTGAGGTCCAGGACCCTCGCAAAGGCCCGGCGCCTCGTGGAGGGGGGCCGGGGCAGCATGAGTACCATCCAGATGAGGGTCCTGCAACGCGTAGCCCCAGTGCTCCACGCCCAGATCCTTCAGAGGCAGATCCATCTGGAGTTGAGCGGTAAGTGGCCAAGCATTGCTGTGTGAGACAGGGCATGTTGCAGGATGCTGGTTGTCTGATACTTGCCTGTATGTCTGACATAAGCCATGTACATATGTGTGTCTGCAGGGACATCATGGTAATGCATGTGAGACCAGCAATGTGTGAACCACATGGTAGGTGCATGTGTTACAATGCAACATGCGGAGCAGCATGCAGAATGCACACATTAATGCATGCCTGTCTCTGTTATTGGACATGGATGGGGCGTGATAGATGGGTGCTGCGGTCATGGACATGTATATTGTTCATGTCTGTGTGTGTGACTTGCGTGTCTGTGACTTGTAAATGCCATGGATGCATGACACATGTCTGTGACAATGTTCAGATTCACTGATGCAGCCTACTCATCCTATATCCACTGTGTCTGGGGTGTAGCATTGTATGTTTCAAGAGTCCCTTGGACATGTATGCTAATGTTCATTGCATGCGCCATGCCTGTTACTGCATGTGTTTTGCCTGCACTGACCCATGTGTTGTGGAGGGACATGATGGAAGTGATGTTTGACTGTGCCACTCATCTGCTATTACTTCCTGTCTAGGGGACCATTGTACAGTACCCTGATGCTTGTGTTCTATGTCTCCCTCTACACAGCGGCAAGTGATGAAGAGGGCGAAGACGGCGCTATGGCACAAAGCGGCGGGGATGCCTCCACCGGCCGGCGATGCAGGGCCCAGTCACCCTCCCAGAATTTACCATCGTCCGGGAGTGAGGGGACTGGTGCTGCGTCTGCCACTACGGCTGCAGCGGAAGGGGTGGGTGAGCCCCCACAGGGGCTTGCAATGGTGGAAGACGGTGTGGAGCCATCCAGGTTGGTGGTTTCCACAGAGGAGGAGGAGGCCACTACTGAGCCGCACATGGGGCCTGGTGGGGGTGGTACCACTGGTGCAAGTGGTGCAGTCCAGGGGCAGGGGCAGGAGGCAGCACAGGTCGCCGTGGAGGGGCCTGTGCATGTCACTGTCCCTGACACTGTAACTGAACCACCATGCACCAGCAGGGATGCCCCATCCCAGGCCTGTCCGCAGGTAGGGGGGATGTCCATGTCATCTGACACTCCTCTACCTGCGAACGAGGGGACCCCTGTCCGTATGGAGAAGGTCCTAATTGGTGTCGCTTTGCGCATGCGTGACATTCGTGATGACGTGCGTGCTTCCCGGGGGGAGCACGCACGTCATCACGAAGAGCAGCGTGCCAACGTGGCCCAGTTAGGAGTGTCCATGGTAGGGGGTTTTGTACATGTGTCGGTCACTCTGGCGGCCCTCTCCTCCTCTGTGGAGACTATGTGCCAGTCGTTCTCCATGCCGTCTTCCGGCCCAGATGCCACCAGGACCCCCTCTGGACCTGCCCTTACCAACGCAGCCAGCTCGGTGGGGATCCCATCCCTGCCACAGTCGGGAGTCGGAGGACCAGCAGGGGTGGACACCACAGCAACTGGACCCCAGCAGATGGAGGATGTGCCGGCATCATCAGGCAGGGCACGTGCACGACGGTGTCGGTGGATTCCATCAGGCTGGATGCCGTCGTGCTGGCAGAGGCAATTGCGTCGGAGGCAGCGGCAGGCTCAACGTGGGAGGCATCATGGCTCGGGGCCATCTACATCACAGGGGCAGGCATCGGCCGGAGGGCAGGGGGACCCTGGAATGGGAGTGTCTTCTGTGTGGCAGCGGTTGGGCCAGCAGATAGGTGCGGAGCGGCGGCGGGCGGAGGAGGCACGGCTCACAATGGTCAGGGCGGAGAACTCCATGCGCAGGGCGCTGAGGCGGGCTGAGTGCCTCGAGGGAATTCGCAGGGAGTTGGAGGTGGACATGGCGTTATCCCTGCAAGACCTCGGGGCCAGAGAACAGGCCCGCCTCCAAGACATTGAACAGGAGTTCGATGATGCCCTGGCCCATGACATCAACAAGTAAGCCGTTGGACTTGCCCGCCGCCATTGTATATAGTTCATTAGTGTTAAGTTTAATTTCTTTTTTCTTTCATTTGGGGCGCATGGTCTATGCCCCACATTTTTGTATATAGTTAGTAATTAGGTAGTTTTCATTGTAGGTTTCATATATGTTGTTGGGCTCATGCACCCTGGATTTGCTATTTGTATTTTCTCCTTCATCTTTTTTTTACTTCACCATGGAGCAATGGATGTTACGCTTTTCTTTCCCTTTGGATTTGCTTTCTTGGACGGTGACTTTGGACACATTTTCATTTGGATTAATTTGGATTCGCATTTAATTTATTTATCATTTTTTGGGACATGCTGCATTTTGGTTATTATTGGCATTATTGTGTATTTTGATTTCATTTCCTTCATTTTGACTTGAATACATTTTTGTTTCTTACTGCGATGTGTGGTCTTCTCTCATTGGTTTCATGCATGTCACAATGTGGGTTTTCTCAGTCATGTGTTGCCATTGTGTGGGTCTGACAGACTTGTACTCATGCGCATACTGCTTATTTGTGATCTATCATGTAATGGGGATTTCAATTTGGAGTGGATGTAAAGCTTGGTTGGGTGTTTGGACTGGGGTGGCGTGGGGTGGGATTTGGGTGGCCATAAGAGCCAGGGATCTAGATTGTGATGACGTGTTGGCTGGGGGACATGTGTCGGGGCCTGCTGGCAGGTGCCTGTCAATGCTGGGGGTGTGGGGGGCTGGGGGACATGAGTGGGGGCCTGCTGGCAGGTGCCTGTCAATGCTGGGGGGTGGGGGGGCTGGGGGACATGTGTCGGGGCCTGCTGGCAGGTGCCTGTCAATGCTGGGGGGGCGGGGGGGCTGGGGGACATGAGTGGGGGCCTGCTGGCAGGTGCCTGTCAATGCTGGGGGTGTGGGGCGGCTGGGGGGCATGTGTCGGGGCCTGCTGGCAGGTGCCTGTCAATGCTGGGGGGTGGGGGGCTGGGGGACATGAGTGGGGGCCTGCTGGCAGGTGCCCCTCACTGCTGGGGGGTGGGGGTGCTGGGGGACATGACCAGGGGTGCAGGGTAGTCCCCTGTGGTGTGGGCTGCCTGCAGGGACCGTGGAGGGGGTAGAGGGGACACCTGGGAGGACCCGCACTGCCAATTCACGTGTAGGACTCCCCGCGCACCCCCGAAATATGCGTTCCCCGCTCTGACAGCAAAATCGCGTGTAAAACTTCCCCCGCACCCCTGAAATACATGTACCCAGGTAAATCGCATGTGAAACTTCCCACGCACCCCTGAAATACACGTACCCTGCTGAAATCGCGTGTGTAACTTCCTGCGCACCCCTGAAATACACGTACCCAGGCCAATCGCGTGTGGAACTTCCCGCAAACCCCAGTAATACACGTACCCTGCTTGCCGTGCTGGTACAGGGTTAGCGCAGCCCTTTGCCCTGGATTGGGGATTTTGATGGCTTTTCCCTGCGCGAGGGGCGTTCTTGGGGGCGTAACTGGCGCTGCTGCAGGGTCGCTGCGCCACTGTGCGACACAGCTGGTTTTGGTATCTAAAATCCGTGAATACGCTGTGCGTGGAAATGGATTTTAGCGCACGCGGCTGGCGCAGAAATTCGCACGCGCACACTGTGCGCCAGCCGCGTGCGTCACTTGTGCGCTAAATTCTATGAATTACCCCCTTAGTTCTTATAGGGGACTGTTGATATTTAATAATTGTATATGTGTACTGATATTCATTGTTATTTAAGGTTGTTAAGATTATAATGGTGTTGTCATAAATTGTATTATATGCCTATAATATGAACATCTCTAAATTCCATGTCAGGCCACATCAGCCTGTAGCCACATATGAAACATTACTATTAGCTTTGACAGACATACATTTCAAAAATGTGCATTCCAATTATTGGCTTTGTCAGCAATCCCTTTGCAAGCACAATTGGAAATATACAAAATATTAACAAAACTTTTTTCAGATTGCATTATGGGTTTATTGTGTTCACCGTAAACCAAAAAGCTTGATGCGTTTAAAAATACATGTATTTATTTCGATGGGTCATGCACAAGATAAGATATTGCCAAAGCAGCATGTTTACCAGCTAGCCTTGTCCAGATTGCTGCATTGGCTTTCAAACAAAGTTGATTTGCTTTAATGAACAGATGGTCACTTTATCAGTATTGGAAATGCATTGAGTTCAGTGACTTGCAAGCACTATTTTTAAAACATAAGCAGCAACGAGCACAAGAATTCACAAACACATGCAATATTTTAAGCAAGATAAAGTACTGATATCATTATCTGTTAGGAAATGATTGGCTGATGGGGAAATGGGGTGGGACGTAGCATTTAAAAGGAAGTTGTTTTAGTAATCTGGATACGTTCTTAGGATTTCACTGAATGATACATACCCACTGAACCACGAAGGAAGAGGCCCTGGAGAACACTTCTGGATCAAAATATCTTGACCTTCCTGGGTATAAAAAAGCAAGCAGATTTAACGAGTAGGTCAAGACTGTAATTCTGTTCTTTGGACCTAAATCTGTCACTTTACCAATTTTTCCAAGTTCTCATTTTTAATGATTGCTTCAATAATTTTCAGGCAAAACTAATTTACAAAGCTGAACTGCTTTGGAATCAAGAGGTAAACAGCTTTCAGATGCTCTAACCTGACACAGTAAACTGCTCATGAGGCAATAAATTGACATTTTGCCAATTTTTCCAAATTCACATTTTTTAACTGTCTCAATATTGTGGGCTAAAAGAAGCATGCTACCCATTTTTCAAGATATATTGTTATTTTCCATTGTCGCACCATTAAGAGATACCATGATGTATTTTTTTTTAGGTTCATTTTTCCTTGTGCTGGTGACAAACTCTATTTAGGGTGGAACTGAGTTTCAACACTATACGTAACGTTTTGTAAAGGGATTTAAAACAGAAATAAATCTCTCTATATACAAGGGACATTTGTGGATATGTGAGTGTGTCTGTTCGAAGTATTTAGCATACTTCCTAACATGCTACAAACCTGACATTTGGCATGTGGGTAGGTTCCATGGTATAGACAATGTAAAAAGTACAAATTATACATTTTTCTAATTTTATTTTTTATGATTTTTTTTAAGCGGTCTGCAATGCTTGGATATGTGTGTGTGTTTGAAATGTTCAGTATACTTTCAAACATGCTAAAAACCTGGAATTTGGCATGTGGGTAGGTTCCATGGTGTAGACAATGTAACAAGCATAAAATATAGCTTTTTCAGATGATTTTCTATTAAGCGGTCTGCAATGCTTACCCCTACCATATGGTTCTTTGCGCTGTAGTTCTGCCATAGATCTATGTTCGTTGATCCTAAAGTTCAGCAGTGCATGAAAAGTTCAGCAGTGCATGAAAACTTCAGCAGTTAATTGTTCCTGAACTTTTCTCACTATCAATATTCTAGCTGACATTAGCAGCACAAACCTTTGAAGTCATGCGGGTGTGACAATACAGTGATTTTGTAGTGATGTGGGTGAAATGAAATGGTGCATGTCTCTTCAATAGTGTCAGCAATGACGATGTCCATCACATCGTGAAAAATCTCTCATGATAATTACAGAAACTTTATTTCCCACGGAAGTTGATGAACGTATGCCATCTCAACAGTACGAAGCTTACATGCTTCAGCCGTACATGTACGGGTATGGATCTTCAAGCTTACACGCTTCAGTCCTACATGTACGGCACTTATATTAAGGTTGCTGCTGCCTCGGCTGTAGATCAGGAAACCAATAATGTTGCTGTGCAATCTCAATGCTCAAACTCAAAGTAGCTGGAAGCGATTTACAGGATTCGTACTTTTCTCATAGTCAGCTTTATGTGGCTTGTTCCAGAGTTGGAAACAAACACAGTATGTTCACACAAGCTCCTACAGGAAAGATTAGCAATATTGTCTACGAAGAAGCATTGGTTTAGTTCATTAAATAAACTTCAAACTAGGACTGAAGTAGGAATTACTGTGCGAAGACCAGGCACGCATGCTAGTACATATATGTAATTGACTAAGGGGCACCCTGCAGTACATTTTACAGAGTGATGGGTCGAATTGCCACCCTATTAAGTCTGCTGCACTGTCCTTGAAAGCTGTGACTGTGCTCAGGAACTGTTATATATGTTGTTAAAGAGGCATATTTCCCCAGACTGACACTCATATAGGAATTGTGTGTTGAGGCAGGGCAGGCACAGCTCAGGATTTTGCTAATTAAGCCACAAATGTCCAATAACATGGTTTATGCAACAGTTTTCTGAGCTTTCAACGGAGGATAGTGGGGTTGATGCCATATCAGTGCTTTGCCAGATCTCTAATGGTGGCATACAGTGTAGCAATCCTGATGCCATTACAAATATGTAGAGGTTTGATGTCCGCCTGGTTTCATGAGCAGCACTCATGAAGAAAGTGAATACTGCTCCGGAATTAGGATATTACACAAGATATAGGGGTCACTTGTAAAAACGATTAATCAGAAAATAAATAGCTATACGTGGGATGCACAATGGCAGTACATCCCGCTGCATATTATGAATCCATGGTGTCTTTGTGGATAGATAAAAACATACTATTGAAAGCGGCTGTCTTTTCAAAAAACATTTGTGCAAAAGTAGATGGGCACTGTGATGAAGTCCCCTGCTTGACTTTGGGAACTGTCAGGGTGGTGACTCAGCTAGCAGAGTACCTCAATGAGCAAGTGGAGGATCCCATCGGTGGTATGAGAAGGATTGCATGGTCACCCTTCCTTGGTACCCATCTTGTGAAGGGAACACTCAGAACAACCACACCTATGCACCCAGCCTCAACTGAGGGAAGCTGAAGCCCTCTCTAGATAGAACCAAATGCCAAGCAAGAAAAAACAGACACTTTGCTTTATCAATACTCAATTTCATCCACACAGCACCTTTAGAGTTCATGCTGTTCCTGTTCAGAGTGAATCTTCAGTGGCATAGCCATGAGGTCAAAATCCCAGGGAATCACTCTGCAAACGCTCCTGCGGCCCAGGCCAGATAAAACGTAATCAGTGTGTTACTTTTTGAGTGCTGGATTCACCACAAGTGATCTGAGAATCAAGGATATGCTTTGTGAGCCCCCAAAGCCTGGGCTGTGTTTGTTTTTACTAAATCAAAATTGACATATTTTTCAAGTCCATGTTGTCAGCACACAAATTAATAGAAGATCCCCTTTGAATCCCATTTTATTGTTAACAAAACAAATATTGCTAAGAAGAAAAAAGTAAGGAGCAAAACCTTTGCCCAGAACACATTCAGCAAATCATATATACATATTTAATTATATGCATATTTAATTGCAATCAGACATATGTTTGCTATTTGTGTATTCTGAGGACCCAAGGATCCTATCTACAGTTTCTGATAAAAGGTTAAAAAGAAATGCATTGCATGTTTTTCTAAGTAAGTACATTGAAAACATGTTTTATTCAGCCTTTCAAAAAAGTTGATGAATTCCAAACAAAAAAAACATTAACGCTGTCACCTTTTATTCATTAGCCAATATGCACAGACCATATGGATTGCATGCACAATGAGAACATAATACCACAATAGTAGTATTGGCAGTATAAAATGCATCAAGAAGTGCATTCTTAAATGTATGGGTTATGATTGTTTATAAAGGTATTAACCTTTTACAAACACGTGGCTCAGGTGTTCACTATGACCTTTGGCTTAGAAACCATTAGTCAACATTAATGGAGGTTTTAGGCTTCATGAGGTGCTTTAGTTCAAAAGCACCTCATGACTGAGATGAGGGACAGAAAATGAATTAATCAAGGAAGTTGTCATTGTACATGCATGCCCACACAGAGGTTATCCATTGCCAGAACATAATTAATGATTTTTATGTACCAGCTGATTCATTACCTCTGTGCTTCAATAATCTACATCTAAAACAGGAAATAAACAACCTGCAGCAAAAGGCAAAATGAATGTTTAATTATAAAGTGGGATTTATTTGTACACACAACGATTTCAGAATTCTCAAAAAAAGCCCAATCAGACCATTATACATTCATGTCCTGAAAATGTTAATTTCTCCATATAATTATGAAATATTGTAGCTCTTTGTGGTTTATAGGGGCATTTTGTTGGAATCAGCACGTGCTTCCAAGCATTTTAATATTATTTATATGATGTGAAGACAAATTATTTATTTAGTAAAACCTATTGTAAAAGAAATAACCACTCCCAAGAGAAAATAAAAGCTGGACACTCCTACGGGAAGAACACTTTAAGCCTTTACAACAATGAAATTTCAGACGTGAACTCTGTGCTTATTAGTGACATTAAAACGCTTAGAGTGTTCATCCAACAGAAGATTGCGGCATCAGATTACTTTTCTATGGTAGGAGTAAGCTAAGAATGAACAGTCATAACCCTGTAGGTAAATAGTCATAATTGTATTCTTGCAACTCTCTGACAAACACCATTTCCTATAGAAAATACATTGCAAATTTGCAGGTGGAGAGCTTAGACATTCTTGAGAGCAGACATATTCACCCACAGAGTAAGAAATTGAACAGAGCTTGGGATACCTCATTGCCGGGATCCGAGTGGAACTCTACAATTCAGAACAAATATAAATCATGCTCCCATAAAAACAGAATATTAGAGAATGGGTGAATTCCATCTACCCTCCTGGAATCGTTGACCCCTGTTTCAAAAATGCAAATTCAATGTCCTAAAGGTGTGTGCAAGAATACGATAAGAAAACTCTGTTAGCAAGGCATTAGACCCCTGGTGGTGATGTAGATGTCGTGTGTTGTTTTTAGTATGACATTGTACTTAGATTATATGTAGTTTCGCCACACTTCCGGGAGCTTTTAGGCTACGTGCTGCACTGAAAAACACACATGCAGCAAACCACTTTTTATTATATTTTATTTATTCCATTACACTTGTGTTATTAGATGAAGTTAAGTAGTTTGGATTTAGATGTAATGTGTAGATTGCGTTTTAGTAATTATAGTTGTTAGGTGTTGTCTGGAGCAAGAGGTCTGCCATGTTGAAGCACACTGTTGGTACGGGCTGCAGATCTTGCCATTCTAGGATGCTAGGCCATACTTTGGAGCTATGGTCATTTAATTGAAATTTCATTTTGCTGGTGTGATGTAGGCTGCAAGCAGCCAAGGTTGGAGTGAGAAGGGATGCCAAACAGTGTTCAGCTAATTGTTGTGAGGAGTGAAGTTCTCAGGAGCTTCAAATGGGGCTTGAGGCAGCAGATACCTTCCCAGACAATAGCCGAATGAATACATAATGGTTGTGAATGACACAGTGAGACACACAAGAAACCATCACATTAGCATTGCCAAATTTATGAAATAGGATGTGAGCACATCAACCCCACTGAGAGCAGGTTATCTGCTCAGGAGGTAAAATTTCCATTTAAAAGGAGAAAATAGAAGAAATACATTTCTAGAACCAGGGCCGAACGATTGTTTTTTCATGTAGTATTCATTGTGAACAGATAACTAGAAGGTCACATCCAGTGTTGGCAGCATGTCTCGAAATGGGAGTTGCAGATGCAAGGGGAGGAAGGCCACAGGTCCAATCATGGGGATGGCATTGTGTTTTTTCCAGGGAATGCAACAAACTTTTGACCTCACTGATTTCCACTCACAATGCCATTGGTCCATCTCTGTGGGATGCTACAGCTCGAGCTGTCACAGGTGTAACTGTCCAATTAGGGCAGAGCACTTTCATCAATTTTATTATGATGAGTGCCAACCAATGGGAACATGCACATTTCAGCAGACTATTACATTATGTTATGTTGGGTGGTGTTTTTTAAGTGTCACGTGAAAAGGAAATCCCCCAATTATCGTTCAATGTATAGGGTCTCATTACACGGTAGGTGGTAAGGGTTTACCGGTACCAGTAAGGGCACCGGTACCAGTAAACCCTTACCACCTTATAACGAGGTCCCTTTGCGGGACCCGACCTTAACGGCTGGTTTAGACCAGCCATTAAAGTTGGGACCCGCAAAGGGACCTTGGTGCTAATTACAGTACCGCAATTTGCAGAACCGTAATTAGCTCTTTCCCCATTCCCATTATGCCCTATGGGGCAAAGATGGGAATGGGGAAGGGCCATGGAGGAAGGGGGAATTACCGCCCCGCCAACCTTGGAATGGGGTGGTAATTCCCCTTTCCTCCATGGTGGTACCGGTATGGTACCGGTGGCAACCATGGTGCTAATAGCACCATGGTTTACCGCCTACCGTGTAATGAGGCCCATAGAGTTCTTTAGGGGGTCAATGATGATTAGCCAATGAAAAATGTTTGGACTGTAATTAATGTTGAATTTGTAGAATATGGAAATTCTGCGGTTTTCTCCCTTAAATACTGTAGCCCTGAATGGGCGTGTTGAGTTTTTTGCAGTTCACTTCCACAGAGCTGTCTGACATTCTCCTGGCCGTATTTTGAGAATAAAGAGCAGTTTCTTCTTGCAAGTTGTGCACTCCATTGTTTATTACTTTGAGGTTATTTTCTTTGATTACTTTGGGGGACTGCACCTTTACATTTGGATGACCTAGCGAGATCTCCAGCACCCCCAAAGAGTTGGGTGCTCCCTGCCATACACCTTGGGGGCATGGCGCTGACCTGCAGAGATCCGTTTGTGTGTGCTGTGAGGAACCCAAGGGCATCCTCACTTCTTTTTCTCCAGTGTCCTCTTCTCTGGTGACCAGGAGAAGGCCATCGCTTTTGGATCCTGACCTGAGTGGTGTACATGCGAGGGAGGATCACCTGGGTGGAGGAGACTTGGGGAGTGGGGAGAGGATGTCCTTAGGTGAGACATGGTATCCCCAATTTCCCGTTCACTACAACCCATCCATCCCTCAAGACTTTATAGGTTTTTGTCAGCCCTTTCCGTGTGTATAAATGGAAAACATGCATTGCTCTGCTAGTTAAAGCAATTATAAAGCAATTTGAATACCGAACGAAATGAAAGCAAGGCATTTGAAATACCGAACAAAATGAAAGCAAGTTAAAGCAGATTAAATGCATTTTGAATTCCAAATGAAATGAAAGCAAGTTGGGAACACTCTGACATCTTGAGAGGAGTGAAAATTGTGAATATTACTGAAATGAGGTTTTTGAACTGCATTGAAACAATGAACTGCATTAACTACAACTTTCTTCTTCCTCCACGCTTACTGCATCAGCAAGAGCGACCTGAGACTGCTGCAGCATTTTCATGACCCTCTATGACTACCACAGCATTCGCCCACCCGATGCACATTAGGTAAGTCCAGCAGGGCTCTAATGTGAATTGTGCTGCATTCTCAATGCAAAATGGAGCACTGCAGCGTGGGGCTTGAAACGCCACCTACATTGACCTAGGTGGCTGCAATAAAAAAATCAGCTTGTGGGCCTTGCCCAGTTAGGCTGTTTGTTTTTTTTGGGACTTTTATTATGCCACATGGCCGCCACCATGTTTTGCCACTGAAGTGCCTGCCTCTGCGCTGCCTGAATGGCTGCCCCTTGCACTTAAAGGCCAATCTGGGGAGCCGGGAAGCAAAGCCAGCCCTGACAAAGGCCCACAGCTAAGGCCCTGTCTGTGCCTGTCTTGGCTGAGGAGGGCCTGGAGGACCTTGCCCCTGTCTGAACTATGCTCCGTCCTTGTGACTAATTACTTTTCCCCATGTCATGGGATCCTATACTATCTACGCTCCATGCAGACATGAAAATGAGCCTGGCTGACCTCCACCACTATCTCTCCTAATGTCCACTGTGCCTTTCACTTCCTCTTTCCTCACTGCAATCAACAGTCATCTTCCATCAGTGCACTTGTGACTCCTAGGTACATCGGATTTAGGTGTATTTGTATTCCATTTTCAACCTCCTGCATTTCACTATTTTGTGCCTCCACTTTTAAAATCGGATTTAGGTGTGTTTGTATTCCATCTTGCACCACCCGCATTTAACTGTTTTGTGCCTCCTTTTTGACTTTTCAGTGAGTTCGGCTTGAACTGTACTGTGCAGCCACTCCTCTTTCTTTCCTTGTGCAAACCTCTGCCGACCTATGGCTCTCTCCATTTCTCCCATATTCTCTAACTGCTACACTATCACATATCCCCTCTCTCTCACAATGTCCAGTAGGAAAAATCACATAAAAGACATTTTCAGTGCAAACCATGAACTTCCCATCAAAGACACCTATGTCAGCGCTTACTCTACAGAGGTTTTCACTGATATCCTCTTCTCTGTCCCCTCCCCAGACCTATGGACCTCTATCTCATCTCTACTCTCTCTCCATCCACATGCTCTACCATTAACGGTGGCACCAACTGGGAAGTCCTCTTGGCCGGCTTCTCATCCTCACATTGTTTCATTAATGTCTATCACATTGGCACGATCCTGGTTCAGGGTTCACAACCCAAATTCCTTCTCTTTGACCAGATCCTGCCTTCTCTCATTAACTTCCTTCTGGTCCGGAGGTAAAATTGCCATTTTAAAGCAGACAAATAGAAGACATTAATTTCCAGGAGCAGGGCCACACACACATTTTTCATGCAGCTATTCATTGTGAAATGACATGATCAGAATGACACAAGGCCTAGTAAGATCATGCTTTGTGCTCCTGTTTCCCCCCACTTGTCGTGTTGCACCTAGAAACACTTGTGTACGGGTGCTTTATAAATGACTTATCATATAATATCATAACAGATAACTAGAAGGTCGCATCCAGAGTTGGCAGCATGTCCTGTGACAGGAGTTGCAGGTGCAACTGGAGGAAGACCAAAGGTCTAATCATGGGGATGGGATTGAGTTTTTCCAGTGGATGCAACAAAGTTTTGACCTCACTGATTTCCACTCACAATATCATCGACCCAGGATAGTCAGATGCTACAGCCCGAGCTGTCTCAGGTGCCACTGTTCAATTAGGGCAGAGGTCTGTTATCAATTGTATTATGAAGAGGGCCAACCAATGGGAGCATGACATTTTCAGCTGGCTATTAAAGTATGCGATGTTGGGGAATGGCATTTAAAATGTCAGTGAAAAGGAAACACCCAATCAGAATGATCACTGTATAGTGCACTTTAGGGGTTCGCTGATGATTAGCCAATGAAAATATATGGATTGTAATTAATGTTGGATTTGTAGAATATGGAAATCCTGCAGTTTCCATTTTAAATACTTTAGCCCGCAATGGGCATGTTGATTGATTAGCAATACAGTTCCATAGTGCTGTCTGACATTCTCCCGGTATATTTTGAGAATAAAGAGCAATTTTTTCTTGCAGGGTGTGCATTCCATTTTTGTTTACTTTTGTGTTATTCTCTTGAATTACTTTGGGGACTGCACCTTTACATTGTAGTCATAGATTTGTCAAAACATTTCCTGTAACAGCCTCAGTCAATTAATGGCACAAACAAAGTTCTCATTTTCCTGTGTTTAGCACATTGGTGGAGGCTTTATTATTTATATAGGATTTCAGGAACGGAAGGTTCAGATCTATTCCCGTCTCATATGCCCTTTAACTCCAAAACAAAAATCATTTGAATTTTCTTTTGCTTGCCCTTACGAATAAACAGATCCTATTTTGAGTACCACCTTTCATTGCTTATTTAGGAAAAATGTTCTCTAACACGTGACTTCTCAATCATTTCTGTTGAATAATAGGTCTAATCTATTAATTTAAACACGTTTCAATTCTGATTCACCATAGAAAACTAATGTGCATTTAATTACATTCATTGAATTCGCCAGTTATGATCAGCAAAGCAACCATAACTCACAACATCACTGTGTACTGCTAGGACTAACACCCTGGGCATCAAAGATGACATCATAAATGTCATTGATGACATCACTGATGACATCACGTATGCAATTATTTTTGATGAAAAGGCCTTACAAGGGGTTGTGTTTATAATGTTGGTAACAAGATGTCTGGGGTGATCGGGATACCTATCCTAACCTTCCTAATGCATTTACGAATGTACTCATCAAAACAAAACATGATATTGGTGTGTTGTTGTTAATACAGGAACCTAATCATACATAAACATAGGCAATGGCTGCAGCATGCACCATAGAAGTATAATATTTTTTATCTGGTGATTTTGGATAGTAAAATAATGAATGCTTCCTTATCAGAGTTTTGAGTAATGTTAAACAAGGAATAAATAACTAATAATTCAAGACTTACTACATACTTCTGTTAGTACAAACAATACGTATGTAGACCCACAATGCATATAAATCAGAGAAACATACAGGGAAACTTAAGTAAGGAAGAAAGAAACAACATCACCAGAAAATGTCACTAACATTAAAGTTCATTATCATGTATACAAATACATTTTGTGTTTGAGGCCAGTTTATTGCCCCATATATGTGCACGATGAGCTGAGACCACACCCTAAGGAAAGTACTTTAAGAACATACAAGATGGTTAACGTCTAAATACATAACGCATTTTCAATTTTCATATTCTCACTGTCAGTGAACAAAACCACCTGGCCTAGACATATCAGTGAACACAAACAAGTGGCCCACATATGTGATGTCATCAGTGATGCCATCACTTACATTTGTGATGTCATCTTTGATGTCCTAGGTGTTAGTATTAGCAGCGCACTGTGGGGGCACGAGTTATGGTTGCTTAGCTTATCATAACTGGTGAATTTCTTTTTTTTTTTCAGTTTTACTTGTAACCATCACGTCCCTTTAACTAAATTTTTACACACAATTTCATAGGTTTTCACCAGTGCACCCTTAATCTGCTACAAGTTCCTTATATTGTATTCACCCCCAATGTAGCATCTGTGGAGTGCACAGACAGTACGGAAGTCTGCAGACATCCAGTAGCATTCGCACAGCCCAGAAGCACAGGGGACAACAGGAAATGTTCTACCCATCAACCAACAAACACATGTCTATATTTACTGCACCCAAATATACCTTTTTGTAGAAATGATTACTTGAAAATGTACAAGTTATTTTTTATTTATAGCACACAATATAATAGAATGCACCAAACATAAACTATAACTGTACACCTGATATTATCCCTTCAATACAACTGTTCATAGAGACTAACATACACCAAGCGTTTATTCTAAAACAATCTCTCACCAAACAGTAAGTACACTGTATTTATTTCAGTATTATTAGCATTCATTATGTAAACATGTGTTATAAACAAAACACACTATTTTTTCATTTTCACAAAAATGGCAAACATGCTTGAAAGGTTAGAGGCGAACTTCCCAAAAGAAAAATGAGTGACGATAACATCTCTAATGGTATACAATAATATTTCTTTTTCTTATAGTGCATTGTTTTCATGAAGAAACCACGCCCCAGTTTAATTATACACAATCCCAAGAATCACAAAGCGAAGCCCTATCCCCAACTGTACATAATCAAATCGTGAGCTTATCTACAAAATTGGATGAACTAAGTAATGATTTTAACAAACTTTTACAATATGTGAAAAAACATGTCATTAAAAATGTTCCCTATCACTGTCCTTCTAGCACCTGTCCCGCTTGTCCCCAGCAATCATCCTCATCAAATTCTTAACATCTTAATCAAAGACGCTTTGATGAAACCTCACTCCCTTCCTCCCCTCATCATTATTGCACAGAAATTCCTAATTCTCCTATTTATGTTTCCCATTACGATACCCCATCCCTTTTAATTAGTCCGCGCACACCGCGCCTGTTCTATGGACACCCGGCGCATGCACCCTGCAATTCCTGCCCGACAGAAGTCATGGTAACGGACGTTCCCAGACATCATCATGTGACGGCACCCGTGCAGAGTGACAGCCTGTCCGTGAATGGTGTCCGTGCTCCAGGGGCAGTTTCAAACTGTATTTTCAGCCAATCTAGAGTGTTTCAAGTGGAACATTTACCATTCCACAGCTCCCAGACCCATTCTTCATTCATCTGGAAAATGTTTATATCTTTCCAAGGCCTATTTGCAACTTGGTAGTCCGCAGACAGCACATCTGTCCATGGACCATTCCTCTTCCTACTTTTCCTCATTCTCAATCTGGGTATCCAGGAGACAGCACCGGCTTTGGAAAGCTATTAGGGAGATCTGCTATCTTGCTTAAAATGGCATCTGCTATTTCCATTCCTACTCCCCAACCACCACCACCATCACCATCTATAGGGCCTGGACAGTGGAACAGGCATGGTGATACAGATCAGGATGAAGAGGAAGATGAAGATGAGGTGGAGAAATCCTGGGTGTTGCAATTTTTCACGACTGTTGGGGATATCCCAAAGGCTTGTGCGGCCAGGGTCAGATGCACTGATTGCAAAGTTGTACTAAGTCATGGAAAACCTGGGTTGTGTTCCTATGGGAAAACCTCCATGAGGCGCCACACCAAATCTAACCACCTGAGTGCTCTGTGGAAGGCAGTACTTTTGTCAGGGGAAAGTAGGTTTACACCCTCAACCCCATATTATTCAACTGCCCCTGTTACCACACAGTGCACTCCTTTGAGGCATAGTATCCCAGCGGTCGCCTCTCAGGTGATACAGAAAACTGCTGACCCTTACCTTTCGATGGTCACAGTACTATGTATGTACTGCGATGCACCAAACTGTATGGGGGAGCAGTTTCTGAGTGCTTGCAAGGCCGGGGACAAGGAGCATGCTAAATGCTGCCCCGTACCTTAAATTTAAGGCCCAGCCAAAATCTTCCTCTATCCACCTGCCCCTCCGTCTATGTGGTTGGTGCCTCTTCTCCCCCTTATCTGCCTTCCCTTCCTCATCTTCGTTTAACTCTCCTGGAAGAAAAACACAAAAAAGCCACAAAAAATACAAAACCAACAAAACACAAACAAACAGTTCCTTAGTAGCTACCTTTCACAGTTAAAAAATAGAAGTGAGAAAAAAGGCCACAGTACCCCTGTGCAACCCGCATAGTATGCGGACAGCACAGTAGTCTCCGGACATCTAAATAATTCAGGCTGTGTGGTGGGAGAATTAAGGACATTTTTATAGTTTTAGGTTAAAAAATGGAGGCTCTGAAAAGAACCTTTTTTATGTTTTTGGCTTTTATATATTTTTTTTATGTTCAATTTTATAAACCGAAATAAAGAACATTTCTGGTTTTCCAATTTTCTTTTCAGAAAAACAGCTTCAAAGCATTTTGATAATTTTCCAGAAACATTTGATTACCCACATCAGTTAGATGAACTCCATCTCTCCGAATAAGTTTGGCAATGTCACATTTTATGTTCTCATTATGAAAAGATGTCATGCCAACATCTCGTAAAAAAGCACACACAATGTTATTGACATTGCACCCTGCTTCCTCCATTTGTGGCCAAAATAAATCTGAACGCATCCCCATTTGTCACTGATCATTGCACAAACAAATACATTTTGAATTTGGAAACATTCCGTCAACTTTCCAAATGTATCCTTCATTGCAAATTGCAATTAAATCCCGGTAACATACCCCAAACTGTTCCCTCCACAATGAACAACAATAATGTCCGGTAGTTGTAAATGAACCATATTCGTACAAAAAGGGAGTAATTCAGGAAACTTCATTCCTCACAATCCACACCATGACACGTAAAATTCATGAAGTCCAGGATTTCCAGCCACTCCACAGTGCTCAGCATATACCTTCAGCCAATGGATCCAAGAGTCCCCCAAAATTCATGCACTCTGCCTCCTCAAAGACATAGTCATCGCCATGTTTACTGCTCTTAAAACTCCTGGGGCCTAATTACGACCCTGGCGGAACGAGTTAAACGGCGCCGTAAAAGGTGCTGACGCCGTTCAACCCGTTCCGCCACATTAGGAGGTCCCCTCGCGGGACCTGGTAAGTAACGCCTGGGAAAAGCAGGCATGCTTACTGGGTCCCACGAGGGGAAGAGGGAGCAAACAACGGGCCAGCTCGTAATGGCCCGTTGTTTGCTCCCTCTCCCATTCCCATTCAGCCCTATGGGGGCTGAAATGGGAATGGGGAAGGACCGTGTCCGGGTACTTGGAGGGAGGAATTACCGGGCCATCCGAACTTGGAATGGCCCGGTAAATCCTCATTCCGAGGACACGGACGCGATTTTGGCGGCAGCTATGCCGTCAATAGCGGCATGGCTACCGCCAAACTCGTAATGAGGGCCCAGGAAACAAAACTCCTGCTACCCTCTCTTCCTGTACACCACACCCAGGAAATCTGATTGGCTGATCCCCTGATGTCCACGAACATCCATGACTGTCAGCAGTCTCCAGAGTCCCCTTTCCATGCTAGGCACCCTCAAAAGACCCGAATGTGGCATGTGCCATTCGCGGACAACCACGATGTTCACGGACGTCGTGGGCACTAAAAGGGATGGGGGGAGAAATTATACACAATTTCAGTAATTTATTCTTTAGTGGTGGCTCTGAAAAGAACCTTTATTATTTTGGGGGTTTTGTTAACAAACACCTTTTTTTCCTTTGTTATGCTTTTATGTACAGTGGTACTGTTCACTGTACATCTTCCCCTACAATTTTCTTGCAGGAACTTCATCAATGCATTCCTAACATTGTAAAGAAAAATTGCATTTCTAACATCAGTAAAATTAACTCCATCTTTATAAAAAGAATTCACACCATCACACCGTATATTGTCATTATTGAAAGATGACATTCCTGCAGCATATAAAAAAAGCAGATACACCTTTATTAACAAACTGCCTTGATTCTTCCAGGAATGTATTTTCCCCTTGCAGGTTGATGGGATGCTCCGGAGCTGAAGTTACCCCAAGCAGCTTAAATTGGGGTAAGCGTTTGACTCTTCTTACAGTTTTCGAGCAAGCTAAGATATGAAGAATTCTTACTAATGTCTTTTTCTTCTGTTCGTTTATCCTTCCCTAGGATGCGGCGTGCCGAGATGGAGATGACACCACCGCCGTAGCCGCCCACAGGACTGGAGGAGCGATGGATGGAAGCTGGATGCTCTTCAACGTAAGTACAATATTACTGCTGTTCTTGTTCTTGCAGGTGCAGAGGGATGTGGAGGAAAGGCAAAGGCCTTCAGGAGACCGATCCGAGCATGGTGAGTGTCACGCTGCAGGTGCAGAGAAACGCAAAGCGTTAAATAGCCTTCAGGTATCCCAGGTATCCCTGGGTTGAACCACACCCAAAAGGCTAGACCGCATACTTAGTTCAAGGAACTGGGTTATGTGTGAGCATCCATCTTACCCACAAGTAGAAGTACAATGCCAAGTGATTCTTACAGCTGTGTGTGAGCCTGGCGCCACAGGCGCCAGGTCTGACTCCAAGTGGGTCTCTGGTAGGATGGAGAAGCCCTTAGGGGCCATATAGGTGATCATGGCCTGGCTCCAGCCTGATGTCCCAGGGGGCTGGGGGCAGGAATCATGACAGCACTCCCCCCCCAAGGCTCCTCTCATGGTGGTTCTCCTGTCTGGCACTGGTTTGGTTGGATAGTTTTGATGAAATCTTCTAAGCAAGCAAGGTGCATGGATATACTCGCAAGGTTCCCATGTTCGGTCCTGCGGCCCATACCCTTTCCAGTGCACTAGATAGTATAGATTGTATCTGACATACTTTGAATCAAGGATGTCCTTGACCTCAAATTCTGGCTCTCCAGCGATTACTATTGGCTTCGGTGGTGTTGCAACACGGGTTCCAGGTTGAACAGGTTTTAGGAGAGATACGTGGAACACAGGATGAATCTGCATGTTAGATGGCAAGGCTAGTTTGACTGCTACTGGATTTATCACAGAGGTGATGGTGAATGGACCCAGGTATCTTGGACGGAAAGTCTGGGTTCCTTTAATGGGCACATTTTTAGATGCCAGCCAGACTTTGTCTCCAACTTGGTAATTGGGGGCTTTTACTCGGCGTTGGCCAGCAAATTTCTTCTGGTGATTCTTAGCTTGGAGTAAGTGTTCGGCTGCCCTTTTAAAGGTTTGAGAAATGGTCGAGTGCAAGGTTTTAATTGTTGGCATTTCCAAAGTCCTAGGGACGTCTAACTGTGAAGTGCGTGGATGCCTGCGATATATGGTATAAAAGGGCGTCTGCCCAGTGCTGGTGTGTAGGGAATTATTATAGGCATATTCAGCTATCCATAATAGGTCTGACCAGCTTCCTTCAACTTGATGTAACATACAGCGTAGATACTGCTCAAGCGTTTGATTTGTTCTCTCAGTTTGACCATCCGTTTGGGGATGGTGACTGGTGGATAGTCGGATGTCAATTCGGGCCATAGAGCAGCACTTCCTCCAGAAGTTGGACACGAATTGAGTACCCCGATCCGAGACCAGTACCAAAGGAAACCCATGGAGCCGTACTATGCATTCGAGTAATACCTTTTCCAGAGTGGAAGCGTTTGGGAGACCCTTAAGAGGAATGAAGTGTGCCGTTTTTGAAAACAGGTCCACCACCACTAGAATGGTGTTAAACCCTTGACTGGGTGGTAAGTCAGTAATAATGTCAAGGGATAACGTATGTCAGGGTGCTGGTGGAATATCCAATGGTTGTAAGAGTCCTGCCGGTTTCTGCTTGGATGATTTGTTTTGTGCACACACTCCACAGGATAGGATGAATTGGATAATGTCTTTACGTCATGTGGGCCACCAGTAACTCCGTTTTACCTTGGCTAGGGTTTTTGCAATACCAGGACGGCCTTTGATTAAAGAATTGTGATAACCGGACACAACTTGTTCTCATAGTTCTTGGTTTGGCAGGAATAAACGGTTCCTGAAGTAGGGCAACTGATCCTTTATCGTGTAATGTTCCCCTTGTGTACTCCACTCTTGTAATTGCTCAGAACTCATCAAGCTTTGGATTTTTTCATGTAACTCATTCTGGGTTATGGTTGCTGTGATTCCTAGGAGTTTGTCACTTGGGATGATGGCTATCGGGTCAGGGGTCTTGTGTCCCTGTTCATCAACACCCATACGGGAAAGGGCATTGGCTTTCCCGTTTTTTACTCCTGGTCGAAACGTGATCACGTAGTCATATTCAGTGAAGAAAAGGGCCCAGCGTAGTTGTCGTGAAGATTGAGCCTTTGCTGTTTTTAGGTACTGGAGGTTCCGATGGTCACTTATTACAGATATTTTGTGTCTGGCACCTAGAAGATAATGTCGCCAGGTCTTAAAGGCTGACTTGATGGCCAGGTGTTCTTTGTCCGTGATAGCATAATTGAGATTGGGAGGTGAGAATTTACGCAACCAGAAGGCAACAGGGTATAATTGACCCGTTTCTGGGTCCTTTTGTGAGAGGACGGCTCCCATAGCCATACTCGAGGCGTCCGTCTCCACCACGTAAGGGAGGTCTGGGCGAGGATGATGTAGAATTGGGGCAGAAGTGAATCTCACCTTGAGTTCCTGGAAAGCCTTTCCTGCTTCTTCAGTCCAATGAAAATTTGTATTGCATTTTCTTAGGAATGATGTGATGGGATGCACTATTTGCGAGAACCCCGTGATGAATCGGCGGTAGAAGTTTGCGAAACCCAACATGCTCTGGAGTTCTTTGAATGAATATCGGAATGGCCAGTTTAGGATAGCATCTACCTTCCTATCTTCTGTGTACATCCATTTGGATTCCATTCGGGCTGAGAATTAAGCCAAGGAATTACACCTCAGAAACATGAAATGAGCACTTTTCGAGTTTGGCATAGAGCTGGTGTTGACAGAGTTTTGCCAGTACGGATCAAACATGCCCTGCTTTGATGCGGAGTATACTAGGATATCGTCAATATATACTAAGGCAAAGACATCAATTAATTCCCTTAAGACATCGTTCATGAAGTATTGAAATGCAGTGGGCGCGTTGCAAAGGCCAAAGGGCATTACTTGATATTCGTACAAGCCATACTTGGTACGAAAGGCGGTTTTCCATTTGTCACCCTTTTTCACTCGAAGAAGGTGATACGCTCCTCTCAAATCTAATTTTGTGTAGATTTTGGCATCTTTGACTTGATCAAGCAGTTCAGGGATTAGTGGCAGAGGGTAAAAAATGTTTACGGTGATCTGGTTCAGTATGCGATAGTCGATGCACGTTCTCACGTCCCCTTCCTTCTTCGGCACAAAGAATAGGGGACTGGCTGCTGGAGACTTCGAGGGACAGAGGAATCTGTTTGTCAGGTATTGATCTAGATAGGACTTCAGGTGCTGGTTTTCTGGTTCAGTCAGTGCGTAGATTCGTCCACAAGGGATCTGTGTGCCGAGTATCAGGTCGATCTGGCAATCGTATGGTCTGTGCGGTGGTAGGTTATTAGCTTGTTCCTTCTGAAATACATCTTGAAAATCCAGGTATTCACTTGGTAAGGTACCGGTTGCCACTGTTCAAGAGTAGAAGTTCTGGTATCAATTGGCTGTCTCCCTTGGTGATAACATGTGTGAGCACAACTCTCGGAGAAGGCCAACTCTTTTGCTCACCAATCTCTTTGAGGATTATGAGCTACCAACCACGGCATTCCTAAAATCAACCGGAACTGAGGTGCCTTGAGGAGGTTGAAAGCAATAGATTCTTGATGTCCATCCTGGCATAGAAGGGTTAAGGCTGCAGTGCTTTGGGATACTGGACCAGAAGCTATTTCCGTGCCATCAACAGTGGTAACAGTGTCTGTGGTTGACTTAGGGCATGAAGGAAGCCCCCTCTTTGCTGCGAGATGTTGGTCTATGTAGTTCCCAATAACTCCACTGTCTATGTACGCTCTGACTGCCTGCATCCAAGATGGTTGTTGGGGATTGATCAAGATCACAGACAGTGCAGGAGGTCTGTAGTTCACTTTCTTTGATCGACAAGTGGACCCCTACACTTGCTGGGCTTGGCAGTTTTCCGACTCCTTGGTGGTATCTTCCTTGTCCGTGGCCCCTACTGTTCTCTTTGGTGGCTTCACTGGGCACTCTTTAAGGAAATGGCCTGACTTTCCACAGTACAAACATAACTGCTGCTGTCTCCTTTTATCCCTTTCAGCCTTAGTTAAGAGGGATCTGACCCCTCCGATCTTCATCGGTTCCCCTGAGCTCTCTGTTGTTCGAGAGACATTGTCCTTTGAACGCACATACATAGGGCGAGGGTCCGGTCTGGTTCGGTCTGCTCTTCGGTCTTGCAATCTATGATCCAATTGAACAACAAGGTTAATAAATAAATTCTGCACAGTCTTTCGGGGGGTCCACCACTTGTGCGAGAACATCTTTTAGCTCTCCCCATAGACCCCGATGAAATCATGTGGTTCTTTGCTCCCCAGGCCATTCTGCTTCAACCACGAGTCTATTGAATGTGGCAATGTATGTTAACAGGTCTTGGTTCCCTTGACGAAGGGACAGAAGTTTGTTATCTAATGCCTGTCCATGAGTACGACAGGCGAAGAGTTTCTCCATCTCCTGCTGAAAACCCCTGAAGTCAAGTAGCAAAGGATCATCTTGATTAACAAAGGGTACAGACCAGTCTGCGCCACTACCACTCAGATAGGATAGCATGAAGGCGACCCGTGATTGGTCATTTGGAAAGGCACCTGGCCTGCAAAGGAAATGCAGACAGCATTGATTCATGAAAGTTGCATACTTTTTGGGGTCCCGTGTGAATCGCTCGGGCGGGACAAAGGGACCTGCCCCAAGAAGGATTATCTGAACAGGGTTGGCTGAGGGAACTGGCATTGAAGATACGTTATTGGTAATGGTGCATGTCCCGCTTGTGACTGGAGAAGTTGCCGGCTTAAATCTTCAGTGCGTTCTTTAGCAACTATCAACTCTTTCCTCAGGGTGTTGGTCTCCTGCCTGGCTGCATGTACTTCGGCACGTAGCTGTCCCAACATTTGGGCTAACTTGTCGGTTTCTGACGTTTCCATGACACCCAGATGGATTATGGTGTGAGTCTTTGCGTTCTGTAATGCTCACCTGGTATTCACGGGGACGCCACTCAGCCTGTTTGGACCTCCTACGATCTCGAACCCTTCCCTGGAATCTGTTTGACTGGAGACTGGGCCTGTAACACAGGATTGCCAGAGTTTTACTTTATTGTCTCTGATTGCTTGAACCCCTCTTCTCTGGGGACCAACCTTCCCCTTTGTCCACTCCTCACCTTGTTTTCTTGTGTAGCGCGCTCTCCGTCCTGCCCTTCGGTGCAGGGGTGCGTCGACCGATGCAGGCTCTATGCTGCCTAGTTGCTTCACTGGCGCGGGCCCGACGGACTGGGCTTGCTGTGACTTCAGCCCGACCGGTAAGTAGAATGATTCATATGAACTGTACTTTTGACTCTTGTCCCTTCTATAATGTGTCTCTCTTCCTTTAGGTGTCTGAGGGGGTCGGAGATGGCGTTGTGCTGATGATATGAGCCGAGCACTTACGGTGAGTGAGAGCGTGATGCTGCCTGCTCTTCCTTGTATTAACCAATGTCCGTCTCAGTATCCCTTTCAGGTGCTGCAATATTCCAGCGTGGCTGCCAGCTGAGTGGATAATGTGCGGTGAGTAAGCGCGATGTGCGGCGCCTCCATATGCTTTCTGTGCTAACATAGAATGTCTTTTCCCCTTGCAGGTCGATGGGATGCTCTGGAGCTGAAGTTACCCCGAGCGGCTTAAATTCAGGTAAGCGTTTGACTCTGCTTACAGTTTGCGAGTAAGCTAAGATATGAAGAATGCTTACTAATTTCTTTTTCTTCTGTTTGTTTATCCTGCCCTAGGATGCGGTGTGCCGAGATGGAGATGACACCGTCATAGCTGCCCACAGGACTGGAGGAGCAATGGATGGAAGCTGGATGCTCTTCAAGGTAAGTATAATATTACTGCTGTTCTTGTTCTTGCAGGTGCGGAGGGATGCGGAGGAAAGGCAAAGGCCTTCAGGAGACCGATCCGAGCACGGTGAGTGTCACACTGCAGATGCAGGGAAACGCAAAGCGTGTTTCTTGGCCCGGGCATGGTTTGACTAGCCTTCAGGTATCCCAGGTATCCCTGGGTTGAACCACACCCAAAAGTCTAGACAGCATACTTAGTTCAAGGAACTGGGTTATGTGGGGCATCCATCTTGCCCACAATACATTACAAGTACAATGCCAAGTGATTCTTAGAGCTGTGTGTGAGCCTGGCACCACAGGCACCAGGACTGACTCCAAGTGGGTCTCTGGTAGGATGGAGAGGCCCTTAGGGGCCATAAAGGTGATTGTGGCCTGGTTCCAGCCTGATGTCTCAGAGGGCTGGGGGCAGGAATCATGACACAAGTACATAGCTTGATGTCTTCTGTTAGACACAGTGTAAAAGGCAGATTGCCTAAAAATGCATACAGCATTAAAAGGGATGAAGCATCAAGATACATGATTGATTACAATGCAATCATTGCCATCTTGTGGAATGCAAATATAGACATTCAATATATTGCAGACAATTCTACTGCTGTAGCAAGATATGTCACAGCCTATCTCACCAAAGCTGAGAAAACAGAGCTAAAAGACCACTTGGATGGCATATCATCTGACAAAACACTGTCACAAAAATTGTACAGCTTCTGCATTAAAAATGCGCTTCCATAGAGAATGTGGGTGCTATGAAGATGCATACCGTTTAACAGGTACAGTCTTATATGACAAATCTGAACACATTGTCTGGCTAAACCTTGGTCCAGCTTTACCCTAGAAAAGAGCACTGAAATCCTACCAAGAGATAGAAAAAATAGCCAGACATGATCCCAACAGCCAATACATTTTAAAAACAATGTACTAGACACATTCTACGGGCAGAGAAGTTCTGCTTTGGAGAACATTTGCCTGTACCACCTAGCCCAAAACTACTCCTACAAAAATAATGTCACACCAGATGAGACAACTGGCAAATATGTAGTCTCAACTTCTGAAGGAAGCCTAGTCAAACTTACAAAACCCAGTCTAATTAATCATATACGATTTTCATTTAAATCTCTGCAACACAGAGAACTTTATTATATGGCCCTACTACAACTTTTTAAACCATGGAGAAAAGAAGAAGAATAACCATGACTCATTTGAAGCTGCATTCAATGCAAATGAAAGCAGTATAACAAATGTCAATTTTAAACAATACCAAGGAATGTTGGACGATGAATGTGAACAAGAGGAAGACGTTGAAGCTCAACTAGATAAAGACACTCATTAGGGCAGTAAACCTTCCCTTACAGGAAGCCAATAACCACTTGGAGAACAAATCATTCTAAATGAAGCAGAAATAATCATGACTGAAGTAGAAAATACCATATATCAATATCAACATTCGCAAGAAGACTTGTCAGTGCACAAAACACAGCTAAATGATGAACAACTCACCATTTATCTAGAAGTCACTGAAGAATTTAAACATGGTTTTAAACATGAAATTAAAAGATGTAGCTGTACAAATAATAAACCTCTGCTCCTGTATGTAAGTGGTAAAACTAGTTCTGGAAAAACATTCTAAATTGAAATAATCAGCACATTTCTACAAAACTGAACAAACAACAACCTTTCGGCTGTCGTAACAGCCCCCACAGGTTTAGCTGCCTACAACATTGGAGGTGTAACTTTACACCAACTACTGCTCCTTCCACTTGAACACCAAATCAATACTACAAATTACCAGCAGAAGCTGCTACTGAAGTACGCAGAATTCTGAAACAAATGAAAGTGCTCCTAATAGATGTTTCCAACCTCATGTTGGCTTTAATTCACCTCACAATGCAATAAGTCCTAAAAACTGACTCCGAACAACTGTTTGGAGGAAAACACATTATTGTTTTCAGAGACCTCCTACAGTTTACACCAGTAAAAGGTCAACCTATTTTCAAAACGTTAGGACACAAACAATGCTGCAAAACACTCATCAGCATAGGAAATGTAAATCTCTGGCAACATTTTCAATACAGAGAACCAACTTAAAACATGTGCCAGTATGCAGACCTCACCTATGCTAACATTTTAAAAAGCATTGGAACGGATCTGCTTAATAAAGATGCATCTTAAATAGTAGACTAATCTATGAGCTGTATGGGCGAAACACATCTGCTCCTGGTGTAATGGAAAAATTAACTCAACAAAATATAAAATTCATGGCCTTAATGCCAGTCCTAGCAGGCTGCAGTCAATTCAACAAAACAATGTTAAAAAAGAAATACAACACATACTGTACATAGGCTCCACAGACAAACTAGAAGTGCACAGCATGTCACTCTCTATGTGTCATCAATCAACAGCATGACAAAATAGCGTAGAAAAATCCAGATTCTTGGAGGCATGGCCACTACCCTCAATTGCACTGCACTTCAATTGCACTTCAATTGTATTATTTACCATATTACAAGTACTGTATACTCCCCCGGCAGTACCTATAATTACTGTACACATATTACTATAGTGTGTGTGGCCAGTGTCCATGCCCTCAAGAATCTGGCCACTGACCACAACCACCACAATATAATGAAACCATATAACAAGTACATACAATACATATTGAAATAAACAAACTTGCCCATAACCCCCTTCCAATGCAAACTAGGTCTGTGGACACCGTAATTGACGGCAGACTCAGTGGCATCTGCAAAACCTTTTTTCAAATGAGGATGAGAAGGTGATACAATGTGCAGGAGCAGGCTCTAAAATCAGGAAGTGGAAGAGGGAGAGAAGAGGTGTTTGGTCATACTGTGGAGAGTTTGGGTAATACTGAAGAGGTGGCAACCTCTGACAGTGAGTTTCAGGAGTAGATCGCAATATTTGAGGGGCTAGAAAGCACTAGAGAAGGGGTAAGTTTAGGTCATGAGTACAGGACTGAGAAAAACTAGGTACAAACCCCCAAGCCAGACAGTGTTGGAAGTCATGAAGTGGCTGGGTTGGCCGATGGTAGGCGGAGGAGGCAGGAGAAGGAATGAGATCCAGGCAAAGAGGTTAAAGGAGGAATTGTTAGTGCAGCCACAAGACTGCAGTGTTGGGTTGGTGAAAAAGGTGGTACTTGCCCTGCGGATAAGATGGATGATGGGAAGCAGAGGTGTCAACTTCTAGCTCCATCTTGTAAAAGAAATTAAGAGACATTGAGATTGCCACAAGTTTAATTATGGAGAGGTGGCACGTTAATGCATTGATTCAATCCTTATTTGCGCTTCTCACCAGCTACAACTTGGGTGCACTTATGGGATACAAGTACCAGAAACATTGCACAGAGTTTCAAAAATACCATAAACACTCATGTGAACTGGTCCAAATACTGAGTTTGAATACATTTAAATCAACAGCAGGCAGGAAATGCTGAAAGCTCAGACCTAAAAATCATGGAACTGCATATCCAAAAATCATAATTGCCCATGTGCGTCTGTCAGAAATGTGATTAAGCAAGCAATAAAACACCCTGCACTACTGACATTTTAATTTTAAAGTTTTAAAGGTCAAGTGAATTCTCCCGTAATTTTACCTTTCTACTGAATGCAAAGAAATCATCCAAATACAGATTCTAAACTTTGTACCAGAGAAAATATGTTGAAAAAGATGATTGTGGATGTACTAGATTACAAAAACATTATTGTTGAAATTACATGGCAAAATATGTTTGGCATTCTTACTCCAACACACGTTTTGTTTTGTAATATGACAATTTATATCATGTAAAGCATGTGAAACAGGTAAATAGATAAAGCATATTCCTTTCCAACAGCATTCCAATTTTGGATTGTAGCCATGTGCTAGATTTCATTCAGGAGTCCATTATTGTCTTAAAAGTACATGGCTAAATGGGTGTTTTAATGTGGCTAGGCAGTGTTAAATTCCTGTGGATATTCAAGTTAATAGAACAGCAAGTTTGAACTTTCCATAACCCAGGGCCTGCAGTAAAGCCATGCTGTAATATGACATCCCACCTTGTTGGGAAAGGCACATGTATCATATCAGAAAAACTCAATAAAAACACATCAACAATAACCATCTGGAATAGACCCCTCCAACAGGAACCTAGTTTAAGGAAAAATACATGAAAATACATTTAACAGACTTCAGCAAGCTCAAATCCACAGTGTTTGCGTAGAGTAGTATCTAAAATCACCATGTGTTCAGAGCCGTGTTCTTTCCATGCTCAGATTTCAAAGCTAAATCTCTGCATTTAGCATGTCACCTTTCGACCCTGCATCTCCAATAAGTCAGCCAAGTTATCAGGCTAATGGAGGGAGACAAGGAAGACCTGTCATATTACTGAAATCAATCATTGACTGAAGGGATTACTATGAATTGTTCACATTGGCCTCATTAAGAGTAGGTTGTTAGTGGAAAATGGGGGAGTAACAGATTTACCATGACTTTTACCACTGCACAGAATTAGGGTTGCAGAAAATGGCAGAAAATTCAGGAATTACCTTTGGAGGATTTGGTTCCAAAGACCTGCAGCAGTAATTCCACCATATTACAAGGTGAAATATCACTGAATTACTGCCCAAATTGGTGGAGCTAAATGCAAATAGATGATTCAAATGAAGTCACAGGTGTGCCGAGGAGACTCTGAAAGGGGAGGTAATGGCCACACCTTATCCAAACACACTTCCCAATACCATGCTGCCACTGGCTATTTCAAACCAGACGATCCAGGACATCCTGCTCTAAATAGAGCTGTAAACGCATGAACAACAGCTCCACAGAGTACAAGCAATAGAAAGGTGGAGGAGACGCCATGCAAGGAGGGAATCTATTCCCCCGTTCAGGCCATCACAATGTGCACTAACTGTTGGACAGCTAATTACACAATGCCGCCTCAACAGGGAGAACTACTCGCCCTGATACAGGATGACATACAAAGCAGAATAAATATCAGAACAACAATATCACCACTGCTGAAGCTTGTGTCGGTGGTATACTTTCTCACCCCAGGCAGCTTCCAGCACACTGTGGACAGGCTACATGGCATATTGCAGCCCATTTTGCATGCTTAGTGAGGTGCTGGACCTGCTCATGATATATGATATGATTGTTTATTTATATAGCGCCTATAAACAATGTGTTTCAAACCACTTCAAGGCAAGGGAGGGAACAAGGGAAAATACAATGACATTCTTACAGGCCATGAACAGTAAGGATGTGAAATTAACTATCGTACTCGGCCTGATGACATTTCAGATAGTTCAAGAGCTAAGACATAGATAAGGAAGGGAGGGGGAGAGTGGGAAGGAAATGTAAACAGACAGGCGACTATCATACTAGGCCTGACAATGTTTCAGATAGTGCTGGAGGGAGGGAGGGGGAACAGTAAGGGGATGGGGGCGACAGACAAGGTTGCTATCATACTAGATCCAGGGACAATTCTGATAGAGTAAGTGCATAGAAGAAAGTAAGGGGAGGAGGGGAGGAGATAGGAAGAGGGAGAAAGGGAAAGAAGGAGAGAACAGAGAGTAAGCAGTCAAAAGAGTGAAGAAGCAAGAGGGGAGAGTGAATACAATTGCAGAAGTCAGTAGTAACATATAATGTTGCAAGCCAGGATACAAGATGAAGATAGGGACAGCATGATTCAGGGCCACCATGGGTACAAGATGCAAAGGAAGTCCAGCATGAGAGTTGAGAAAGGGTGACACACCGTGAAGTCCAAAGTCAAATCCAGCATTGGCCACACGAATGGTGGTGAAACCAGAATGTATCAGGACAGACTCCTGTGTGCAGGAAGGGGGGGCACAAGGGAACAACACAGGGGACCAGAGAGGATGGGGATTGCCTGTGGGGACAGAGCATGCACCCCAGCACATCTCCCTGCCCACCACCCCGGCACAGGTAAATATACCAAAAGGCATGCTTCTGCTTAGCTGCCCACTTCCCTTACATCATTGCAGCTCTGGACTGCACACAGGTATACATAAACAGGAAACAACAGTATTCCCTTAATGTACCAGTGACCTGTCATGCAGACCTCACTGTGGCACACTGCTGCACCCACTTACCATCATCAAACCATATTGGTATGGTCCTGAGAAACAGTGCACTACCTACCTTCATGGATACCCACAGAGGGGAACAGACCAGTATGGCGTCCTTTCGTCGCTGGATGTTTTCTGAAAAAAAAACATCGATTTTTTTAGAAAATTGGGGGGTTAGAGGGGAACCCCCCACCCCCCAAAAAAATGCAATCGTTTTTTTTTTTTTAAATCGCTGTAAATAAACCCGCGTAAAAACATCCCACGATGAAATGACATGGAACCAACAGACCAGGATACTCGGTAAGTACACACAACACATGCATGCTTCATGAGTGAAAATAGTCCAGATGAAGGGGGTACCTATTTGATGTCAGTTCAGTTCATGCCAAATAACAGCGTTGTGCATGAAGGACCTACCCTCTGACACAACACATAAGAAGCACCACCCTTCTGGACAATGCCCTGCAGGGCAACGCCATAGCATGACAGAAATGCATGATCTTAAATTTACTAAGATAACTGCTAAAAGTGAACTACAAGTACCACAATGGGCAGGAAAACAATGCCTACACAGGAAACAGCACAGTTTCACAGTGCATGATGCCATCACAACACAACAATAGTGTTTGCATGCACATTGAAAACCATGACATTTCTCAAGAGCAGGAGCACTAGCACAATGTGCACAGGATTCCACAGTGTCCATTTCCCCAGTAGTACATGAAATATCAAGCAATGTAGGGATAAGCAACTATAGTAATCACAAGTGTACAATAAGTGTAATAAGAGACTGTTCATCAATATTTCATGACTAATTGTCACGCTTGCTCAAATTTCTGTAAACCACACCTATGCCCATCTCCTTTGCAGGTGAACCTAGGTATCCTCAGCTCCCATGGCTGATGACACCTGTACGAATGAGGCACATATAAGGACCTTTGGCGTACTTGAGGGACTGTTCCGATGTCTACATTAGATAGGAGACGCCCTAATGTACAATTCAGACATGTAATGTACAAGGCGGAAAAGTAGTTTTGTGAGCCATGCTGCAAAACATGTGCATTAGGCGACATTAGGCGACATGCCCCTAGGTCTCGTGATGTCAACATGGCTACCCCAGAGGATGATGACACACATGCAGTTGATCACTTGCCACATCCAGTGACCATGAAGAAGGCACTGATGGATAACTTGTGTGCCAAGAACTGATTTACAATTTATTTTTAGCACATTTGATTACATATACCTCAAACAATTGTATACAGTCACATATCAAAAGTGTCATTTATTTAGTATATAAAGGAATACCCATGCCCTTCCATCTCCCTCAATCCTCAACACCCATGCCCTCCCTTCTTCCTTGAACTCCAACACCCATGTTCTCCCACCTCCCTCAAACCCCAACACCCATGCCATCCCACCTCCCTCAATCCCGACTACCTATGCCACACCTATTCTAGCCTAATGTATGTGCCCTCTTGGGGATGGCAGCTTGCTCTGTGCATGTGCCAGATTCCATAGAGAGCTTCTATGGGGCTGTCAGTCAGTGAGCCCTCTGAGGGGGTGACAGAAGTGGAAGGCTCAGAGTCCTGGTCACAGATGTGTTTTAATATAGAGAGCAGGGTACTGCAGTATTAGCTGCAGTTGACACAGATAAGTGGAGGAGCTGCTGGTCTGTGGCGGCTCTTTGAATTCTCTGGGGTGAACCCTGCACAAAATCCCTGATAGCCTGCAGGTGTTACAGTTGATGCTCATCACTTTTCTCTTTACTCTACTCGCATTGCTCAATCGTGTTGAACCTCCTACATTTCCCTTCCAAGGAAAGCTGTGGCACACTCTTAGGGGTGCATAAAGGGCTGGGGTTCTCACTAGGGGATCTGTCTCCCCTGACCACCAGCATCCACTGGTGCAATGCCATCTTCATAATTCCCTGTGTCAGAGATGGCTGATGGCAATGGATCTATAACAGGGGGCAGTCAGGTACCTGGAGAGTTGTTGCCTGTGACACTGATGGTTGGCCCTGGTAGTATGGGAGTCATCATGTGTCTCCACATGGGCAAAAAGAGTAGTGGAATTGGCAGCAAGTGGGCATGTTTCATCAACAGCTCTGTGCTGACTGTACTGGCTGCAGGTGGTGGATCAGCTTTGGCATTAGCGTCAATTTTGGTTCTTAGCCACACTTGGTGTGATGGTGTCAGTGTGGCTGGTTTGTGTAGATGCATGCTGCTGCTGCTTGGGCCTGTGGTTTTTTCTTGGAATCTTTCTGTGTGTGCCATGGCTGCGGGGTGCAGAGGTGTTTTCACCTGTAAAAGTGCCCTCAGATGTACTCGGGCAGGGTTTATCTTCCTGGGTGGACTGTGTACCTGTTGGGTAAAGACTGATATTCAGTCAGTCATCATGCAGATGTGTACTTGGCATTGCAAGACACTCATGCACTGTGAAGGATGCTGACGAAAGCTCATGGGGTTATGGTGGGTTAACACACTGGAGGACATGCAGCGTACTATTGCAGCATATGGGCCACTGAGGCACACACACTGTGCAGGATATGAAGGCTGATTTTGTTGTGACATGGTGTTAGGTGTGCAGTCTCATTTGTGGATTTCACAGTGGGGCCACCATGGGACATGGCAGGATAGGTTGTTGGTAACATATGCTTCCCCTGAAAGGCTAAACTAGGGTGAGGTGACATGTAGACTTTCTGCATCATATACGCATTGAACCTCAATGGCTGATGGCTTGATCGCTTGGCATTTACATGTGTCAGGCCAGTCATTGGTGTGTCCTATGTGGGTTGATTTTCTTTTGGGTGTTTCAGGTATAAATGTGGGCACAGGGGGTTTCTGTTGGCACATGGCCATACCCTGCCCTGATGAGTGTTCCTCCTGATTGCATCACATATCTATATATTTGAAATGGTATGTTTCACAGTCATTTAGAACTGGTGTCACACTTTGGGCCTCATTATGAGCCCTGTGGTAGCCGTGCTGGAAAATAGAGAGATGTGCTTTTTTCCGGCGCTTGACTTTGGGGAAGTCCCATAGGACTCAATAGGAATGGGGAAGACGGTAGCACCGACACCATTCATAATTGTGCCAATGCTACCGTCAAAGTCTGTGAGCGGGTGCCTTTCCGCCCGCCATGTCAGACCTGGCCGGCGGGAGGGCATCCCGTCCGCAAACGTGTACTCTGCCAGTCCGGTAACACTGGTGCCGTTAAGCCTACCAGCACCGTTTTTGCCGGACCGGCAGGGTCGTAATGACCCCCTTTGAATTGCACATGCATGCTGTTGCTATGCCATTGATCACGTTGCCAGGACATTGGGCCCATCTTATTACGCAGCTAGCCACATGTATATGCTAAGAAGTCAGGTCCGCATTTTCATTGGAGGGATGACATTCATACTCACCAGGCTCAGGTTCCCTGGATGTGCCCACTTCACCTCCTCCTATGCCTGCAATGCCTTCCATGTGGAGGATACTGCTCGCTTTTTCCTCCCATGGCTTGAGGTTGCATGGCTCCACTGTAGAGGCTCCTGTGGCAGCTGTCTCCTGCCTGTGGATGGACAACATGACCCAGACCCAGGCCTTGAGGTCATTCCATCGCTTCCTTCAGTCATTGTTGTCACAGGATGCAGTGCCAACTACCAACACCGTATACCTTATGTTAGTCCAGATGGCATTTTCCGTCTGGCCAGAGGTTTTGCGTAGGTTTGCCCCGAACAGCTCCCCATGGCTTCCATCCTCACCTGCAAGCAGTTGCAGCTGCACCCCACTACAGTTTTGCTTTTGTAGCTGCATTTCTGGCACTTTCCCCTTGCCTTCATCCGGGCATATTTTTCTACAAGTTCTGCCATCTGGTGGCAACAGGAAATGGGTGATTCAGGATTTATCAGATTTTTAAAGATGGCCAGCAGTGAACTTGCTCCAGTTGTCTGCTGGCTCCTATTTAATTACCTTGTCATGCCGCTTAGAGGTGCCACTTGACTCTCTGAGGCCCCAGCTTCTGGCCTGCTTGTTCAGCCACTTCTCTCTGTTCTGCTCCGGAATTTCAATATGAAGGTGAGGTAATTTGTTAAATATGCACTTTGAGAATCCTTAACCTTAATTCTACAAATGCAATTCAGCAAGTTTTAAACACCTCTTACTAGTTGGTTAAAACATGGAATTCTGTTGTTAGATGGGTTACGGAGCATAGCATAAATTGCATTTCATTCAGGAGACTAGTACAAACTTCTCTGAATGTAAAACACAATCCATTGAAATTAAAGCTATGACAGGCAATCCCTCACGGCAAATGTGTTCTCACACCCGTCTTATACATTAGTCCATAACGTTGTTCATGTCCAAATGCCAAATGTTCCAGTATACCAGAATGACACTTTAAAACTAATATATGCCTACACTTTATGGTGACCCAAAACCTGCCCAAAAATACAGAAATGAGGTAGGCCATAATTCATGTCTATCCAAGCATGGGCCTCTCAGCTGAGAAAGTAAACAATGGGGTTCAGGTCAGCACAATGTGTTGTGGCTTGATATAAAGCACACGTCTACCCACTGACAACGGAAACTCATGTCACACATGGAAACCATTTCGGAGTTTGTTGTTGATTACCTGCATAAATCAGCAAACCAATCAGAGATCATGGGTTGGAAGGGCATTAGCACACAGGTTCCATGGCCAAAGATTCAGGAGAAGTGAATACGAAGCATTAGTACCCCGGCGAGAGACAATCAGAATGAAACAAGCATTCTGATTGGCTCTCGCCAGGTCCATACCCGGCCGGGAATCCGTCCGTCGGGATTCCACAGCCTTTTTCCCCGGCGAGGGGCGTGGCAACCCCTCAGCCTATGGGGAGGCTCGAAGCGGGGCCTCCCGCGGCTGAGAGGCTGCCTTCGCCACCCGCCGGGGACTCGGGTAAGTATTTTTTTTTTCTCCCTTCCCTCTCCTCCCTCCCACCCGCCCCCCCCAACTTAACCTCTTGTTTCTGCGTCCCCGGCGGGGGACGAGGGAAGTCTCCAGCCATGTGGAGACTCTGAGCGGGGCCATCCCCGCTCTGCGCCTCCACACGGCTGGGGGCTTTCCTCGTCCCCCGCTGGGGACGCAGGTACGTTTTTTTTTTCCCCCTCCCACTCCCACCCTCCCAACCCCGCTTACCTTTTTCTTGATCCTTTTTTGCATCCCCAGAGGGGGACGAGGGAAGTCTCCAGCTGTGTGGAGACTCGGAGCGGGGCCATCCCCGCTCCGCGCCTCCACACGGCTTGGGCTTTCCTCGTCCCCCGCCGGGGACGCATGTACTTTTTTTGTTTTTTTTTCCCTCCCAACCCCACTTACCTTTTTCTTGATCCTTTTTTGGGAGCGCGTCCGCTCCCGATGACCGCCATGGAAAGGGAAAACGGACTCCGTTTTCCCTTTCCATGGCGGCGGCCATTTTCTTGGCCGTTTCTTTTTTTCTGTCCCAAAACGCTGCAGCGTTTTGGGACAGAAAAAAATTGCTTTTAGTACCCCGTCATGCAAATATTGCGGGCCGGGATACTAATAGCAATATGATCCTCGCGGCGGGGGCATTACCGACTCTGGTAATGCCCCGGGGCCTTTGTTAAGGCCCGAGCGAAGCCTGAGTCGGTAATGCCCCCGCCGCTCGGGTCATATTGCTTAAATAGGAACCTGATAAGAATGTGTGTCTGAGCTAGGATAAACACCACAATGATTGGATGATGTTTCCTCGGCTCCATTAGTAGGAGGGTGTCAGGGAGACCTTGCATTTCACAGGGTGTGTGGTTCTATTGTGCAGGTTGGAGGGTGGCAAATCGCTTCCTGATAAGTCTGTCCTCAGTGTAGGCCTTGACTATTTTTGCTTCATGCTTCTCATTTTTCAAGGTGTGTGCCCGTGTGTAAATGTCTGGGCAGTGGAGGTACTATTCGTGCATCCAGCCCTCTGTACTCTTATTCCCTTAATCCATCTGACCCCTCCTTCCAATATCCCTCCATCCCCTCTCCACCCACCCCGTCCTTTGCCTCATTCTCTCATCTCTCATTCTCTCATTTTCCCCTCCCTCTCTCCACCATCCCTCAATTCTTTAATGTTGCTTCCCTTTGCTCCTTACATCCCTCTCAACCACACTCCCTAAGTCTCTCTCTCTCTCTCTCTCTCTCTCTCTCTCTCTCCTCTCTCTCTCTCTCTATATATCTATATATATATCTATTACATGGCCACCACGGTAGTGCCCATGTAGTTATGGTTAAGTTGCTGTTTCTGTAGGAAGAGCACTTTTTGGGCAGCTTATAACTTTGCTCCCCCTGGACGAATCCTCACAAAACTTCGTAGAAAAAGTATATGGCCCACTCTGAATTATTTTTGCAAAGTTTGGTGAGGTTTGGTCCAGGGGGGGCGTCCCATAGACATAATGGGAAAAAACTTTGCTCACGCCTACAGCCAAAACCGCTGGACGGATTTACACCAAATTTGAAGCAGGAGAGGCGGCTTGGTCCCGAAAGCGTGTTTTTTTTTATTTGGTGTAAATCCGTCCAGTAGTGTTTTAAAAAAAGACAAAAATGTAAGTGAAAAAAATGTGTGATATCTGTGTCCGCTTTGCGGACACACTTCCCTGTTCGCTCCGCGGACAGGACAGGGATTGGGCAAGCGACTTGCGTGATGTCTGCGGACATCTGACGTGCTCTCCCATTGGCTGCAATAAAGTGTGCAGTGCGTCTTATTTTCAGAGATGCCCGCCATCTTAGTTTATTGTTCGTATATTGGCACCTGTGGCAAGCTCTGCGGTGACTTCAACTTCACAAGTGATTATCACAAGTAACAAGCGAAAATTCCAATGCAATAAAATCAGAGGACAGTGGAGCCTCCAATGTGGCTGTGTGAGGTTCATGTGGATTACACTTCCTGAACATCCCAGGCTGCTGCAGACTTGCAGGAGACACGCCACCGAGGAGCGGATATCCCGTTCCCTCCACCCTGGCTCATTACCCGTGTCTCCCTCCTGTATCCACCCACCCCCGCTCATTTCCATGTCTCCCTCCTGTACCCCACAGCCCCCGCTCATGCCCGTGTCTCTCTCTTGTTTCCCCGACCCCCCGCCCATGCCCTGTGTCTCCCCTGTTCCCCCATCCCCCACTCATGCCCCATGTCTCCGTCCTGTTCACCCCACCCCCCGCTCATGTCCCGTGTCTCCCCTGTTCCCCCACCCCCCCGTTCATGCTCCATGTCTCCCTCCTGTTCCCCCGAACCCCTGCTCATGACCCGTGTCTCCCTCCTGTTGCCCCCCACCCCCGCTCATGCCCCGTGTCTCTCTCCTGTTACCCCCTGCTCATGCCCTGTGTCTCCCTCTTGTTGCCCCTCACCCCCGTTCATGCCCTGTGGCTCCCTTGTGTTCCCCCCACCCCCCTTCATGCTCCGTGTCTTCCTCTTGTTGCCCCCCACCCCTGCTCATGCCCCGTGTCTCCCTCGTGTTCCCCCACCCCCCGCTCATGCCCCGTGTCTCCCTGCTGTTGCCTCCCATCCCCCGCTCATGCTCCGTGTCTCTCTCCTGTTGCCCACCACCCCCCGGTCATGCCCCGTGTCTCCCTGCTGTTGCCCTCCACCCCCGGTCATGCCCCGTGTCTCCCTACTGTTGCCCCCCACCCCCTGCTCATGCCCCGTGTCTCTCTCCTGTTACCCCCCACCCCCCTCTCATGCCCCGTGTCTCCCTCGTGTTCCCCCCACACCCGCTCATGCCCCGTGTCTCCCTGCTGCTGCCCCCACCCTCCGCTCATGCCCCGTGTCTCCCCCTTGTTGCCCCCCACCACGCTCATGCCCTGCGTCTCTCTCTTGTTACCCCCCACACCCGCTCATGCCCCGTGTCTCCCTCGTGTTCCCCCCACCCCCTGCTCATGCCCCATGTCTCCCTGCTGTTTCCCCCACCCCCCGCTCATGCCCCATGTCTCCCTGCTGTTTCCCCCACCCCCCGCTCATGCCCCATGTCTCCCTCCTGTTGACCCCACCACCTGCTCATGCCCCGTGTCTCTCTGCTGTTACCCCCACCACCTGCACATGCCCCGTGTCTCTCTCCTGTTACCAGCCACCCCCTCTCATGCCCCGTGTCTCCCTCGTGTTCCGCCCACACCCGCTCATGCCCCGTGTCTCCCTGCTGCTGCCCCCCACCCCCCGCTCATGCCCCGTGTCTCCCCCTTGTTGCCCCCCACCCCGCTCATGCCCTGTGTCTCTCTCCTGTTACCCCCACTCCCTGGTCATGCACCGTGTCTCCCTTCTGTTGCCCCCCACCCCCGATCATTCCCCATGTATCCCTGCTGTTGCCCCCACCACCTGCTCATGCCCCGTGTCTCCCTGCTGTTGCTCCCCCCGCTCATGCACCGTGTCTCCCTCGTGTTCCCCCCACCCCCCGCTCATGCCCCGTGTCTCCCTGCTGTTGCCCCCCATCCCCGCTCATGCCCCGTGTCTCCCTGCTCTTGCCCCCCACCCCTCGCTCATGCCCTGTGTCTCTCTCCTGTTACCCTCCACCCCCGCTCATGCCCCGTGTCTCCCTCGTGTTCCCCCCACCCCCGGTCATGCCCCGTGTCTCTCTCCTGTTATCCCCCACCCCGCTCATGCCCCGTGTCTCCCTGCTGTTGCCCCCCACCCCCCGCTCATGACAGTGTCTCCCTCCAGTTGCCCCCACCCCCGCTCATGCCCTGTGTCTCTCTCCTGTTAAACCCCACCCCCCACTCATGCCCCCTGTCTCCCTCGTGTTCCCCCCACCCCCCGCTCATGCCCCGTCTCTCCCTGCTGTTGCCCACCCAGCCCCCGCTCATGCCCCGTGTCTCCCTGCTGTTGCCCCCCACCCCCGGTCATGCCCTGTGTCTCCCTGCTGTTGCCACCACCCCCCGCTCATGCCCCGAAGTCTCTCTCCTGTTGCCCTGCACCCCCTGCTCATGCCCCGTGTCTCCCTGCTGTTGCCCCCACCCCCGCTCGTGCCCCGTGTCTCTCTCCTGTTACCCCCACCCCCGCTCATGCCCCGTGTCACCCTCATGTTCCCCCCACCCCGCGCTCATGCCCCGTGTCTCCCTGCTGTTGCCCCCACCCTCCTCTCATGCCCCGTGTCTCCCTGCTGTTGCCCCCCAGCTATCCACTCATGCCCCATGTCTCTCTCCTGTTACCCCCCACCCCCCTATCATGGCCCGTATCTCTCTCCTGTTGCCCCCCACCCCCGGTCATGCCCTGTGTTTCCCTGCTGTTGCCCCCCATCCCCGCTCATGCCCCGTGTCTCCCTGCTGTTGCCCCCCACCCCCCGGTCATGCCCTGTGTCTCCCTGCTGTTGCCACCACCCCCCGCTCATGCCCCGAAGTCTCTCTCCTGTTGCCCTGCACCCCCTGCTCATGCCCCGTGTCTCCCTGCTGTTGCCCCCACCCCCGCTCGTGCCCCGTGTCTCTCTCCTGTTACCCCCACCCCCGCTCATGCCCCGTGTCACCCTCATGTTCCCCCCACCCCGCGCTCATGCCCCGTGTCTCCCTGCTGTTGCCCCCACCCTCCTCTCATGCCCCATGTCTCCCTGCTGTTGCCCCCCAGCTACCCACTCATGCCCCATGTCTCTCTCCTGTTACCCCCCACCCCCCTATCATGGCCAGTATCTCTCTCCTGTTACCCTCCACCCCCTCTCATGCCCCCGTGTCTCTCTCCTGTTGCCCCCCACCCCCAGTCATGCCCTGTGTTTCCCTGCTGTTGCCCCCCACCCCCTGCTCATGCCCCGTGTCTCCCTGCTGTTGCCCCACACCCCGCTCGTGCCCAGTGTCTCTCTCCTGTTGCCCCCCACCCCCGGTCATGCCCCGTGTCTCTCTCCTGTTGCCTCCCATCCCCTCTCATGCCCCGTGTCTCTGTGCTGTTGCACCCCACACTCCGCTCATGCCCCGTGTCTCCCTGCTATTGCCCCCCACACCCCCTCTCATGGCCTGTGTCTCTCTCCTGTTACCCTCCCACCCCCCTCTCATGCCCTGTGTCTCCCTGCTGTTGCCCCCCACCCCCTGCTCATGCCCCGTGTCCCCCTTATGTTGCCCCCAACCTCCGCTCATGCCCCGTGTCTCCCTGCTGTTGCCCCCCACGCCCGCTCATGCCCCATGTCTCCCTGCTCTTGGCCCCACCCCTCGCTCATGCCCTGTGTCTCTCTCCTGTTGCCCCGCACCCCCGGTCATGCCCCATGTCTCCCTGCTGTTGCCCCCCACTCCCCATCATGCCCTGTGTCTCCCTACTGTTGCCCCCACCCCCCACTCATGCCCCGAGTCTCTCTCCTGTCGCCCCCACCCCCGCTCATGCCCTGTGTCTCTCTCCTGTTACCCCCCCACCCCCGCTCATGCCCCGTGTCACCCTCGTGTTCCCCCCACCCCCCGCTCATTCCCCATGTCTCCCTGCTGTTGCCCCCACCCTCCTCTCATGCCCCGTGTCTCCCTGCTGTTGTCCCCCAGACCCCGCTCATGCCCCGTGTCTCTCTCCTGTTACCCCCCACCCCTATCATGGCCCATATCTCTCTCCTGTTAACCCCCACCCCCCTCTCATGCCCCGTGTCTCTCTCCTGTTGCCCCGCACCCGGTCATGCCCCATGTCTCCCTGCTGTTGCCCCCCACTCCCCATCATGCCCTGTGTCTCCCTGCTGTTGCCCACACCCCCCACTCATGCCCCGAGTCTCTCTCCTGTCGCCCCCACCCCCGCTCATGCCCTGTGTCTCTCTCCACTTACCCCCCCACCCCAGATCATGCCCCGTGTCACCCTCGTGTTCCCCCCACCCCCCGCTCATTCCCCATGTCTCCCTGCTGTTGCCCCCACCCTCCTCTCATGCCCCGTGTCTCCCTGCTGTTGTCCCCCAGACCCCGCTCATGCCCCGTGTCTCTCTCCTGTTACCCCCCACCCCCTATCATGGCCCATATCTCTCTCCTGTTAACCCCCACCCCCCTCTCATGCCCCGTGTCTCTCTCCTGTTGCCCCCCACCCCCGGTCATGCCCTGTGTTTCCCTGCTGTTTCCCCCCACCCCCTGCCCCGTGTCTCCCTGCTGTTGCCCCCACCCCCCGCTCGTGCCCCGTGTCTCTCTCCTGTTGCCCCCACCCCCTCTCATGCCCTGTGTCTCCGTGCTGTTGCACCCCACCCTCCGCTCATGCCCCGTGTCTCCCTGCTGTTGCCCCCCAGACCCTCGCTCATGGCCTGTGTCTCTCTCCTGTTACCCCCCCACCCCCTCTCATGCCCCGTGTCTCTCTGCTGTTGCCCCCCACCCCCTGCTTATGCTCCGTGTCTCCCTCGTGTTCCCACCGACCCCCACTCATGCCCCGTGTCTCCCTGCTGTTGCCCCCCACCCCCGCTCATGCCCCGTGTCTCCCTGCTCTTGCCCCCCACCCCTCGCTCATGCCCCGTGTCTCTCTCCTGTTACCCCACACCCCCGCTCATGCCCCGTGTCTCCCTCATGTTCCCCCCGCCCCCCCGGTCATGCCCCGTGTCTCTATCCTGTTACACTCCACCCCCGGTCATGCCCCGTGTCTCTCTCCTGTTACCCCCCACCCCCGCTAATGCCCCGTGTCTCCCTGCTGTTGCCCCCCACCCCCGCTCATGCCCCGTGTCTCCCTGCTGTTGCCCCCCACCCCCGCTCATGCCCTGTGTCTCTCTCCTGTTACCCCCCACCCCCCATTCATGATGCCATGTGTCTCTCCCGTGTTCCCCCCACCCCCCGCTCATGCCCCGTGTCTCCCTGCTGTTGCCCCCCACCCCCCGCTCATGCCCCGTGTCTCCCTGTTGTTGCCCCCAATCCCCCGCCGCTCATGCCCTGTGTCTCTCTCCTTTGCCCAACACCCCCGGTCATGCCCCATGTCTCCCTGCTGTTGCCCCCCACCCCCCGGTCATGCCCTGTGTCACCCTGCTGTTGCCCCCACCCCCCGCTCATGCCCCGAATCTCTGTCCTGTTTCCCCACACCCCCCGCTCATGCCCTGTGTCTCCCTGCTGTTGCCCCCACCCCCGCTCGTGCCCCGTGTCTCTCTCCTGTTACCCCCCACCACCCGCTCATGCCCCGTGTCACCCTCGTGTTCCCCCCTCCCCCCACTCATGCCCCGTGTCTCCCTGCTGTTGCCCCCACCCTCCTCTCATGCCCCGTGTCTCTCTGCTGTTACCCCCTCACCCCCTGCTCATGCCCTGTGTCTCTCTCCTGTTACCCCCACCCCCCTCTCATGCCCGGTGTCTCCCTCGTGTTCCCCCCACACCCGCTCATGCCCCGTGTCTCCCTGCTGCTGCCCCCCACCCCCCGCTCATGCCCCGTGTCTCCCCCTTGTTGCCCCCCACCCCGCTCATGCCCTGTGTCTCTCTCCTGTTACCCCCCACCCCCCGCTCATGCCCCGTGTCTCCCTCGTGTTCCCCACACCCCCCGCTCATGCCCCGTGTCTCCCTGCTGTTGCCCCCATCCCCCGCTCATGCCCCGTGTCTCCCTCCTGTTGCCCCCTCCCCGCTCATGCCCTGTGTCTCTCTTCTGTTACCCCCACCCCCTGGTCATGCCCCGTGTCTCCCTTCTGTTGCCCCCCACCCTTCGTCATGCCCCATGTCTCCCTGCTGTTGCCTCCAATCCCCCGCTCATGCCCCGTGTCTCCCTGCTGTTGCTCCCCCCCGCTCATGCCCCGTGTCTCCCTTGTGTTCCAACCACCCCCCGCTCATGCCCCGTGTCTCCCTGCTGTTGCCCCCCACCCCCGCTCATGCCCTGTGTCTCCCTGCTCTTGCCCCCCACCCCTCGCTCATGCCCCGTGGCTCTCACCTGTTACCCCCCACCCCCGCTCATGCCCCGTGTCTCCCTCGTGTTCCCCCCACCCCCCGGTCATGCCCGTGTCTCTCTCCTGTTGCCCCCCACCCCCGCTCATGCCCTGTGTCCCTCTCCTGTTATCCCCCACCCCCCACTCATGCCCCGTGTCTCCCTCGTGTTCCCCCACCCCTCGCTCATGCCCCGTCTCTCCCTGCTGTTGCCCCCACCCCCGCTCATGCCCCGTGTCTCCCTGCTGTTGCCCTCCATCCCCCGCTCATGCCCCGTGTCTCTCTCCTGTTGCCCCGTACCACCGGTCATGCCCCATGGCTCCCTGCTTTTGCCCCCCACCCCCCGGTCATGCCCTGTGTCTCCATGCTGTTGTCCCCACCCCCCGCTCATGCCCCGAAGTCTCTCTCCTGTTGCCCTGCACCCCCCGCTCATACCCCGTGTCTCCCTGCTGTTGCCCCCACCCCCTGCTCATGCCCCGTGTCTCCCTGCTGTTGCCCCCCAGCCCCCGCTCATGCCCCGTGTCTCTCTCCTGTTACCCCCCACCACCTATCATGGCCCGTATCTCTCTCCTGTTACCCCCCGCCACCCTCTCATGCCCCGTGTCTCTCTCCTGTTGCCCCCCACCCCCGGTCATGCCCTGTGTTTCCCTGCTGTTGCCCCCCAACCCCTGCTCATGCCCCGTGTCTCCCTGCTGTTGCCCCCACCCCCCGCTCATGCCCTGTGTCCCTCTCCTGTTATCCCCCACCCCCCACTCATGCCCTGTGTCTCCCTCGTGTTCCCCCACCCCTCGCTCATGCCCCGTCTCTCCCTGCTGTTGCCCCCAGCCCCGCTCATGCCCCGTGTCTCCCTGCTGTTGCCCTCCATCCCCCGCTCATGCACCGTGTCTCTTTCCTGTTGCCCGCACCACCGGTCATGCCCCATGTCTCCCTGCTTTTGCCCCCCACCCCCCGGTCATGCCCTGTGTCTCCATGCTGTTGTCCCCGCCACCCTCTCATGCCCCGTGTCTCTCTCCTGTTGCCCCCCACCCCCGGTCATGCCCTGTGTTTCCCTGCTGTTGCCCCCCACCCCCTGCTCATGCCCCGTGTCTCCCTGCTGTTGTCCCCACCCCCCGCTCATGCCCCGTGTCTCTCTCCTGTTGCCCCCCACCCCCGGTCATGCACCGTGTCTCTCTCCTGTTGCCCCCACCGCCTCTCATGCCCCATGTCTCTGTGCTGTTGCACCCCACACTCCGCATATGCCCCGTGTCTCCCTGCTGTTGCCCCCCACACCCCCTCTCATGGCCTCTGTCTCTCTCCTGTTACCCTCCCACCCCACTCTCATGCCCTGTGTCTCCCTGCTGTTGCCCCCCACCCCCTGCTCATGCCCCGTGTCTCCCTCGTGTTCCCCCAACCCCCGCTCATGCCCCGTGTCTCCCTGCTGTTGCCCCCCACCCCCGCTCATGCCCCATGTCTCCATGCTCTTGCCCCCCACCCCTCGCTCATGCCCCGTGTCTCTCTCCTGTTACCCCCACCCCGGCTCATGCCCCGTGTCTCTCTCCTGTTGCCCTGCAGCCCCGGTCATGCCCCATGTCTCCCTGCTGTTGCCCCCCACGCCCCCTCTCATGGCCTCTGTCTCTCTCCTGTTACCCTCCCACCCCACTCTCATGCCCTGTGACTCCCTGCTGTTGCCCCCACCCCCTGCTCATGCCCCGTGTCTCCCTCATGTTCCCCCCAACCCCCGCTCATGACCCGTGTCTCCCTGCTGTTGCCCCCACCCCCGCTCATGCCCCATGTCTCCCTGCTCTTGCCCCCCACCCCTCGCTCATGCCCCGTGTCTCTCTCCTGTTACCCCCCACCCCGGCTCATGCCCCGTGTCTCTCTCCTGTTGCCCCGCACCCCAGGTCATGCTCCATGTCTCCCTGCTGTTGCCCCCCACCCGCCGGTCATGCCTTGTGTCTCCTTGCTGTTGCCCCCACCCCCAACTCATGCCCCGAGTCTCTCTCCTGTTGCCCCCACCCCCCGCTCATGCCCTGTGTCTCTCTCCTGTTACCCCCCCACCCCCGCTCATGCCCCATGTCACCCTCGTGTTCCCCCACCCCCCGCTCATGCCCCGTGTCTCCCTGCTGTTGCCCCCACCCTCCTCTCACGCCCCGTGTCTCCCTGCTGTTGCCCCCCAGCCCACGCTCATGCCCCGTGTCTCTCTCCTGTTACCCCCACACCCCCTATCATGGCCCATATCTCTCTCCTGTTACCCCCCACGCCCCTCTCATGCCCCGTGTCTCTCTCCTGTTGCCCCCCACCCCCGGTCATGCCCTGTGTTTCCCTGCTGTTACCCCACACCCCCTGCTCATGCCCCGTGTCTCCCTGCTGTTGCCCCCAACCCCCGCTCATGCCCCGTGTCTCTCTCCTGTTGCCCCCCAGCCCCGGTCATGCTCCGTGTCTCTCTCTTGTTGCCCCCCACCCCCTTTCATGCCCCGTGTCTCCGTGCTGTTGCACCCCACCCCCTGCTCATGCTCCGTGTCTCCCTCGTGTTCCCACTAACCCCCGCTCATGCCCCGTGTCTCCCTGCTGTTGCCCCCCACCCCCGCTCATGCCCCGTGTCTCCCTGCTCTTGCCCCCCACCCCTCGCTCTTGCCCCGGGTCTCTCTCCTGTTACCCCCCACCCCCGCTCATGCCCCGTGTCTCCCTCGTGTTCCCCCCGCCCCCCGGTCATGCCCCGTGTCTCTCTCCTGTTACCCTCCACCCCCGGTCATGCCCCGTGTCTCTCTCCTGTTACCCCCCACCCCCGCTCATGCCCCGTGTCTCCCTGCTGTTGCCCCCCACCCCCGCTCATGCCCCGTGTCTCCCTGCTGTTGCCCCCCACCCCCGCTCATGCCCTGTGTCTCTCTCCTGTTACCCCCCACCCCCCACTCATGATGCCCTGTGTCTCTCTCGTGTTCCCCCCACCCCCCGCTCATGCCCCGTGTCTCCCTGCTGTTGCCCCCCACCCCCCGCTCATGCCCCGTGTCTCCCTGTTGTTGCCCCCAATCCCCCGCTCATGCCCTGTGTCTCTCTCCTTTGCCCCACACCCCCGGTCATGCCCCATGTCTCCCTGCTGTTGCTCCCCACCCCCCGGTCATGCCCTGTGTCACCCTGTTGTTGCCCCCACCCCCCGCTCATGCCCCGAATCTCTCTCCTGTTTCCCCGCACCCCCCGCTCATGCCCCGTGTCTCCCTGCTGTTGCCCCTCCCCCGCTTGTGCCACGTGTCTCTCTCCTGTTACCCCCCACCACCCGCTCATGCCCCGTGTCACCCTCGTGTTCCCCCCTCCCCCCGCTCATGCCCCGTGTCTCCTTGCTGTTGCCCCCACCCTCCTCTCATGCCCCGTGTCTCTCTGCTGTTACCCCCTTACCCCCTCTCATGCCCCGTGTCTCTCTCCTGTTACCCCCCACCCCCCTCTCATGCCCGGTGTCTCCCTCGTGTTCCCCCACACCCGCTCATGCCCCGTGTCTCCCTGCTGCTGCCCCCCACCCCCCACTCATGCCCCGTGTATCCCCCTTGTTGCCCCCCACCCTGCTCATGCCCTGTGTCTCTCTCCTGTTACCCCCCACCCCCCGCTCATGCCCCATGTCTCCCTCGTGTTCCCCCCACCCCCCGCTCATGCCCCGTGTGTCCCTGCTGTTGCCCCCACCCCCCGCTCATGCCCCGTGTCTCCCTCCTGTTGCCCCCGACCCCCCGCTCATGCCCTGTGTCTCTCTTCTGTTACCCCAACCCCCTGGTCATGCCCCGTGTCTCCCTTCTGTTGCCCCCCACCCCCCGTCATGCCCCATGTCTCCCTGCTGTTGCCTCCAATCCCCCGCTCATGCCCCGTGTCTCCCTGCTGTTGCTCCCCCCGCTCATGCCCCGTGTCTCCCTTGTGTTCCAACCACCCCCCGCTCATGCCCCGTGTTTCCCTGCTGTTGCCCCCCACCCCCGCTCATGCCCTGTGTCTCCCTGCTGTTGCCCCCCACCCCTCGCTCATGCCCCGTGGCTCTCTCCTGTTACCCCCCACCCCCGCTCATGCCCCGTGTCTCCCCCGTGTTCCCCCCACCCCCCGGTCATGCCTGTGTCTCTCTCCTGTTGCCCCCCACCCCCCTCATGCCCTGTGTCCCTCTCCTGTTATCCCCCACCCCCCACTCATTCCCCGTGTCTCCCTCGTGTTCCCCCACCCCTCGCTCATGCCCCATCTCTCCCTGCTGTTGCCCCCACCCCCCGCTCATGCCCCATGTCTCCCTGCTGTTGCCCCCCACCCCCCGGTCATGCCCTGTGTCTCCATGCTGTTGTCCCCACCCCCCGCTCATGCCCCGAAGTCTCTCTCATGTTGCCCTGCACCCCCCGCTCATGCCGCGTGTCTCCCTGCTGTTGCTCCCACCCCCTGCTTATGCCCCGTGTCTCCCTGCTGTTGCCCCCCAGCCCCCGCTCATGCCCCGTGTCTCTCTCCTGTTACCCCCCACCCCCCTATCATGGCCTGTATCTCTCTCCTGTTACCCCCCGCCACCCTCTCATGCCCCGTGTCTCTCTCCTGTTGCCCCCCACCCCCGGTCATGCCCTGTGTTTCCCTGCTGTTGCCCCCCACCCCCTGCTCATGCCCCGTGTCTCCCTGCTGTTGCCCCCACCCCCCGCTCGTGCCCCGTGTCTCTCTCCTGTTGCCCCCCACCTCCAGTCATGCACTGTGTCTCTCTCCTGTTGCCCCCACCCCCTCTCATGCCCCATGTCTCTGTGCTGTTGCACCCCACACTCCGCATATGCCCCGTGTCTCCCTGCTGTTGCCCCCCACACCCCCTCTCATGGCCTCTGTCTCTCTCCTGTTACCCTCCCATCCCACTCTCATGCCCTGTGTCTCCCTGCTGTTGCCCCCCACCCCCTGCTCATGCCCCGTGTCTCCCTCGTGTTCCCCCAACCCCCGCTCATGCCCCGTGTCTCCCTGCTGTTGCCCCCCACCCCCGCTCATGCCCCATGTCTCCCTGCTCTTGCCCCCCACCCCTCGCTCATGCCCCGTGTCTCTCTCCTGTTACCCCCCACCCCGGCTCATGCCCCGTGTCTCTCTCCTGTTGCCCTGCACCCCCGGTCATGCCCCATGTCTCCCTGCTGTTGCCCCCCACACCCCCTCTCATGGCCTCTGTCTCTCTCCTGTTACCCTCCCACCCCACTCTCATGCCCTGTGTCTCCCTGCTGTTTCCCCCCACCCCCTGCTCATGCCCCGTGTCTCCCTCATGTTCCCCCCAACCCCCGCTCATGACCCGTGTCTCCCTGCTGTTGCCCCCCACCCCCGCTCATGCCCCATGTCTCCCTGCTCTTGCCCCCCACCCCTCGCTCATGCCCCGTGTCTCTCTCCTGTTACCCCCCACCCCGGCTCATGCCCCGTGTCTCTCTCCTGTTGTCCCGCACCCCCGGTCATGCCCCATGTCTCCCAGCTGTTTCCCCCCACCCGCCGGTCATGCCTTGTGTCTCCCTGCTGTTGCCCCCACCCCCCAATCATGCCCCGAGTCTCACTCCTGTTGCCCCCACCCCCCGCTCAGGCCCTGTGTCTCTCTCCTGTTACCCCTCCACCCCCGCTCATGCCCCGTGTCACCCTCGTGTTCCCCCACCCCCCGCTCATGCCCCGTGTCTCCCTGCTGTTGCCCCCACCCTCCTCTCACGCCCCGTGTCTCCCTGCTGTTGCCCCCCAGCCCACGCTCATGCCCCGTGTCTCTCTCCTGTTACCCCCACCCCCCCTATCATGGCCCATATCTCTCTCCTGTTACCCCCACGCCCCTCTCATGCCCAGTGTCTCTCTCCTGTTGCCCCCCACCCACGGTCATGCCCTGTGTTTCCCTGCTGTTGCCCCACACCCCCTGCTCATGCCCCGTGTCTCCCTTCTGTTGCCCCCACCCCCGCTCATGCCCCGTGTCTCTCTCCTGTTGCCCCCCAGCCCCGGTCATGCTCCGTGTCTCTCTCTTGTTGCCCCCCACCCCCTCTCATGCCCCGTGTCTCCGTGCTGTTGCACCCCACCCTCCGCTCATGCCCCCTGTCTCCCTGCTGTTGAACCCCACGCCCCCGCTCATGGCCTGTGTCTCTCTCCTGTTACCCCCCACACCATCTCATGCCCTGTGTCTCCCGGCTGTTGCCCCCCACCCCCTGCTCATGTCCCGTGTCTCCCTCGTGTTCCCCCCAACCCCCGCTCATGCCCTATGTCTCCCTGCTGTTGCCCCTCACCCCCGCTCATGCCCCATGCCTCCCTGCTCTTGCCCCCCACCCCTCACTCATGCCCCGTGTCTCTCTCCTGTTACCCCCCATCCCCGCACATGCCCCGTGTTTCCCTCGTGTTCCCCCCACCCCCTGGTCATGCCCCGTGTCTCTCTCCTGTTACCCCCACCCCCCCTATCATGGCCCATATCTCTCTCCTGTTACCTCCCACGCCCCTCTCATGCCCCGTGTCTCTCTCCTGTTGCCCCCCACCCCCGGTCATGCCCTGTGTTTCCCTGCTGTTGCCCCACACCCCCTGCTCATGCCCCGTGTTTCCCTGCTGTTGCCCACCACCCCCTGCTCATGCCCCGTGTCTCCCTGCTGTTGCCCCCACCCCCCGCTCATGCCCTGTGTCCCTCTCCTGTTATCCCCCACCCCCCACTCATGCCCCGTGTCTCCCTCGTGTTCCCCCACCCCTCGCTTATGCCCCGTCTCTCCCTGCTGTTGCCCCCACCCCCGCTCATGCCCCGTGTCTCCCTGCTGTTGCCCTCCATCCCCCGCTCATGCCCCGTGTCTCTTTCCTGTTGCCCCGCACCACCGGTCATGCCCCATGTCTCCCTGCTTTTGCCCCCCACCCCCCTGTCATGCCCCGTGTCTCCCTGCTGTTGCCCCCCACACCACCTCTCATGGCCTCTGTCTCTCTCCTGTTACCCTCCCACCCCACTCTCATGCCCTGTGTCTCCCTGCTGTTGCCCCCACCCCCTGCTCATGCCCCGTGTCTCTCTCCTGTTTCCCAGCACCCCCCGCTCATGACCCGTGTCTCCCTGCTGTTGCCCCCCACCCCCGCTCATGCCCCATGTCTCCCTGCTCTTGCCCCCCACCCCTCGCTCATGCCCCGTGTCTCTCTCCTGTTACCCCCCACCCCGGCTCATGCCCCGTGTCTCTCTCCTGTTGCCCCGCACCCCAGGTCATGCCCCATGTCTCCCTGCTGTTGCCCCCCACCCGCCGGTCATGCCTTGTGTCTCCTTGCTGTTGCCCCCACCCCCCACTCATGCCCCGAGTCTCTCTCCTGTTGCCCCCACCCCCCGCTCATGCCCTGTGTCTCTCTCCTGTTACCCCCCCACCCCCGCTCATGCCCCGTGTCACCCTCGTGTTCCCCCACCCCCCGCTCATGCCCCGTGTCTCCCTGCTGTTGCCCCCACCCTCCTCTCACGCCCCGTGTCTCCCTGCTGTTGCCCCCCAGCCCACGCTCATGCCCCGTGTCTCTCTCCTGTTACCCCCACCCCCCCTATCATGGCCCATATCTCTCTCCTGTTACCTCCCACGCCCCTCTCATGCCCCGTGTCTCTCTCCTGTTGCCCCCACCCCCGGTCATGCCCTGTGTTTCCCTGCTGTTGCCCCACACCCCCTGCTCATGCCCCGTGTCTCCCTGCTATTGCCCCCACCCCCCACTCATGCCCCGTGTCTCTCTCCTGTTGCCCCCCAGCCCCGGTCATGCTCCGTGTCTCTCTCTTGTTGCCCCCCACCCCCTTTCATGCCCCGTGTCTCCGTGCTGTTGCACCCCACCCCCTGCTCATGCTCCGTGTCTCCCTCGTGTTCCCACTAACCCCCGCTCATGCCCCGTGTCTCCCTGCTGTTGCCCCCCACCCCCGCTCATGCCCCGTGTCTCCCTGCTCTTGCCCCCCACCCCTCGCTCATGCCCCGGGTCTCTCTCCTGTTACCCCCCACCCCCGCTCATGCCCCGTGTCTCCCTCGTGTTCCCCCCGCCCCCCGGTCATGCCCCGTGTCTCTCTCCTGTTACCCTCCACCCCCGGTCATGCCCCGTGTCTCTCTCCTGTTACCCCCCACCCCCGCTCATGCCCCATGTCTCCCTGCTGTTGCCCCCCACCCCCTATCATGCCCCGAGTCTCCCTGCTGTTGCCCCCCACCCCCGCTCATGCCCTGTGTCTCTCTCCTGTTACCCCCCACCCCCCACTCATGATGCCATGTGTCTCTCTCGTGTTCCCCCACCCCCCGCTCATGCCCCGTGTCTCCCTGCTGTTGCCCCCCACCCCTGCTCATGCCCCGTGTCTCCCTGTTGTTGCCCCCAATCCCCCGCTCATGCCCTGTGTCTCTCTCCTTTGCCCCACACCCCCGGTCATGCCCCATGTCTCCCTGCTGTTGCCCCCCACCCCCCGGTCATGCCCTGTGTCACCCTGTTGTTGCCCCCACCCCCCGCTCATGCCCCGAATCTCTCTCCTGTTTCCCAGCACCCCCCGCTCATGCCCCGTGTCTCCCTGCTGTTGCCCCTCCCCCGCTTGTGCCACGTGTCTCTCTCCTGTTACCCCCCACCACCCGCTCATGCCCCGTGTCACCCTCGTGTTCCCCCCTCCCCCCCCTCATGCCCCGTGTCTCCTTGCTGTTGCCCCCACCCTCCTCTCATGCCCCGTGTCTCTCTGCTATTACCCCCTCACCCCCTCTCATGCCCCGTGTCTCTCTCCTGTTACCCCCCTCCCCCCTCTCATGCCCGGTGTCTCCCTCGTGTTCCCCCACACCCGCTCATGCCCCGTGTCTCCCTGCTGCTGCCCCCCACCCCCCACTCATGCCCCGTGTATCCCCCTTGTTGCCCCCCACCCCGCTCATGCCCTGTGTCTCTCTCCTGTTACCCCCCACCCCCCGCTCATGCCCCGTGTCTCCCTCGTGTTCCCCCCACCCCCCGCTCATGCCCCGTGTGTCCCTGCTGTTGCCCCCACCCCCCGCTCATGCCCCGTGTCTCCCTCCTGTTGCCCCCCACCCCCCGCTCATGCCCTGTGTCTCTCTTCTGTTACCCCAACCCCCTGGTCATGCCCCGTGTCTCCCTTCTGTTGCCCCCCACCCCCCGTCATGCCCCATGTCTCCCTGCTGTTGCCTCCAATCCCCCGCTCATGCCCCGTGTCTCCCTGCTGTTGCTCCCCCCGCTCATGCCCCGTGTCTCCCTTGTGTTCCAACCACCCCCCGCTCATGCCCCGTGTCTCCCTGCTGTTGCCCCCCACCCCCGCTCATGCCCCGTGTCTCCCTGCTCTTGCCCCCCACCCCTCGCTCATGCCCCGTGGCTCTCTCCTGTTACCCCCCACCCCCGCTCATGCCCCGTGTCTCCCCGGTGTGCCCCCCACCCCCCGGTCATGCCCGTGTCTCTCTCCTGTTGCCCCCCAACCCCCTCATGCCCTGTGTCCCTCTCCTGTTATCCCCCACCCCCCACTCATGCCCCGTGTCTCCCTCGTGTTCCCCCACCCCTCGCTCATGCCCCGTCTCTCCCTGCTGTTGCCCCCACCCCCCGCTCATGCCCCGTGTCTCCCTGCTGTTGCCCCCCACCCCCCGGTCATGCCCTGTGTCTCCATGCTGTTGTCCCCACCCCCCGATCATGCCCCGAAGTCTCTCTCCTGTTGCCCTGCACCCCCCGCTCATGCCCCGTGTCTCCCTGCTTTTGCCCCCACCCCCTGCTTATGCCCCGTGTCTCCCTGCTGTTGCCCCCCAGCCCCCGCTCATGCCCCGTGTCTCTCTCCTGTTACCCCCCACCCCCCTATCATGGCCTGTATCTCTCTCCTGTTACCCCCCGCCACCCTCTCATGCCCCGTGTCTCTCTCCTGTTGCCCCCCACCCCCGGTCATGCCCTGTGTTTCCCTGCTGTTGCCCCCCACCCCCTGCTCATGCCCCGTGTCTCCCTGCTGTTGCCCCCACCCCCCGCTCGTGCCCCGTGTCTCTCTCCTGTTGCCCCCCACCTCCGGTCATGCACCGTGTCTCTCTCCTGTTGCCCCCACCCCCTCTCATGCCCCATGTCTCTGTGCTGTTGCACCCCACACTCCGCATATGCCCCGTGTCTCCCTGCTGTTGCCCCCCACACCCCCTCTCATGGCCTCTGTCTCTCTCCTGTTACCCTCCCATCCCACTCTCATGCCCTGTGTCTCCCTGCTGTTGCCCCCCACCCCCTGCTCATGCCCCGTGTCTCCCTCGTGTTCCCCCAACCCCCGCTCATGCCCCTTGTCTCCCTGCTGTTGCCCCCCACCCCCGCTCATGCCCCATGTCTCCCTGCTCTTGCCCCCCACCCCTCGCTCATGCCCCGTGTCTCTCTCCTGTTACCCCCCACCCCGGCTCATGCCCCGTGTCTCTCTCCTGTTGCCCTGCACCCCGGTCATGCCCCATGTCTCCCTGCTGTTGCCCCCCACACCCCCTCTCATGGCCTCTGTCTCTCTCCTGTTACCCTCCCACCCCACTCTCATGCCCTGTGTCTCCCTGCTGTTTCCCCCACCCCCTGCTCATGCCCCGTGTCTCCCTCATGTTCCCCCCAACCCCCGCTCATGACCCGTGTCTCCCTGCTGTTGCCCCCCACCCCCGCTCATGCCCCATGTCTCCCTGCTCTTGCCCCCCACCCCTCGCTCATGCCCCGTGTCTCTCTCCTGTTACCCCCCACCCCGGCTCATGCCCCGTGTCTCTCTCCTGTTGTCCCGCACCCCCGGTCATGCCCCATGTCTCCCTGCTGTTTCCCCCCACCCGCCGGTCATGCTTTGTGTCTCCCTGCTGTTGCCCCCACCCCCCAATCATGCCCCGAGTCTCTCTCCTGTTGCCCCCACCCCCCGCTCAGGCCCTGTGTCTCTCTCCTGTTACCCCTCCACCCCCGCTCATTCCCCGTGTCACCCTCGTGTTCCCCCACCCCCCGCTCATGCCCCGTGTCTCCCTGCTGTTGCCCCCACCCTCCTCTCACGCCCCGTGTCTCCCTGCTGTTGCCCCCCAGCCCACGCTCATGCCCCGTGTCTCTCTCCTGTTACCCCCACCCCCCCTATCATGGCCCATATCTCTCTCCTGTTACCCCCCACGCCCCTCTCATGCCCAGTGTCTCTCTCCTGTTGCCCCCCACCCCCGGTCATGCCCTGTGTTTCCCTGCTGTTGCCCCACACCCCCTGCTCATGCCCCGTGTCTCCCTTCTGTTGCCCCCACCCCCGCTCATACCCCGTGTCTCTCTCCTGTTGCCCCCCAGCCCCGGTCATGCTCCGTGTCTCTCTCTTGCTGCCCCCCACCCCCTCTCATGCCCCGTGTCTCTGTGCTGTTGCACCCCACCCTCCGCTCATGCCCCCTGTCTCCCTGCTGTTGCCCCCCACACCACCTCTCATGGCCTCTGTCTCTCTCCTGTTACCCTCCCACCCCACTCTCATGCCCTGTGTCTCCCTGCTGTTGCCCCCACCCCCTGCTCATGCCCCGTGTCTCTCTCCTGTTTCCCAGCACCCCCCGCTCATGACCCGTGTCTCCCTGCTGTTGCCCCCCACCCCCGCTCATGCCCCATGTCTCCCTGCTCTTGCCCCCCACCCCTCGCTCATGCCCCGTGTCTCTCTCCTGTTACCCCCCACCCCGGCTCATGCCCCGTGTCTCTCTCCTGTTGCCCCGCACCCCAGGTCATGCCCCATGTCTCCCTGCTGTTGCCCCCCACCCGCCGGTCATGCCTTGTGTCTCCTTGCTGTTGCCCCCACCCCCCACTCATGCCCCGAGTCTCTCTCCTGTTGCCCCCACCCCCCGCTCATGCCCTGTGTCTCTCTCCTGTTACCCCCCCACCCCCGCTCATGCCCCGTGTCACCCTCGTGTTCCCCCACCCCCCGCTCATGCCCCGTGTCTCCCTGCTGTTGCCCCCACCCTCCTCTCACGCCCCGTGTCTCCCTGCTGTTGCCCCCCAGCCCACGCTCATGCCCCGTGTCTCTCTCCTGTTACCCCCACCCCCCCTATCATGGCCCATATCTCTCTCCTGTTACCTCCCACGCCCCTCTCATGCCCCGTGTCTCTCTCCTGTTGCCCCCACCCCCGGTCATGCCCTGTGTTTCCCTGCTGTTGCCCCACACCCCCTGCTCATGCCCCGTGTCTCCCTGCTGTTGCCCCCACCCCCCGCTCATGCCCCGTGTCTCTCTCCTGTTGCCCCCCAGCCCCGGTCATGCTCCGTGTCTCTCTCTTGTTGCCCCCCACCCCCTTTCATGCCCCGTGTCTCCGTGCTGTTGCACCCCACCCCCTGCTCATGCTCCGTGTCTCCCTCGTGTTCCCACTAACCCCCGCTCATGCCCCGTGTCTCCCTGCTGTTGCCCCCCACCCCCGCTCATGCCCCGTGTCTCCCTGCTCTTGCCCCCCACCCCTCGCTCATGCCCCGGGTCTCTCTCCTGTTACCCCCCACCCCCGCTCATGCCCCGTGTCTCCCTCGTGTTCCCCCCGCCCCCCGGTCATGCCCCGTGTCTCTCTCCTGTTACCCTCCACCCCCGGTCATGCCCCGTGTCTCTCTCCTGTTACCCCCCACCCCCGCTCATGCCCCATGTCTCCCTGCTGTTGCCCCCCACCCCCTATCATGCCCCGAGTCTCCCTGCTGTTGCCCCCCACCCCCGCTCATGCCCTGTGTCTCTCTCCTGTTACCCCCCACCCCCCACTCATGATGCCATGTGTCTCTCTCGTGTTCCCCCACCCCCCGCTCATGCCCCGTGTCTCCCTGCTGTTGCCCCCCACCCCTGCTCATGCCCCGTGTCTCCCTGTTGTTGCCCCCAATCCCCCGCTCATGCCCTGTGTCTCTCTCCTTTGCCCCACACCCCCGGTCATGCCCCATGTCTCCCTGCTGTTGCCCCCCACCCCCCGGTCATGCCCTGTGTCACCCTGTTGTTGCCCCCACCCCCCGCTCATGCCCCGAATCTCTCTCCTGTTTCCCAGCACCCCCCGCTCATGCCCCGTGTCTCCCTGCTGTTGCCCCTCCCCCGCTTGTGCCACGTGTCTCTCTCCTGTTACCCCCCACCACCCGCTCATGCCCCGTGTCACCCTCGTGTTCCCCCCTCCCCCCCCCTCATGCCCCGTGTCTCCTTGCTGTTGCCCCCACCCTCCTCTCATGCCCCGTGTCTCTCTGCTATTACCCCCTCACCCCCTCTCATGCCCCGTGTCTCTCTCCTGTTACCCCCCTCCCCCCTCTCATGCCCGGTGTCTCCCTCGTGTTCCCCCACACCCGCTCATGCCCCGTGTCTCCCTGCTGCTGCCCCCCACCCCTCACTCATGCCCCGTGTATCCCCCTTGTTGCCCCCCACCCCGCTCATGCCCTGTGTCTCTCTCCTGTTACCCCCCACCCCCCGCTCATGCCCCGTGTCTCCCTCGTGTTCCCCCCACCCCCCGCTCATGCCCCGTGTGTCCCTGCTGTTGCCCCCACCCCCCGCTCATGCCCCGTGTCTCCCTCCTGTTGCCCCCCACCCCCCGCTCATGCCCTGTGTCTCTCTTCTGTTACCCCAACCCCCTGGTCATGCCCCGTGTCTCCCTTCTGTTGCCCCCCACCCCCCGTCATGCCCCATGTCTCCCTGCTGTTGCCTCCAATCCCCCGCTCATGCCCCGTGTCTCCCTGCTGTTGCTCCCCCCGCTCATGCCCCGTGTCTCCCTTGTGTTCCAACCACCCCCCGCTCATGCCCCGTGTCTCCCTGCTGTTGCCCCCCACCCCCGCTCATGCCCCGTGTCTCCCTGCTCTTGCCCCCCACCCCTCGCTCATGCCCCGTGGCTCTCTCCTGTTACCCCCCACCCCCGCTCATGCCCCGTGTCTCCCCCGTGTGCCCCCCACCCCCCGGTCATGCCCGTGTCTCTCTCCTGTTGCCCCCCAACCCCCTCATGCCCTGTGTCCCTCTCCTGTTATCCCCCACCTCCCACTCATGCCCCGTGTCTCCCTCGTGTTCCCCCACCCCTCGCTCATGCCCCGTCTCTCCCTGCTGTTGCCCCCACCCCCCGCTCATGCCCCGTGTCTCCCTGCTGTTGCCCCCCACCCCCCGGTCATGCCCTGTGTCTCCATGCTGTTGTCCCCACCCCCCGATCATGCCCCGAAGTCTCTCTCCTGTTGCCCTGCACCCCCCGCTCATGCCCCGTGTCTCCCTGCTTTTGCCCCCACCCCCTGCTTATGCCCCGTGTCTCCCTGCTGTTGCCCCCCAGCCCCCGCTCATGCCCCGTGTCTCTCTCCTGTTACCCCCCACCCCCCTATCATGGCCTGTATCTCTCTCCTGTTACCCCCCGCCACCCTCTCATGCCCCGTGTCTCTCTCCTGTTGCCCCCCACCCCCGGTCATGCCCTGTGTTTCCCTGCTGTTGCCCCCCACCCCCTGCTCATGCCCCGTGTCTCCCTGCTGTTGCCCCCACCCCCCGCTCGTGCCCCGTGTCTCTCTCCTGTTGCCCCCCACCTCCGGTCATGCACCGTGTCTCTCTCCTGTTGCCCCCACCCCCTCTCATGCCCCATGTCTCTGTGCTGTTGCACCCCACACTCCGCATATGCCCCGTGTCTCCCTGCTGTTGCCCCCCACACCCCCTCTCATGGCCTCTGTCTCTCTCCTGTTACCCTCCCATCCCACTCTCATGCCCTGTGTCTCCCTGCTGTTGCCCCCCACCCCCTGCTCATGCCCCGTGTCTCCCTCGTGTTCCCCCAACCCCCGCTCATGCCCCTTGTCTCCCTGCTGTTGCCCCCCACCCCCGCTCATGCCCCATGTCTCCCTGCTCTTGCCCCCCACCCCTCGCTCATGCCCCGTGTCTCTCTCCTGTTACCCCCCACCCCGGCTCATGCCCCGTGTCTCTCTCCTGTTGCCCTGCACCCCGGTCATGCCCCATGTCTCCCTGCTGTTGCCCCCCACACCCCCTCTCATGGCCTCTGTCTCTCTCCTGTTACCCTCCCACCCCACTCTCATGCCCTGTGTCTCCCTGCTGTTTCCCCCACCCCCTGCTCATGCCCCGTGTCTCCCTCATGTTCCCCCCAACCCCCGCTCATGACCCGTGTCTCCCTGCTGTTGCCCCCCACCCCCGCTCATGCCCCATGTCTCCCTGCTCTTGCCCCCCACCCCTCGCTCATGCCCCGTGTCTCTCTCCTGTTACCCCCCACCCCGGCTCATGCCCCGTGTCTCTCTCCTGTTGTCCCGCACCCCCGGTCATGCCCCATGTCTCCCTGCTGTTTCCCCCCACCCGCCGGTCATGCTTTGTGTCTCCCTGCTGTTGCCCCCACCCCCCAATCATGCCCCGAGTCTCTCTCCTGTTGCCCCCACCCCCCGCTCAGGCCCTGTGTCTCTCTCCTGTTACCCCTCCACCCCCGCTCATTCCCCGTGTCACCCTCGTGTTCCCCCACCCCCCGCTCATGCCCCGTGTCTCCCTGCTGTTGCCCCCACCCTCCTCTCACGCCCCGTGTCTCCCTGCTGTTGCCCCCCAGCCCACGCTCATGCCCCGTGTCTCTCTCCTGTTACCCCCACCCCCCCTATCATGGCCCATATCTCTCTCCTGTTACCCCCCACGCCCCTCTCATGCCCAGTGTCTCTCTCCTGTTGCCCCCCACCCCCGGTCATGCCCTGTGTTTCCCTGCTGTTGCCCCACACCCCCTGCTCATGCCCCGTGTCTCCCTTCTGTTGCCCCCACCCCCGCTCATACCCCGTGTCTCTCTCCTGTTGCCCCCCAGCCCCGGTCATGCTCCGTGTCTCTCTCTTGCTGCCCCCCACCCCCTCTCATGCCCCGTGTCTCTGTGCTGTTGCACCCCACCCTCCGCTCATGCCCCCTGTCTCCCTGCTGTTGAACCCCACGCCCCCGCTCATGGCCTGTGTCTCTCTCCTGTTACCCCCCACACCATCTCATGCCCTGTGTCTCCCTGCTGTTTCCCCCCACCCCCTGCTCATGTCCCGTGTCTCCCTCGTGTTCCCCCCAACCCCCGCTCATGCCCTATGTCTCCCTGCTGTTGCCCCTCACCCCCGCTCATGCCCCATGTCTCCCTGTTCTTGCCCCCCACCCCTCACTCATGCCCCGTGTCTCTCTCCTGTTACCCCCCACCCCCGCACATGCCCCGTGTTTCCCTCGTGTTCCCCCCGCCCCCCGGTCATGCCCCATGTTTCTCCTTTTAACCCCCCATCCCCGATCATGCCCCGTGTCTCTCTCCTGTTAACCCCCACCCCCTATCATGGCCCGTATCTCTCTCCTGTTACCCCCCGCCACCCTCTCATGCCCCGTGTCTCTCTCCTGTTGCCCCCCACCCCCGGTCATGCCCTGTGTTTCCCTGCTGTTGCCCCCCACCCCCTGCTCATGCCCCGTGTCTCCCTGCTGTTGCCCCCACCCCCTGCTCATGCCCTGTGTCCCTCTCCTGTTATCCCCCACCCCCCACTCATGCCCCGTGTCTCCCTCGTGTTCCCCCACCCCTCGCTCATGCCCCGTCTCTCCCTGCTGTTGCCCCCACCCCCGCTCATGCCCCGTGTCTCCCTGCTGTTGCCCTCCATCCCCAGCTCATGCCCCGTGTCTCTTTCCTGTTGCCCCGCACCACCGGTCATGCCCGATGTCTCCCTGCTTTTGCCCCCCACCCCCCGGTCATGCCCTGTGTCTCCATGCTGTTGTCCCCGCCACCCTCTCATGCCCCGTGTCTCTCTCCTGTTGCCCCCCACCCCCGGTCATGCCCTGTGTTTCCCTGCTGTTGCCCCCACCCCCTGCTCATGCCCCGTGTCTCCCTGCTGTTGTCCCCACCCCCCGCTCGTGCCCCGTGTCTCTCTCCCGTTGCCCCCCACCCCCGGTCATGCACTGTGTCTCTCTCCTGTTGCCCCCCCCCTCTCATGCCCCATGTCTCTGTGCTGTTGCACCCCACACTCCGCATATGCCCCGTGTCTCCCTGCTGTTGCCCCCCACACCCTCTCTCATGGCCTCTGTCTCTCTCCTGTTACCCTCCCACCCCACTCTCATGCCCTGTGTTTCCCTGCTGTTGCCCCCCACCCCCTGCTCATGCCCTGTGTCTCCCTCGTGTTCCCCCAACCCCCGCTCATGCCCCGTGTCTCCCTGCTGTTGCCCCCCACCCCCGCTCATGCCCCATGTCTCCATGCTCTTGCCCCCCACCCCTCGCTCATGCCCCGTGTCTCTCTCCTGTTACCCCCCACCCCGGCTCATGCCCCGTGTCTCTCTCCTGTTGCCCTGCACCCCCGGTCATGCCCCATGTCTCCCTGCTGTTGCCCCCCACGCCCCCTCTCATGGCCTCTGTCTCTCTCCTGTTACCCTCCCACCCCACTCTCATGCCCTGTGTCTCCCTGCTGTTGCCCCCACCCCCTGCTCATGCCCCGTGTCTCCCTGCTGTTGCCCCTCCCCCGCTTGTGCCACGTGTCTCTCTCCTGTTACCCCCCACCACCCGCTCATGCCCCGTGTCACCCTCGTGTTCCCCCCTCCCCCCCCTCATGCCCCGTGTCTCCTTGCTGTTGCCCCCACCCTCCTCTCATGCCCCGTGTCTCTCTGCTATTACCCCCTCACCCCCTCTCATGCCCCGTGTCTCTCTCCTGTTACCCCCCTCCCCCCTCTCATGCCCGGTGTCTCCCTCGTGTTCCCCCACACCCGCTCATGCCCCGTGTCTCCCTGCTGCTGCCCCCCACCCCCCACTCATGCCCCGTGTATCCCCCTTGTTGCCCCCCACCCCGCTCATGCCCTGTGTCTCTCTCCTGTTACCCCCCACCCCCCGCTCATGCCCCGTGTCTCCCTCGTGTTCCCCCCACCCCCCGCTCATGCCCCGTGTGTCCCTGCTGTTGCCCCCACCCCCCGCTCATGCCCCGTGTCTCCCTCCTGTTGCCCCCCACCCCCCGCTCATGCCCTGTGTCTCTCTTCTGTTACCCCAACCCCCTGGTCATGCCCCGTGTCTCCCTTCTGTTGCCCCCCACCCCCCGTCATGCCCCATGTCTCCCTGCTGTTGCCTCCAATCCCCCGCTCATGCCCCGTGTCTCCCTGCTGTTGCTCCCCCCGCTCATGCCCCGTGTCTCCCTTGTGTTCCAACCACCCCCCGCTCATGCCCCGTGTCTCCCTGCTGTTGCCCCCCACCCCCGCTCATGCCCCGTGTCTCCCTGCTCTTGCCCCCCACCCCTCGCTCATGCCCCGTGGCTCTCTCCTGTTACCCCCCACCCCCGCTCATGCCCCGTGTCTCCCCGGTGTGCCCCCCACCCCCCGGTCATGCCCGTGTCTCTCTCCTGTTGCCCCCCAACCCCCTCATGCCCTGTGTCCCTCTCCTGTTATCCCCCACCCCCCACTCATGCCCCGTGTCTCCCTCGTGTTCCCCCACCCCTCGCTCATGCCCCGTCTCTCCCTGCTGTTGCCCCCACCCCCCGCTCATGCCCCGTGTCTCCCTGCTGTTGCCCCCCACCCCCCGGTCATGCCCTGTGTCTCCATGCTGTTGTCCCCACCCCCCGATCATGCCCCGAAGTCTCTCTCCTGTTGCCCTGCACCCCCCGCTCATGCCCCGTGTCTCCCTGCTTTTGCCCCCACCCCCTGCTTATGCCCCGTGTCTCCCTGCTGTTGCCCCCCAGCCCCCGCTCATGCCCCGTGTCTCTCTCCTGTTACCCCCCACCCCCCTATCATGGCCTGTATCTCTCTCCTGTTACCCCCCGCCACCCTCTCATGCCCCGTGTCTCTCTCCTGTTGCCCCCCACCCCCGGTCATGCCCTGTGTTTCCCTGCTGTTGCCCCCCACCCCCTGCTCATGCCCCGTGTCTCCCTGCTGTTGCCCCCACCCCCCGCTCGTGCCCCGTGTCTCTCTCCTGTTGCCCCCCACCTCCGGTCATGCACCGTGTCTCTCTCCTGTTGCCCCCACCCCCTCTCATGCCCCATGTCTCTGTGCTGTTGCACCCCACACTCCGCATATGCCCCGTGTCTCCCTGCTGTTGCCCCCCACACCCCCTCTCATGGCCTCTGTCTCTCTCCTGTTACCCTCCCATCCCACTCTCATGCCCTGTGTCTCCCTGCTGTTGCCCCCCACCCCCTGCTCATGCCCCGTGTCTCCCTCGTGTTCCCCCAACCCCCGCTCATGCCCCTTGTCTCCCTGCTGTTGCCCCCCACCCCCGCTCATGCCCCATGTCTCCCTGCTCTTGCCCCCCACCCCTCGCTCATGCCCCGTGTCTCTCTCCTGTTACCCCCCACCCCGGCTCATGCCCCGTGTCTCTCTCCTGTTGCCCTGCACCCCGGTCATGCCCCATGTCTCCCTGCTGTTGCCCCCCACACCCCCTCTCATGGCCTCTGTCTCTCTCCTGTTACCCTCCCACCCCACTCTCATGCCCTGTGTCTCCCTGCTGTTTCCCCCACCCCCTGCTCATGCCCCGTGTCTCCCTCATGTTCCCCCCAACCCCCGCTCATGACCCGTGTCTCCCTGCTGTTGCCCCCCACCCCCGCTCATGCCCCATGTCTCCCTGCTCTTGCCCCCCACCCCTCGCTCATGCCCCGTGTCTCTCTCCTGTTACCCCCCACCCCGGCTCATGCCCCGTGTCTCTCTCCTGTTGTCCCGCACCCCCGGTCATGCCCCATGTCTCCCTGCTGTTTCCCCCCACCCGCCGGTCATGCTTTGTGTCTCCCTGCTGTTGCCCCCACCCCCCAATCATGCCCCGAGTCTCTCTCCTGTTGCCCCCACCCCCCGCTCAGGCCCTGTGTCTCTCTCCTGTTACCCCTCCACCCCCGCTCATTCCCCGTGTCACCCTCGTGTTCCCCCACCCCCCGCTCATGCCCCGTGTCTCCCTGCTGTTGCCCCCACCCTCCTCTCACGCCCCGTGTCTCCCTGCTGTTGCCCCCCAGCCCACGCTCATGCCCCGTGTCTCTCTCCTGTTACCCCCACCCCCCCTATCATGGCCCATATCTCTCTCCTGTTACCCCCCACGCCCCTCTCATGCCCAGTGTCTCTCTCCTGTTGCCCCCCACCCCCGGTCATGCCCTGTGTTTCCCTGCTGTTGCCCCACACCCCCTGCTCATGCCCCGTGTCTCCCTTCTGTTGCCCCCACCCCCGCTCATACCCCGTGTCTCTCTCCTGTTGCCCCCCAGCCCCGGTCATGCTCCGTGTCTCTCTCTTGCTGCCCCCCACCCCCTCTCATGCCCCGTGTCTCTGTGCTGTTGCACCCCACCCTCCGCTCATGCCCCCTGTCTCCCTGCTGTTGCCCCCCACACCACCTCTCATGGCCTCTGTCTCTCTCCTGTTACCCTCCCACCCCACTCTCATGCCCTGTGTCTCCCTGCTGTTGCCCCCACCCCCTGCTCATGCCCCGTGTCTCTCTCCTGTTTCCCAGCACCCCCCGCTCATGACCCGTGTCTCCCTGCTGTTGCCCCCCACCCCCGCTCATGCCCCATGTCTCCCTGCTCTTGCCCCCCACCCCTCGCTCATGCCCCGTGTCTCTCTCCTGTTACCCCCCACCCCGGCTCATGCCCCGTGTCTCTCTCCTGTTGCCCCGCACCCCAGGTCATGCCCCATGTCTCCCTGCTGTTGCCCCCCACCCGCCGGTCATGCCTTGTGTCTCCTTGCTGTTGCCCCCACCCCCCACTCATGCCCCGAGTCTCTCTCCTGTTGCCCCCACCCCCCGCTCATGCCCTGTGTCTCTCTCCTGTTACCCCCCCACCCCCGCTCATGCCCCGTGTCACCCTCGTGTTCCCCCACCCCCCGCTCATGCCCCGTGTCTCCCTGCTGTTGCCCCCACCCTCCTCTCACGCCCCGTGTCTCCCTGCTGTTGCCCCCCAGCCCACGCTCATGCCCCGTGTCTCTCTCCTGTTACCCCCACCCCCCCTATCATGGCCCATATCTCTCTCCTGTTACCTCCCACGCCCCTCTCATGCCCCGTGTCTCTCTCCTGTTGCCCCCACCCCCGGTCATGCCCTGTGTTTCCCTGCTGTTGCCCCACACCCCCTGCTCATGCCCCGTGTCTCCCTGCTGTTGCCCCCACCCCCCGCTCATGCCCCGTGTCTCTCTCCTGTTGCCCCCCAGCCCCGGTCATGCTCCGTGTCTCTCTCTTGTTGCCCCCCACCCCCTTTCATGCCCCGTGTCTCCGTGCTGTTGCACCCCACCCCCTGCTCATGCTCCGTGTCTCCCTCGTGTTCCCACTAACCCCCGCTCATGCCCCGTGTCTCCCTGCTGTTGCCCCCCACCCCCGCTCATGCCCCGTGTCTCCCTGCTCTTGCCCCCCACCCCTCGCTCATGCCCCGGGTCTCTCTCCTGTTACCCCCCACCCCCGCTCATGCCCCGTGTCTCCCTCGTGTTCCCCCCGCCCCCCGGTCATGCCCCGTGTCTCTCTCCTGTTACCCTCCACCCCCGGTCATGCCCCGTGTCTCTCTCCTGTTACCCCCCACCCCCGCTCATGCCCCATGTCTCCCTGCTGTTGCCCCCCACCCCCTATCATGCCCCGAGTCTCCCTGCTGTTGCCCCCCACCCCCGCTCATGCCCTGTGTCTCTCTCCTGTTACCCCCCACCCCCCACTCATGATGCCATGTGTCTCTCTCGTGTTCCCCCACCCCCCGCTCATGCCCCGTGTCTCCCTGCTGTTGCCCCCCACCCCTGCTCATGCCCCGTGTCTCCCTGTTGTTGCCCCCAATCCCCCGCTCATGCCCTGTGTCTCTCTCCTTTGCCCCACACCCCCGGTCATGCCCCATGTCTCCCTGCTGTTGCCCCCCACCCCCCGGTCATGCCCTGTGTCACCCTGTTGTTGCCCCCACCCCCCGCTCATGCCCCGAATCTCTCTCCTGTTTCCCAGCACCCCCCGCTCATGCCCCGTGTCTCCCTGCTGTTGCCCCTCCCCCGCTTGTGCCACGTGTCTCTCTCCTGTTACCCCCCACCACCCGCTCATGCCCCGTGTCACCCTCGTGTTCCCCCCTCCCCCCCCCTCATGCCCCGTGTCTCCTTGCTGTTGCCCCCACCCTCCTCTCATGCCCCGTGTCTCTCTGCTATTACCCCCTCACCCCCTCTCATGCCCCGTGTCTCTCTCCTGTTACCCCCCTCCCCCCTCTCATGCCCGGTGTCTCCCTCGTGTTCCCCCACACCCGCTCATGCCCCGTGTCTCCCTGCTGCTGCCCCCCACCCCTCACTCATGCCCCGTGTATCCCCCTTGTTGCCCCCCACCCCGCTCATGCCCTGTGTCTCTCTCCTGTTACCCCCCACCCCCCGCTCATGCCCCGTGTCTCCCTCGTGTTCCCCCCACCCCCCGCTCATGCCCCGTGTGTCCCTGCTGTTGCCCCCACCCCCCGCTCATGCCCCGTGTCTCCCTCCTGTTGCCCCCCACCCCCCGCTCATGCCCTGTGTCTCTCTTCTGTTACCCCAACCCCCTGGTCATGCCCCGTGTCTCCCTTCTGTTGCCCCCCACCCCCCGTCATGCCCCATGTCTCCCTGCTGTTGCCTCCAATCCCCCGCTCATGCCCCGTGTCTCCCTGCTGTTGCTCCCCCCGCTCATGCCCCGTGTCTCCCTTGTGTTCCAACCACCCCCCGCTCATGCCCCGTGTCTCCCTGCTGTTGCCCCCCACCCCCGCTCATGCCCCGTGTCTCCCTGCTCTTGCCCCCCACCCCTCGCTCATGCCCCGTGGCTCTCTCCTGTTACCCCCCACCCCCGCTCATGCCCCGTGTCTCCCCCGTGTGCCCCCCACCCCCCGGTCATGCCCGTGTCTCTCTCCTGTTGCCCCCCAACCCCCTCATGCCCTGTGTCCCTCTCCTGTTATCCCCCACCTCCCACTCATGCCCCGTGTCTCCCTCGTGTTCCCCCACCCCTCGCTCATGCCCCGTCTCTCCCTGCTGTTGCCCCCACCCCCCGCTCATGCCCCGTGTCTCCCTGCTGTTGCCCCCCACCCCCCGGTCATGCCCTGTGTCTCCATGCTGTTGTCCCCACCCCCCGATCATGCCCCGAAGTCTCTCTCCTGTTGCCCTGCACCCCCCGCTCATGCCCCGTGTCTCCCTGCTTTTGCCCCCACCCCCTGCTTATGCCCCGTGTCTCCCTGCTGTTGCCCCCCAGCCCCCGCTCATGCCCCGTGTCTCTCTCCTGTTACCCCCCACCCCCCTATCATGGCCTGTATCTCTCTCCTGTTACCCCCCGCCACCCTCTCATGCCCCGTGTCTCTCTCCTGTTGCCCCCCACCCCCGGTCATGCCCTGTGTTTCCCTGCTGTTGCCCCCCACCCCCTGCTCATGCCCCGTGTCTCCCTGCTGTTGCCCCCACCCCCCGCTCGTGCCCCGTGTCTCTCTCCTGTTGCCCCCCACCTCCGGTCATGCACCGTGTCTCTCTCCTGTTGCCCCCACCCCCTCTCATGCCCCATGTCTCTGTGCTGTTGCACCCCACACTCCGCATATGCCCCGTGTCTCCCTGCTGTTGCCCCCCACACCCCCTCTCATGGCCTCTGTCTCTCTCCTGTTACCCTCCCATCCCACTCTCATGCCCTGTGTCTCCCTGCTGTTGCCCCCCACCCCCTGCTCATGCCCCGTGTCTCCCTCGTGTTCCCCCAACCCCCGCTCATGCCCCTTGTCTCCCTGCTGTTGCCCCCCACCCCCGCTCATGCCCCATGTCTCCCTGCTCTTGCCCCCCACCCCTCGCTCATGCCCCGTGTCTCTCTCCTGTTACCCCCCACCCCGGCTCATGCCCCGTGTCTCTCTCCTGTTGCCCTGCACCCCGGTCATGCCCCATGTCTCCCTGCTGTTGCCCCCCACACCCCCTCTCATGGCCTCTGTCTCTCTCCTGTTACCCTCCCACCCCACTCTCATGCCCTGTGTCTCCCTGCTGTTTCCCCCACCCCCTGCTCATGCCCCGTGTCTCCCTCATGTTCCCCCCAACCCCCGCTCATGACCCGTGTCTCCCTGCTGTTGCCCCCCACCCCCGCTCATGCCCCATGTCTCCCTGCTCTTGCCCCCCACCCCTCGCTCATGCCCCGTGTCTCTCTCCTGTTACCCCCCACCCCGGCTCATGCCCCGTGTCTCTCTCCTGTTGTCCCGCACCCCCGGTCATGCCCCATGTCTCCCTGCTGTTTCCCCCCACCCGCCGGTCATGCTTTGTGTCTCCCTGCTGTTGCCCCCACCCCCCAATCATGCCCCGAGTCTCTCTCCTGTTGCCCCCACCCCCCGCTCAGGCCCTGTGTCTCTCTCCTGTTACCCCTCCACCCCCGCTCATTCCCCGTGTCACCCTCGTGTTCCCCCACCCCCCGCTCATGCCCCGTGTCTCCCTGCTGTTGCCCCCACCCTCCTCTCACGCCCCGTGTCTCCCTGCTGTTGCCCCCCAGCCCACGCTCATGCCCCGTGTCTCTCTCCTGTTACCCCCACCCCCCCTATCATGGCCCATATCTCTCTCCTGTTACCCCCCACGCCCCTCTCATGCCCAGTGTCTCTCTCCTGTTGCCCCCCACCCCCGGTCATGCCCTGTGTTTCCCTGCTGTTGCCCCACACCCCCTGCTCATGCCCCGTGTCTCCCTTCTGTTGCCCCCACCCCCGCTCATACCCCGTGTCTCTCTCCTGTTGCCCCCCAGCCCCGGTCATGCTCCGTGTCTCTCTCTTGCTGCCCCCCACCCCCTCTCATGCCCCGTGTCTCTGTGCTGTTGCACCCCACCCTCCGCTCATGCCCCCTGTCTCCCTGCTGTTGAACCCCACGCCCCCGCTCATGGCCTGTGTCTCTCTCCTGTTACCCCCCACACCATCTCATGCCCTGTGTCTCCCTGCTGTTTCCCCCCACCCCCTGCTCATGTCCCGTGTCTCCCTCGTGTTCCCCCCAACCCCCGCTCATGCCCTATGTCTCCCTGCTGTTGCCCCTCACCCCCGCTCATGCCCCATGTCTCCCTGTTCTTGCCCCCCACCCCTCACTCATGCCCCGTGTCTCTCTCCTGTTACCCCCCACCCCCGCACATGCCCCGTGTTTCCCTCGTGTTCCCCCCGCCCCCCGGTCATGCCCCATGTTTCTCCTTTTAACCCCCCATCCCCGATCATGCCCCGTGTCTCTCTCCTGTTAACCCCCACCCCCTATCATGGCCCGTATCTCTCTCCTGTTACCCCCCGCCACCCTCTCATGCCCCGTGTCTCTCTCCTGTTGCCCCCCACCCCCGGTCATGCCCTGTGTTTCCCTGCTGTTGCCCCCCACCCCCTGCTCATGCCCCGTGTCTCCCTGCTGTTGCCCCCACCCCCTGCTCATGCCCTGTGTCCCTCTCCTGTTATCCCCCACCCCCCACTCATGCCCCGTGTCTCCCTCGTGTTCCCCCACCCCTCGCTCATGCCCCGTCTCTCCCTGCTGTTGCCCCCACCCCCGCTCATGCCCCGTGTCTCCCTGCTGTTGCCCTCCATCCCCAGCTCATGCCCCGTGTCTCTTTCCTGTTGCCCCGCACCACCGGTCATGCCCGATGTCTCCCTGCTTTTGCCCCCCACCCCCCGGTCATGCCCTGTGTCTCCATGCTGTTGTCCCCGCCACCCTCTCATGCCCCGTGTCTCTCTCCTGTTGCCCCCCACCCCCGGTCATGCCCTGTGTTTCCCTGCTGTTGCCCCCACCCCCTGCTCATGCCCCGTGTCTCCCTGCTGTTGTCCCCACCCCCCGCTCGTGCCCCGTGTCTCTCTCCCGTTGCCCCCCACCCCCGGTCATGCACTGTGTCTCTCTCCTGTTGCCCCCCCCCTCTCATGCCCCATGTCTCTGTGCTGTTGCACCCCACACTCCGCATATGCCCCGTGTCTCCCTGCTGTTGCCCCCCACACCCTCTCTCATGGCCTCTGTCTCTCTCCTGTTACCCTCCCACCCCACTCTCATGCCCTGTGTTTCCCTGCTGTTGCCCCCCACCCCCTGCTCATGCCCTGTGTCTCCCTCGTGTTCCCCCAACCCCCGCTCATGCCCCGTGTCTCCCTGCTGTTGCCCCCCACCCCCGCTCATGCCCCATGTCTCCATGCTCTTGCCCCCCACCCCTCGCTCATGCCCCGTGTCTCTCTCCTGTTACCCCCCACCCCGGCTCATGCCCCGTGTCTCTCTCCTGTTGCCCTGCACCCCCGGTCATGCCCCATGTCTCCCTGCTGTTGCCCCCCACGCCCCCTCTCATGGCCTCTGTCTCTCTCCTGTTACCCTCCCACCCCACTCTCATGCCCTGTGTCTCCCTGCTGTTGCCCCCACCCCCTGCTCATGCCCCGTGTCTCCCTCATGTTCCCCCCAACCCCCGCTCATGACCCGTGTCTCCCTGCTGTTGCCCCCACCCCCGCTCATGCCCCATGTCTCCCTGCTCTTGCCCCCCACCCCTCGCTCATGCCCCGTGTCTCTCTCCTGTTACCCCCCACCCCGGCTCATGCCCCGTGTCTCTCTCCTGTTGCCCCGCACCCCAGGTCATGCCCCATGTCTCCCTGCTGTTGCCCCCCACCCGCCGGTCATGCCTTGTGTCTCCTTGCTGTTGCCCCCACCCCCCACTCATGCCCCGAGTCTCTCTCCTGTTGCCCCCACCCCCCGCTCATGCCCTGTGTCTCTCTCCTGTTACCCCCCCACCCCCGCTCATGCCCCGTGTCACCCTCGTGTTCCCCCACCCCCCGCTCATGCCCCGTGTCTCCCTGCTGTTGCCCCCACCCTCCTCTCACGCCCCGTGTCTCCCTGCTGTTGCCCCCCAGCCCACGCTCATGCCCCGTGTCTCTCTCCTGTTACCCCCACCCCCCCTATCATGGCCCATATCTCTCTCCTGTTACCCCCCACGCCCCTCTCATGCCCCGTGTCTCTCTCCTGTTGCCCCCCACCCCCGGTCATGCCCTGTGTTTCCCTGCTGTTGCCCCACACCCCCTGCTCATGCCCCGTGTCTCCCTTCTGTTGCCCCCACCCCCCGCTCATGCACCGTGTCTCTCTCCTGTTGCCCCCCAGCCCCGGTCATGCTCCGTGTCTCTCTCTTGTTGCCCCCCCACCCCCTTTCATGCCCCGTGTCTCCGTGCTGTTGCACCCCACCCCCTGCTCATTCTCCGTGTCTCCTTGCTCTTGCCCCCCACCCCTCGCTCATGCCCCGGGTCTCCCTGCTCTTGCCCCCCACCCCTCGCTCATGCCCCGGGTCTCTCTCCTGTTACCCCCCACCCCCGCTCATGCCCCGTGTCTCCCTCGTGTTCCCCCCGCCCCCCGGTCATGCCCCGTGTCTCTCTCCTGTTACCCTCCACCCCCGGTCATGCCCCGTGTCTCCCTCGTGTTCCCACTAACCCCCGCTCATGCCCCGTGTCTCCCTGCTGTTGCCCCCCACCCCCGCTCATGCCCAGTGTCTCCCTGCTCTTGCCCCCCACCCCTCGCTCATGCCCCGGGTCTCTCTCCTGTTACCCCCCACCCCCGCTCATGCCCCGTGTCTCCCTCGTGTTCCCCCCGCCCCCCGGTCATGCCCTGTGTCTCTCTCCTGTTACCCTCCACCCCCGGTCATGCCCCGTGTCTCTCTCCTGTTACCCCCCACCCCCGCTCATGCCCCGTGTCTCCCTGCTGTTGCCCCCCACCCCCGCTCATGCCCCGTGTCTCCCTGCTGTTGCCCCCCACCCCCGCTCATGCCCTGTGTCTCTCTCCTGTTACCCCCCACCCCCCACTCATGATGCCCTGTGTCTCTCTCGTGTTCCCCCCACCCCCCGCTCATGCCCCGTGTCTCTTTGCTGTTGCCCCCCACCCCCCGCTCATGCCCGTGTCTCCCTGTTGTTGCCCCCAATCCCCCGCTCATGCCCTGTGTCTCTCTCCTTTGCCCCACACCCCCGCTCATGCCCCATGTCTCCCTGTTCTTGCCCCCCACCCCTCACTCATGCCCCGTGTCTCTCTCCTGTTACCCCCCACCCCCGCACATGCCCCGTGTTTACCTCGTGTTCCCCCCGCCCCCCGGTCATGCCCCATGTTTCTCCTGTTACCCCCCACCCCCGCTCATGCCCCGTGTCTCCCTGCTGTTGCCCCCCACCCCCGCTCATGCCCCGTGTCTCCCTGCTGTTGCCCCCCACCCCCGCTCATGCCCTGTGTCTCTCTCCTGTTAACCCCCACCCCCCACTCATGATGCCCTGTGTCTCTCTCGTGTTCCCCCCACCCCCCGCTCATGCCCCGTGTCTCCCTGCTGTTGCCCCCCACCCCCCGCTCATGCCCCGTGTCTCCCTGTTGTTGCCCCCAATCCCCCGCTCATGCCCTGTGTCTCTCTCCTTTGCCCCACACCCCCGCTCATGCCCCATGTCTCCCTGTTCTTGCCCCCCACCCCTCACTCATGCCCCGTGTCTCTCTCCTGTTACCCCCCACCCCCGCACATGCCCCGTGTTTCCCTCGTGTTCCCCCCGTCCCCCGGTCATGCCCCATGTTTCTCCTGTTAACCCCCCATCCCCGATCATGCCCCGTGTCTCTCTCCTGTTAACCCCCACCCCCTATCATGGCCGTATCTCTCTCCTGTTACCCCCGCCACCCTCTCATGCCCCGTGTCTCTCTCCTGTTACCCCCCACCCCCGGTCATGCCCTGTGTTTCCCTGCTGTTGCCCCCCACCCCCTGCTCATGCCCCGTGTCTCCCTGCTGTTGCCCCCACCCCCTGCTCATGCCCTGTGTCCCTCTCCTGTTATCCCCCACCCCCCACTCATGCCCCGTGTCTCCCTCGTGTTCCCCCACCCCTCGCTCATGCCCCGTCTCTCCCTGCTGTTGCCCCCACCCCCGCTCATGCCCCGTGTCTCCCTGCTGTTGCCCTCCATCCCCCGCTCATGCCCTGTGTCTCTTTCCTGTTGCCCCGCACCACCGGTCATGCCCCATGTCTCCCTGCTTTTGCCCCCCACCCCCCGGTCATGCCCTGTGTCTCCATGCTGTTGTCCCCGCCACCCTCTCATGCCCCGTGTCTCTCTCCTGTTGCCCCCCACCCCCGGTCATGCCCTGTGTTTCCCTGCTGTTGCCCCCACCCCCTGCTCATGCCCCGTGTCTCCCTGCTGTTGTCCCCACCCCCCGCTCGTGCCCCGTGTCTCTCTCCTGTTGCCCCCACCCCCGGTCATGCACCGTGTCTCTCTCCTGTTGCCCCCACCCCCTCTCATGCCCCATGTCTCTGTGCTGTTGCACCCCCACACTCCGCATATGCCCCGTGTCTCCCTGCTGTTGCCCCCCACACCCCCTCTCATGGCCTCTGTCTCTCTCCTGTTACCCTCCCACCCCACTCTCATGCCCTATGTCTCCCTGCTGTTGCCCCCCACCCCCTGCTCATGCCCCGTGTCACCCTCGTGTTCCCCCACCCCCCGCTCATGCCCCGTGTCTCCCTGCTGTTGCCCCCACCCTCCTCTCACGCCCCGTGTCTCCCTGCTGTTGCCCCCCAGCCCACGCTCATGCCCCGTGTCTCTCTCCTGTTACCCCCACCCCCCCTATCATGGCCCATATCTCTCTCCTGTTACCCCCCACGCCCCTCTCATGCCCCGTGTCTCTCTCCTGTTGCCCCCCACCCCCGGTCATGCCCTGTGTTTCCCTGCTGTTGCCCCACACCCCCTGCTCATGCCCCGTGTCTCCCTGCTGTTGCCCCCACCCCCCGCTCATGCCCCGTGTCTCTCTCCTGTTGCCCCCCAGCCCCGGTCATGCTCCGTGTCTCTCTCTTGTTGCCCCCCACCCCCTTTCATGCCCCGTGTCTCTGTGCTGTTGCACCCCACCCCCTGCTCATTCTCCGTGTCTCCCTGCTCTTGCCCCCCACCCCTCGCTCATGCCCCGGGTCTCCCTGCTCTTGCCCCCCACCCCTCGCTCATGCCCCGGGTCTCTCTCCTGTTACCCCCCACCCCCGCTCATGCCCCGTGTCTCCCTCGTGTTCGCCCCGCCCCCCCGGTCATGCCCCGTGTCTCTCTCCTGTTACCTTCCACCCCCGGTCATGCCCCGTGTCTCCCTCGTGTTCCCACTAACCCCTGCTCATGCCCCGTGTCTCCCTGCTGTTGCCCCCCACCCCCGCTCATGCCCAGTGTCTCCCTGCTCTTGCCCCCCACCCCTCGCTCATGCCCCGGGTCTCTCTCCTGTTACCCCCCACCCCCGCTCATGCCCCGTGTCTCCCTCGTGTTCCCCCCGCCCCCCGGTCATGCCCCGTGTCTCTCTCCTGTTACCCCCCACCCCCGCTCATGCCCCGTGTCTCCCTGCTGTTGCCCCCCACCCCCGCTCATGCCCCGTGTCTCCCTGCTGTTGCCCCCCACCCCCGCTCAAGCCCTGTGTCTCTCTCCTGTTACCCCCCACCCCCCACTCATGATGCCCTGTGTCTCTCTCGTGTTCCCCCACCCCCCGCTCATGCCCCGTGTCTCCCTGCTGTTGCCCCCCACCCCCCGCTCATGCCCCGTGTCTCCCTGTTGTTGCCCCCAATCCCCCGCTCATGCCCTGTGTCTCTCTCCTTTGCCCCACACCCCCGCTCATACCCCATGTCTCCCTGTTCTTGCCCCCCACCCCTCACTCATGCCCCGTGTCTCTCTCCTGTTACCCCCCACCCCCGCACATGCCCCGTGTTTCCCTCGTGTTCCCCCCGCCCCCGGTCATGCCCCATGTTTCTCCTGTTACCCCCCCACCCCCGCTCATGCCCCGTGTCTCCCTGCTGTTGCCCCCCACCCCCGCTCATGCCCCGTGTCTCCCTGCTGTTGCCCCCCACCCCCGCTCATGCCCTGTGTCTCTCTCCTGTTACCCCCCACCCCCACTCATGATGCCCTGTGTCTCTCTCGTGTTCCCCCCACCCCCCGCTCATGCCCCGTGTCTCCCTGCTGTTGCCCCCCACCCCCCGCTCATGCCCCGTGTCTCCCTGTTGTTGCCCCCAATCCCCCGCTCATGCCCTGTGTCTCTCTCCTTTGCCCCACACCCCCGCTCATGCCCCATGTCTCCCTGTTCTTGCCCCCCACCCCTCACTCATGCCCCGTGTCTCTCTCCTGTTACCCCCCACCCCCGCACATGCCCCGTGTTTCCCTCGTGTTCCCCCCGCCCCCGGTCATGCCCCATGTTTCTCCTGTTAACCCCCCATCCCCGATCATGCCCCGTGTCTCTCTCCTGTTAACCCCCACCCCCTATCATGGCCCGTATCTCTCTCCTGTTACCCCCGCCACCCTCTCATGCCCCGTGTCTCTCTCCTGTTGCCCCCCACCCCCGGTCATGCCCTGTGTTTCCCTGCTGTTGCCCCCCACCCCCTGCTCATGCCCCGTGTCTCCCTGCTGTTGCCCCCACCCCCTGCTCATGCCCTGTGTCCCTCTCCTGTTATCCCCCACCCCCCACTCATGCCCCGTGTCTCCCTCGTGTTCCCCCACCCCTCGCTCATGCCCCGTCTCTCCCTGCTGTTGCCCCCACCCCCGCTCATGCCCCGTGTCTCCCTGCTGTTGCCCTCCATCCCCCGCTCATGCCCTGTGTCTCTTTCCTGTTGCCCCGCACCACCGGTCATGCCCCATGTCTCCCTGCTTTTGCCCCCCACCCCCCGGTCATGCCCTGTGTCTCCATGCTGTTGTCCCCGCCACCCTCTCATGCCCCGTGTCTCTCTCCTATTGCCCCCCACCCCCGGTCATGCCCTGTGTTTCCCTGCTGTTGCCCCCACCCCCTGCTCATGCCCCTGTCTCCCTGCTGTTGTCCCCACCCCCCGCTCGTGCCCCGTGTCTCTCTCCTGTTGCCCCCACCCCCGGTCATGCACCGTGTCTCTCTCCTGTTGCCCCCACCCCCTCTCATGCCCCATGTCTCTGTGCTGTTGCACCCCACACTCTGCATATGCCCCGTGTCTCCCTGCTGTTGCCCCCCACACCCCCTCTCATGGCCTCTGTCTCTCTCCTGTTACCCTCCCACCCCACTCTCATGCCCTATGTCTCCCTGCTGTTGCCCCCCACCCCCTGCTCATGCCCCGTGTCACCCTCGTGTTCCCCCACCCCCCGCTCATGCCCCGTGTCTCCCTGCTGTTGCCCCCACCCTCCTCTCACGCCCCGTGTCTCCCTGCTGTTGCCCCCCAGCCCACGCTCATGCCCCGTGTCTCTCTCCTGTTACCCCCACCCCCCCTATCATGGCCCATATCTCTCTCCTGTTACCCCCCACGCACCTCTCATGCCCCGTGTCTCTCTCCTGTTGCCCCCCACCCCCGGTCATGCCCTGTGTTTCCCTGCTGTTGCCCCACACCCCCTGCTCATGCCCCGTGTCTCCCTTCTGTTGCCCCCACCCCCCGCTCATGCACCGTGTCTCTCTCCTGTTGCCCCCCAGCCCCGGTCATGCTCCGTGTCTCTCTCTTGTTGCCCCCCACCCCCTTTCATGCCCCGTGTCTCTGTGCTGTTGCACCCCACCCCCTGCTCATTCTCCGTGTCTCCTTGCTCTTGCCCCCCACCCCTCGCTCATGCCCCGGGTCTCCCTGCTCTTGCCCCCCACCCCTCGCTCATGCCCCGGGTCTCTCTCCTGTTACCCCCCACCCCCGCTCATGCCCCGTGTCTCCCTCGTGTTCCCCCCGCCCCCCGGTCATGCCCCGTGTCTCTCTCCTGTTACCCTCCACCCCCGGTCATGCCCCGTGTCTCCCTCGTGTTCCCACTAACCCCCGCTCATGCCCCGTGTCTCCCTGCTGTTGCCCCCCACCCCCGCTCATGCCCAGTGTCTCCCTGCTCTTGCCCCCCACCCCTCGCTCATGCCCTGGGTCTCTCTCCTGTTACCCCCCACCCCCGCTCATGCCCCGTGTCTCCCTCGTGTTCCCCCCGCCCCCCGGTCATGCCCCGTGTCTCTCTCCTGTTACCCTCCACCCCCGGTCATGCCCCGTGTCTCTCTCCTGTTACCCCCCACCCCCGCTCATGCCCCGTGTCTCCCTGCTGTTGCCCCCCACCCCCGCTCATGCCCCGTGTCTCCCTGCTGTTGCCCCCCACCCCCGCTCATGCCCTGTGTCTCTCTCCTGTTACCCCCCACCCCCCACTCATGATGCCCTGTGTCTCTCTCGTGTTCCCCCCACCCCCCGCTCATGCCCCGTGTCTCCCTGCTGTTGCCCCCCACCCCCCGCTCATGCCCCGTGTCTCCCTGTTGTTGCCCCCAATCCCCCGCTCATGCCCTGTGTCTCTCTCCTTTGCCCCACACCCCCGCTCATGCCCCATGTCTCCCTGTTCTTGCCCCCCACCCCTCACTCATGCCCCGTGTCTCTCTCCTGTTACCCCCCACCCCCGCACATGCCCCGTGTTTCCCTTGTGTTCCCCCTGCCCCCCGGTCATGCCCCATGTTTCTCCTGTTACCCCCCACCCCCGCTCATGCCCCGTGTCTCCCTGCTGTTGCCCCCCACCCCCGCTCATGCCCCGTGTCTCCCTGCTGTTGCCCCCCACCCCCGCTCATGCCCTGTGTCTCTCTCCTGTTACCCCCCACCCCCCACTCATGATGCCCTGTGTCTCTCTCGTGTTCCCCCCACCCCCCGCTCATGCCCCGTGTCTCCCTGCTGTTGCCCCCCACCCCCCGCTCATGCCCCGTGTCTCCCTGTTGTTGCCCCCAATCCCCCGCTCATGCCCTGTGTCTCTCTCCTTTGCCCCACACCCCCGCTCATGCCCCATGTCTCCCTGTTCTTGCCCCCCACCCCTCACTCATGCCCCGTGTCTCTCTCCTGTTACCCCCCACCCCCGCACATGCCCCGTGTTTCCCTCGTGTTCCCCCCGCCCCCCGGTCATGCCCCATGTTTCTCCTGTTAACCCCCCATCCCCGATCATGCCCCGTGTCTCTCTCCTGTTAACCCCCACCCCCTATCATGGCCCGTATCTCTCTCCTGTTACCCCCGCCACCCTCTCATGCCCCGTGTCTCTCTCCTGTTGCCCCCCACCCCCGGTCATGCCCTGTGTTTCCCTGCTGTTGCCCCCCACCCCCTGCTCATGCCCCGTGTCTCCCTGCTGTTGCCCCCACCCCCTGCTCATGCCCTGTGTCCCTCTCCTGTTATCCCCCACCCCCCACTCATGCCCCGTGTCTCCCTCGTGTTCCCCCACCCCTCGCTCATGCCCCGTCTCTCCCTGCTGTTGCCCCCACCCCCGCTCATGCCCCGTGTCTCCCTGCTGTTGCCCTCCATCCCCCGCTCATGCCCTGTGTCTCTTTCCTGTTGCCCCGCACCACCGGTCATGCCCCATGTCTCCCTGCTTTTGCCCCCCGGTCATGCCCTGTGTCTCCATGCTGTTGTCCCCGCCACCCTCTCATGCCCCGTGTCTCTCTCCTGTTGCCCCCCACCCCCGGTCATGCCCTGTGTTTCCCTGCTGTTGCCCCCACCCCCTGCTCATGCCCCGTGTCTCCCTGCTGTTGTCCCCACCCCCCGCTTGTGCCCCGTGTCTCTCTCCTGTTGCCCCCACCCCCGGTCATGCACCGTGTCTCTCTCCTGTTGCCCCCACCCCCTCTCATGCCCCATGTCTCTGTGCTGTTGCACCCCACACTCCGCATATGCCCCGTGTCTCCCTGCTGTTGCCCCCCACACCCCCTCTCATGGCCTCTGTCTCTCTCCTGTTACCCTCCCACCCCACTCTCATGCCCTATGTCTCCCTGCTGTTGCCCCCCACCCCCTGCTCATGCCCCGTGTCACCCTCGTGTTCCCCCACCCCCCGCTCATGCCCCGTGTCTCCCTGCTGTTGCCCCCACCCTCCTCTCACGCCCCCGTGTCTCCCTGCTGTTGCCCCCCAGCCCACCGCTCATGCCCCGTGTCTCTCTCCTGTTACCCCCACCCCCCTATCATGGCCCATATCTCTCTCCTGTTACCCCCACGCCCCTCTCATGCCCCGTGTCTCTCTCCTGTTGCCCCCCACCCCCGGTCATGCCCTGTGTTTCCCTGCTGTTGCCCCACACCCCCTGCTCATGCCCCGTGTCTCCCTGCTGTTGCCCCCACCCCCCGCTCATGCCCCGTGTCTCTCTCCTGTGCCCCCCAGCCCCGGTCATGCTCCGTGTCTCTCTCTTGTTGCCCCCCACCCCCTTTCATGCCCCGTGTCTCCGTGCTGTTGCACCCCACCCCCTGCTCATTCTCCGTGTCTCCCTGCTCTTGCCCCCCCACCCCTCGCTCATGCCCCGGGTCTCCCTGGCTCTTGCCCCCACCCCCTCGCTCATGCCCCGGGTCTCTCTCCTGTTACCCCCCCACCCCCGCTCATGCCCCGTGTCTCCCTCGTGTTACCCCCGCCCCCCGGTCATGCCCCGTGTCTCTCTCCTGTTACCCTCCCACCCCCGGTCATGCCCCGTGTCTCCCTCGTGTTCCCACTAATCCCCGCTCATGCCCCGGGTCTCTCTCCTGTTACCCCCCACCCCCGCTCATGCCCCGTGTCTCCCTCGTGTTCCCCCCGCCCCCCGGTCATGCCCCATGTCTCTCTCCTGTTACCTTCCACCCCCGGTCATGCCCCGTGTCTCCCTCGTGTTCCCACTAACCCCCGCTCATGCCCCGTGTCTCCCTGCTGTTGCCCCCCACCCCCGCTCATGCCCAGTGTCTCCCTGCTCTTGCCCCCCACCCCCTCGCTCATGCCCCGGGTCTCTCTCCTGTTACCCCCCACCCCCGCTCATGCCCCGTGTCTCCCTCGTGTTCCCCCCGCCCCCCGGTCATGCCCTGTGTCTCTCTCCTGTTACCCTCCACCCCCGGTCATGCCCCGTGTCTCTCTCCTGTTACCCCCACCCCCGCTCATGCCCCGTGTCTCCCTGCTGTTGCCCCCCACCCCGCTCATGCCCCGTGTCTCCCTGCTGTTGCCCCCCACCCCCGCTCATGCCCTGTGTCTCTCTCCTGTTACCCCCCACCCCCCACTCATGATGCCCTGTGTCTCTCTCGTGTTCCCCCCACCCCCCGCTCATGCCCCGTGTCTCCCTGCTGTTGCCCCCCACCCCCCGCTCATGCCCCGTGTCTCCCTGTTGTTGCCCCCAATCCCCCGCTCATGCCCTGTGTCTCTCTCCTTTGCCCCACACCCCCGCTCATGCCCCATGTCTCCCTGTTCTTGCCCCCCACCCCTCACTCATGCCCCGTGTCTCTCTCCTGTTACCCCCCACCCCCGCACATGCCCCGTGTTTCCCTCGTGTTCCCCCCGCCCCCCGGTCATGACCCATGTTTCTCCTGTTACCCCCCACCCCCGCTCATGCCCCGTGTCTCCCTGCTGTTGCCCCCCACCCCCGCTCATGCCCCGTGTCTCCCTGCTGTTGCCCCCCACCCCCGCTCATGCCCTGTGTCTCTCTCCTGTTACCCCCCACCCCCCACTCATGATGCCCTGTGTCTCTCTCGTGTTCCCCCCACCCCCCGCTCATGCCCCGTGTCTCCCTGCTGTTGCCCCCCACCCCCCGCTCATGCCCCGTGTCTCCCTGTTGTTGCCCCCAATCCCCCGCTCATGCCCTGTGTCTCTCTCCTTTGCCCCACACCCCCGCTCATGCCCCATGTCTCCCTGTTCTTGCCCCCCACCCCTCACTCATGCCCCGTGTCTCTCTCCTGTTACCCCCCACCCCCGCACATGCCCCGTGTTTCCCTCGTGTTCCCCCCGCCCCCGGTCATGCCCCATGTTTCTCCTGTTAACCCCCCATCCCCGATCATGCCCCGTGTCTCTCTCCTGTTAACCCCCACCCCCTATCATGGCCCGTATCTCTCTCCTGTTACCCCCGCCACCCTCTCATGCCCCGTGTCTCTCTCCTGTTGCCCCCCACCCCCGGTCATGCCCTGTGTTTCCCTGCTGTTGCCCCCCACCCCCTGCTCATGCCCCGTGTCTCCCTGCTGTTGCCCCCACCCCCTGCTCATGCCCTGTGTCCCTCTCCTGTTATCCCCCACCCCCCACTCATGCCCCGTGTCTCCCTCGTGTTCCCCCACCCCTCGCTCATGCCCCGTCTCTCCCTGCTGTTGCCCCCACCCCCGCTCATGCCCCGTGTCTCCCTGCTGTTGCCCTCCATCCCCCGCTCATGCCCTGTGTCTCTTTCCTGTTGCCCCGCACCACCGGTCATGCCCCATGTCTCCCTGCTTTTGCCCCCCACCCCCCGGTCATGCCCTGTGTCTCCATGCTGTTGTCCCCGCCACCCTCTCATGCCCCGTGTCTCTCTCCTGTTGCCCCCCACCCCCGGTCATGCCCTGTGTTTCCCTGCTGTTGCCTCCACCCCCTGCTCATGCCCCGTGTCTCCCTGCAGTTGTCCCTACCCCCCCCTTCGTGCCCCGTGTCTCTCTCCTGTTGCCCCCACCCCCGGTCATGCACCGTGTCTCTCTCCTGTTGCCCCCACCCCCTCTCATGCCCCATGTCTCTGTGCTGTTGCACCCCACACTCCGTATATGCCCCGTGTCTCCCTGCTGTTGCCCCCCACACCCCCTCTCATGGCCTCTGTCTCTCTCCTGTTACCCTCCCACCCCACTCTCATGCCCTATGTCTCCCTGCTGTTGCCCCCCACCCCCTGCTCATGCCCCGTGTCTCCCTCGTGTTCCCCCAAACCCCGCTCATGCCCCGTGTCTCCCTGCTGTTGCCCCCCACCCCCGCTCATGCCCCATGTCTCCATGCTCTTGCCCCCCACCCCTCGCTCATGCCCCGTGTCTCTCTCCTGTTACCCCCCACCCCGGCTCATGCCCCGTGTCTCTCTCCTGTTGCCCTGCACCCCCGGTCATGCCCCATGTCTCCCTGCTGTTGCCCCCCACGCCCCCTCTCATGGCCCCTGTCTCTCTCCTGTTACCCTCCCACCCCACTCTCATGCCCTGTGTCTCCCTGCTGTTGCCCCCACCCCCTGCTCATGCCCCGTGTCTCCCTAATGTTCCCCCCAACCCCCGCTCATGACCCGTGTCTCCCTGCTGTTGCCCCCACCCCCGCTCATGCCCCATGTCTCCCTGCTCTTGCCCCCCACCCCTCGCTCATGCCCTGTGTCTCTCTCCTGTTACCCCCCACCCCGGCTCATGCCCCGTGTCTCTCTCCTGTTACCCCCCACCCCGGCTCATGCCCCGTGTCTCTCTCCTGTTGCCCTGCACCCCCGGTCATGCCCCATGTCTCCCTGCTGTTGCCCCCCACGCCCCCTCTCAGGGCCTCTGTCTCTCTCCTGTTACCCTCCCACCCCCCGCTCATGCCCTGTGTCTCTCTCCTGTTACCCCCCCATCCCCGCTCATGCCCCGTGTCACCCTCGTGTTCCCCCACCCCCCGCTCATGCCCCGTGTCTCCCTGCTGTTGCCCCCACCCTCCTCTCACGCCCCGTGTCTCCCTGCTGTTGCCCCCCAGCCCACGCTCATGCCCCGTGTCTCTCTCCTGTTACCCCCACCCCCCCTATCATGGCCCATATCTCTCTCCTGTTACCCCCCATGCCCCTCTCATGCCCCGTGTCTCTCTCCTGTTGCCCCCCACCCCCGGTCATGCCCTGTGTTACCCTGCTGTTGCCCCACACCCCCTGCTCATGCCCCGTGTCTCCCTGCTGTTGCCCCCACCCCCCGCTCATGCCCCGTGTCTCTCTCCTGTTGCCCCCCAGCCCCGGTCATGCTCCGTGTCTCTCTCTTGTTGCCCCCCACCCCCTTTCATGCCCCGTGTCTCTGTGCTGTTGCACCCCACCCCCTGCTCATGCTCCGTGTCTCCCTGCTCTTGCCCCCCACCCCTCGCTCATGCCCCGGGTCTCTCTCCTGTTACCCCCCACCCCCGCTCATGCCCCGTGTCTCCCTCGTGTTCCCCCCGCCCCCCGGTCATGCCCCGTGTCTCTCTCCTGTTACCCTCCACCCCCGGTCATGCCCCGTGTCTCCCTCGTGTTCCCACTAATCCCCGCTCATGCCCCGTGTCTCCCTGCTGTTGCCCCCCACCCTCGCTCATGCCCCGTGTCTCCCTGCTCTTGCCCCCCACCCCTCGCTCATGCCCCGGGTCTCTCTCCTGTTACCCCCCACCCCCGCTCATGCCCCGTGTCTCCCTCGTGTTCCCCCCGCCCCCGGTCATGCCCCGTGTCTCTCTCCTGTTACCCTCCACCCCCGGTCATGCCCCGTGTCTCTCTCCTGTTACCCCCCACCCCCGCTCATGCCCCGTGTCTCCCTGCTGTTGCCCCCCACCCCCGCTCATGCCCCGTGTCTCCCTGCTGTTGCCCCCCACCCCCGCTCATGCCCTGTGTCTCTCTCCTGTTACCCCCCACCCCCCACTCATGATGCCCTGTGTCTCTCTCGTGTTCCCCTCAACCCCCGCTCATGCCCCGTGTCTCCCTGCTGTTGCCCCCCACCCCCCGCTCATGCCCCGTGTCTCACTGTTGTTGCCCCCAATCCCCCGCTCATGCCATGTGTCTCTCTCCTTTGCCCCAGACCCCCGGTCATGCCCCATGTCTCCCTGCTGTTGCCCCCCAACCCCCGGTCATGCCCTGTGTCACCCTGTTGTTGCCCCCACCACCCGCTCATGCCCCGTGTCACCCTCGTGTTCCCCCCTCCCCCCGCTCATGCCCCGTGTCTCCTTGCTGTTGCCCCCACCCTCCTCTCATGCCCCGTGTCTCTCTGCTGTTACCCCCTCACCCCCTCTCATGCCCCGTGTCTCTCTCCTGTTACCCCCCACCCCCCTCTCATGCCCGGTGTCTCCCTCGTGTTCCCCCACACCCGCTCATGCCCCGTGTCTCCCTGCTGCTGCCCCCCACCCCCCACTCATGCCCCGTGTATCCCCCTTGTTGCCCCCCACCCCGCTCATGCCCTGTGTCTCTCTCCTGTTACCCCCCACCCCCCGCTCATGCCCCGTGTCTCCCTCGTGTTCCCCCCACCCCCGCTCATGCCCCGTGTGTCCCTGCTGTTGCCCCCACCCCCCGCTCATGCCCCGTGTCTCCCTCCTGTTGCCCCCCACCCCCCGCTCATGCCCTGTGTCTCTCTTCTGTTACCCCAACCCCCTGGTCATGCCCCGTGTCTCCCTTCTGTTGCCCCCCACCCCCGTCATGCCCCCTGTCTCCCTGCTGTTGCCTCCAATCCCCCGCTCATGCCCCGTGTCTCCCTGCTGTTGCTCCCCCCGCTCATGCCCCGTGTCTCCCTTGTGTTCCAACCACCCCCCGCTCATGCCCCGTGTCTCCCTGCTGTTGCCCCCCACCCCCGCTCATGCCCCGTGTCTCCCTGCTCTTGCCCCCCACCCCTCGCTCATGCCCCGTGGCTCTCTCCTGTTACCCCCCACCCCCGCTCATGCCCCGTGTCTCCCCCGTGTTCCCCCCATCCCCCGGTCATGCCCGTGTCTCTCTCCTGTTGCCCCCCACCCCCCTCATGCCCTGTGTCCCTCTCCTGTTATCCCCCACCCCCCACTCATGCCCCGTGTCTCCCTCGTGTTCCCCCACCCCTCGCTCATGCCCCGTCTCTCCCTGCTGTTGCCCCCACCTCCCGCTCATGCCCCGTGTCTCCCTGCTGTTGCCCCCCACCCCCCGGTCATGCCCTGTGTCTCCATGCTGTTGTCCCCACCCCCCGCTCAGGCCCCGAAGTCTCTCTCCTGTTGCCCTGCACCCCCCGCTCATGCCCCGTGTCTCCCTGCTGTTGCCCCCACCCCCTGCTTATGCCCCATGTCTCCCTGCTGTTGCCCCCCAGCATCCGCTCATGCCCCGTGTCTCTCTCCTGTTACCCCCCACCCCCCTATCATGGCCTGTATCTCTCTCGTGTTCCCCCCACCCCCCGCTCATACCCTGTGTCTCCCTGCTGTTGCCCCCCACCCCCCTCTCATGCCCCGTGTCTCTCTCCTGTTGCCCCCCACCCCCCGCTCGTGCCCCGTGTCTCTCTCCTGTTGCCCCCACCACCGGTCATGCCCCGTGTCTCTCTCCTGTTGCCCCCCACCCCCTCTCATGCCCCGTGTCTCCGTGCTGTTGCACCCCACCCTCCGCTCATGCCCCGTGTCTCCCTGCTGTTGCCCCCCATGCCCCCGCTCATGGCCTGTGTCTCTCTCCTGTTACCACCCACCCCCCTCTCATGCCCTGTGTCTCTCTTCTGTTACCCCCCACTCCCTCTCATGCTCTGTGTGTCTCTCATGTTGCCCCACCCCCTCTCATGCCCCGTGTCTTTCTCCTGTTGCGCCACACCCTCTGGTCATGTCCCGTGTCTCCCTGATGTTGCCCCCCACCCCCCGCTAATGCCCTGTGTCTCCCTCCTGTTACCCCCACCCCCTGCTCTTGCCACGTGTCTCCCTGCTGGTGCCCCCCACCCCCGGTCATGCCCCGTGTCTCCCTGCTTTTGCCCCCCACCCCCCACTCATGCCCCGTGTCTCCCTGCTGCTGCCCCCCACCCCCCTCTCATGCACCGTGTCTCTCTCCTGTTACCCCCAACCCCACTCTCATATACCCGTGTCTCCCTTGTGTTCCCCCCGCTCATGCCCCGTGTCTCCCTGCTGTTGCCCCCCACCCCCCTCACATGCCCCGTGTCTCTCTCCTGTTACCCCACCCCCCTCTCATGCCCCGTGTCTCTCTCCTGTTGTCACCCACCCACGGTCATGCCCCGTGTCTCCCTGCTGTTGCCCCCCAATCCCGCTCATGACCAGTGTCTCTCTCCTGCTACCCCCAACCCCCTCTCATGCCCCGTGTCTCTCTCGTGTTGCCCCCACCCCCAGTCATACCCCGTGTCTCCCTGCTGTTGCCCCCCACCCCCCGCTCATGCCCCGTGTCTCTCTCCTGTTTCCACCCACCCCCCGCTCATGCCCCGTGTCTCCCTGCTGTTGCCCCCCACCCCCGCTCATGCCCCATGTCTCTCTCCTGTTCCCCCACCCCCCGGTCATGCCCCGTGTCTCCCTGCTGTTTCCCCCGCTCATGCCCTGTGTCTCTCTCCTGTTACGCCCACCCCCCGCTCATGCCCCGTGTGTCTCTCCTGTTGCCCCCCACCCCCGCTCATGCCCCGTGGCTCCCTCGTGTTCCCCCACCCCCAGCTCATGTCTCGTGTCTCCCTGCTGTTGCCCCCCACCATCCACTCATGCCCCGTGTCTCCCTACGGTTGCCCCCCACCCCCCGCTCATGCCCCGTGCCTCTCTCCTGTTGCCCCCAAACCCCTGGTCATGCCCTGTGTCTCCCTGCTGTTGTCCCCCACCCCCCGGTCATGCCCCGTGTCTCCCTGCTGTTGCCCCCCACCCGCCGCTCATGCCCCGTGTCTCTCTCCTGTTGCCCCCCACACCCCACGCATGCCCTGTGTCTCCCTGCTGTTGCCCCCACCTCCCGCTCATGCTACGTGTCTCTCTCCTGTTACCCCCCCACCCCCGCTCATGCCCAGTGGCTCCCTCGTGTTCCCCCCACCCCTCGCTCATGCCTCGTGTCTCCCTGCTGTTGCCCCCCACCCTCCAGTCATGCCCCGTGTCTCCCTGCTGTTGCCCCCCAACCCCTGTTCATGCACCGTGTCTCTCTCCTGTTACCCCCCACCCCCTCTCATGCCCCGTGACTCCTTCGTATTCCCCTCACCCCCTGCTCATACCCCGTGTCTCCCTGCTGTTGCACCCCACCCCCCTCTCATGCCCTGTGTCTCTCTCCTGTTACCCCCACCCCCCTCTCATGCCCCGTGTCTCTCTCCTGTTGCCCCCCACCCCCGGTCATTCCCTGTGTCTCCCTGCTGTTGCCCCCAACCCCCGCTCATGCCCCGTGTCTCTCTCCTGTTGCCCCCCACCCCTGGTCATGCCCCATGTCTCCCTGCTGTTGCCCCCCATCCCCCACTCATGCCCCATGTCTCTCTCCTGTTTCCCCCCACCCCCCGGTCATGCCCCGTGTCTCCCTGCTGTTGCCCCCCACCCCCCGCTCATGCCCGTGTCTCCCTCAAGTTACGCCCCACCCCCTGCTCATGCGCTGTGTCTCCCTGCTGTTGCCCCCCACCCCCCGGTCATGCCCCATGTCTCCCTGCTGTTGCCCCCCATCCCCCGCTCATGCCCAGTGTCTCCCTGCTGTTGCCCCCACCCCCCGCTCATGTACCGTGTCTCTCCCCTGTACCCCCCACCCCCCTCTCATGCCCCGTGTCTCCCTCGTGTTCCACCCACCCCCCGCTCATACCCCGTTTCTCCCTGCTGTTGCCCCCCACCCCCCTCTCATGCCCCGTGTCTCCCTGCTGTTGCCCCCCACCCCCGGTCATGCCCCGTGTCTCTCTCCTGTTGCCCCCCACCCCTCTCATGCCCCGTGTCTCTGTGCTGTTGCACCCCACCCTCCGCTCATGTCCCGTGTCTCCCTGCTGTTGCCCCCCATGCTCCCGCTCATGGCCTGTGTCTCTCTCCTGTTACTCCCACCCCCCGCTCATGCCCCGTGTGTCTCTCCTGTTGCCCCCCACCCCCGCTCATGCCCCGTGGCTCCCTCGTGTTCCCCCACCCCCCGCTCATGTCTCGTGTCTCCCTGCTGTTGCCCCCCACCCTCCACTCATGCCCCGTGTCTCCCTACGGTTGCCCCCCACCCCCTGCTCATGCCCCGTGCCTCTCTCCTGTTGCCCCCCAACCCCTGGTCATGCCCTGTGTCTCCCTGCTGTTGTCCCCCACCCCCTGGTCATGCCCCGTGTCTCCCTGCTGTTGCCCCCCACCCGCCGCTCATGCCCCGTGTCTCTCTCCTGTTGCCCCCCACACCCCGCGCATGCCCTGTGTCTCCCTGCTGTTGCCCCCACCACCCGCTCATGCTACGTGTCTCTCTCCTGTTACCCCCCCACCCCCGCTCATGCCCATTGTCTCCCTCGTGTTCCCCCCACCCCTCGCTCATGCCTTGTGTCTCCCTGCTGTTGCCCCCCACCCTCCAGTCATGCCCCGTGTCTCCCTGCTGTTGCCCCCCAACCCCTGTTCATGCACCGTGTCTCTCTCCTGTTACCCCCCACCCCCTCTCATGCCCCGTGACTCCTTCGTGTTCCCCTCACCCCCCGCTCATACCCCGTGTCTCCCTGCTGTTGCCCCCCACCCCCCTCTCATGCCCAGTGTCTCTCTCCTGTTACCCCCACCCCCCTCTCATGCCCTGTGTCTCTCTCCTGTTGCCCCCCACCCCCGGTCATTCCCTGTGTCTCCCTGCTGTTGCCCCCAACCCCCGCTCATGCCCTGTGTCTCTCTCCTGTTGCCCCCCACCCCTGGTCATGCCCCATGTCTCCCTGCTGTTGCCCCCCATCCCCCACTCATGCCCCATGTCTCTCTCCTGTTTCCCCCCACCCCCCGGTCATGCCCCGTGTCTCCCTGCTGTTGCCCCCCACCCCCCGCTCATGCCCGTGTCTCCCTCAAGTTACGCCCCACCCCCCGCTCATGCGCTGTGTCTCCCTGCTGTTGCCCCCCACCCCCCGGTCATGCCCCGTGTCTCCCTGCTGTTGCCCCCCAACCCCCGCTCATGCCCAGTGTCTCCCTGCTGTTGCCCCCACCCCCCGCTCATGTACCGTGTCTCTCCCCTGTACCCCCACCCCCCTCTCATGCCCCGTGTCTCCCTCGTGTTCCACCCACCCCCGCTCATACCCCGTTTCTCCCTGCTGTTGCCCCCCACCCCCCTCTCATGCCCCGTGTCTCTCTCCTGTTGCCCCCCACCCCCGGCCATGCCCTGTGTTTCCATGCTGTTGCCCCCCACCCCCTGATCATGCCCCGTGTCTCCCTGCTGTTGCCCCCCACCCCCGGTCATGCCCCGTGTCTCTCTCCTGTTGCCCCCCACCCCTCTCATGCCCCGTGTCTCTGTGCTGTTGCACCCCACCCTCCGCTCATGTCCCGTGTCTCCCTGCTGTTGCCCCCCATGCTCCCGCTCATGGCCTGTGTCTCTCTCCTGTTACCCCCACCCCCCTCTCATGCCCTGTGTCTCTCTCCTGTTATCCCCCACTCCCTCTCATGCCCCGTGTCTCTCTCATGTTGCCCCCACCCCCTCTCATGCCCCGTGTCTTTCTCCTGTTGCGCCCCACCCCCTGGTCATGTCCCGTGTCTCCCCGATGTTGCCCCCAACCCCCTGCTAATGCCCTGTGTCTCCCTCCTGTTACCCCCACCCCCCGCTCTTGCCACGTGTCTCTCTCCTGTTACCCCCACCCCACTCTCATATACCCGTGTCTCTCTTGTGTTCCCCCCGCTCATGCCCCGTGTCTCCCTGCTGTTGCCCCCCACCCCACTCTCATGCCCTGTGTCTCTCTCCTGTTACCCCACCCCCCTCTCATGCCCCGTGTCTCTCTCCTGTTGCCCCCCACCCCCGGTCATGCCCCATGTCTCCCTGCTGTTGCCCCCCAACCCCCGTTCATTGCCCGTGTCTCTCTAATGTTACCCCCCACCCCCCTGGTCATGCCCCGTGTCTCCCTGCTGTTGCCCCCGCCCCCGCTCATGCCCAGTGTCTCTCTCCTGTTACCCCCAACCCCCTCTCATGCCCTGTGTCTCTCTCGTGTTGCCCCCACCCACCAGTCATACCCTGTGTCTCCCTGCTGTTGCCCCCCACCCCCGCTCATGCCCCGTGTCTCTCTCCTGTTTCCCCCCACCCCCCGCTCATGCCCCGTATCTCCCTGCTGTTGCCCCCCACCCCCCGCTCATGCCCCGTGTCTCTCTCCTGTTCCCCCACCCCCCGGTCATGCCCCGTGTCTCCCTGCTGTTGCCCCCTGCTCATGCCCTGTGTCTCTCTCCTGTTACCCCCACCCCCCGCTCATGCCCCGTGTCTCTCTCCTGTTGCCCCCCACCCCCTGCTCATGCCCCGTGTCTCTCTCCTGTTACCCCCACCCCCGCTCATGCGCTGTGTCTCTCTCCTGTTGCCCCCACCCCCCGCTCATGCCCCGTGTCTCCCTCCTGTTCCCCCACCCCCGGTCATGCCCCGTGTCTCCCTGCTGTTGCCCCCCGCTCATGCCCTGTGTCTCTCTCCTGTTAACCCCACCCCCGCTCATGCCCCGTGTCTCCCTGCTGTTGCCCCCCGCTCATGCCCTGTGTCTCTCTCCTGTTACCCCCACCCCTGCTCATGCCCCGTGTCTCTCTCCTGTTGCCGCCCACCCCCTGCTCATGCCCCGTGTCTCTCTCCTGTTACCCCCACCCCCGCTCATGCGCTGTGTCTCTCTCCTGTTGCCCCCACCCCCCGCTCATGGCCCGTGTCTCTCTCGTGTTGCCCCCAGCCCCCAGTCATACCCCGTGTCTCCCTGCTGTTGTCCCCCACCCCCCGCTCATGCCCCGTGTTTCTCTCCTGTTTCCCCCCAACCCCCCGCTCATGCCCCGTGTCTCCCTGCTGTTACCCCCCGCCCCCCTGGTCATGCCCCGTGTCTCCCTGCTGTTGCCCCCCGCCCCTGCTCATGCCCAGTGTCTCTCTCCTGTTACCCCCAACCCCCTCTCATGCCCCTTGTCTCTCTCGTGTTGCCCCCACACCCCAGGCATACCCCGTGTCTCCCTGTTGTTTGTTGTTGCCCCCCACCCCCCGCTCATGCCCCGTGTCTCTCTCCTGTTTCCCCCCACCCCCCTGCTCATGCCCCGTGTCTCCCTGCTGTTGCCCCCCACCCCCCGCTCATGCCCCGTGTCTCTCTCCTGTTCCCCCACCCCCCGGTCATGACCCGTGTCTCCTTGCTGTTGCCCCCCGCTCATGCCCTGTGTCTCTCTCCTGTTACCCCCACCCCCGCTCATGCCCCGTGTCTCTCTCCTGTTACCCCCGCCCCCGCTCTTGCGCTGTGTCTCTCTCCTGTTGCCCCCACCCCCCGCTCATGCCCGTGTCTCTCTCCTGTTCCCCCACCCCCCGGTCATGCCCCGTGTCTCCCTGCTGTTGCCCCCCGCTCATGCCCTGTGTCTCTCTCCTGTTACCCTCACCCCCGCTCATGCCCCGTGTCTCTCTCCTGTTGCCCCCCACCCCCTGCTCATGCCCCGTGTCTCTCTCCTGTTACCCCCACCCCTGCTCATGCGCTGTGTCTCTCTCCTGTTGCCCCACCTCCCGCTCATTCCCTGTGTCTCTCTCCTGTTCCCCCCAGCCCCCTGTCATGCCCCGTGTCTTCCTGCTGTGGCCCCCCACCCCCACTCATGCCCCGTGTCTCCCTGCGGTTGCCCCCCTCCCCCCACTCATGCCCCGTGCCTCTCTCCTGTTGCCCCCAACTCCTCGTCATGCCCCGTGTCTCCCTGCTGTTGCCCCCCACCGTCCGGTCATGCCCCATGTCTCCCTGCTGTTGCCCCCCACCCGCTGCTCATGCCCCGTGTCTCTCTCCTGTTGCCCCCCACACCCCGCGCATGCCCTGTGTCTCCCTGCTGTTGCCCCCACATCCCGTTCATGCTACGTGTGTCTCTCCTGTTACCCCCCACCCCCGCTCATGCCCCGTGGCTCCCTCGTGTTCCCCCCACCCCCTGCTCATGCCTCGTGTCTCCCTGCTGTTGCCCCCCACCCTCCACTCATGCCCCATGTCTCCCTGCTGTTGCCCCCCACCCCCGCTCATGCCCCGTGTCTCCCTGCTGTTGCCCCCAACCCCCGGTCATGCCCTGTGTCTCCCTGCTGTTGCCCCCCGCTCATGCCCTGTGTCTCTCTCCTGTTACCCCCACCCCCGCTCATGCCCCGTGTCTCTCTCCTGTTGCCCCCCACCCCCTGCTCATGCCCCTTGTCTCTCTCCTGTTACCCCCACCCCAGCTCATGCGATGTGTCTCTCTCCTGTTGCCCCCACCCCCCGCTCATTCCCTGTGTCTCTCTCCTGTTCCCCCCACCACCCGGTCATACCCCGTGTCTCCCTGCTGTGGCCCCCCACCCCCACTCATGCCCCGTGTCTCCCTGCGGTTGCCCCCCACCCCCCGCTCATGCCCCGTGCCTCTCTCCTGTTGCCCCCCAACCCCTGGTCATGCCCCGTGTCTCCCTGCTGTTGCCCCCCACCCCCCGGTCATGCCCCGTGTCTCCCTGCTGTTGCCCCCCACCCGCCGCTCATGCCCCGTGTCTCTCTCCTGTTGCCCCCCAAACCCTGCGCATGCTCTGTGTCTCCCAGCTGTTGCCCCCACCTCCCACTCATGCTACGTGTCTCTCTCCTGTTACCCCACACCCCCGCTCATGCCCCGTGGCTCCCTCGTGTTCCCCCCACCCCCCGCTCCTGCCTCGTGTCTCCCTGCTGTTGCCCCCCACCCTCCACTCATGCCCCATGTCTCCCTGCTGTTGCCCCCCACCCCCCGCTCATGCCCCGTGTCTCCCTGCTGTTGCCCCCAACCCCTGCTCATGCACCGTGTCTCTCTCCTGTTACCCCCTACACCCTCTCATGCCCTGTGTCTCCTTCGTGTTCCCCTCACCCCTCGCTCATACCCCGTGTCTCCCTGCTGTTGCCCCCCACCCCTCTCTCATGCCCTGTGTCTCTCTCCTGTTACCCCCACCCCCCTCTCATGCCCTGTGTCTCTCTCCTGTTGCCCCCCACCCCCGGTCATTCCCCGTGTCTCCCTGCTGTTGCCCCAACCCCCGCTCATGCCCCGTGTCTCTCTCCTGTTGCCCCCCACCCCTGGTCATGCCCCGTGTCTCCCTGCTGTTGCCCCCCATCCCCCACTCATGCCCCATGTCTCTCTCCTGTTTCCCCCCACCCCCTGGTCATGCCCCGTGTCTCCCTGCTGTTGCCCCCCACCCCCCGGTCATGCCCCGTGTCTCCCTGCTGTTGCCCCCCACCCCCCGCTCATGCGCTGTGTCTCCCTGCTGTTGCCCCCCACTCCCCGGTCATGCCCCGTGTCTCCCTGCTGTTGCACCCCACCCCCCGCTCATGCCCAGTGTCTCCCTGCTGTTGCCCCCCATCCCCCGCTCATGCACCGTGTCTCTCCCCTGTTACCCCCACCCCCCTCTCATGCCCCGTGTCTCCCTCGTGTTCCCCCCACCCCCTGCTCATACCCCGTGTCTCCCTGCTGTTGCCCCCCACCCCCCTCTCATGCCCCGTGTCTCTCTCCTGTTACCTCCACCCCCTCTCATGCCCTGAGTCTCTCTCCTGTTGCCCCCCACCCCCCGGTCATGCCCCGTGTCTCCCTGCTGTTGCCCCCCAACCCCCGCTCATGCCCCGTTTCTCTCTCCTGTTACCCCCCACCCCCCGGTCATGTCCCGTGTCTCCCTGCTGTTGCCCCCCAAACCCCGCTCATGCCCCATGTCATTCTCCTGTTACCCCCACCCCCCTCTCATGCCCCATGTTTGTCTACTGTTGCTCCCCACCCCCAGTCATGCCCCGTGTCTCCCTGCTGTTGCCCCCCACCGTCCGCTCATGCCCCGTGTCTCTCTCCTGTTTCCCCCCACCCCCCAGTCATGCCCCGTGTCTCCCTGCTGTTGCCCCCCACCCACCGCTCATGCCAGTGTCTCTCTCCTGTTCCCCCCACCCCCCGGTCATGCCCCATGTCTCCCTGCTGTTGACCCTCACCCCCTGCTCATGCCCCATGTCTCCCTGCTGTTGCCCCCGCTCATGCCCCGTGTCTCTATCCTGTTACCCCCACAACCTGCTCATGCCCTGTGTCTCTCTCCTGTTGCCCCCCACGCCCTGCTCATGCCCCGTGTCTCTCTCCTATTACCCCCACCCCTGCTCATTCCCTGTGTCTCTCTCCTGTTGCCCCCCACGCCCTGCTCATGCCCCGTGTCTCTCTCCTGTTACCCCCACCCCTGCTCATGCCCTGTGTCTCTCTCCTGTTGCCCCCCACGCCCTGCTCATGCCCCGTGTCTCTCTCCTGTTACCCCCACCCCTGCTCATTCCCTGTGTCTCTCTCCTGTTGCCCCCCACCCCCCGGTCATGACCCGTGTCTCCCTGCTGTTGCCCCCACCCCGGCTCATGCCCACCAGTGTATCCCTGCTGTTGCCCTCCACCCCCCGCTCATGCCCCTTGTCTCTCTCCTGTTACCCCCCACCCCCCGCTCATGCCCCGTGTCTCTCTCCTGTTGCTCCCACCCCTGCTCATGCCCCGTGTCTCTCTCCTGTTACCCCCAACCCCCTTTCTTGCCCCTTGTCTCCCTGCGGTTGCCCCCCACTCCTGCTCATGCCCCGTGTCTCTCTCCTGTTACCCCCACCCCCCTCTCATGCCCCTTGTCTCCCTGCTGTTGCCCCCCACCCCCGCTCATGCGCTGTGTCTCCCTGATGTTGCCCCCCACCCCGATCATGCCTCGTGTCTCCCTGCTGTTGCCCCCCACCCCCCGCTCATTCCCAGTGTCTCCCTGCTGTTGCCCCCCACCCCCCACTCATGCACCGTGTCTCTACCCTGTTACCCCCACCCCCCTCTCATGCCCCGTGTCTCCCTCGTGTTCCCCCCACCCCCCGCTCATACCCCGTGTCTCCCTGCTGTTGACCCCCACCCCCCTCTCATGCCCCGTGTCTCTCTCCTGTTACCCCCACCCCCTCTCATGCCCCGTGTCTCTCTCCTGTTGCCCCCCACCCCCGGTCATGCCCTGTGTCTCCCTGCTGTTGCCCCCAACCCCTGCTCATGCCCCGTTTATCTCTCCTGTTACCCTCCACCCCCCGGTCATGCCCCGTGTCATTCTCCTGTTACCCCCACCCCCCTCTCATGCCCCATGTCTGTCTACTGTTGCCCCCCAACCCCAGTCATGCCCCGAGTCTCCCTGCTGTTGCCCCCCACCCCCCGCTCATGCCCCGTGTCTCTCTCCTGTTTCCCCCCACCCCCCGTTCATGCCCCGTGTCTCCCTGCTGTTGCCCCCACCCACCGCTCATGCCAGTGTCTCTCTCCTGTTCCCCCCACCCCCGGTCATGCCCCATGTCTCCCTGCTGTTGCCCCTCACCCCCCGCTCATGACCCGTGTCTCCCTGCTGTTGCCCCCGCTCATGCCCCGTGTCTCTATCCTGTTACCCCCCACCCCCTGCTCATGCCCCGTGTCTCTCTCCTGTTGCCCCCACCCCCTGCTCATGCCCCGTGTCTCTCTTCTGTTACCCCCCACCCCTGCTCATTCCCTGTGTCTCTCTCCTGTTACCCCCCCACCCTCCTCTCATACCCCATGTCTCCCTGATGGTGCCCCCCACTCTCCGCTCATGCCCCATGTCTCCCTGCTGATGCCCCCCACCCCCCGCTCATGCCCCGTGTCTCCCTGCTGTTGCCCCCCACCCCCCGCTCATGCCCTGTGTCTCTCTCCTGTTGCCCCCCACCCCCGGTCATGCCCTGTGTCTCCCTGCTGTTGCCCCACCCCCGCTCATGCCCCGGGTCTCTCTCTTGTTACCCCCCACCCCTGCTCATGCCCTGTGGCTCCCTCGTGTTCCCCCTACCCCCATCCATGCCCCGTGTCCCCCTGCTGTTGTCCCCACCCCCCGCTTATGCCCCGTGACTCTCTCCTGTTAAACCCCCCATCCCCCGCTCATTCCCCGTGTCTCGCTGCTGTTGCCCCCACCCCCGGTCATGCCCGTGTCTCCCTGCTGTTGCCGCCCACCCTCCGCTCATGCCCAGTGTCTCCCTGCTGTTGCTCCCCACCCCCCGCTCATGCCCCTTGTCTCTCTCCTGTTACCCCACCACCCCCCACTCATGCCCCATGTCTCTTTCCTGTTATCCACAAGCCCCCGCTCATGCGCCGTGTGTCTCTCATGTTGCCTCCCGCTCATGCCCTGTGTCTCCCTGCTGTTGCCCCTCAACCCCCGCTCACGCCCGTGTCTCCCTCCTGTTACCCCCCACCCCCGCTCATGCCCCGTGTCTCCCTGTTGTTGCCCCCCACCCCCGCTCATGCCCACCAGTGTATCCCTGCTGTTGCCCCCCACGCCCCGCTCATGCCCCTTGTCTCTCTCCTGTTACCCCCCACTCATGCCGCGTGTCTCTCTCCTGTTGCCCCCACCCCTCGCTCATGCCCCGTGTCTCTCCTGTTGCCCCCACCCCTGCTCATGCCCCGTGTCTCTCTCCTGTTACCCCCACCCCCCTCTCATGCCCCTTGTCTCCCTGCTGTTGCCCCCCACCCGCCGCTCATGCCCCGTGTCTCCCTGCTGTTGCCCCCCACCGCCCGCTCATGCCCTGTGTCTCTCTCCTGTTACCCCATCACCCCCCTCTCATGCCCCGTGTCTCTCTCCTGTTACCCCTCACCCCCCTCTCATGCCCCGTGTCTCTCCCCTGTTACCCCTCACCCCCCTCTCATGCCCCGTATCTCCCTGCTGTTTCCCCCACCCCCCCTCATGCCCCATGTCTTTCTCCTGTTACCCCCTACCCCCCGCTCATGCCCCATGTCTCCCTGCTGTTGCCCCCACTCCCCGGTCATGCCCCGTGTCTCCCTGCTGTTGCCCCCCAGCCCCGCTCATGTCCCTTGTCTCCCTGCTGTTGCCCCCACCCCCCGCTCATGCACTGTGTCTCTCTCCTGTTAACCCCCACCCTCTTCTCATGCCCCGTGTCTCCCTCGTGTTCCCCCACACCCCGCTCATGCCCCGTGTCTCCCTGCTGTTGCCCCCCACCCCCCTCTCATGCCCTGTGTCTCTCCCCTGTTACCCCCACCCCCCTCTCATGCCCCATGTCTCTCTCCTGTTGCCCCCCACCCCGGTCATGCCCCGTGTCTCTCTCCTGTTACCCTCAACCCCCGGTCATGCCCTGTGACTCCCTGCTGTTGCCCCCCACCCCCCGGTCATGCCCCGTGCCTCCCTGCTGTTGCCTCCCACCCCCCTTCATGTCCCGTGTCTCCCTACTGTTGCCCCCCACCCCACGCTCATGCCCGTGTCTCTCTCCTGTTCACCCCACCCCCCAGTCATGCCCCGTGTCTCCCTGCTGTTGCCCCTCACCCCCCGCTCATGCCCTGTGTCTCCCTCCTGTTACCCCCTACCCCCTGCTCATGCCCCGTGTCTCCCTGCTGTTGCCCCCCACCCCCCCGTCATGCCCGTGTCTCCCTGCTGTTGCCCCTCACCACCCGCTCATGCCCTGTGTCTCCCTCCTGTTACCCCCCACCCCCTGCTCATGCCCCGTGTCTCCCTGCTGTTGCCCCCCACCCTCCCGGTCATGCCCCGTCTCTCCCTGCTGTTGCCCCCACCCCCCGCTTATGCCCCGTGTCTCTCTCCTGTTAAACCCCCCATCCCCCGCTCATTCCCCGTGTCTCGCTGCTGTTGCCCCTCAACCCCCAGTCATGCCCCGTATCTCCCTGCAGTTGTCGCCCACCTCCCGTTCATGCCCAGTGTCTCCCTGCTCTTGCCCCCACCCCCCGCTCATGCCCCTTGTCTCTCTCCTGTTTCCCCCACTCATGCCCGTGTCTCTTTCCTGTTACCCACCAGCCCCCGCTCATGCGCCGTGTGTCTCTCCTGTTGCCCCTCACTCATGCCCCGTGTCTCCCTGCTGTTGCCTCTCACCCCCGCTCATGCCCGTGTCTCCCTCCTGTTACCCCCCACCCCCGCTCATGCACCGTCTCCCTGCTGTTGCCCCCCACCCCCTGGTCATGCCCCGTGTCTCCCTGCTGTTGCCCCCCATCCCCGCTCATGCCCACCAGTGTATCCCTGATGTAGCCCCCCACCCCCCGCTCATGCCCCTTGTCTCTCTCCTGTAACCCCCCACCCCCCACTCATGCCCCGTGTCTCTCTCCTGTTGCCCCCCACCCCCCACTCATTCCCCGTGTCTCTCTCCTGTTGCCCCCACGCCTGCTCATGCCCCGTGTCTCTCTCCTGTTACCCCCACCCCCCTCTAATGCCCCTTGTCTCCCTGCTGTTGCCCCCCACCCTCCGCTCATGCCCCGTGTCTCCCTGCTGTTGCCCCCCACACCCCGCTCATGCCCCGTGTCTCTCTCCTGTTACCCCCCACCCCCTCTAATGCCACATGTCTCTCTCCTGTTACCCCCACCCCCCTCTCATGCCCTGTGTCTCCCTGCTGTTTCCCCCACCCCCCTCATGCCCCGTGTCTCCCTCCTGTTACCCCCCCACCCCCTGCTCATGCCCCATGTCTCCCTGCTGTTGCCCCCCACCCCCGGTCATGCCCCGTTTCTCCCTGCTGTTGCCCCCCACCCCCCGCTCATGCACTGTCTCTCTCCTGTTAACCCCCACCCCCCTCTCATGCCCCGGGTCTCCCTCGTGTTCCCCTACCCCCCGCTCATGTCCCGTGTCTCCCTGCTGTTGCCCCCCACCCCCCTCTCATGCCCTGTGTCTCTCTCCTGTTACCCCCACCCCCCTCTCATGCCCCGTGTCTCTCTACTGTTGCCCCCCACCCCGGGCATGCCCCGTGTCTCCCTGCTGTTGCCTCCCACCCCCCACTCATGTCCTGTGTCTCCCTGCTGTTGCCCCCCACCCCACGCTCATGCCCGTGTCTCTCTCCTGTTCCCCGCACCTCCCGGTCATGCCCCGTGTCTCCCTGCTGTTGCCCCTCACCCCCCGCTCATGCCCTGTGTCTCCCTCCTGTTACCCCCACCCCCTGCTCATGCCCTGTGTCTCCCTGCTGTTGCCCCCCACCCCTCCAAGTCATGCCTGTGTCTCCCTGCTGTTGCCCCCCAGCTCATTCACCGTTTCTCTCTCCTGTTACCCCCCACCCCCTCTCATGCCCCGTGTCTACCTCGTGTTCCCTCCACCCCCCGCTCAGACCCCGTGTCTCCCTGCTGTTGCCCCCACCACCCTCTCATGCCCCGTGTCTCTCTCCTGTTACCCCCACCCCCCTCTCATGCCCTGTGTCTCTCTCCTGTTGCCCCCCACCCCCCGGTCATGCCCCGTGTCTCACTCCTGTTACCCCCCGCCCCCGGTCATGCCCCGTGTCTTCCTGCTGTTGCCCCCCACCCCCTGCTCATGCCCCGTGTCGCTTTCCTGTTACCCCCACCCCTTCTCATGCCACGTGTCTCTCTCCTGTTGCCCCCCACCCCCGGTCATGCCCCGTATCTCCCTGCTGTTGCCCCCCAACCCCCGCTCATGCCCGTGTCTCTATCCTGTTCCCCCCACCCCCTGGTCATGCCCTGTGTCTCTATCATGTTACCCTCCACCCCCTGCTCATGCCCCATTTCTTTCTCCTGTTACCCCCACCCCCTCTCATGCCCCGTGTCTACCTTGTGTTCCCCCCACCCCCCGCTCATACCCCGTGTCTCACTGCTGTTGCCCCCCACCACCCTCTCATGCCCTGTGTCTCTCTCCTGTTACCCCCACCCCCTACTCATGCCCCATTTCTCTCTCCTGTTACCCCCCCACCCCCAGTCATGCCCTGCGTCTCTCTCCTGTTACCCCCCACCCCCGGTCATGCCCCGTGTCTTCCTGCTGTTGCCCCCCACCTCGCACTCATGCCCCGTGTCTCTTTCCTGTTACCCCCACCCCCCTATCATGCCACGTGTCTCTCTTCTGTTGCCCCCCACCCCTGGTCATGCCCCGTATCTCCCTGCTGTTGCCCCCCAACACCCGCTCATGCCACGTGTCTCTCTACTGTTTCCCCCCACCCCCCGGTCATGCCCCGTGTCTCCCTGCTGTTGCCTCCCACTCCCGCTCATGCCCGTGTCTCTATCCTGTTCCCCCCACCCCCTGGTCATGCCCTGTGTCTCCCTGCTGTTGCCCCTCACCCCCCGCTCATGCCCCGTGTCTCCCTGCTGTTGCCATCCGCTCATGCCCCGTGTCTCTATCATGTTACCCCCCACCCCCTGCTCATGCCCCATTTCTCTCTCCTGTTACCCCCACCCCCTCTCATGCCCCGTGTCTACCTTGTGTTCCCCCCACCCCCCGCTTATACCCTGTGTCTCCCTGCTGTTGCCCCCCACCACCCTCTCATGCCCTGTGTCTCTCTCCTGTTACCCCCACCCCCCTCTCATGCCCTGTGTCTCTATCCTGTTGCCCCCCACCCCCCGGTCATGCCCCGTGTATCTCTCCTGTTACCCCCCACCCCCGGTCATGCCCCGTGTCTTCCTGCTGTTGCCCCCACCCCCCGCTCATGCCCCATGTCTCTTTCCTGTTACCCCCACCCCCCTCTCATGCCACGTGTCTTCTGTTGCCCCCCCACCCCCGGTCATGCCTCGTATCTCCCTGCTGTTGCCCCCCAACCCCCGCTCATGCCCCGTGTCTCCCTGATGTTGCCTCCCACCCCCCGCTCATGCCCGTGTCTCTATCCTGTTCCCCCCACCCCCTGGTCATGCCCTGTGTCTCCCTGCTGTTGCCCCTCACCCCCCGATCATGCCCCGTGTGTCCCTGCTGTTGCCCCCGCTCATGCCCCGTGTCTCTATCATGTTACCCCCACCCCCTGCTCATGCCCCGGGTCTCTCTCCTGTTGCCCCCCTCCCCCTGCTCATGCCCCGTGTCTCTCTCCTGTTACCCCCCACCCCCGCCCATGCCCTGTGTCTCTCTCCTGTTGCCCCCACCCCCTGCTCATTCCCTGTGTCTCTCTCTCCTGTTGCCCCTCAACCCCCGGTCATGCCCTGTGTCTCCCTGCTGTTGCCCCACCCCCCGCTCATGCCCCGTGTCTCTCTCCTGTTACCCCCCACCCCTGCTCATGCCCCGTGGCTCCCTCGTGTTCCCCCCATCCCCACTCCTGCCACGTGTCTCACTGCTGTTGCCTCCACCCTCTGCTCATGCCCTGTGTCTCCCTACTGTTGCCCCCCATGCCCTGCTTATGCCCCGTGTCTCTCTCCTGTTAAACCCCCCATCCCCCGCTCATTCCCCGTGTCTCGCTGCTGTTGCCCCCCACCCCCCGGTCATGCCACGTGTCTCCCTGCTGTTGCCTCCCACCCCCCGCTCATGCCTGTGTCTCTATCCTGTTCCCCCCATCCCCTGGTCATGCCCTGTGTCTCCCTGCTGTTGCCCCTCACCCCCCGCTCATGCCCCGTGTCTCCCTGCTGTTGCCCCCGCTCATGCCCCGTGTCTCTATCCTGTTATCCCCCACCCCCTGCTCATGCCCCGTGTCTCTCTCCTGTTGCCCCCACCCCCTGCTCATGCCCCATGTCTCTCTCCTGTTACCCCCACCCCCGCTCATGCCCTGTGTCTCTCTCCTGTTGCCCCCACCCCCCGCTCATGCCCCGTGTCTCTCTCCTGTTGCCCCTCACCCCCGCTCATGCCCCGTGGCTCCCTCGTGTTCCCCCCACCACCCGCTCATGCCTCGTGTCTCCCTGGTGTTGACCCCCACCCTCCACTCATGCCCCGTGTCTCCCTGCGATTGCCCCCCAGCCCCTGCTCATGCCCCGTGCCTCTCTCCTGTTGCCCCCAACCCCTGGTCATGCCCTGTGTCTCCCTGCTTTTGCCACCCACCCCCCGCTCATGCCCCGTGTCTCCCTGCTGTTGCCCCCCACCCGGCGCTCATGCCCCGTGTCTCTCTCCTGTTGCCCCCCACACTCCGCGCATGCCCTGTGTCTCCCTGCTGTTGCCCCGACCTCCCGCTCATGGTACGTTTCTCTCTTCCTGTTACCCCCCACCCCCGCTAATGCCCCGTGGCTCCCTCGTGTTCCCCCCACCCCCCGCTCATGCCTCGTCTCTCCCTGCTGTTGCCCCCCTCCACTCATGCCCCGTGTCTCCCTGCTGTTGCCCCCCACCCCCGCTCATGCCCCGTGTCTCCCTGCTGTTGCCCCCAACCCCTGCTCATGCACCGTGTCTCTCTCCTATTACCCCCCACCCCCTCTCATGCACCGTGTCTCCTTCGTGTTCCCCTCACCCCCCGCTCATAACCCGTGTCTCCCTGCTGTTGCCCCCTCCCCCCTCTCATGCCCTGTGTCTCTCTCCTGTTACCCCCACCCACCTCTCATGCCCCGTGTCTCTCTCCTGTTTCCCCCCACCCCCCTGCTCATGCCCCGTGTCTCCCTGCTGTTGCCCCCCACCCCCCGCTCATGCCCTGTGTCTCTCTCCTGTTCCTCCACCCCCCGGTCATGCCCCGTGTCTCCCTGCTGTTGCCCCCCGCTCATGCCCTGTGTCTCTCTCCTGTTACCCCCACCCCCCGCTCATGCCCTGTGTCTCTCTCCTGGTGCCCCCCACCCCCTGCTCATGCCCCGTGTCTCTCTCCTGTTACCCCCACCCCCGCTCATGCACTGTGTCTCTCTCCTGTTGCCCCCACCCCCCGCTCATGCCCCTTGCCTCTCTCCTGTTCCCCCACCCCCCGGTCATGCCCCGTGTCTCCCTGCTGTTGCCCCCGCTCATGCCCTGTGTCTCTCTCCTGTTACCCCCACCCCCGCTCATGCCCCGTGTCTCTCTCCTGTTGCCCCACACCCCTTGCTCATGCCCCGTGTCTCTCTCCTGTTACCCCTACCCCTGATCATGCGCTGTGTCTCTCTCCTGTTGCCCCCACCCCCCGCTCATTCCCTGTGTCTCTCTCCTGTTACCCCCCACCTCCCTCTCATGCCCCGTGTCTCCCTGCTGTTGCCCTCCACTCCCCGCTCATGCCCCGTGTCTCCCTGCTGTGGTCCCCCACCCCCACTCATGCCCCGTGTCTCCCTGCGGTTGCCCCCCACCCCCCACTCATGCCCCGTGCCGCTCTCCTGTTGCCCCCCAACCCCTGGTCATGCCCCGTGTCTCCCTGCTGTTGCCTCCCACCCCCCGGTCATGCCCCGTGTCTCCCTGCTGTTGCCCCCCACCCGTCACTCATGCCCCATGTCTCCCTGCTGTTGCCCCCACCTCCCGCTCATGCTACGTGTCTCTCTCCTGTTACCCCCCACCCCCGCTCATGCCCCGTGGCTCCCTCGTGTTCCCCCCACCCCCCGCTCATGCCCCGTGTCTCTCTGCTGTTGCCCCCAACCCCTGCTCATGCACCGTGTCTCTCTCCTGTTACCCCCCACACCCCTCTCATGCCCTGTGTCTCTCTCCTGTTACCCCCACCCCCCTCTCATGCCCCGTGTCTCTCTCCTGTTGCCCCCCACCCCCGGTCATTCCCCGTGTCTCCCTGCTGTTGCCCCTAACCCCCGCTCATGCCCCGTGTCTCTCTCCTGTTGCCCCCCACCCCTGGTCATGCCCCGTGTCTCCCTGCTGTTGCCCCCCATCCCCCACTCATGCCCCATGTCTCTCTCCTGTTTCCCCCCACCCCCCGGTCATGCCCCGTGTCTCCCTGCTGTTGCCCCCCACCCCCTGCTCATGCCCTTGTCTCCCTCAAGTTACCCCCCGCTCATGCGCTGTGTCTCCCTGCTGTTGCCCCCACCCTCCACTCATGCCCCATGTCTCCCTGCTGTTGCCACCCACCCCCCGCTCATACCCCGTGTCTCTCTGCTGTTGCCCCCAACCCCTGCTCATGCACCGTGTCTCTCTCCTGTTACCCCCCACACCCCTCTCATGCCCTGTGTCTCTCTCCTGTTACCCCCACCCCCCTCTCATGCCCCATGTCTCTCTCCTGTTGCCCCCCACCCCCGGTCATTCCCCGTGTCTCCCTGCTGTTGCCCCTAACCCCCGCTCATGCCCCGTGTCTCTCTCCTGTTGCCCCCCACCCCTGGTCATGCCCCGTGTCTCCCTGCTGTTGCCCCCCATCCCCCACTCATGCCCCATGTCTCTCTCCTGTTCCCCCCACCCCCCGGTCATGCCCCGTGTCTCCCTGCTGTTGCCCCCCACCCCCTGCTCATGCCCGTGTCTCCCTCAAGTTACCCCCCGCTCATGCGCTGTGTCTCCCTGCTGTTGCCCCCACCCCCCGGTCATGCCCCGTGTCTCCCTGCTGTTTCACCCCACCCCCCGCTCATGCCCAGTGTCTCCCTGCTGTTGCCCCCCACCCCCCGCTCATGCACCGTGTCTCTCCCCTGTTACCCCCACCCCCTCTCATGCCCCGTGTCTCCCTCGTGTTCCCCCCACCCCCCGCTCAAACCCCGTGTCTCCCTGCTGTTGCCCCCCACCCCCCTCTCATGCCCCGTGTCTCTCTCCTGTTACCCCCACCCCCTCTCATGCCCTGTGTCTCTCTCCTGTTGCCCCCCACCCCCCGGTCATGCCCCGTGTCTCCCTGCTGTTGCCCCCCAACCCCCGCTTATGCCCTGTTTCTCTCTCCTGTTACCCCCCGGTCATGCCCCGTGTCTCCCTGCTGTTGCCCCCCACCCCCCGCTCATGCCCCATGTCATTCTCCTGTTACCCCCACCCCCCTCTCATGCCCCATATTTGTCTACTGTTGCCCCCCACCCCCAGCCATGCCCCGTGTCTCCCTGCTGTTGCCCCCACCCACCGCTCATGCCAGTGTCTCTCTCCTGCTCCCCCCACCCCCCGGTCATGCCCCATGTCCTCCTGCTGTTGCCCCTCACCCCCTGCTCATGCCCCATGTCTCCCTGCTGTTGCCCCTGCTCATGCCCCGTGTCTCCCTGCTGTTGCCCCCACCCCCGCTCATGCCCACCAGTGTATCCCTGCTGTTGCCCCCCACCCCCCGCTCATGCCCCTTGTCTCTCTCCTGTTACCCCCCACTCATCCCCCGTGTCTCTCTCCTGTTGCCCCCCACCCCCTGCTCATGCCCCGTGTCTCTCTCCTGTTGCTCCCACCCCTGCTCATGCCCTGTGCCTCTCTCCTGTTACCCCCAACCCCCTTTCATGCCCCTTGTCTCCCTGCTGTTGCCCCCCACCCCTGCTCTAGCCCCGTGTCTCTCTCCTGTTACCCCCACCCCCTCTCATGCCCCTTGTCTCCATTCTGTTGCCCCCCACCCCCCGCTCATGCACTGTGTCTCCCTGCTGTTGCCCCCCACCCCCGATCATGCCCGTGTCTCCCTGCTGTTGCCCCCCACCCCCTGCTCATGCCCAGTGTCTCCCTGCTGTTGTCCCCCACCCCCCGCTCATGCACCGTGTCTCTACCCTGTTACCCCCACCCCCCTCTCAAGCCCCGTGTCTCCCTCGTGTTCCCCCCACCCCCCGCTCATACCCCGTGTCTCCCTGCTGTTGCCCCCCACCCCCCTCTCATGCCCCGTGTCTCTCTCCTGTTGCCCCCACCCCCTGGTCATGCCCCGTGTCTCCCTTCTGTTGCCCCCCCACCCCCTGGTCATGCCCCGTGTCTCCCTGCTGGTACCCCTCACCCCCGCTCATGCCACGTGTCTCTCTCATGTTGCCCTCCACCCCCCGCTCATTGCCGTGTCTCTCTCCTTTCACCCCCCACCCCCAGTCATGCCCTGTGTCTCTCTCCTGTTGCCCCCCGGTCATGCCCCGTGTCTCCCTCCTGTTGCCCCCCAACCCCCGGTCATGCCCCGTGTCTCCCTCCTTTTCCCCCACCCCCCGCTCATGTCCCATGTCTCTCTTCTGTTACCCCCCTCTCATGCCCCGTGTCTCCCTCCTGTTCCCCCCACCCCCTGCTCATGCCCCGTGTCTCCCTGCTGTTGCCCCCCACCCCGCTCATGCCCCGTGTCTCTCTGCTGTTCCCCCCCACCCCCGCTCATGCCCCGTGTCTATCTCCTGCTACCCCACCCCACTCTCATGCCATGTGTCTTCCTCCTGGTCCCCCCTACCCATGCCCTGTTGTGTTCTCTTTATACACCCCGCCTTCCCTTTCCATGGTGTCCATCTTGGTAAAAGATTTTCCTTCCAACACCGGGACGCCGAAGGCGTTACGGTTTGGGAAGAAAAATTTTTTTTTACCACCCCGGGTTCTCACTTTGACAACCTAGGTTGCTAGTGGTCTTCATCCATTGAGAAGGACGTTATGGTTACGTTGCACTAATAAAAAACTATGAAATTCAATTAAAATATTTCTTAAAGAGACGTTATGGTTAAGTTGCACTAATAAAAAACTATGAAATTCAATGAAAAAACTTTGTTAAAGGGACGTTATTGTAAAGTTGCACTAATAGAAACCAATGAAATTCAGTGAAAAAAACTTTGTTAAAGGGACGTTATGGTGAAGTTGCGCTATTAAAAACCTATGAAATTCAATGAAAAAATGTTGTTAAAGGGATGTTATGGTTAAGTTGCGCTACTAAAAACCTATGAAATTCAGTGAATAAACTTTGTTAAAGGGACGTTATGGTTAAGTTGCGCTACTAAAAACCTATGAAATTCAGTGAAAAAACTTTGTTAAAGGGTTCCAAGTAAAACCGAAAAACCCTTGAAATTCGCCAGTTATGTTAAGCTAAGCAACCATAACTCGCGCCACCACCGTTCACTGCTAAACCTAACATCCAGGACATCAAAGATGACATCACAAATGTCATTGATGACATCACTGATGACATCACATGTGAATTTACCTTTCATGAAAAGTCTGTACAAGGGATTATTAGTGTAATGTTAATAAAAATGTGTCAAAGATTATTGGAATAAATATCAAGTGCTAATCAGTGCATTAAGCTATGCATTGATATAAATAGCATTCTATTATTAACTTCAAACCAGTATACTAAGGTACTCATGTAGAAACATAGGCATTGTGTGCAGCATACATGATGGAGGTGTAATATTCATAAGCTTGCCATGTTGAATAGTGAAATGATAACTGTTTTCATATTAGAGTGTTGGGTACAGTGAAACTTGTGATAAGTAGGTAATAAAACCCACTTACTACATAATTGCATTATTATAGACAAATCACAAAGAGACAGCACCACATACAAATATGAATATATACAAGGGAATTGAAGTAAGAAATAAAAACAGCAATAGTAGCACAAAGTGTTCATCACCTAACTGATTACCTTTATGCAGAGAAATGATTGCTCCGTTTCAAAGCCGTGATTTACCCTATCTATATATATCGCATGATGTGTCTGGACCCTAAGGAAAATAGTGTGAGTACAACATATAAAAATATGAGCATATACAGGGAAAGTACAGTAATAAAAAAACATCAAACAATCAGAAAGTGCTGATAACTCTACTGATAATTTTAATGCACAAAAAGGATTGCTGTCTTTCAAGGTTGTGTCTTCCCCGATGTATATGTTTCATATGATATGACTGGACCATAAGGGAATTATTGTAAGAACATACTTGAAGGATAAGTCTACAAATATAGTACATTTACAATTTTTAGTTCCTGACTGTTACTGAAGAAAATCATGTGGCCTAGATATGTCAGGAAAGGAAAAAAGGGGGCGTCAAATATGTGATGTCATCAGTGATGTCATCAATGACATTTGTGATGTCATCTTTGATGTCCTGGGTGTTAGGCTTAGCAGTGCACGGTGGTGGCGTGAGTTATGGTTGCTTAGTTTACCATAACTGGCCAATTTCAAGGGTTTTTCGGTTTTACTTGGAACCATAACGTCCCTTTAACAAAGTTTTTTCACTGAATTTCATAGGTTTTTAGTAGCGCAACTTAACCATAACGTCCCTTTAACAAAATTTTTTTCATTGAATTTCATAGGTTTTTATTAGTGCAACTTAACCATAACGTACCCTTAACAAAGTTTTTCAGTGAATTTCATTGATTTTTATTAGTGCAACTTAACCATAACATCCCCTTAACAAAGTTTTTTCATTGATATTCATAGGTTTTTATTAGTGCAACTTAACCATAACGTCCTTTAACAAAGTTTGTTCAGTGAATTTCATAGGTTTTTATTAGTCCAACTTAACCATAACGTCCCTTTAACAAAGTTTTTTCAGTGAATTTCATTGATTTTTATTAGTGCAACTTAACCATAACGTCCCCTTAACAAAGTTTTTTCATTGATATTCGTAGGTTTTTATTAGTGCAATTTAACCATAACGTCCTTTAACAAAGTTTGTTCAGTGAATTTCTTAGGTTTTTATTAGTCCAACTTAACCATAACGTCCCTTTAACAATGTTTTTCAGTGAATTTCATTGGTTTTTATTAGTGTAACTTAACCATAACGTCCCCTTAACAAAGTTTTTCATTGAATTTCATAGGTTTTTATTAGTGCAACTTAACCATAACGCCCCTTAAACAAAGTTTTTTCAGTGAATTTCATAGGTTTTTATTAGTCCAACTTAACCATAACGTCCCTTTGACAAAGTTTTTCAGTGAATTTCATTGGTTTTTATTAGTGTAACTTAACCATAACGTCCCCTTAACAAAGTTTTTCATTGAATTTCATAGGTTTTTATTAGTCCAACTTAACCATAACGTCCCTTTGACAAAGTTTTTTTATTAGTGCAACTTAACCATAACATCCCCTTAACAAAGTTTTTTCATTGAATTTCATAGGTTTTTATTAGTGCATGTTATTTTCCTACAACTTACTAATATCATACTTACCAAATATAACAATATTTGTGCCCAATTTATAAAGTGTCACCTTAGAACTCTGCCATTTCCCACCTTCTAGGATCATTTTTAACACTTCTATACACTTTCTTCAACTATTTCAACTAGTTTTGCATCCGTAGATGTCTACGAACATCTGACTTCATTGCGGATCTTCTGGACAGTGCCACATGATCATACACTAGTGTGCGGCATGATGACGTGTCCAAGCAGCCTGTAGCTTCTCTGGCAAGAGGCAACTGGGTAAGCCTGATTTGTGACACTTGGCTACCGATACCTCTGGGGGGATTACACCCCTGGAGTAAGGGGCGAGCAGGGAGCGGATGAGGTCGCCAGTTACATCTATCTAAGATTTATTAGGTATATCAGATAGCCAGCACTGAATAAAATAGGCTTCCCAAACTGCTAGCTGTGTGAGCTGGGGGTGACCTTATACAACCGCAGTGCCTGTATGTGGGAAGGGGGTGCAAATGCTACACCTGGTTGGTATATTGAAGGTTACCTGGAGGCTTAGATCATACAGACCTCTTTAGGGTATCATAAAGATACTCAACCAATAAGGTGATTGCTTACCCCTAACCTTACGTGCGCATAGCTTGGCTGTCTTTGCATCCATCATTGTTCCTGGGCTAATCTGTGTGGAAAATCGGACTTAGTGGGTATGCCCTGGAGAATGCGGGATTTCTGCCTTTGATCCTGGGCATCCTAACTTAGGTACCGTTGTGTTTAAGCCAGAGTGGTTGGGTGAGAGGACTCATTCAGGTGGCCTCGGAGGAAGGTTGGGACCCCATCCCTTTTTCTCTTTGTGTGACCTCCTGGTACAATTACTCTTCCTTGCGGATCACAGCAACCATTATTACATACGCTGCTGTAGCCCTATCTTACCTTGATAAGTGAACATTTGGCGGACAGCGAGGGGCATTGGAGATATGCAGCGGGGAAAAAGGTCTACCCATTCGATCTATAATTTGCGGAAACTCAAGTCTCAACATACAAAAGATTGCAAGGAGACCAGCAAAAAGGGCAACAAACCTAAGAAGAACGCAAAACATTCTAAACTGGTGGAGCAAGGTACCATCACTGAGTTTTTTCCTGTGAATCCTCCTCCTGAAATAAATTCCACCCTCATAGAGGAAATTGCAGCCCCTGAGTTAAGTGGCTGCAGTTTGTTAAATACGACCAACCTTGACAATATTGACAATAATTCATTCTTAGATCTTTGTTTAAGTATACAGAGAGGAATGTTATCACAAACTCCTCAGATGTCAACCGGTGGCAGAATGCCTCTGAATGTAAATAGCACAAGCACCTCCCCTGGTTTGCACAATTCTTTTGGAAGTGGCGGTCGCTTGTCTGCTTCACCTAACTTGGCGATGGCATCGATGGAGGATGTGCCCGATAAAGAGGCCGAGGACAATAATTGTCTGCACTCAAGTTCTATAGAGATTGCTGAACTTCAATCATCGGTTGCTGCTCTGCAATTTGCGCTCAAGATTCTATTGCAAATGTCAGGGCGGATCTTGACAAATACAAATACCTTCACTAGGGCATTAGACCTGCAGGATTTCCCGCGTGAAGAAGCGGAAGTGAACTTATCTGCCGCCAGGCACCTAGCCGAGGGGAATGGAGATCGAGAAACTATGGTAGAGGCGGTAGCTGAGCTATCTGAATCCATTAGTATTGTAGCTGAGGATACACTACTGGAGCCGGTAGATGACCATGAGCCAGCACTAAACCCTATTGTTCCTCCCTCTCGGAAACAACACAGATTGGCAAAAAAGGCACTTAAAAATAAGAAATCTACAATGAGTGCCCCACTTCTGACAGTTGGAGCTCGGCCTGTCCCTGAAACTCCCTCGAAAAAAGCCAGGAAAAGACTTGCGAGAGCGGCTGCACGGGCATTATCGAACAAAGGTCTCCTTATAGACTGGCTTGTGCCGGAAGAGAAGTCTCTCTGTCTGGACTCAGACGGAGCCTCCCTGGTAGAACTGGAACATGGCTTTGTATCTAGTCTGTCAATATGCCCCGAACAACCTCTAGGGTCAGTCGTGGCGGGAGAATCGCCTTTGCCCGTACTGTCTGACCTAAAGAGCGTAGCCAAGGACACTAACGAGAACCGTACTTGCTTCATCAAGAATCTATACATGAGTGGCAAAAACCCCTGGCTGGCGCATTCCGAGCTATTAGTCGGACTCTATTATATCCCCCAACTTCGTGTCTTAAAATCGGATGATTTTCTGTTTGTTGAACCTCTGAAGGGTCCCAACCCTCATGTTTCTGCCTTGCACTGTACTTTTTTGTCACCGGTGCGATTGATAAGGAAATTTAAAGAGGAATTGCGGGCAGTTGACATTGACATTGATGTGGACCCCGACGAGATTGATCTTTGCCCAGAATCTGAGGATACTGTCTCTCCTACCACGCTCACGAATGATCTTAAGCCTGCGGCAGGGGAAAATATCGTCCTGGCCGAAATACTGCAAGTTCTTAAGTCACTTCTGGAATCCCTCCCGAGAGCTCTACAGAACCACTGATGTTTTTCCTTACTCACTTGGAACTGTCAAGGTTTTGCCCATCTTTTCAGGTCGGAGGGTTCTGTAGATCTATTGTCCAAACATAGTTGTATTTGTCTCCAAGAGACCTGGTCAATGGACCCTTTACTGCTCGATGGTTTTATTATATACCAATCTCCTGCTAAACGGGGCATTAAGGGCCGCCCATATGGGGGCCTAATTACAGGGGTGGTAAACACGGTTACATCACGTAAGATTCAGTGCAAAGCAGAGGACCATCTTATGGCGGTAGAGGTTGAGCACCCTGAGGAGGGTGGTTCAGGCAGGTTTCTTATAATTAACTTATATAATACTCCAGGAGCGGTAGTAAGAGGCATTACAGGATTTATTTTCCTCTTGGTCGTTGAGGCCTGGTAATGTTGCTGTGGTTGTTATGGGAGATTTTAATTGCCATATGACAGGTGAGGTAATTACATCTACCAATCCTAATCTTAGTGCAACCTGTATAATGACTCATGGAAAAAGGGAGGTTGAAGGAATAGGCTGGCTCCAATTGTTTGACTCTTGGGACCTTACGATGATCAATGGCTGAACCCAAGGAGATAGGCCCGGGAAACATACTTGGTGAAATGGAAGATCACACAGCACTCTGGACTACATGTTTATGTGTCCTGAGATGCAGTCTAGAGTTGTCGATATGAGTGTGACCGCCAACACATCGAGCTACCATGCGCTGCTTCATTGCTCACTCCGCCTTCCTATCCCTCCCATTTTGCCTTTGAATATTGGTAGTATTAAAATCAATTGTGCAGGATCTAGAATAGTTTGGTCTGAGAAAAACATAAGATCGGCCACTGAAGCTCTCAATCCTACCACTACAGTTGATTTACCTGAATTCAATCTTATAACTGCAAATGACACAGAAGATTGGATCTTGGGATTCTCTGGTAAATATGCCACAGCTAAAATAGGGTATATGTTAAATACTAAGGGCGTTAAACTACCCTTTAAAAAGGCAATTAGGGACGCCATGAGAGGGCTGAGAGCGGAGATTCGGGGCCTTAAGAGCTTGAGTGTACCGGGAGTCCTTTACTGCGAGAAAGTAAGAAAAGCTAAAAACAGATATAGAGCCATCATCAAGGGTATAAAAAGAGCTGAGAAGAGCAAAACATATCAAAGGCTAGTACAGACTATCTGTTCTAGGAATTCTCACAGTATTTGGGTACTCCTAAATGAGAACAGAGAGAAGGTCAAAGGCTCATTAGCAAACCCAGTTAACGAGAAGTTATGGGTACAATTTTTACTTGACCGTAATTCAGGGGAGACGGAACCTTTACTATCCCCGAAACAGGCCCCTATCCTTCCGCCCTTCGATGTCTCAGTGGGGGCTATTTTGAATAAAATAAGCGCTCTTAAGTCTTCTAGAGCCCCCAGCCCTACGGGCTGGCCAATGCAGTAATAAAGAACTATCCTATATTTTGGGCCGACTAATTCTCCCTACTCTTTAAAAAGACCTTAGCACAGGGCACAATTCCCACTAGTTGGCAAACAGCAATTCTTATTCCTGTTTTTAAAAAGGGTAGTCACATGGACCCCAATAATTATAGGCTTCTTTCCATGCTTGACATCACAGGAAAACTCTTTGCCTCATTACTGCTTAATGAATTGCAGAAATGGGTAGAAGAGACTAACATACTTAGTAGATTTCAGTGTGGATTCAGGCGTGACTTTTTCACTTCACACAATCTATTGGTGATGGATATACTGCATACACGGGCGCTCAGCAAGGGGCAGCCCTCATTGTATGCTCTCTACATTGAATTCAAGGCTGCCTTTGACTCTATTCCAAGAGCGAGACTATGGGCCAAGCTTGAAACAATGGGTTGCCCCACAGGTCTCTTATACTACCTGAGACTTTTGCACCAGAACACCTCTGCGTGCCTAAGATTAAACCACGAAGGCAGTATGGCCAAAAAGGTGATCCAAAATAGGGGGGTAAAACAGGGATGTGTGACAGCTCCCCTGATTTACAATTTGTATGTGTTTGACATCCCTGCAGTGTTAGCTGTGGCTAACAATTGCCCTCCGAAAATTGGTGAGGCAGCGTGCGCAGTCCTGGCGTATGCGGACGACCTGGTCATTTTTGATAACACCATTGGTGGACTCAGGCGCTCTGCCTCTACAATATGGGAATATGCCAAGATCACTGGTTTGACCATTAACTTGGACAAGACCAAGGTGCTTAGATTTACAAGGAAGAGAGCATCCCGAGTGAAGTTGATGGTGCACCAAAATCACATACCTTATGCCCCCTCCTATCGGTATCTTGGAATAGAAATAAAGCCCCTTGGCGATTACCATCATTGCAGACAGGGGCGCATAACTAGGGCAATGCAGGTTACCGCATTAATATCCACATTCACCAATAAGCAGGGCGGTTTCACTTTGTGGGGGACACGACACTTATATATTCAAGTGTTTGCCCCCATGATTATCTATGGCCTTGAGTCACTCTTATCATTCGATCTGGCGTGGCTCCAAGTGATGGAGGGCAAATTTTGGCGCCGGATATTGGGGTTGTCCCCGGGAGTTCGATGGCCTTGATTAGACTCAAACTGGGCCTCCCATCACTGAAAGCCATGGTATTTAAAAGGAGGGCAGGGTTCTATATTAAGATGATTGGCTGCTCTTCCAATCCCTTATTGTCTGTTATCTACCAGGAAGTAATAAAAAAAATACTACATCACCCCTATTAAAAGCCATGACCAAATTCTTTGTAGACATAGGTTGGACGCATAGAGGAGTAACTATTACTAAGGACGTTCTTAACGCATTAGGGAAAAAGGTGGATTTGTGGGATTGGCTTGAGAATTTCTCACATCTGAGCAGTCTAAAGACCTACCAATTCGTAAAATACAGAGTTTACACCTATATGAAACCCCAAGCTTATCTGTATCTTTGCCCTACTAAAAGGCTTAGACGTTTTATCATCTTGTTTAGATTGGAACAACTGCCCACTTTGAGCAACCTGGGACCTAGGGAGAATATTCCTGCCAAGGAGCGAGTCTGTCGCCTCTGCAAATCCCCTGAATGCCTGGAGACTGCCAAACATCTCTTAACGGAATGCCAGATTTGAAATCGGACAATTTTATTATATCTTGGTGAATTTGCACACAATCCACTAACTATCTGTGAAACATCATTTCGGCTTTATTGTACTAACACCTGCAATATGCATTTGTTTATTGCACTATATAATGTTTGGCAACAGATAGAAATATGTTTGGGCTCCCTGATCTGAGCTATCTGAGTACGATGGTGTCAGGAACAGACAAGTTATACTGTCTGGAATGAGGTCGACTACTAATTTCACATTATCTCCATACGAATCTGAACCTAATAGGTTGGAAAGTTGCCTATGTATTAGTCTATGCGGTAAAGATTGTACAGATTATCTGGAAAAGACATTGACATATATATATTTTATTATGATGTCTTCTTTATTTGTATAATCAAACATTTTAATAATGCTGTTTTTCTGTCTGCTTATTATATTTACTCATGAGCTGTTTATATTATTTGATATTAATGTATGTAATTTGTTTTATGTGTAAAGTTTGAATTTATTTTCAACCTATATCACATTAAAGAATTATTATTGAATCATTGTGTTACATCTCTGTGTGATGGACAGAAATAAGGGGATATGGTCACTCAAGAGACATTTAACACATTGTACTTCTGAAACATTTGTAACACAGCAAGAGAGACAAAAAAATAATCAATATAAGATGAATAAGAACCCCTTGCCCATGTTTCAGAAGAACTTGACTACATGAATGTTCCAATTTAATAGGTAACGCTCCCATAACTGGCCCTTTTTTACTAACAGTACCTGATGTGGGGACCATATTTTAGGCTTTGTATCAGGAATTGCCGAGGGGCAAACAAATTTGTTTATATAGGCAGTTTTGAGAACCAAATCAAACTCATTAAACAAATCGTCAAGGGTTTGTCTGGCAGGGTTAAAATAAATACAGATCAAAAGCATATGAATAAGAGGTTCGCAAGAGGAGTTGTATTAAATCGCCAATATTGTTTGTGAGGAAAATAACTTTGAGGCCGTGTGTTGAATAGCATTATTGACCATAATCACTATTCCACCACTTGGGTGTCCCATAGGCACCTGTATTGCAGGTACCGAAAAGGTTGCAAAACCCTCAATAACAAACGGTTGGCCAACCATTGTTTCCTGCAAAATGAACACAGTTGGATATTCGTCGTTGGGCATTTTTTTTTGTGTTCTTAGTGATTTCAATGATTGTGGATAGGAGAGGAGCCAGCTAAGGAATATTAGATGCTGATCCTATTAATGTGAAAATCTGTGTAGCTAGATCCACTTCTTGCTTAGAAGAGTGGGCGATGGCATTTGCGTGAGCTTCGAGCTTCTGGGGAGCTTGATGCGGTTCCTCAAGAAAGGCTGTAGCCTCCTCAATGGTTCGAAAGAGACAGAGGGCCTCATTACAACTCAGGCGGTAAGGGTTTTACGGCGGCGTAAACAGCGCCGACCCTTACCGCCTGAGTACGAGGTCCCTTAGCACCATGGCGGACTTAACACATGCTTTTAGCAGGTGTTAAAATCCATGGCGCTAAGGGACCATGGAGTTAATTACGCCACCGTAATTTACGGTGGGTAATTAACGCCTTCCCCACTCCCATTATGCCCTATGGGGCAAAATGGGAATGGGGAAGGGAAAATGGGAAAATGGGAAAATGGGGATTTACCGCCCCGCCAAGGTTGGAATGGGGCGGTAAGTCCGCCTACCACCATGGCGTAAACGTAGTTTACGCCATGGTGGTAAAGTCACGGCCCAGGCGGTAACTTACCGCCTGGGTCGTAATGAGGCCCAGAGAGATAACCCTTGCATCTCAAAATCTTCTTTATGATTCCACAGCAATTTTAGAATAATTCTCGAATTAGGAGCGCATATCATGCAGTAATTATTCTGATTTGCCAGGCAAAGACATTCAATATCATCTGATATTAACGTGCGCAAGTTTGGACTGCCTCTGAATTTGTTAAACAAAAAAGATCTATTTAAACGTTGAGGACCATTTATTGAGGGATCGCTAATCCACCCCAGGATAAAAACTGAATTCCTATCGAATATGATCTCATCAGATTCGGAATTGCATTCATTAGCATTTGGACATGATGTGTTGTCTATCGTCGAATTGATAGAATGCATCCCTGAGTACACCTTACACTGCGGAGATGCACCTTTGGACTTGAGTAAACCTTGCACATCCGAGCCTGAAATAGTCACAACAGGCTGCTTGTTTTTAACGTTTACATCCACGGGGGGAGGCAACTGTGCTGAAGTAAGCACTACAATAGGTGGTGTCAGAGTAAGTGTGGATTGAGAGCGTTGTTGGATATGTCTGAATGCATCAGACTGTTCGATTCGGAATTGTTTCCTTGTGTCGTTTTGGCACCAATTTTTTTTTTTCTCATAACAGGATAATATTTAAACAATTGTGATTGCGAGCTGCCCACCAGCATCATGGTCGGGAGTTTGGCCTTTGTGAATGCAACAGAATTTTTTGGTAACCCCGTTGGAATTGGATTACTTGTCCACTATGCGCTTAAAAATCTAGGGCCATTTTTGATTCCCTATTTAATTGGGTTAAATCAATATGGACCTCTTCCCCGGATAGAGTAGCATTATGAGAGCTGTTGATAGACATAATTTATGTTTGTGGATTTCTATTTAATTTTTTGATGCCTTTGAGGACATCGCTTGGTATTTGATCTTTTTTTTAAACATTTTTATTGCGTTTCAATGCCATATATGAGCACGACGCATTTTTTCTTGAGAATAGAAACTGATTTTGGTCAGAAACCTCAGAAAGCCATAATTTTCAGTTTCCATCTGCATGGCTTTAGCTCCGATTAAGGCCAATGTACTGTCCTCTTCAAGAGCAGTTTATTCAATAATGGTAACCAATGGCGAGGGACTATCGGGCATAAGAGATTGATCAACAACTTGGATTACCACATTTTCATTTGAGCCGTTGGCTGACATTTGATAGAGTTAATGTGAAAGAACAGAAGCTCCTGTTCAGAGAGGTCAAGCAAAAACAAAAGACGTCAGAGGACTATTGGAAAATAAAATTAAATACATGAAAAACTCGATTTCATGGTGTGCAGTCACATGGTAGAGAGAAGTTGGATGGGCAAGATGGTCACACCTACGCACGATGGCCGGCTGGTGTCCACTCTCCCTAAAAATTGTCAAAACTCAGTACAGACTCAAGGCCAAACTTCAAACATTAATTGACACTGGACCATTGAGGTGATGATGGATGATATGCTAATTGGTGGGAAGCTGGTGCTAAGACGAGCTCACCCACACCTGGTTTTTCAGTCTGCGTGTGGCTAGACATAGGTGGAAAAGTACTGACGGGGGTTAGGAGCTAACCAATTGTAGGAGACCGCGTAATTAAGGGTCCTATAGTTGTTGTAGCCAATGGAGCGTTGTACATTTAGTGACTTCATAGTGCCCATTTTGAGGGGAGGGCTTAGTTGTCCCACCTGATGTTAGGTATCTTATCCGCTTCCTCCACTACTCTATACAGATATAGAGCCTATATTTAGAAATACACTCAGATCCAATGACACCCACCGTTAGGTTTTTGTAGTTTGCCACGTAGGATGACTTTGATAATGACGCAGGTCAAAACGTCAATGATGACCATTTATGGGTATAAGAGCCCAGATTTTTTATGAAGTAAGTGGAGGAATAGGATCAAGCGATTGCTGATGTTCGTTGTACTCCCTGTGTTAGATACTTGACATTAAAAAAGACAAAACTATTTGTGTCATTTTGATTATTGATGTATGAATACAATCTGCATCCCCATCAATCTCCAGGGTATTGCTACTCATCTTAAAGGGCTGTCTGAGAGAACACACAGCTCACTTGGTAGCAGAGATAGGATGGTTTGATAAGATAACCATTGACCGTCGACATAAGTAACTTTAGAGTCTCTGGAATATCGCACAAACGTTGCCATTCGGCTGACAGGACGCGAAGCTCCCTTTTAGATAGTGGATAGTGTAAACAACTTCTTCCAAGGGATGGTTTGACGGACCCGTATTTCCATTTAGAAACCCCTCCCACATCTATGAGAAGCAAATCGAAAAGCAGCTCGAAGAAGCGGTAACAAAGGCGGTGATCCCGAGGGTCCGAAGAAGAAAAATATGCAAACGGTGAGCAATTAGACCAAAGAATGGGGCAAAGGAATACATGTGTAGTAAATAACGGAGAGTAACGGAGGGAAGTGGGATAAAATATAACGTAAGAGTGTTATATATATGTATATGGGAAAGAAGATATTGGGCCTCATTACACGGATGGCGGTGAACCATGGCGCTATTAGCGCCATGGTTCATGCCGGTAAAATACCGGCACCGCCTTGGTGGAAAGGGGAATTACCGCCCTATTCCAAGGTTGGCGGGCGGTAATTCCCCCTTCCACCATTGCCCTTCCACATTCCCATTTTTGCCCCATAGGGCTCTATGGTAATTGGGAAGGCGCTAATTACGGTACCGCAAATTGCGGTACCGTAATTAGCTCCCTGGTCCCTTTGCGGGTTGGTTTTTAATGCCTGCAAAAAGCAGGCGTTAAATTCCCCAACCCGCAAAGGGACCTCGTAGTAAGGCGGTAAGGATTTACTGGTACCGGCAAAATTCCGGTACCAGTAAACTCTTACCGCCATCCGTGTAATGAGGCCCATTGTCTTGAGTGTGGCCAAGCAATATATAAAGAAGAATAGTTGTGAGTGAGGTCGCGATAAGAGGATACGCCCTCTTCCTAAGCTTAAAGAGTGTTAGCAGAAACTTTAATTCAGACCCCCTTAGTGGGACATATAGAAGACAGGAACGGTTAAAGATGTTCCTAAGGAATTAGTTTAAGTTCCAATCAGAGCAGATTTTAGAGGGCAAGACGAGTCTTAAGGAAAAGATTGTGAATAGTACATGTGGGAGGTCAAGTTTGTCTGTTTGTTTTTATGTGACTGAAATGAGTGATGGTGATGATGTCAGAGTTGAAAGAATTTTTTTATGTAATGTGAGAAGTGTGAAGTTGAGACATAGCAATTGATTGGTTTTAAATTTGTATTTTGATGGTTGTCATTAGCAAGATTAAAGTAAAAAAATTGTGTTTTGACGAGATTGGAGCTTGCGACAATTGGTGCTCGCTGATATTGTATGTTGATTGCGACGTATTTAAAAAAAAGTTGTGATTGAAAATGAAGTAAGTGTTCGCAAAGAGAAAATGTGAAAGATTAAAAATGGAAGAGGTTACTCCATTAGTGCACCTTTGCAAGCAGATGCCGAAACAGGCCCTCAACCTTTGACAGTACAGTGCAGAATGGGTTAAAGGAACCGCAGATAAAATATTCATGCCTTGACTCCAAGGTGGATCATTATCGAAGGCAGTCCTTCAGCAAATGATGACATATTTGCATGCAGCATGCACAGGAAAGAAGCTAGCGAGTCTAGAACTTTGGAAAATGTACCAACAAGAAAAGGAGGAGGAGCCTCCTTTAGATTGGATACTCAGTCTATGCAAAGTGGGGGGTGAAGAGCCTCCTGTTCCGCCCGCCACGTCTGAAATGAAAGATAAAGTTAAGAAAGACGATGGGTTATACCCATTAGGGGAACATAAAGCAGCAATGGGATATAGTAATCCCTTATATGAGTCACCTACACAAAGAAGTGACGAGGGCCCAGAGAAAGATATTGAGAAAGATGTAACCTCAAAAGTCCCGAGAGACAAGGAGAGACCTGACAAGGAGAGAAGTGATTGAGCAAGCCCATCTTTAGATATAAGGAGAGAAATAAAGAGATGGAAAGGGGATAAGGATAAAATGGATGAGATAGCGCTCTTACAGAATGAATGGATGGGAGGTCAGATTTTACTTAAACTCGATGGTAAAGGCATCGAGGATGCCTTTACCATCGAGGATGTAAGACAACAGGAAGATCAAGATGGGCAGGATAAAAACGACAGGGAAAGAGAAGAACAATTGAAAGATGAAGGAGTGAAAAGAAAAGATAGACAAGGACGAGAACAGTTATATGAAGATGAGCAAGCAAAAGAACAAGAGAGGGCAGAAGAGCAAAGAAAACATGACAATAGACAAAGAACGGCTGTTGAGAAGGACAGGATAGAAAGACAAAGAATAGATGATGAACAGGAAAAGATAAGAGAGAAAAGAATACAGAGACGAAGGGATGAGCAGATACGAAGAGCATATGAATGAAGGGATATGAAAAAGAAAGAGGAAGACAGAGCAAGAGAGGAAGCGAGAAAGCACAGAGAAGTTGATGATGACATGGAAAGTAAAAGAAGACAGAGAGCACGCAATCTCGAGTATTTGGAAAGGAAGTAAGAAATCCCGATACACTGGTAGAATGGGAGGATATAGAGGAATTTTTTCCCCGAGTACGAGTCATTACCAGGCCCGTCTAGAGCAAATCTAGAAGATGAATTTGACTCAAGAAGCATTGGGGAAGCGATCGATAAAGTATACCATGACATGAGAGCCCAGAAGGTAGCTCAGGGGAAAGGAAAAAATGATTGTCTCAAGAGCACTCAGTTGTATGACACAGAGGAAGCCTCATGTAGCACGAGACATAAGAAGCTGTCTTTAGACAGACTGACTCTGAATAGAAATGATGATGAGAGAACTTGCACGGGTTGGGGACAGGAAATGTCAGACGAAGAAAGGGAAACCTCTCAGGAGGAATAGAGAAGTAATGTATGTGGTCCAAAAGGATGTTCGCCTATGGATAAGGGAGTAAGATGGTCGGATTAAAAAATACCTGTGTCCAAAGCATCAGAGCCACTGAAACAGTCAGACCGACATATGGGGCAACGCCATGGTCAGAGGGGGGAGTTCCCGCCTTATGTAAGCAGGGTAAGATCATTGCCAGGCAGACGGCGGTGGATAGCCAAAGGATGAGAGATGAGAATGAGTTTGGTACATCACAGTTCCCTTTGCTAGAAAAAGGAGGAACAAGGCCACAGTATATACCGTGGCCTCAAATGGACAGAGATAATCTAAGGTGTTAACTCCCGATTTTGACTTCTGGTGCTGGGAAATGGATACATGAGCTAGAAAAGAGTTCGGGACAAAATACATTGGCTATAGGGGACGTTAACCTTCTTCTGATCGCCATCCCTGATGAGAGATCTGACGATATATGGACACGGGCAGGCTACCCTGGTGTGACTACAGTCAACACCGTGCATGATGGAGCGCTGTTTAACAATTGCAGAGCAGCAGTTTGGAAAGCACTTCGAGTACTATATGGGAGCTATGATGACTAAAAAGATGAAAGAAGGAGAGGATCCTTTGCTTTACATTCAAAATTTCCAAGATACTTGGGCGCGTGAAACTCGTGAATCTTGGGGAAATCTATACCTGTGCTCCACCATATATTATGTCAAGTGCTATCAGTGCAAGCACAGAAGCAGCTAAAGAAATTAGTGGGTATAGAAGCTAAACCATGGTCAGAAATTTAGTTGACCATTGCACATTACTGCAGACTTCTGCAGGAAAAGAATTACAAAAAGGATGATGCTCGAAAGGCGAGGAGGCAAACTTAGTCCAGAAAAAAACTGTCCAAGTACGCCATTGAAGGGGCAATGTTAACTAGTACAGACAGATCCAATTCACAACAGATAACAAACATGCCACAGGGAAATAACCAAAGGCAGTTCGATCAAAGCAACAATGGATATGCTCCACGCATAAGGGGTTTCCGCGGAAGAAGTTGGCAAGGTAATCAAGGGAATAGGCAGAATAATAGGGGAGGTTTTCAGAGCAATCAAGGTGGGTTTCAAAATATGCAAAATGGGCAGATGGGAAGGCCACCCCTATATGGTGGACTTGTGGAATGACAGGACATTTTTCTCGTACGTGAGAGACGGACCTCTGCACTGGAAGCATAGGCTGTGATAGGCCTGACCTGCGTACTTCCGTGCACCATCATAACCAGCAGGCGGAAGCCGGCCGAATCCAAGGGCCGTGACTAAGGGCCTGTCTGGGGCTGTCCGTGGCTGTCCCTAGGCCACTATCCATATATCAGCCATCCCATTTATTAATTACCACTGCATATTCTTTGCCCACACCCCACACTGGTTTACTAAGTTGCATTCCTCGGCTACCAGAAGTACCTTGCTGTTCTTTCATCCTTGGCACCCATATTCACAGGCACCCCAATAAAGTACCCCCACCACCAGCCGTCTTGCTAGCATACATCACTTGTGACTCTCATTAATGAAAAGCGAGTGCTGACTTGAACTGCGCGTTGCTGCCGTCCCTAACCCACCCACCGACGATGAAATATCAGCCCATTGGGACTTGAGTGCTTGACTGTTTGAGTGTTTGACGCCAATATACTTACCATTTTGTACCTCCTGGGTCATAGCAATTTGCATTAATACTGTCTTGCATATTGTCCGCCATACCCGCTATCATAGATGTTAATGGCGCAGCCTAGTTCACAGCAAACCACTTAATTTACTGCAAACTTACTACATATGCCATATACTGTGTAACTTTTTGCCTACCCCACTTGCACAGCTCTTTGCCTGTTTTAAACCATGCCATTTCCGTTACGTTAAGTACCATCACAACTAGTACTATGCCACAATCTGTACTCCTTATCACCCAATAACCAACTGCACAGCCTACAGTGACGTCCTGTCTTGCTCCTTAATGCATAGACCCCTGCCTTGATTTCAATTGCATTGTGTTTAATCTCACATGTTCACTTGTGGTCATTTGCCTATCGCATGATCTGACCTACACTTTGTCATTTGTTTAACGGTGAAGCCCACCACCACCCAGCTAGACTTGTAGCATTTACTGTGCCTCTATCCACAATGCCAATCTTTGACTGAGATCACAGTTATTCTATTATTTGTCCTACCCTACAACTGGACTGTCCAACGTCTGCCTCCTGCAGCCCTATGCTTCAGTTACTAGGACACCAAAACCTGCTACCTACTCAGCCACCCAAACTAATTGATATGTTGTTGGGTGTCCTGACCCACATTTGGACTATTATGCTGCAACATTTGGTGCTGTGGGCTTAGAAAATCCAAGATGGCTGAAAAAGCCCACATTGCGCCAGAATCCAGGAAAACCCCGCAGGTTTGGCGCACACCAAAATGTTCCCCTGACCTGCCACCCACCAGTGCGAGCGTGACGGGCCAGGAGTGCCATGGGTGAAATGTGTGCCAAAGGAAAAACAGCACTGCCGGTTGGCTCAAAAAGCGCTTTGCAATCACCTTTGTTTCTCTGAAATGCAAGCTAAAAATGTCTATTTTAAACATTGCAAGATATTAAAAAATCTCAATGAACACCAGCAGACATTTGGCAGAAGGTAGACTTGTGTGCATACAAAATCTGGAACGAGAAAGAGCCCAAAATAATGTTCATAATGAAACTGGCTGAGCTGTGGATGTCAGCAGCTGAAGTGAAATTGGAATAAAGCCACTAAAATCGAAATGTTTAAAATAAATGAGTGACCTACTGTTGAGTGTCACATAGTTTGCAACTGTTAAATGTCATAGTTTTGAACATAGAATCAGCATTCTAGCTGCATGTGTAAAATTGTAAGTTTGATTTGGATGAAGAAAAACTGGGAACAAAAGTGGATTTTAGCTGAAGCCTGGCTTAAAGAGATTGAATTCTGGCTGGCAACTACCCCCGACAGGAGTTGAAACTTGCTCAGCCACTCTTCCCAGGCCTGGCCTGCATTCTCCTGCCGTCACCAAAGGGAGATGACTCCTCTCTGATTGGATTTGGGGAGGAGCAGCTGGGGACTGCAGGAAACTGAACAATGAGCCTTTCTTGGCTCAGGCAAATGTTAAATTAGGGCGGGTCGTAAATGGCTTTCTCTTGAGAGAAACTGGGAGGGGCAGTGCCTCTGTGAGCAACTTGAGTTGGAGGAAGTGGACAAACCAGAAATTCCACCATGTGCTTTGGGAAACCCCACCTGGGCCAGAGCATAATTTTATAAAAAGATGGATAATTCATAGTACGGACTTGTCAAAATTATATAATTAATATCATTATTCTTGTGATTTTTCTGTGCACATTTTAAGAGGTGTTAGAACTCTGTACCATGTTCTGAGGCAATACCCCATGAATTATGGAGATTGCAGACACAGGGTTCACGCTAGAAAAATGAAAATTTACTGGAATATGTGTAGAAAGGCACTGTACATTTGTGTCATTTTTGGTAAAAATCCAATATTGGTAAACCAACCAAATAGCGGAAAATGTTGTAATTTCTTAATCCAAGCTCTTAGAAACATCAGAGTTGGAACAGAAACTACCTTATGTGATATATGATGTGTATGTGTAATGTCAACCACTTGTGTATCTGGGAAATGTGTTTAGTTATGAAAATGATTTTCTAAGGTAAAAGCAAAGGCGAGTGTTCTTTCTGTATGCCATAAAGATGACACCTGATGACTCACTGCTCCCTTCTCAAATCAGGTCAAAGAGAAATCCTTGACCTATCAAATCGTGAGTGGGTTGCGCAAAGAAAGTTAGCATCCACACCCATTTTCAAAAGACATAAACATTTTCCAACCTTCAACTGAATTCCTGCGCAGCACGCTGACGGAGAACTCCAGAATCCAAAACTCCAAAGAGCTGAACTCTTCAGCAGGCCTCAAAATCTTTTGCAAACTATTCAACCGCTGGGCTGTGCGGTTTGATGCTTGCTAAGGGTCCTGTGTATCCAGAACCGCAGACCAGACCCAGACCGATGTGAGCAGAACCAGTGCCTGATTGACCCGCCGAGCAGAAAGAACCGCAGCTAAACCTATTGACCAGATCCGTGACGAGGCCATTCCGTTTAAATTTATAGTGTGAGTATCTCGCCAGAACTGTTCAGAAGCAATCTCTTAGTTTAAAGTAATCTAATTCAAACTATTTTAACCTATTGAGAACTGCATCATAGGAATCGTGTGCGCATTCTGTCATTTCAAAGCTGCAAAACTGTCATCTGTCATTCTGAGCTTGACTTTTATTTTGAGGATCTACCTTCACAAAATCGTCCGTATCTCTTGAACAGTTTGTGCTAGAAGCGAGATTTAACTTTCATTTTAAAGCTAAGACTTTATTTCCGTAATCGCGCTCGACGAACTCGGAAAAAGTGCCGCGATTTGGCTCAGATTTCTTCACTTGTCAAAATTGCAGCTTCTTGCTTTCCTTTGCTGAAATTCGTTTGCAACCTGACAATCATTCATAGAGCATTGCTAAAGTGATCCTGAACTAATTTAAAGTAGCTATCACCCACCCTGAATCTCTTATAGGGAATTAAAAAACATTTTTAGCATATTTTACTTCATTGCAAATCACCTGAAAGTATTTTGCCTGTGTTTCAAAATCATCCCTGGTGCTATAAACTTGCTAGGGGGGAACTGAATTCGGATTGTACTGTGATTGTATTCCTGAAGACTGTGTGTGTTACTTCCATCTCCTTACATTGCATAGGGGGGGGGTGAATTGTCAGAGAAAAAGTAATCATATTATCTTTTGCTGAAATCATATCAAGTTTATTTCTGTACTGCCTTTTGTTCATCTTTGCATCTCCTTACAACCATAAAGCATTCCCCGCTACCTTGTTCTTTCCATACCAACTCCTAAGTAATAAAATAAGTGTGCTAGTATAACATTATCCATTGTTGATCAACATCATATTCTTAAGTGTGATATCAAATATTAATTTATTATAAAAGTGTGATATATATATATTGTTTAATTTTCAAATAAACCTTTTTAATTTGCAAAACAAACCAACTTCTTGGCTCAGTAGGGTCAGGGGGATTCTAAGAGAGGGGCGCTGTACAAGGGCTCATCATCCAGATTATAACTTGTCATAAAAATATATAAATAAGGGCTTCCCTTGAGCAATCCCAGACAAGGCACTGACTTAGTGGGAATGCTTGATTGGAGTCATTTAACAATGTCAACTACTCTCCTACCAGCGACTTTCCTCATCCTGCTCTTAGTTGCATATTGCCACCCACCGAAAATACCTCATCTCACCCATACAATGTATTTACCCTGTACAGCAGGCTCATACATCCAGTTGGGGAATGGCCTTGCCTGGCTCCATTGCCCTCGCCACCACCCCACCCCGTGTCCCACGCCCTTCCTCAACAAAACTGCCCCTTTCACCACTATCTCACACCTTAGCAATGTAGGTCTGCCTAGTAAAAAATGCATCACATAGCACTTTCACATCGACCAGACTCCACCACCTCTCTGCTAGAATTGATGATAGACTTACCCATGCAGTCGCAGCCTTTCACATACAGAAACCCTTAAATACAACCTATCCAACCGTGCCCCCTCCACCGTTTCATATCCTATCACTGGGTCAACCATAACACATAGACTCTCATCTCGCTCACCTCGACCAAGTAAATTACACACGTCCACTACCACTAACACCTCACCACTAAGCCTATCATCACATAGTATCTTACATCATGAAACCTTACAACTCAAAGTCCCTATTATCGTGAGGAGCACTTATTAATGCCAGATCCATCACAGCGCACGCACTAGATATTGCAGCCGTAATTACATCCAATGGCCTTGACTTTCTCATGACAGAAACCTGGCTACAGTCAGCATCAGGACTACAGCTTTCCCTAGCGATCCCAGAGGGTTATACCATCTTTAGGAAAGACAGAGATACATCTAAAGGAGGCAGCATTGCCCTCTTAGCCAAGAATACCTTAAACATTATGATCTCCACTGATCTCCCTTTTCGTGCTGGTGAAAACATTTTCCTAAAAATCTCCATTACACCATCCTGCACACTCACCACGCACATCGTCTATAGGCCCCAAGGAACCACATCCACCTTCGAAGATGATATTACAACACTCTTGACACATAATTTGAAACCTCAATCCAAAGTAGTCATTATGGGTGACTTCAACCTAGGCCTGAATGATCCTTCAGACACTCATGCAGACCTATTAGATAAATCAATGGAAGCTATCGGATTCACCCAAAGAATCCTTGCCCCTACCCAGGAAAACAGTTGCACCTTGGACTGGCTAGCGAACATTAAGTGCACTACCAATATGCTATCTAATACACCTACGCTGTGGTCGGACCATAATACCATAATAGATGGCCCTTCTAGATCTTAAAACGCAAATGGATCACTTTAAAGACAAGGGAGAACTATGCATACTCCTACTTTTAGATCTCTCTGAAGCCTCGATCTAGTCAATCACGAAATTCTCTGCCAACATCTACAGAACGCTTCACAATTTTCAGCTAATTCCATCAAACGGATCAAATCTTTCCTTAATAACAGAACCATGAGGGTTTTCTCTGAGAATGCGGCTGCCCCGCCAGCCCCGGTTACCTGTGGTGTACCACAAGGCTCTTGTGTATCACAACACTTTACCATGCCTTCACTAAGTTATTATTTGATAAACTAGACAACATGGGCATCACATGTACAAATTCTGCAGATGATACGCAAATTCTAATTCCCATCACCAGTTGCCATGTCACTGATTCCAAAAACATCTACAAGTTCTACCTGGCCATCCAGGAGTGGATGGCACTCAACGAATTGTGTCTCAACGATGACAAAACAGAGTTAATAATCATTGGTAATAAAACTAAACTCAGTAACACCATCTCAGTTGCCAAAGAAATTAAAACTTTGGGGGTATACATCGACTCCTCCCTAACATTAAATAGACAGGTCAACGCGGTCATCTCTTCAGCAGCTTACACTTCCAAATTGATAAGAGCTAGTAGACCATTCCTTTCGGCAGACAATTCCACCACTCTTGCCCGAGCTCTAATACTACCCAGGATAGATTACTGCAACTCTCTTTTCGCAGGAACGAGTGCAAGTAATATCAGAAAACTTCAAATTGTCCAAAACAACACTATCGGAGCTGCCTTAAACATCCCCAAGCATGAACACATTTTTACCATCAGGAGAAATATCCACTGGCTCCCTGTTCAGGATAAAATCAATTTCAAAATTCTGACGCTCACGCACAGATGCATCACCAACAAATACAAAAGACAGAAAGCAGGAGGAATAAGCTTACGGACTGTAGCGCCCAAATTGTGAAATGCTCTCCCTACGTATCTTAGACATTACACTTCCTTCTGGTCCTTTAGAAAAAATCTTAAAACACTACTATTCAGGACTGACCGCTCTTCACTAGCTGTTTAGGTCCAGACCAAAATAGAGCCTGCATTTCTTGTATAATTTTATATAACTACCTATATATCCCTCGGTTTCACAATACAAATGAATAAATAAATAAATAAAATGTATGTAGAAGTCAAGGCTTGGTACAGAATGATCAGTTTTCAAGAAGGGGATGTCAAATCCACCTGTGTACTCACAGCAGAATGGAGATGAGTTTGCGCAGAATCAAACAGTGCAGCAGCAAGTGCCGAGAGTACAGCAAGACCTGCTCTCACAGCAATGACAGGAAACCCACCGCACGGACAATCACAGCAGTCCCCTATGGAGCTCCAACAGAGTACAAGTACAGGACAACTAACTACACCTATGATTTGGAGTGTTACAGTTGGAGGAGAGAATCTGTTTTCAGGCAACAGAATGAGTCTGTACCCGCAATAGGACAGCTTGCTGGGAGACTTGATGTTTTCAATCCTATCTGTGATGCCAAATCCTCATGGGGAACCAAAGGTTGACGTCACTATAGGGGGCCACAATTTTTCATTGTTAGTGGACATGGGTGCAACACGCTTATGTATACGAGAGGGCACATTTTCAATGTCTGGCAATGCCATGAATACTCAGGGATTCACAGGAGCTACAAGTCGTGTTCCTTTTACCGAAGAACTACCAGTCACTATAGGAAAATATGACATGAATGTGCCACTACTTTATTTGAGGCAAACGCCTGTCAGTATATTAGGACGAGATCTGATGACTAAGTTAAATATGACGATCTCGTTCACGGATGAAGGCATAATATGCTCAACACCAGGAATGCATTATTTAAATGTGTGCAAAATAATTATGGCATAGGCAGGATGAATGGTTATGAGAGCAATCCCATTAGAACCAGAGATTTTTCAATATGGTGTGCACATATTGTTGTCCTGACTGCCAGGAATAGTTGACTGCCAGGAATAGTAGGCAAAATAATTAGAACTCCTGATGAATTTTTGTTTATACCAAGGATACCCATGTTTGAATAAAAGGGACGGGTATTTCCCTTAATGATACAAGCAGCCATAGTGATAGGAGAAATAGCATTGCTTGATGGCTGTGATAATGAGGGCAGGCAATTGTGTGCAGTAATCACCAATGGAGAAGGCTACAGATTGATTGACGTCACGGATGAGGATCTGTTTGAAGATCTGATGACGAAGTAATATTTGAAATGAACATCACTTACCGGGTAAAAGCAAATAAAAAAGAAGTGCCTCAGAGAATGATGTTAGCACTGAAAAGCCCTCAATATTTTGACAAAGACATGGTGAAAGTACCAGTCTCACTATGGACCACTGGCCCCTATGACACAGGCCTGCTAAACGGGGTCAGGAAGTGAAGATTACATTGAAACCAGGAGCAAGTTTACCTTCTGTCCTATTGGGGCAGGGTATCTTAGTGACGTCAGAGTCACCATGTAATACGTCAGTTTATCCTATCAAGAAATCTAATGGGGGGGTCTTGGAGACTAATACAATATTTTAGAACATTAAACCAAATTGTAGAGGCCAAGTTCCCTCTAGTCCCGAACCGGTCTACAATTCTATGTAATATACCTGTTGATGCACAATATTTCACATTGATTGACATGAAAAATTGTTTTTTTCTCAGTCCCGTTGCACAAAAACTCACAAGATTTGACTTTGTTTATCTTCAGAAAGTTCGCCTGAAAAGCACACGGCTGCCCCAGAAGTATTGTGAATCCCCATCAATTTTCAATAGAGTCCTCCAGATTGACTTAAGCAATATAGCATTAGAAAGCCTTGTGCTGCAATACGTAAATGACATTTTAGTTTGCAGCACCACAGAGGAAGAGTGCAGACGTAATTCTATACATCTGATGATTATACTTGCTGGCAGAGGATATAAAGTTGACAAGGAAAAGTTACAATATTGTCAACATGAAGTGCTGTACATAGGCCAATTGATATTGCATGAAGGAAAGAAAGTCACTCCTGAAAGAGCTGAGGCCATTTTAAAAACAGCTAAGCCACGCAAGATAAAAACATTTTTTGGGACTATGTAATTAGGTCAGAGCATGGGTCTTTGACTCCAACTCGTATATAAGGCCTCTCTTACAAGCCTTGAAGAAAGCACAGGCAATACAAGAAAAAATCGTGTGAACTGAGGCAATGGAAGAAGGGTTTGATGAATAGAAAAAAGCCATTTGCACAGCTCCAGTTTTAGGGATCCCTAATTATGCAGAGGAATTATTTGTATTCTCGCACACAGACGGTACTGTTATGATAGCAGTGATCACGCAGAGAACCACATTGGGGTACAAGCCTCTTGAATATTACAGTGGAATCTTAGACCCAGTGATGAGAGCTAATTTTCTGTGTGAACAAAGTTTGGCAGTCGCCATAGAGAAGGCCACAAGCATAGTGATCGGATGCCCTATGGCGTTATTTGTTCAACAAGCATTATTTGCTACTTTAGAAAAGGCACGTTGACTTCACCAAGGGCTTCTGCCTATGAGGTAGTTATATCAAATCCAGGAATCAAACTATGTCGATGTAAAATAGTGAATCCAGCTATGTTTATTGCTGAGCCAATCACGGAAAGAGAGCCCATACACATTTGCGCAAACTATGAAGAGTTCTATGATGAAGTCCCTATAATAAAGGAGAATGCACTAGCAGGGGAGAGATTGCGTTTATTGACGGGTCTTTGATCAAAATGATGGACAAAGATACACAGGTGCTGCTGTGGTGAAGCACCTAGCAAATGGGGAGTTTCGAGCGCTTGTTAGTATTCTACTACCATCTCATTATTCAGCACAAGCTGCAGAATTATTGGCGTTGATACTCACGCTTGAGAATCACGCAGACCAGGAAGTAACATTGTACAGCGACTCCGCCTTTGTGACGTAGACGGTGCATGCAGGATTAGCGCACTAGAAAAGGAGGGGCTACCTCCGAGCAGACGGCATGCCAGTGCAGCACGCAGCTTTATTGGACAGCCTTATTAAGGCACTACAACTCCCAGTGGGCATAGCAGTCATTAAATGTGCAGCTCACACGAAAGGGACAGATTTGATCTCACGTGGAAATCAAGCAGTAGACGATGAAGCCAAGAGTATAGCAACTCCAGATATAGGAATGATGAATGTTAAAACATGTGATGTGAATGAAAGAATGACTGTAATGATGACAATGGTTGAAGGATATAACCATATGTCCCAAGTACAGATAATGGAACTTCAAGGGGCGGCACCTCAAGAGGAAATGAATTTATGGATGCAAAGAGGGTGTTCTTTAAACCCCTCTCAGGCATTGTGGTGACAAGGCAGCACTGGTAAACCAGTGATGCCTATAGCCTTAATAAGGGTGGCGCTGGAACAGCTACACTACCCGCACACACAACTAGGGAGAATCTAGCTGAAACTATTGCTGAGGAGTGGTTTGTTCTGAATTTGATGGAGCATGTTGCCTTTTTTATGGTCAACTGTATAGTTTGTCAACAGTTCACGGCTCGGCATAAAATGCGCAAGGTTAGGGGAGTCATTCCGAGACCTAATGGCCCTTTTCAGCACTTGCAGATTGGCTATGTTGACATGATACAAGAATGTAATGCATACAGATATTTAATTGTTGTGGTGTGTCCTTTCTCAAGATGGAGAGAGGCAGGTCCATGTACATACCCAGACTCCAAATGTGGCCAAATTTCTGGTATGGGAAGTATTTCATAGATGGGGAGTATGTGAAGTAATGAGGTCAGATATTGGTCCTCATTTTGTTAGCACAGTGTTTGAACAAATCAGCTTGTTGCTTGGTATACAGCACACATTTTCTTTGGCTTATCATCCACAAGGAAATGGGATATGTGAGAGGCTCAAAGGCTTGTTTAAGGAAAGTAGCCAAGTTGAAGTTTACTCTTCAAGAAAGGGTGGTTGCATTGCATACCACTGGCATTATATGGATTGAGGAACCAACCAGGTTCTGACCACCATTTTACGGCTCATGAAATCGTGACAGGAAGGTGAATGATAACACCCCGAATGCCTCATCCTGAGTTAGAGGTGATGCTCAGCCAACAGCAGATGTGCTAGGATTGGAACTGCAAACTATTTTAACTGTATGACTTCCAGTATTTCTGCCATTTCAGGACAGTTGCAGAGACAAGGGTGTAGGGCAGTACAGAGCACAGAAGGAGATGCTTCAACAATCCAACCTCCAGAATTTTGTCTTCCCCAACTTTACCCCGGAGATGTGGTCCTAGTGCGTAACTACACAAGGAAAAAGTGGGACGAACCCCGTTTCAATGGTCCCTTTGTTGTTGAGGACGTAATGCCATCTGCTGTCAAATTGCAGGGTAGGCATGCTGCGATATTGCTGGGAGACGTAAAGATCTACTCAGGATAAACTCCTCTGCCTATACCCCTCTGCGGAGAAGCTGCAATCATCGGGGAAGAACCACAGCACGTGCAGACAAGATCTATGACGAGGAAGAAGGACGCATAACATGACAAGTGGAAAGATTAAAGAACTTTTCAGTTGGACTGTGGCTTGGCTTTGGACACTCCCTTTTGAGCTATTCATAGAAGGGTCGAACACTCTGTACATCTTAGTTCCAGAGTTAAGGGAAGATCTGCATTCTTACAGCCACAGTAGCCTATTGACTTTGGACTGAGGCATATTTTAAGCCTTGGTAAGAAGAGGAGTATGCCAGACTCTGATCGTGGATACGTCAATTGGAAGAGGGTACAATACCCCAACTCAATCCACACTCAGTTCCTGTTTGGATTTACTTATGGTGTTACCCAGTGAAGAACTTTATAGGAACATACTCACGTATTTTGAGTTGGTGTTGTGTTCTTATCCTTCACTGGTGGGGAGAACTTGCCTCATTCCAGCTTTCATTCGAGATCCTGACAATGAGAAAATGATAAGAAGATTGCTCATAGTAATCACTGAACAATTCTTACAGCTTCCAGAGTACAGTGAGAAAGATACCAATGTCCCTATCAGAAGAAGCAGCTCATAGACTAGTCAGTGTGGTGTTCTTTCGCCTAATTTAGGACTAACCGCATCTTGTTGGGAGACACACTGATGTGGTAACCTTCCTGAGAGACCCAAGAAACACTGCAAATTTAATTTGAATGTAATCTTAGAGGGTATCATCATCCAAGTCAGCATCTTTTCTGAAAGAAATCACAGAGCGAGGTAGAAACTTTCCTCTGAGGGACAGATCAAGGACATATCAAGAAAGTGAATAAAGGATAAACTTTGTTCATGCTGACAGGGAAGCAACATGTCATCTGTACTGAAGCAGATTCGAGGCATCGATTCGGAGCTGATCTATGAAGCAGAGCTTGCATAGACTTGTAGAGGTCATTTCTCTTCACAATAAAGGAACATTTACATCTCGATTGGTGAATAAACTGGTTCCAGATACAGATAAAGTTGTTCTTAGTATCCCGTTGGCAGACGGTTAATCGAAGAAGAGTTACTGGTTCAAGACAGCAGCTTCCGGAAGCAATCGACAAATGCAGAACCATTACTATACGTTTTTCCTTCCTTAGCATCAAATGATCGAGATGGGGAATTTTAACAGCAACGTTGTGTTACCCCACGAGAACAGACAAACACATTGGGGCCTCATTACGAATTTGGAGGTAGCCATGCCCTTAATAAGGGCATGGCTACATCCAAACACGGGTCTGGGTCCCACAAAAGGGGACTTACTGGGCCATTCCGACCTTGGAGGACCCGGAACATCCCCTAGGGCTCAATGGGAATGGGGAGGATTCTAACAACGGGCCTGTTAATGACGGGCCCGTTTTTAGCATCCTGGTCTGCTAGCGGGTCCCGATAAGGACGCCTGGTCTGACCAGACATCTTCAGCGGGATCCGCTGCAGACCTCGTAATGAGGTGGCCCGGAATGAACGGTGCTAGTCCCTTACCGGCACTGTTCATTCCGCGGCCACCAGGGTCCTCATGAGGCCCATTGTTCAAGAATTAGATGTTGTAAGATAACTTAGCACTGCATAATATACACTTGCATTGTGTTTATAATCATATTACTTTCACTAACTGTGATAACTGAATTTTACATAGGTGCAAATGGAGCTAAGACCCCTGTGTATCATCCTGAGCATAAGGAAGATGTACATGTGGCAACTGCAAAGCAGTCAAAAACCTACATAGTTATTCCTGTCCCAGGAACAGATGGCAGGATACCTGAGCTTGAAATGGATGTTGTTAGTAATCAGTCATACACAACACTTGTTTCAGACAATGCTTTTGAACACCAGAGACAGGGTCGGCGGATCAGGAAAAGTAAGGGGTTAATAGAGGTTGGGCCTATCCAATGAATACATATCAATACACCTGGTCCAGCGGCATATGACCCAAGTACAAGTCCCAAAGGAAAATCCCAGATGAAGATTATGAGAGACATTTCTATACCTACAGGATTTGCTGAGAGAATAAAACTTGTCGAGAGGAAGAGACTGTTAGGCAGAAACCTGTGCAGTTCCCTCTGGGACCACTGCAAAAGATTTAAGACTACAGGTGTTTGGCAGTAAACCCACTTGGTAGCAGTCTGTACCACCCAGATTTTCCAGGTAGCTGTGGCTGAGCAGTCAGACTTCCCTCAAGAAGAGTTAGGCAGTATATAGAGCATACATAATAGGTACAGAGGCACAGTAGTACAAGCAAACACTGACCAGAGCTAGGTGTAAAAGTATATAATTATTTATTTAAAAGACACACTCATAAATTACACTAGCACAGAAAAGGTAAGCAAGTCAAAACACAGTCACTATTACTTATATGTACATCCCTAGTTATTTGTTGGACAAGTCTAAGTTAACACCACTTATTTCCAAACAGAGGTGAGCGCTTAACGTTAGATGGCACTCCAACAAGTTAGTTAAAAAGGGAGGGAAAAGGCAGAAATAATGAAAACAGCAAGGTAAAACACTTTTCAGAGATTCACAGTAAGTTTAGAAAGGCAGTCTATTGCGGAGCAAGGAAGTTTGGTTGCCAGGCCCACTCTAGGGAAAGCCAGGCGAAAAGATGTCCAAGATCACACAATGTCACAAGTCTTTACAGGTGAGTAGGAAAGGTTTTACTGAGTTTAGAAAAGTTTAGTTGGGTTGTCCGAGGCTTACCCAGGTTCGAGAGCCGAGGGCTAAATCTACCCCGAACAATCGGTGGCAAGGGAAGCCGGGCGGAACACGGTACCTTTAAAATGGAAAGGATCCTCCAGCCATGGCAGTTGTTCCTGGTAGTGGGTGCAAGTCGCGGCATCGTCCAGAGGAAGAGAAGATCTCGACATGGAGGAAAGCTGAAGATCGTTGCACTACCAGGGAAGAAACCAGCCGTGGATTTTTCCGGTTAAAAGGATGTTACCCCTCTTTCGCGGTTGAGGTAAAAAGTGGTATCCCGGTTGCCAGGGTGCTTGGCACAGGCAAGGCGGCCACGAGATGCTTCAGGGAGGCGAAAAGAAGGCAGAAACTGGTTGTCCCCACAAGTCAAGGGAAGAAGACAATCCCAGCTGGAGATCTCCTCTGTCGTTGGGAAAAGTGGTGAGACGGTTCCGCAGGGCTCCACCGGTGGTGTCGTCTTGGCAGGTCGGCTCGGCTTCTCCCTCTTTGGCTTCTTAGGTCCTGTGGCGACTTCTGAAGAACCAGTCCCAAAAACCCTGCTTTTATGCAGCAAACCCCCATTCATACAGCCTAGCTGTCACTCAAACATGCCAAGTGGTGAGCGGGGCGGCTCACCACTTGGGCCAATCACACCAGAGTGTGACATGAGTTGGCAAGGCAACTCAGTCCAGGGTGCCTAAACCCCTCCTACACCCCCTGTGGTACCCAGACAGAATGGCACCACTTTGGAGGGCTTCTGTGCAGAAGCCCGCCAAAAGTGGAACAAAGGCTCGACTCGAGTTCAGGGTTACTGAAGTGAACTTAGACGCCATTTTGGCGGCGATTTCTGGCAAAAAATCCCAACCAGTGAATTTATATTAAATAAATAAACCGGCGGTATCTTTAACATTGCACCAAAAAGTGGTGCATTAAAATCAATGGGAAATCCCATTGGGAAATATGACGGTGGAATATTTCCGTGGTATCCACTGCCACCAGCCAGAAACTCGGCGAGGGGGGACGGGACAGTACCCCCTCGACAAAAGACCCAGGGGCAATCTAATTGCCCCTACCAGTACTTCCAGAGTATGATGGTTTGTACTGGTTAAGTTCCTAAATTAAGACTAGTAAAGTCAATGGTGACTTTACAGACCCAGGGAGACAGTGGTCAGTCCCAGGGTGTGGAGTCTATGTTTGGGGGTCACTATGGCACCCCTGTGTTACTGCACTGAGGGTGCTGTGTAACACACATTCAAAAACCAATGATAGCCTATGGGGAAAAAAAACCCATAGCCCGTAAGCACATAGCAAGTCACAGAAACACTCTCAAGTCATGTCCAAGAGTGAGGGTAAAAGAGTCTCACTCTTGGCAGGAGAAAAAATAAACCCCAAAAAATCCAGCAAAGCTGCTGGGGGACTCACTAGGTTAGGAAATTCAGCCTAAACAGAGAATTCTCCCTAACACTCGCCCCCCCCCCAGACTAAGGGACAGGAGGATTTACTCCACTCCTGGAGGAACCTCATACCTCTAGTCGATGACATACATCCTAGAGAGTCCATCAGCATTTTGATGGTGACACCCTGACCTGTGCTCAATGGTGAAATCAAACCCTTGGAGGCAGATTGACCATCTCAATAGTTTTGGATTTTCCCCTTTCATTTGCATTAACCATCTCAAGGGTTGGTGGTCAGTCTGAATGACAAAAGTAGAACCATACAAGTATGGCCTAAACCTCTTCAGTGCCCACACAATAGCAAAGCATTCTCTTTCTATTGTTGCCCACCTTGTTTCAGGATCCTTCAGTTTTCCACTGATGAAGCAAATGGGGTGTTCCCTACCCTTCTCATCCAGTTGGCTAAGAACTGCACCTATACCTACATTGGAAGCATCAGTTTGTACAATGAAAGTTTGGTGGTAGCCAGGAGCTCGGAGTACTGGAGCTTGGCAAAGAGCTTTCTTCAGGTTTTCAAAGGCCTGATTGCATTCCTCATTCCATTTGACCTTCTTAGGGAATGTTGGAGAGGAGATCACATTCAGAGGAGAAGCTATGGTCCCATAGTTCTCAATGAAATTCCTGTAATACCCAGTGAGGCCTAAGAAGGCTCTCACCTGGGTCTGAGTAGTAGGTGTTGTCCAATTTTGCACAGCTTCAATCTTGCTGAGCAAAGGCCTTATCTCTCCACCTCCTACCTCATGTCCAAGGTAAACCACTTTACTCTGTCCAATTTGGCATTTGCTTGCCTTTATGGTCAGATTGGCCCGCTCAAGAGCCTGCAAAACATGTCCTAAGTGGGTCACATGTTCCTCCCAGGAGTGGCTGAAGACTGCAATGTCATCCAAGTATGCCATGCAGAAGTCCTCCATCCCAGCTAGAACTTGGTTCACCATCCTTTGGAATGTTGCAGGTGCATTTTTTAGTCCAAGAGGCATAACCTTGAATTGGTATAGGCCAACTGGGGTAGAAAATGCAGTTTTCTCCTTGGCATGGTCTGTCAGGGCTATTTCTCAATAGCCTGACGTAAGGTCCAGTGTGCTGAGGTACTTGGCTGCACCAAGTTTATCCACCAACTCATCTGTCCTTGGCAAAGGGTGGGCATCAGTCTTGGTGACTGCATTAAGAGCTCTATAGTCCACACAGAATCTCAACTCTTTGGATCCTGCCTTTGGTACTAACACCACTGGGCTAGACCATGGACTAGTAGAGGGCTCTATTACCCTGAGATCAAGCATCTTCTTGACCTCACCTTTGATGTGGGTTCTGACATGTTCTGACATTCTGTATCCTCTGCTTTTGACTGGCAGACAGTCACCAGTGAGTATACCATGCTGTCCCCACGGGGTCAAGCCTGGTGAAAGTGAGAACAGAGGGGCAAACTGATTTAACATAGCTTTGCACTCCTCCTGTTGCTCAGGTGTCAGATCTGAAGAGAGATTAACTCCTTCAACCTTTTCGTCCAAAGGTAAGCCTCTCAGGAGGTCAGGTAGAGCTTCACTCTCCTCCTCCTCTTCAGATGAAGCTAGAAGCAATGCTCCTACTTCTGGTCTAGAGACATAGGCTTTGAGGCGGTTGGTGTGGAAGACTCTGGGAGTTTCCCTGGGTTTGCCCAGATCCACCAGATAGTTTACCTCTCCAAGTTTTCCCACAACCTTGAAGGGTTCCATCCATTTGTCTTGCAAGGCCCTCTGCCTTGTTGGAATCATAACTAGAACTAGCTGGTCTTGAGTAAACTCAACCATGTTAGCCTTCTGATCATGCCAATGTTTGATCAGAGCTTGTCCAGCTTTCAAGTTGTCACTTGCTTCTGCCATCATGTGTGACATTCTCCTCCGGAGACCTATCACATAGTCAGTCACTCTGACTGGCTTGGGGGAAGGAGCACTCTCCAACCCCTCCTTAATCAGGGCCAAGGGGCCTCTGACAGGATGGCCATAGAGAAGTTCAAAGGGAGAATAACCTACTCCCTCCTGAGGGACTTCTCTATAAGCAAAGAGAAGGCATGGCAGTAGAAGGTCCCACTTCTTTTTAAGGGGTTCTTCTAAAGCACCTATCATGCTCTTCATGGTTCTGTTAAACCTTTCTACCAACCCGTTTGTCTGAGGGTGGTATGCGGTTGAGAACTTGTAGGTAACTCCGCAGGTTTTCCACATGGCTTTCATGTAGTGGGACATAAAATTTGACCCCCTGTCAGAGATCACCTCCTTAGGAAACCCAACCCTGGTAAAAATACCAAGGAGGGCCTTAGCTACGGCCGGAGCTGTAACAGTCCTCATAGGAATTGCCTCAGGGTACCTAGTAGCATGGTCTACTACAACAAGGATAAACCTGTTGCCTGAGGAGGTTGGAGGATCAAGGGGACCAACAATGTCAATCCCTACCCTCTCAAATGGGACTCCCACAACTGGGAGAGGCACTAAAGGTGCCACATTCTTGGAACCAACCTTACCAGAAGTCTGGCAGGTATGGCAGCTCCTGCAATATCTATCTACTTCAGCCCCCATCTTTGGCCAATAAAAGTAGAGAGAGAGCCTTTCCTTGGTCTTCTTGAAACTCAAGTGACTAGCCAAAGGAATCTCGTGGGCTAGTTGCAAGAACTGTTGTCTGTTCTCTTGGGGCACTACCAGGCGTTGGTAGGCTCCAGGTTCAGATCCAGTTGGTTCAATGTAGAAGAGGCCATCTTCCCAGTGTAACCTATACTTCCCAGGCTCTTGCCCATCAGCCTGAGAAGCTGCCTGTTGGCCAAGGCCCTCCAGAGTTGGACATTCTCTTTGTCCCTTACGAAAAGCTGACCTGCTGGGTCCACCTTCTGCCAGTAAAGACTGCAGCTCAGGATGGTCAGCCGGGTCCAGGTCTCCAATAAGTTCTGGGCCTCCTACTAGCTCTTCTTCAGAGTCTAGTTCAACCAGACAGGGTTGTACCTCCCTCTCAGCCTCAGCTGGAGGTGGAGTTACAGGTGTAACTTTGGACAACCTTGGGGAAGTCCTTTTTGGAAGCACTGGAGTGCTTGCTGTAGGCTTTTTCCTAGGAGTCTTGGGTTGCCCCTTGGCTCCTGATCTGGTAGTCACTGCAGTAAGTTGCTCGAGTGGAAGAGGAGTGATTTCTGTCATCATCTCCTGAGATAACCCTCGCAGGGTTTTCTCTCTTGCAGGTTTTGTGAGCTCCTGTAACCTTTTACTAGGAGGTCTGGGGGTATGTGACACAACTCCAAGAGCTTTCAGGTCATTACCCAACAGAACACTTCCTGGTACTTCATATTGTATACTGACAGGTATCTTCACAGCCATATCATTACACTGGATGAGAACTGGTAACTGGGGACACATCTGCACAGGCCCTCCAGCTAACTTGGTGAGGCATTTGGGTGCCTAAGCAACATCCTCTGACTTGAAAAATGATTCATCCACCACCGTTATGCTGGCCCCAGTGTCCCTGATGGCAGGAGTCTCCTGACCATTCACGTGGACACTCTCCTTATAATACTCTTTAGTATTATCTGGGATAGAATTATAGACATCTAAATTCTGTTGTTCCCACAACCCCAGAGAGACTAAAGAAACACTGGCTGAGACTCCAGTGGGTTCATCAGCCAGTAGTAGAAAGTTTCCACTTGCCATAGGGACTTCCTCCTCTGGAGCGAAGGCTAAGGAGACAAGCTGGATCCCTGAAGGTTTACCCTTACATCTGGGATCTCCTTTCACATGGTCAGTAGCCTTACAAACATAACAGGATCCAAAGGTCCTTTGGAATGGAGGCTTGTTCTGACCTCCTTCTGGTTTGGCACCAGAAGGTATACTACTCTGCTGTGGTTTCCCAGGTGGCTTACCCTTATGGTGTGGTTTCGGGCCCTCTTTGGAATTGGAATTATTAGAATTCTCTTTGGAGTCTTTCTTAGGCTGTCTCCCCTCATCCTTCTTCTGAGTTACCCCAGAATCCTTGTGAGTAGCCCTGTTGGCAACCCACAAGTCAGCAGCCTTAGCTAGCTTTCTAGGATCTAATTCCTGTGAATCAGCCAAGTGCTGTCTGAGCTCAGGAGAGCAGGCATCATAAATTGACTCCATCATTACAAGATTTCTCATTCCTTCATAAGTGTTCACTTTGTAACCCTTAATCCATCCCTCTACGTTTTTTTTTCAACCCTTCACACACCCAGGTAGCCCAAGGGGTACCATCATGCTTTTTGAGGCTTCTAAACCTTCTAAGATACTGGGAAGGGGTCTTCCCAAACCTAGCTATTAAAGCTAGTTTCACACATTCATACTCTTTCCTATCCTCCTCCCCCAACTCCATTACTGCATCAGTTGCAACAGGGGGGAGCCTAGAGAACAACCAGGTGAGTAACTCATTACCTGTGAGGTTCTGGAGCCCATGATTATACTCAAACATAGACAACCAATCCAACACATCCAACTTAGGCTCATACATACCAATCAATTCTTTAGGCATCCGGGGTCTTTTAGGACTGGAACCTCTAGAGGAGCCAGAGAGAGAAGCATTCTCAACAGACAATTTCTTCATTTCTAGCTCATACTTGAGCTCCATTTCTCTTAGCCTTAGTTCTTTGTCAGTTTGAGTATTAAGTTTCTTGTACTCTAATTCCAGTTTCATTTTCTCTAGTTCATAGTATTGAGGACTAAATGTGGGACCTGGCAAAGGTCCAGTAGGTACAGCTGGTAAGGCAGAGAAAGGCCTAGAGGGAACATCTACAGCAGTTTCATCTTCCTCTTCTGGTTCTGACCCAAGATCATCAATACTTTGTTCAATATCAATATCATTGCTGTTCTCTACATTTGCTGGAGTGGTAGGTTCCTCTGAACCATCATCCAGACTTTGGTTTTCTAACAACCTTTCTATTCGCTCTATTTTCTTGCCTTTAGTCATGAGATTCTTATGCTTACAGAGAACTCTTAAACAATCAGCAGTTTTTGTAGCAAGGGACTCTTGACTATGCCTTTCCATAGCAGACATGTTAGAAAATGACTTTTTCTTTTTGTGCTTAAGCTTTGTGGTTAGTTGCACTAAGGTATCTCAAAAGTACACTAACGTGTATACTCAATACAAATCCCACCGCTGTACACCAGTGTTAGGCAGAAACCTGTGCAGTTCCCTCTGGGACCACTGCAAAAGATTTAAGACTACAGGTGTTTGGCAGTAAACCCACTTGGTAGCAGTCTGTACCACCCAGATTTTCCTGGTAGCTGTGGCTGAGCAGTCAGACTTCCCTCAATAAGAGTTAGGCAGTATATAGAGCATACATAATAGGTACAGAGGCACAGTAGTACAAGCAAACACTGACCAGAGCTAGGTGTAAAAGTATATAATTATTTATTTAAAAGACACACTCATAAATTACACTAGCACAGAAAAGGTAAGTAAGTCAAAACACAGTCTCTATTACTTATATGTACATCCCTAGTTATTTGTTGGACAAGTCTAAGTTAACACCACTTATTTCCAAACAGAGGTGAGCGCTTAACGTTAGATGGCACTCCAACAAGTTAGTTAAAAAGGGAGGGAAAAGGCAGAAGTAATGAAAACAGCAAGGTAAAACACTTTTCAGAGATTCACAGTAAGTTTAGAAAGGCAGTCTATTGCGGAGCAAGGAAGTTTGGTTGCCAGGCCCACTCTAGGGAAAGCCAGGCGAAAAGATGTCCAAGATAACACAATGTCACAAGTCTTTACAGGTGAGTAGGAAAGGTTTTACTAAGTTTAGAAAAGTTAAGTTAGGGTGTCCCAGGCTTACCCAGGTTGGAGAGCCGAGGGCTAAATCTACCCCGTACAATCGGTGGCAAGGGAAGCCGGGCTGAACACGGTACCTTTAAAATGGAAAGGATCCTCCAGCGGTGGCAGTTGTTCCTGGTAGTGGGTGCAAGTCGCGGCGTCGTCCAGAGGAAGAGAAGATCTCGACGTGGAGGAAAGCTGAAGGTCGTTGCACTACCAGGGAAGAAACCAGCCATGGATTTTTCCAGTTAAAAGGATGTTACCCCTCTTTCACGGTTGTGGTAAAAAGTGGTATCCCGGTTGCCGGGGTGCTTGGCACAGGCAAGGCGGCCACGAGATGCTTCAGGGAGGCGAAATGAAGGCAGAAACTGGTTGTCCCCACCAGTCAAGGGAAGAAGACTCTCCCGGCTGGAGATCTCCTCTGTCGTTGGGAAAAGTGGTGAGACGGTTCCGCAGGGCTCCACCGGTGGTGTTGTCTTGGCAGGTCGGCTCGGCTTCTCCCTCTTCGGCTTCTTAGGTCCTGTGGCGACTTCTGAAGAACCAGTCCCAAAAACCCTGCTTTTATGCAGCAAACCCCCATTCATACAGCCTAGCTGTCACTCAAACATGCCAAGTGGTGAGCGGGGCGGCTCACCACTTGGGCCAATCACACCAGAGTGCGACATGAGTTGGCAAGGCAACTCAGTCTAGGGTGCCTAAACCCCCTCCCACACCCCCTGTGGTACCCAGACAGAATGGCACCACTTTGGAGGGCTTCTGTGCAGAAGCCCGCCAAAAGTGGAACAAAGGCTCGACTCGAGTTCAGGGTTACTGAAGTGAACCTAGACGCCATTTTGGCAGCGAGTTCTGGCAAAAAATCCCAACCGGTGAATTTATATTAAATAAATAAACCGGCGGTATCTTTAACATTGCACCAAAAAGTGGTGCATTAAAATCAATGGGAAATCCCATTGGGAAATATTCCAGTGGAATATTTCCGTGGTATCCACTGCCACCAGCCAGAAACTCTGCGAGGGGGGACGGGACAGTACCCCCTCGACAACAGACCCAGGGGCAATCTAATTGCCCCTACCAGTACTTCCACAGTATGATGGTTTGTACTGGTTAAGTTCCTAAATTAAGACTAGTAAAGTCAATGGTGACTTTACAGACCCAGGGAGACAGTGGTCAGTCCCAGGGTGTGGAGTCTATGTTTGGGGGTCACTATGACACCCCTGTGTTACTGCACAGAGGGTGCTGTGTAACACACATTCAAAAACCAATGATAGCCTATGGGGAAAAAATACCCCATAGCCCATAAGCACATAGCAAGTCACAGAAACACTATCAAGTCATGTTCAAGAGTGAGGGTAAAAGAGTCTCACTCTTGGCAGGAGAAAAAAATAAACCCCAAAAAATCCAGCAAAGCTGCTGGGGGACTCACTAGGTTAGGAAATTCAGCCTAAACAGAATTCTCCCTAACAGAGACCAGCTGAACTTCTTCTACACAGGGAACCTGGACGGATGTTTCTATACTTAAGCCAACTAGAAGGAGTTATGTTGATACATTTAGAGAAATAGTCATAGAAAACTACATGAAGAGTTTGAGAACCAAAAGAAGCACCCAAGAGGATAATTATGAACAGAATGATTATCTAGACAGAACATATGTTACCAACTCATGAAAGAAGTTGGAGGAGGACGTAAAGTGAAGAATGCTTTGTATGTGCACTCTTGCCATACAGCATGGGGAAGTCGAAGATCTTCACAGCTATTGAAATAGATGTCCCAACTGCACACTGCATAGAAGACCTAGCTTTCTGTAGTACAAGAGTCCAGATTGTGGGTCGAACTGCCTCTCTCAAATGGGCAACTGAATGGACAGATCCAGTTGAAGATGATTATATCCAAGATATAAAGACAAAAACAGCGCCAAGACTAAGAATCTTGTGATCAGATATGAGAAACCTGGAGTAAAAGGAACTGGAATAAGAAGAGAATTAAATAAAAAGCTGAAATCTGCAGAAGACATTTGTAGATGGAAAAAGAGAGGCCAGATGCAGATTTGGAGAACTGTTCTATCACCAGGTGGCTGGGAGGAAGGAGTAGTGATCTGCAGAGACTGGGTAATAATGGGTCAATACCAACCAACAATCGAGAATGCACACATGTTGTGTAAACCATTATGTCCAAAACTTGCTTAATTACAGACATGGGTTGAAGACAGAGGAGAAGCCCTGCAGATAGTACCATTGCAGAGTTCTAAACTGTGCTTCAGGAACAATGGTACAAGGAAAATGGGGGTGAATCAGAAATGTGGGCATATCTTTATTGCCCCAGGAATGAATATCAGGACAGCAGTAATCATGGATCATTATTGGGCTTGTTGATCCAAGGCCTACATCAGACTGCCTAAAGATTGGGGAGGAATCTACACATTAGTACATGTCCATGTTCCTGTGTTGGTGATTCCTAAAGGTGACCTGAATATTAATAGTTTCCCGAAAGCAGATGCTCACTGAAGAAGAAGAGATCTGTGGAGCTGATAAAAAGGATGAAGAGCGATAACTAATTTTCAACCAAATAAATAGAAGCTTTTGACTCTATCCCACATGGACACAGACTGTTCAGGCAGACTTCTTCAGTGTTCACGTTAAACTTCATGCCAAGGATCCAGGTTGGAGCAAATACCAAGTGGCTTCAGATCACCAGATAGGAATTGCTGCAGACAATTAACACTACCATAAAAGGATTCAATGCAATCAGAGAAGTACTGAGAGCCATAAGACTGATGACTCTTTGTCCTGGATCTGATCACAGCTATGGACGGAGGGGTTTGTGCAAAAATTGGAGAATCATGTTGCACGTTACCTTCTCATGATGGCGAGAATGGGACCTTGACAGGGGCCATAGCCATGCTGACGAAACTCCATGGCCAAATGATAGACAAAGTAGAAGACATTGATAATGACAGCTGGTTTGTAAAACTTTTCTCTTGGGTTCCACAATGGATGGCAGACACGTTCAAGTTTCTTGGAGCCTTGATTGTGTTAGTGTTGCTTGGATTTTTTGTGATCAAGATAATAATCTCACAGTGCAAGAAAACAGCAAAGAAAGCCATAGGGATGAAGATCATGATTGATCTTCAACCAGGATGGAAGTCTAAAGATCTGAGTGATGAAGAAATCAGAGACTTTGTGAAGGACAGTATTCATGTACCTTAGGAAACAAAGTTCCTGTATCCAAAGGATCATAAGAAGTATGTGGGAAGATGGATATATTGCAGTCCAAGTGGACAGTGCATGGTCATGATATGGAACAAAGATGAGCAGGTGAAATCAGCTGGATGCCTGAAGGGAGTCGTAAAAATATGGATCCCTAAGAAGCATTTCTTCACACCAGGATGTCTAGATGTAAAAAATGATGTGAGAGTGGTCAATGAATCGCCCAGAGGGGGGGTGTGTAGAGAAGGAGCCAAGTACCCCCATTCCAACTGCCCCACCTACATTACCTGAAAAGTATGAACCAAAGTATGTGACATACCCAGAACAGCTAAACCAACAAAGAGAAGAGTGTGGACTCTTTGTAGTACCCATAAGAGTGCCTATGCCCAAGAGAATATGGGAGGTAAAGTACCCATTAGGAAACCATACCTGCATACAAGACAATATGATGGCCATTTGAACGAGATTCCTGAAGAAGCAGAGAAACTAAAATCCAAAGATGAATGGTGATGTCATACAAAATCGAATTGACACCTATAGAAGATAAACAGACCAGAGGATGCAGACGATTTATAAACCATCAAGAAAGTATCAAGGATAAGTGACATCTTGGCAGACCCTCCAGTTTATAGCAATTTTGCGATCCCACAAAATGCTGCGAAAATTGCCGTTTTGCGCAAAATGCTGCAAAAACGGCCGTTTTGTGCGAAAACAGTATCTCAAAAAAATATCTTTTTTTTAACTTTTTTTTTTAAGTGAAATGCAAAATCTACTGTTTTAAAAAAATAATACTCAGGGTACCAGGTTCTCAACTATTTTTTACACAAGAAATGAAATGCGCTTACACATCTCATCACTTGCAGCCCAAAAAAGTGCAGCCCAATCCACAAGGGACACATGAATGGGCACATTTTATATGCGCGCCCATTCAGATGGCCTTTTTCACATCCTTGATCAAATAAAGTGGTGTTTCTGTCAATTTAAAAACGCACCCCTCATTTCCAAGCAAGATGCACTTTTAAATGTGGAGAAATTGTAGGCATCCCTATGCGCACGGGATGTGGTGCTGCCACTGCATGACAGGGTCTTTCCTGACCCTGTCATGCATTTCTTTTAAGGTATGAACAGCTGCTGTGTCGCGTGCATTTCTGTTCCTCAAACAGGATAAAAATGCATTTTTTGGGTTGCATTTTTCAGCGGCAGGCACCTGGAGGGCCTGTCCGTGTGAAAGGCGATGGGAGCTTGCAGAACACTGTCGGGAGAGATATTCTATTCAAAGTACTGCCCATTTTGATGACACAAATCTATCGAATGTCACAATTTGACCTATTTCGTCCAGTACTATGCAATCGATTTTTATAAATACTGAACATGTGTTGCGGGGGTGTCACACGCTCCCCATGTTCAGTATTTTTGGTCTGGGGTGGTTGCAGAAGTGTTTTCCCCTTTTTCCTCAAAATTGGAGGCGGGGACAGGAAAAAAAGAAAATAACGAAAAAGGGACCCTGCGGAGTCGGACCGGACCCACGTTACAGGGACGGTTCTGGCACTGCAGGGTTGCAGGGGAAGCGGCAGCGACCAAGCAGTTAAGTAGGGGAGGTGGTGTGGTGGTGGTGAAAGGTACATTTTGGGTTGTTTGGCTGAAGTGCAAATCGATTCACAGCGAAATTGACTATGGTCAATTCCGCCGCAAATAATTACACTTCGGTCAAACAACCCAGAACACCATTCAAGGCAGCTAGCCAGCGCACAATTTGCGCTACAGCTCAAGTCTGTGGAAATGCGCCGGTCACGTTTGAGCATAAGGTGACCAGCTCATTTCCAAAAATGGGTTGTCTAAAAATAGCATATCCTCCGTTCTTTTTTTAAATGCCCCATTATTTGAGGAACTGGGTCAAAATCTTCATTTAAAAAAAATAAAAAAAATGGTTACACTATGAGAGAGAGGGAGAGTGATGGGTGAGATGTGAAGTGATAGGCAAGAAAGCAGAGGTAGAGCAGTGGGTGAGAGGAGGAAGCGCTGCACAAGAGAGCAGAGGAAGCAGTGATGCGGTGGGCCAGAAATCTGAGAGCGAGCAGAGGTACAGAAAGTAGAGAGAGTGTGTGGTCAGTGAGCCAGAAAGCAGAGAGGAAGCGGTTGGCCAGAAAGAGGCTGTGAGCTGCAGATTGGGAAAAAGGATGAGGGAAGAGTGCGATAGAATGGGAGAAAGGATGCAAGATGCTGAAGCAGCACAAAAGAATGAAGGACTGTATATTGCGGGAGGAATTGTAGAGTGTAAGGTGTGATTTGGGAGTATGATTTGGAGTGTGGCAGGAGCTGGGCACTGCAAATTGTGACTTGACAGTGTGACATAGCACGTGAGTATTTGTATGACAGAGTGAGAGGTTAAGGAATGTAAGTTGTGATGGAGAGCTGGTGAGATGTGTGTTGGTGAGAGAGGTGTGTGGGTGTTTGGGAGATTGGAGAACACAGAAGGGGAATATTTACAATTGATAATGATTAATTTAGTTAATACTATTAAATAGGCACGAACATTAAACCAGAAATGTAGCTAAATCAAACACTGTTCTGCCAAGCCAGAGACATCTGGGACTCTTCCTATTAAATTAATACAAAAGATACATAATAATGATACCCTGGCTCTCTTGTAGCCTTGCACTCTGCCTATTTCCTGCAATGTGGCAATCTTAGACCCTCCAGTTAATACAAAATGTCCCGCAAAAATGCCACAATAAATAAAGGTTTGTGCCATAAAATTTGCCATTTCATGCCGCACAATTTGCTATTTCTTGCCGCAAAATCCTGGAAGGTCTGTCTTGGGATCAAGGTGAAGAAACTTATGCCACAGATCTGATGAAGATACTTAGCTAGTTTAAACGTGTACAGATGCAATGAAATGCAAGGAGCAAAGCAATCATGAAGTTAGCTACATGCTTTTTAATAGTTAGATCGCGGCAAGCGCCAACATATATATGTAGATATATATGGATAAGTAAAGAATGGATGTTTCCACTAAGCATATAAGCAGTACTGAACAAGGCAAGAAGGTCTAATTTCAGCGTTGCAGTTAAGAAAAGCAATTGAATTAAACAGAATAAAAGGTCAGCTAAGGAGTTAACTGAGCCAATAAAGCCAAGGTCTTATCAAACTGGAGTTGGCTGACATTGGATACAATTAACATGAAAGAACAGAAGCTCCTGTTCAGAGAGGTCAAGCAAAAACAAAAGACGTCAGACGACTATTGGAAAATAAAATGGAATACATGAAAAACTCAATTTCATGGTGTCCAGTCACATGGTATTGGGAAGTTGGATGGGCAAGATGTTCACACCTATGCATGGAGGCCCGCTGGTACCCACACTCCATAAACATTATCAGAACACAGTACAGACTCAGGGCCAAACTTCAAACACTAATTGACACTGGACCATTGAGGTGATGATGGATTCTATGCTAATCGGAGGGAAGCTGGTGCTAAGAAGAGCTCATCCACACCCGGTTGTTCAGTCTGCATGCTGATAGACATAGGTGGAAAACTACTGAAGGGTGTTAGGAGCTAACCAATTGTAGGGGACCGCTTAATTAAGGGTGCTATAGTTTGTGTAGCCAATGGAATATCGTACATTTAGTGACGTTCATAGTGGCCATTTTGATGGGCGAGGCTTAGTTGCCCCACCTGATGTTAAGTATCCTATCACCTTCCTCCACTACTCTATACAGATATAGAACCTATACTCAGAAATACACTTAGATCCAATCACACCCTCCGTTAGGTTTTTGTAGTTTGCCACATAGGATGACGTTGGCAATGATGCAGGAAACGTCAATGATGACCATTTATGGGTATAAGAGCCCAGGTTTTTTATGAAGTAAGTAGAGTCAGAGGATCGAGCGATTGCTGATGTTCGTTGTACTCTCTGTTTTAGATACTTGACATTAAAACAGCTAACGTTTGCCAAACTATTTGTGTCATCTTCGTTATTGATGTATGAATAAAATCTGCATCCCTATCCATCTCCAGGGTATTGCTACTCATCTTAAAGGGCTGTCTGTGAGCATACTGAGCTCACTAGGGTACGAAAAAGGCAGAGGGGGAGCATATCTAAACATCCAGGTCAGGTTAAGGCTGCTGTCTAGATGAGGAACTCATTTCACTCAACACACACATGTAATGCTCGAGCACCTCACCATAGCACTGGGATGCACTAAGGGATAGTTGCCAACATTATATGGCCAAAAAGTGGTAGGATCATTCCAAATTTAAAAAACAGTAATTAGCGTAGTGAAAACATCACAGGAAATGTGGTTACATGAACTTCTAACAAGATAAAATCACAGGAAGTGACATCACAAATATTAAAATATTATCTAAATAAATGATGGCTACTAAATTATACACAGAAATGTAATTTTCAACTATATTGAACTAGAGAGCTGTCTTGCTTGACCATGATTTATATGTCTGGTACATGTTATAATTGTGGATTTCAAGGTTCCCAAAGCAAAGTTTCAGATGAGATCTGCATTTTTCATATATTTTATTCAATTAATTATTTTTATAACGTGCCTAATACCATACCTGAGTTTGGATTCGAACCTCAGTTGCTCTGCGTGTCCAGTGCGTTGCCCCTGTGCTATCCTCAGGGCTGGACTGGGAACTAAAAGAGGCCCTGGAAATAATTACTGGGGACCAAAAGAGGCCCTGGAAATAAAGTTCAAAGTGGCCCCATATGACACATTTTCAGCAAGCCCAATGCTTTTCCTATGAGAAGATTTGGAAATACCACAGAAAAGAGGCCCAGGGTGCAGAGGCCCACCGGGAAATCTCCAGAGTTCCCTAAAGGCCAGTCCACCCCTGCCTCCATTCTGTCCATGCCTGCAGAGCAAGTGACACATGGGATATAAAGATATAAACCACCTTATCACATCTCCACGCTTACTCTCTCCTTTGCACCACCACTCAACTAGAACTCAGCGATACTATGACACCATTCGGTATAGCTGTTCTCATACCATCACTTGCCTCATACTCCCCATCATCCTATCTAAACACAGCTGGTTACACACCCTCTAGCCTAGGCATTCCCCTCAGGCCTAACACAGCCAGAATCGGTCTGGATAACAACCTGCCAGAACGAACACATACTCCTGATCTCCCAACCACCACACCTACCGCTAAGAAGCGGCTATCACAGGAATGCAACACCGCTGCACACATATCCGGTGCTCACACGCACCTTACGACTCTCTCTCTCTCTCTCTCTCTACTGACTTGAACTTCGGTTCCCGAGGGCGTTCAACCTACCAGCACCTTGAGATCATACCAATGGTACTTAAGGCGCTCTATAAATGCAAAAATAACATAACATGGGCAGTGGCAGCAACGTCTGTGCGGTGCACTGTATGTGACAGCTTGACACAAGGGAACGCCTACATGTAAGCAGTGTTGAGCGTTTGTTCCAACGGAGATGACTTGCAGCACTCATTGGTTTAGCTCGGACAGGTATTGCTATTCTGACAAAATCACATTTGCAATCGTCAGGCAGCAGAGCCCACCCCTTGCCTGGATATAATCACAGTTGTACCAGGAGCACACTGTGTTTTGGCATCCAGTGCCACACTACAAAATGAAAACACATTCTTAAAGGGGATCGCACAGCACATGCATGACCCCACAGCGCTACCATAGTAGTTACTGTCTGCATGTAATAACTGTTGACGAAAATACTTAAGAAATCCCACTTGCCTAAAATAAAAAAAATAAACCTCCATTGCACTGACTTTTCTTGTGATACAGCATCGATTAGCATTGAATACCCACAACAATGTTGTTAGAATCTCTGGCAAGATGAGAGCTGTCCAAGAGTGCTCCACCATGGGGAAGGCAGTTTTTTTGACTTGGGTGACCTACCTCAAAACTTCACTTTGCGGGCTCTTCCACCCAATTAATTCTCTAGCAGCTCAGGATTCCATGCTGTAGGCTAGCTCTGGCAACGGCTGTCAGTCAGCCATTATGGGTTTCCTTAATCCAATCAGTCACGTTTTAAGTCCCTCCTCATTGTCCTGGTCCCTCTAATACACCCGCAATGGCATAATACATTTAGGGGCCGATTCATGGAACAAACGTGCGCCGAAAATCTTCGAACAAGCATGCGCAAGCGGAAAAAAACAGGTGCACGCGCACGCTTGCGATTCATGGAAGTCCCTGCGCGTGTTCACCGCGGGATGTGCGCCAAACCCGTGCATGGCGCACAAGTCACTGCAACATCGCGAAAGGCGTGCGCGACGCGCACAGTGAAAGCGCACAACCTCAGCGCACACACCAGAAAGTGGGCGGGACATGGGGCGTAACGCGCGGAGTGGGGAACAACACGCGAAAATAAGGGCGTAACTAGGGATGTACTGCAGGGAAGCAGACGGAACGCCCACACGCACTCGAACCACACGTATTCATGGAATCGAATAGGGCAAAGCCACGCACAGCCAAAGACACGCACAAGCTGAAACAGGGCCGCCACACGAAGGCAGGCGGTAGAGTCCCAGCGCATCAAAAAAGTGGCGCGCGGGAAGTCAAATACACGATTGAGCGGGGTACGTGGATTACAGGGGTGCGCGAGAAATTCTACACGCGATTGGCCTGGTTACGTGTATTACAGGGGTGCGTGAGAAATCCTACACGCGCTTGGCCTGGGTACGTGTATTTCAGGGGTGCGCGAGAAAATCTACATGTGATTGGGCTGGGTACGTGGATTTCAGGGGTGCGCGAGAAATTCTACATGCGATTGGGCTGGGTAGGTGGATTTCAGGGGTGCGCAAGAAATTCTACACGCGATTGGCCTGGGTACGTGTATTACAGGGGTGCGCGAGAAATCCTACACGCGATTGGCCTGGGTACGTGTATTTCAGGGGTGCGCGAGAAAATCTACACGCGATTGGGCTGGGTACGTGGATTTCAGGGGTGCGCGAGAAATTCTACACGCGATTGGGCTGGGTACGTGTATTACAGGGGTGCGCGAGAAAATCTACACGCGATTGGGCTGGGTATGTGGATTTCAGCGGTGCGCGAGAAAATCTACACGCGATTGGGCTGGGTACGTGGATTTCAGGGGTGCGCGAGAAATTCTACACGCGATTGGGCTGGGTACGTGTATTACAGGGGTGCGCGAGAAAATCTACACGCGATTGGGCTGGGTATGTGGATTTCAGGGGTGCGCGAGAAATCCTACACGCGATTGGGCCTGTGCGAGTGGGGCAGTGTATTACGTGGGTGTGCGGGAAGTTGAAGAGGTGAATTGCCAGTGTGGGTCCTCCCAGGTCTCCCCTCTACCCCCTCCACGACCTCTGCAGGCAGCCCACACCACAGGGGACTCCCCTGCACCCCTGGTCATGTCCCGCAGGCAGCCCATCCACCATGGCCATGCCCCCCAGCCAAGCCACATGTCCCCTTGCACCCCCACCCCCCAGCACCGTGGGGCACCTGCCAGCAGGCCCCCAACCATGTCCCACTCATGTCCCCTTGCACCCCCACCCCCCAGCAGGCCCCCACTCATGTCCCCTTGCACCCCCACCCCCCAGCACTGTGGGGCACCTGCCAGCAGGCCCCCAACCATGTCCCACTCATGTCCCCTTGCACCCCCACCCCGCAGCAGGCCCCCACTCATGTCCCCTTGCACCCCCACCCCCCAGCACTGTGGGGCACCTGCCAGCAGGCCCCCAACCATGTCCCACTCATGTCCCCCTGCACCCCCACCCCCCAGCACTGTGGGGCACCTGCCAGCAGGCCCCCCACTCATGTCCCCTTGCACCCCCACCCCCCAGCACTGTGGGGCACCTGCCAGCAGGCCCCCAACCATGTCCCACTCATGTCCCCTTGCACCCCCACCCCCTAGCACTGTGGGGCACCTGCCAGCAGGCCCCCAACCATGTCCCACTCATGTCCCCCTGCACCCCCACCCCCCAGCACTGTGGGGCACCTGCCAGCAGGCCCCCAACCATGTCCCACTCATGTCCCCTTGCACCCCCACCCCCCAGCAGGCCCCCACTCATGTCCCCTTGCACCCCCACCCCCCAGCAGGCCCCCACTCATGTCCCCTTGCACCCCCACCCCCCAGCACTGTGGGGCACCTGCCAGCAGGCCCCCAACCATGTCCCACTCATGTCCCCCTGCACCCCCACCCCCCAGCACTGTGGGGCACCTGCCAGCAGGCCCCCAACCATGTCCCACTCATGTCCCCTTGCACCCCCACCCCCCAGCAGGCCCCCACTCATGTCCCCTTGCACCCCCACCCCCCAGCAGGCCCCCACTCATGTCCCCTTGCACCCCAACCCCCCAGCACTGTGGGGCAACTGCCAGCAGGCCCCCAACCATGTCCCACTCATGTCCCCTTGCACCCCCACCCCCCAGCACTGTGGGGCACCTGCCAGCAGGCCCCCAACCATGTCCCACTCATGTCCCCCTGCACCCCCACCCCCCAGCACTGTGGGGCACCTGCCAGCAGGCCCCCAACCATGTCCCACTCATGTCCCCCTGTACCCCCACCCCCCAGCAGGCCCACACTCATGTCCCCCTGCCCCCAGGTCCTGACGAAACGCAATCATGGCAGTAATGGCCAGCATACCCAGCACAAACACCCAGCCAAGGATTGCATCCACCCACATAGTAGATGCAATTACATGATACAACCCCAATGGCAAGTATGTAAATGAACACATGTCTGTCACACACACATACACAATGGGTGCAAGTGAATGTCAAAACCCATATCATCACATGCATAAAACCAATGAGAAAATACCACAAATGTAAGTAACTAATATATGTATTAAAGATGAAAATGAAGTAAAGAAATAAAACACACAACAATGTGGATGACAAAACAAATGGTCCATGTCCGAGAACTAATAGAAAAAATCCAAAAACAAAGGAATCCAAAAACTAATGTAGTCCAAAGAAAAATAATGGGGGGAGAAAATAAGGAAAAACCATTGCCACATGCTGAACAAAAATATAAATCCAACAGCTGTTTTCCAAACATCAAACTATGTACAAGAATATCCCAGGGTCCATGAGCCCAACACCATAAATGAAACCTACTACTACTAACTAATAAAAAAAATATATACAGAAAAGTGGCCATTGTCCGAGCGGTCCAAAAAAAACATAAAAAATAAAGGAAACCTAACACTAACTAACTAAAGAACTATATACAATGGCAGCGGGCAAGTCCTGCGGCTCACTCTGTGATGTTGCCGGCCAGGGCATCATCGAACTCCATGTCGATGTCCCGGAGGCGGGACTCTGTCCTGGCCCCGAGGTCTCGCAGGGACAACCCCGTGTCCACCTCAAACTCCCTGCGAGCTTCCTCGAGGCACTCAGCCCGCCTCAACGCCCGACGCATGGAGAACTCCGCCCTGACCATGGTGAGCCGCTCCTCTTCCACCCGCTGCCGCTCCGCACCTATCCGCTGGACCAACTGCTCCCACACGGAAGACACTGCCATCCCAGGGTTCTCCTGCCCTCCGGCCGATGCCTGCCCCTCTGATCTTGATGGCCCCGAGCCATGATGCCTCCCACGTCGAGCCTGCTGCTGCCTCCGACGCCACTGCCTCTGCCAGCACGACGGCATCCAGGCTGATGGAATCCACCGATGCCGTCGTGCACGTGCCCTGCCAGATGATGCCGGCACATCCTCCATCTGCAGGGGGACAGTTGCTGGTGTGTCCACCCCTGCTGGACCTTCGACTCCCGACTGTGGCAGGGATGGGGTCCCCACCGAGCTGGCTGCGTTGGTCGGGGCAGGTCCACAGGGGGCCCTGGTGGCATCTGGGCCGGAAGACGGCATGGAGCACGACTGGCGCATAGCCACCACAGAGGAGGAGAGGGTCGCCAGAAGGCCACACACATGTAGGAAACCCCCGACCATGGCGGCTCCCAAATGGTTCACGTACGCACGGTGCTCTTCGTGATGATGTTCATGCTCCTCCCGGGAAGCATGCACCTCATCATGAATGCCAGCCGTGCGCAACGCGACACCAATCAGGACCCTCTCCACACGGCCAGGGGTCCCCTCGCCCGCAGGTAGAGGAGTGTCAGATGACATGGACATCTCCCCTACCTGCGGACGGGCCTGGGATGGGGCATCCCTGCTGGTGCATGGTGGTGCAGTCACAGTGTCAGGGACAGTGACATGCACAGGCACCTCCACGGCGACCTGTGCTGCCTCCTGGCCCTGGACTGCACCACTTGCACCAGCGGGGATGCCCCCACCAGGCCCCATGTGTGGCTCAGTAGCGGCCTCCTCCCCCTCTGTGGAAACCACCAACCTGGATGTCTCCACGCCGTCTTCCGCCGGTGCAAGCCCCTGTGGGGGCTCACCCACCCCTTCCGCTGCAGCCGTGGCGGCATCCCCGCCTCTCTGCTCCACAGTGCCTTCTCCGCCCTCTTCTTCACTTGCCACTGTGTAGAGGGAGACATAGAACACAAGCATCAGGGTACTGTACAATGGTCCCCTAGACAGGAAGCAACAGCAGATGAGTGGCACTGTCATACATCACTTCCATCATGTCCCTCCACAACACATGGGTCAGTGCAGGCAAAACACATACAGTAACAGGCATGGCGCAGGCCATGGACATTGGCATACATGACCAAGGGACTCATGATTCATACAATGGTGGTTTCAAACTCACATGCATCATGGGTCTTTCCATCACACGCACACACCTCACCGTAGTTCCATCCATCTGGCCTCGTGCACCACAGACGCAGTGGATACAAGGATGACTAGGCTGCATCAGTGAATCTGAACATTGTCACAGACATGTGTCATGCATCCATGGCGGTTACAAGTCACAGACACGCAGGTCAGACACACACACATGGACACCATACGTGTACATGGGACCAGCACCCATCCCTCACCCCCACCCATGTCCAGGAACAGAGACTGCCATGCTTCCATGTGTCCATTCCGCACAGAGCCCCCCATGTTGCAATAGAACACATCACTGTACTCACATGCCTGACCATGATGTCCCTGCACACACACATACGTACATGGCCTATGTCACACATACAGGCAGGTATCAGACAACCAGCACACTGCAACATGCCCTGTCTCACACAGTAATGCTTGGCCACTTACCGGCCAACTCCAGATGGGTCTGCCTCCGAAGGATCTGGGCGTGGAGCGCTGGGTCTACGCGTTCCAGGACCCTCATCTGGATGTCACTCAGGCGTGCCCGGCCCCCCTCCGCGAGGCGCCGGGCCTTATTGAGGGTCCTGGACCTCAAGTCCTCCCAGCGCTTCTTGATGTGCTTGATGTCGCGGGTTGCCACCCCCTCCGCGTTGATGGCAACCACTACATCGTCCCAGATCCTCTCCCGTCCTTCCTTGTTGGCGCGTGGTCTTCCGAAGAGGGCATCATAATGCCCCAGGACATGCTCCACCAGGACACCAACTTCCTTCTCACTGAAGCTGGTGGCCCTCTGCCTCTCTGGCTGGGGGTCGCCACTGGTCTCAGATGGTGCTTGCCCCGACATGGCGACCCCCGAGGCAGGCGTGGGTGGGCAACTGGGTCCTGGGGCTGGGCTGTGGAGCGATGGTATCCCAGTCGAGAGTCTACTGTTCCAGCAGGGGTGGACACAGCAACTGGACCCCTGCAGATGGCTGATGTGCAGGCACCAAATGGCAGGGCACGGTGGCAGCAGGCAGGCAGGCAGGCAGGCAGGCAGCAGCAGATGGCACGTGGGAGGCTGCTCGGGGCACTGGGGGGCAGTGATTCGGCCTTCTGGGCAGGAGCGTGGTCTTCCGTGTGTATTCGCGTGGCCAGCTTGATACGGAGTGATTTGGCACGTGCAAAATCTGCACGTCAGCGTGTAATTCGAGGAAAGGCCCTTAGCGCGTAAGCGCATCTGCACGCATACGCATTTTCATTGGACCAAAGGCCCTCAGCGCGTGAGCGCGTCTGTGACTTGACATGCAAGGGTGTATCCCTCATTGCACGTGATGACAGAACACACGTGGATTTCAACCAATCGCGTGTGAAAGTTCACGGCACCCCGCAAACACACGTACCCAGGCTAATCGCGTGTGGAAAACTGCACGTCCGCGTGTAATGCGCGTAATCGCGCGTGAAAAACTGCACGTCCGCATGTGACGTGACGCGCACGTGCATTTCCCTCAGCACGGGTTAAAGGTGAGCGGGCCCAGCAGTTCGCTGTACGTGCCTTCCGTGGAGACCGACGTGTGTTGCTGCTTCCAGTTGTTTCGCGCGCCATCTACTTCACAGCTCTCAAGGACGTATCTCTTCTTTTGGCGGGGGTATTGGCTACGCGTGTTTTTCTGCATCGCGCTAGTCAGACGGTGAGTCGCAAACGCTCCTTTTCCCACTGCGGGTGCCCCTGTGTATTGCACCCATTTTCGATGTCATCGTAGCCTGCGTGTCCCACGCGTACGCGTTTTTCGTGTTACTGGGTGCCACCGCGTACTGCGGGAGGTTAAATCCACGCACGTAGGCTGCAGGGTTGCGTGCACGGTTTTGCTGCAGTTTTGGGGTGCCTGAGCGTTGCGTGACCCGTCACCACATCACCGGGGTCACATACAGCCTTGCAGGTGCAGGGGGGCTGTTAACATCTTGCTTCCCACCCCCTTCACCCCAATTGCCCAGGTCAATTGTGCTGTACACCTCCCATTGGCACCACTCCATCTGTGCCAGCACTATTACATCTGTGCCATGGTTGGGAGGCCACCAAAGGTGAGGGGCGCCTCAGCTGGGCGTACTCCTCATGGCGGGTGTGGTCGGGGACGTGGCTGTGGTGACCAGGGAGTAGGGGGACTCCAGGGTGTCCAGGGCAGCCTCAGAGGGGGAAGAGGCAGGGGTGCGCCACTTGAGCACAATGTTGTGCCATGTGTTGGTGCAGCCATGCCACCACCCCCTGTGGTTCCGGGGGATGCAGCTCCTGCATCTGGCACTGGCACCCGTATGACCCGGCAGTCCGTTCCATCGACTGCCACGGGCCCAAGGGCAGCGGTAGCTGCAGGTGCAGCTGTGGACACCGCCACCCAGGCTCAGGGTCTGCTAGCGCAGGCTGCGTTGGCACTTGAAGAGCCCTTGGTAGATCTCCAACAGGCCAGGGTGGAAACCATAGGGGCACGCCGGGCTGCTCAGACCAAGACACGTGTCCCTGGGGCAGTCATGTCATCTGCTGCCCCGAACAGCCGGGTGTTGGCAAGTGCAGGGGCAGATGCACCCAACAGCACCCCGGTTGTGAGTCTGCCAACCAGGACCGTTGCGGTCAATGACCCTGCCACAGCTGATGTTGCTGCGCAGGGTCCATTAGTGGGCACCCAGCTGCCACTGACACAAGTCAGGCCTTTGGTCATCCCTCCACCTGCCACTCCGTCGGCTAAATCCACCGAACCCACTGGCCATACTGGTCAGGGCGGCATTAGCCAGCCAGGGTCTGCGCCACAGTCCAAGAGGAGGAAGGTTGCACCTGCAGCACAGGCTGGGACCCCACAAACAGCCACGACCTCCTGCACGTCGAGGAAGAAGCCTTTCTGTAAGCAGGAACTGGACTTCCTCGTGGACTACGTGCGGGGACACAGCCGTGACATGCTAGTAGGTGCCAATAGTCAGACTACGGCTGCCCAACGTGACACCCACTGGAAGCATGTTGCGGAACATGTCAGTTCATTCGGCCATGAGGTGCGCACGGCGCAGGAGTGCAAAAAGCGCTGGAATGACATCAAGCGCAGCACTAAGGCTAAGCATGCCTCAAATTACAACTTGACTCTGGAGACTGGCGGTGGGCCTGCACCAGAGGAGGAAGAACTCACTCCGCATGAGGCTCTCGTTGCGGAGTTCATACCATCAGAATTGGTCGAAGGTGTGGGAGAGATGCTGGACTTTGATGCCCAGTCCAGTGAGTGTTGATGCGTAGTTGTTGAGGACGTGTGTGTTTCACTTGTGGGATGTGTTGTGCATGATTGCTGCTACATGTGACGTGTACATGGTTCTGATGTGTAAGTAATGCAATGCTACCGTCATGCATGTCTCCTCTGCCTGCATGCGGGACTCCATGTGGGCATGCTCCCTTGCCCATCCTCCGCCACTCTGCACCCCAGTTCCACCTTTGCACTGGTCTGCTACATTCTTGCCAATGTGTAGTTTCTTGTTCATGTGTCCTGTGTAGATGCTAACTTCCAGCTTAGAAACTGCCAGACATATGCCGTGTGGTACAGCCTTAGTACTCGATGCAGGGTATCCCACTTGTACTGTGCATGGGTCAGATGTCCCGCAGGGACATGAGTGCCCATTCATGCTCCATGTGCATTGCACGCATGCCCCTATGTATCCTTGACTGGATGATCACTGTAATATGAGTCCTTGGTTACATACATTGCCTGCCATATTATCGGCCTCCCCATGTCAACTGTGGCTCAGTCCTGCGTTGCACACATGTTTAGGCTCTGACAATCGGTGTGGCTCACAGGCCTCAGCCTGTTCAATGGCCAATGACTCTGTCCAACTCTTGTCGTGTCTTCTTCACACGTGGCCGGCCTCCGGATCTTCCATCATGTGTCCTGCCCACTGTCCCAGCATCATTTGCAGTGTTGTAATTTGAATCACATTAAGCTGTTGATGCCAGTCAACACTGCTTGTCAATACACAGGTGTATGGGCAGCCTTTTGATACCATGCTAGGCATCCCTGCTTTGGTACTGGGGTGGAGGGGTGCTTGGCTGCTAGACATGGTACACATTGAATACACAATGCACGTGATGTCTGAATTTGACATTGCACTGCCTTCACATTTCCTGGCACACACCATGGAGTGCTTGTACATGTAGGTAGTGAGTGGCGTACACATTTTCAGCATTGCATAGACCCACTTCGATGCAAACTGCCACCTTTCAACAGGTCTGATCACAGTAGCTATTCAAAGTAGACCCAGCATGCATGCCAGGTCATATGTTGTGTGTCACATGTCTGCCGGATGCCTTTGCTGTCGGTGTGTGTGTGTGTGTTGTGTGCTTCTGACATGTGTAGTGACCTTTTCCTCTCTATTTTTCAGGTGATGACGCAATGGATGCAGAGGATGGTGTTGTCATGCCAGACACAGGGTTGGTAAGACCACATCAACCCGGCACTAGTGGGGGTCGTGGGGTGGTAGGCCACGAAAACCCCCAAGTGCTGCAGTCCATCCTGTCTCTGGCTGCCTATGAGTCAGCCTTGATGACGACTTGACGTCCATGTTGAGTTGGATGAGCATCAAATCCATGTGTCAGGGGTGAGTGATTCTGATGTGGACACTCCTCTGTCTGCGACACCTGCACTGAGGGATCAGACAGTCTTGGTTCCTCCGGCCGTGGTGGATCGGGACGCAGGGTCACCCTCCACACCAGTCACTGATGTGCCTGGGACATCACGTCGACGGGGGCATGTAGTCGTGCAGCCGCAGGCGGTGCCAACACAGCGAGGACCCCCGGTCCTTGCGTCCCGCAGGGGTCAAGCCCGGCAACGCGGTTGCCGTGCGCAACCGCTGTATACTGAGTGGGAGCAAGACATGACTGCCAATTCCGAACGGCAGGGGGCAGCAATGGAGAACATCGCTGACAACATGGAGCGTGTGGCCTGATCTGTGCTCCCCCCTGCTAGGCAGGTGCTTCTCCAGCAGCAGGCGGCACGGTCCACGGCCCGCTCGCTCAGGCTGGGCATGGCGGCCTCAGACAGGGCACGCCAGGCTGAAATGTCGTCTCTGCGTCAAGCAATTGCTGCTCACGCAGAGGCGCACATGGATGCCCTGAGAGAGGAGTATGCCTCCCTCAGATCCACTCTGGGTGTCCTTATGATGTCCCAGAGGCAGCAGGCAGAGGAGAGGTTTGCACAGCTTGAGCGCACCATCTCGGCTGAGCTACAGGCTTGCCGGGAGGTGCAGCGGTTGTCCAGCCAGGCCTTGCAGGAGGAACTCCGTGTTACATGTGCTACCTTGCAAGAGGAAGCACGTGTATCACGTGAGGTTCTGCATGCAGACCTATGTAACATCGCCACACAGAACCAGGCTCACCTGTCCGGCAGACTTGTTGCCGACGAGGGGCAAGCTGCGGCTAGGCGTGGCCAGGCTACTGTGCCACGTCCTCCTTTCCAGGATGAGCCAGACTCGGACGACCAACTATCTCCCACATAGGTCGTGCTGTGCAGGCGTTGAGCCCATGGAGGTATTTTTTTTTGGCTCAGCATCATCGCATGTGGATGTTGAGCAGCACCCTGTACCTCCCCCCTCCTGGGTGCCTCCCCTCCCCCCCTGGTCGTATGTGGCCATTTTTGATTTTTCTTTTAGTTTAGTTAGTTAAGTTTCTGTTTGATAGTTAGTTTAAATAGGTAATGTAGGATTTCCATAGTTAGTGTAATTAGTTAATAGTTGAGTTAGTTTAAAATTTGTAGTCTATTGTGCTTTCATGTGACAGTGCGGTGCCTTGTGGTTTTTGAAGGCATCCACTGTCTGTTCCAGCTGGGCCCTTCATGGTTGTCTTGTGTATGTGTTTGCTGCTTGGGGTCCTTGACTCACATATGCCACTCCTGCCTCCCTTATCCATGGACTCGCAAGGATGGTTCGGTGTTACAGAATTTTACACAAGGGCTTTGGACTGTCATATCTGTGGCATGTCTGGTGCTTTGTGACTTGTGTTGACACCCCTAGTGGGGATGATTTAGGTGTCATTGTCCACTCTTCAGCTGCTAGATGGGGTGTGTCATGATTAATGTGGACATTGATTGCTATGCATTGTGTATTATGTCTCATATCTTTCCTGTACACGTGCCTGTTGCAATTCATGCTGTAGATAGTGTTCCACACTTTGGAAGTCAAAGACGGGCTGATGGTGTGATTCGTGATGTGACTCTCTGACATGGTCAAGTAATGAGATGCCTGATGAGACACACACAGATCACTTTGATGCATTAATCATTTGTTTCATGCACTTTCTGCAGGGGGATGAGGCACCAGAGCACCTTTGCCAGCAGACATGGCCCATTGGACGATGGAATTCCTGACCCGTTTGTTGGTGCCCACATGCACATGTGTGCACGAGCAGAGCCACAGTGATTGCAGACCCACATCCTAGAACTGCTGACATGTTCCAAGGAACTCCAGGCAAGGTGAGCAGCACAGGGGGGCCACGACACAGCAAAGCTTGCACCAGGCGACTAGCACATGGGGGCTTAGTCACAGCACTGAGGGTGAGCTTAGACGAATATTGGTGTTGAAGCACACAATGCAGCTCAGATGTGTTTGTGGACTGATGGCTGTTGATAGTAGGGTTGTCTGGGACACATGCAGGGGCAGTGGCACATACCCTGCGGTACAACAAGGTTCATTGAGGCACTTGTATCAACCATGTAGCCTTCCGAGACATGGAAAGGGGCAGCTCACAGGGACATACAGCAAGGGACATACTTGGGTGCAGTGCATGTCTATTCCACGTACTTCATGATAAATGCACTGCCAACTTTGTTTTGGTCATGGTGGTACGCAACTTGCTCTGTAGTCATGGCTTGCCATATGGGTCTGTCTGCTTACCCAGGGAACATTGCATGTTGTGCGAATTGTGACACATTGGTGTTCCATTTGCCACGCACCCACCAGCGCCTGACTTACTGCATTGACTGTGCATGACCCGTCACAGGGGTGATGTTATATATGGTTACGAAGCATCGAGCACTGATTGTCTGTTTGTAGAGTAGTTTGTTGCTATGGGGCATGTTTTGTGTTGTGTTTTAGTGTAATTGGCACATACAGGTTGTTGACTGTGTCTCTCTTTGCAGCATTGCAGTGTTCCTGTAACCGGCCCTGAGAGTGCGCAGGCAGGAGGCCAGCACTCAAAACCAGAGCTAAGTGTCTTGTTGTTTTCCTTACAAACTGCCCTGCATAGGCTTGCTGTGGAGTGTACTGATGCATGGATGTATGTGTGGTCCAATTTGGTATGTTTTTTTCCCTAATCACCCGTGATCCTATGCAATTATGAAACCTGTGCCCTCTACCCGGTGTTCCTGCTTCCCGTGCCTATCCAAGCAACGTTCCCTGACCCTCTTTCCCCACTGGGGTTGCGGATGCGTGTGTAAGCCCCAAACTTGCAGGCGCCAAAACCCTAGAGGGGGTGGTTGGTTCGTACCACTCCTGAGCCTGGACTACAGAAGGCCATGACAATGATGTCCAAGTTTGTTTGGATTGTGTATGTGTTCATGCAGGTTGTACATTTTCGTGCATTCCCTAGTTTCATGTGTCATTCCTCCTCCCCTCACCTGCCACTCATTCCAGTCATCCAGTGTGTCTACACCTGTCCCGACTACATATCTCTGAACCTCATTCCCCACCATGATCTCAGGGGCCTGTGTGAGTTTGACCTTGCAGGCACCCGGGACATGATGTGGGTGGTTGTTTCATGAGACTCCCGCACCTGTACAGGGGACCTGTAACAGTACACATCCATTCATGGTGCATCATCCTATGTCATGTACCACACATGTCTCACATCCTGTCGTGACATTGTTCTGCTGTGCTACCTTGGTTGTTGCATCATTGTGGTAGTACTTGGCGTTTGTGAGGTACTGCTACGTCAAGTCATCTACTGGAGGGTGTTTGGGTTCGTTTTCATGCCTTGGATTTTGTGATTTTGGAAATGAGTGTGGATTCTGAGGGTTCAGGCATCTTTTTACACACAAGGTGGGAGATGGACACGAAGGGTAAAGGGGATCCTGTGGCCAGGTGGAAATGAGGGTTGGAGGCTCCATGACCCAGGTGCAGTTGTTCAGTGGGTCATGGTCATTTGCGCGGGAGGGGGGGGTTGTTGTTGATAGTTGCATTGCCCTGCAGTGTGATGGGAACTCTGACATTGTAATGTTGTTGTCCTATGTACATGTTGTGTTCTGCTGATCAATGCCTGTTCATGTGTTGTGTTTTCCTTTCAGGTGCGAGGGGATAGTTGTGGTTTGACATGCTGGGGTGTACACATGGTGGATGTTCACATGTGATGTGTAGGGAACACTGATGGTCACTTGAGTGCACATGCATATGTGGAGTGTATGTCCCTGCAGAACCACACACTTGCACTCGGATGCACTTCATGTACTCCCACCCTTGCATATCCACGTGTACACTGTTTGCCTTCTGGTGCCCACTGTGTCCCGGCAGCACATGTTCTGTGACCGATTATGGTTCCAGTACATGCCTAATTTGATGTTTGATGTAGTCTGTCACTTAGATTTGATGCTCAGGGTGTGCATCACACGCAATGGCTGTTCACTGTGCTGTGCGCTGAGCAGTGTGATGCAGGAGTGGGACACTGCACACATGAGCTGCAGTGTTGATTTTGCAATGCTTAATGTGCATATAGACAGGCATTCATTGTGATGTTACGACTACGACTGTTGCAATGCATTTGGAAACAACTTATTTTGGGTGGGACATTTTGTTGGTCTGTCATTTCATCTGATTCCGGGTCAGGCATCATTGTCCGATGCCACTGTACATTTAGGACATGGCAATGTGTACCTTATCGTTACTGCATCGGTGAATGGGTATTGCTTGCCATGTCATGTTTTTTTTTTTTAAAAAAGTTTATTGATTTTTCAACACAAACAACAATACAAACCAAACCGTAGTGCAATTAACAATATTACAATAAAGCATTTAATCATTAGTGCGCACTACCTCCCTGATCCCTCCCCCCTCGCGAGCCAGTTTCCATGTCACATTCCGTATCTGCCGCACATGAGCGGGCCTCGTTGTCATCCGACCCTCCCGAAGCCATCCCTGTCCCAAATATGCAAGATATCAAAGTCCTCCATGCCATCAAAGAGGCCAGTTCCTCCTCCCAAGACATACAACTCGCCTCCTGCCACACTGCTGTCTCGGCCTCCGCCCATTTCTGTAGGTCATTCCACCACACCTCAACCCGTGGCTTGCTACATTTTTTCCAGCCCATGGCTATTCTCCGTTTGGCCAGCACATACGCCAAGTCTTTCAGTTTACACACATGTTTCTGCTTCCTAGGTCTGGAAAACCCACCCAGCAGGCATGCCCAGGCGGTGTCTATGGCAAGCGTGACCCCTTTCTCTCCTAGCTTGCGCGCCACCTCCCTCCAGAACCCCTCGATCACTGGGCATGCCCAGAACATATGCGTCATGTCCGCATTTTCTTCGTCGCATTTAGGGCACGCCTGTCTGCCCGCATTCCGGAATTTGGATATCCGCAGTGGGGTCATATACGCTCTGTGCGTGACATATAGCTGTACCTGCTGCAGTCTGGCATTTCGAGATACTTTCCTGTGGTATCTTAGAGCCCGTTCCCACATCCCATCTCCCATCTGGGTCCCCACCTCGCACTCCCATTCCGATCGTAGGCCTGTCAATTCCTTCCCAACCTTCAACATCACCATCTCATACAACCTAGAGATCTCATGTCCCCCTTCCGTCGTGTCGTATATCCCTTCCAGCGTAACCTCCGATTCGTCTGCCAAGGTAAATTCAGGCCATAGTTCCCGAATTTTCCTCCCCAATCTGTGGTATGTTACATATTGGCCTCCATGTAATCCAACCTCCCCGCTAAGTTCCTCAAACGCTCTGATGGCACCCTCCTGCCACACATCACCCAATGTCACCAACCCCACAGATTCCCAATAGGTCCTAATAATCCCCCTCAGCTGTCCGTCTACCCCCGCCAGGGCAACTAGTGGAATCTGCGGAGAACACGGGAGTGGGTCTCCCATCAGTTTGCATGCTCGTCTCCACATCTTCCATCCCAGCCTCACCATCGCCGGGTACTTTCTCGTAACAGTTTCTGGCAACCAAATGACTTCCTTCAGGAAAAATGGGGCACAATCATGCCCGAATAATCTAAGTTCTGGGGTCTCTTCGTCGGAAAGCCATTTGGATACAAACTGTAGTTGGCTCGCTATGTAATAAGCCTCAAAGTTTGGGAGTCTAACTCCCCCTTTTTCATGAGAGTTCTGCAACTTCCAGAGTGCTACCCTGTTTCGAGTGCCATGCCACAGGAACTCTCTGCAAACCCCATTTATTTTAGCAAAAAAACCCTTAGGGATCATATATGGGATGTTACTAAAGTAGTGTAGCAGCCTAGGCAGAACCACCATTTTAATCATTGCTCCACGCCCCATCATCGCCAGGGGCAACTTCTGCCAGAAACTCATGCATGCGCGTATCTTCTCAACAGCCATCTCAGTGTTACACTTATGTTCTTTCTCTACCGTGTGGTAGACATCTATTCCCAGGTAACGAAACGTGTTAACTGCCCAGGGCACCTGTAGCACCGGCAGCCTCTCTATGGGGACACCCGTATAGCAGCCCAATGGGAAAATGTTCGACTTCTGGGGGTTGACCGCTATGCCTGACAACCTCGCATATCTCCCCATCACGTCCAGGATATACTGTAAATTCTCCTCCGGATGACTCAGGTACAATAACAAGTCGTCCGCATACAGGGATATCAGATGCTTTTCCCTCCCAATCTCAATACCCACAATGTCGTACTGCTGCCGCAGGTACAGTGCCAGGGGTTCCAGGGCCAGGATATACAGCATCGGGGACCAAGGACACCCCTGTCTAGTGCCTCTGCTGAGTTGCCATCTCTCGGATATGATTGCCCCCGTCCGGACCCTGGCCAGTGGAGCACTATACAGCAGCTCCGCCCATCTAACGTATCTTGGACCCAGTCCGTATTCTCTCAAGGCCGTCAGCAGCCACCCCCAATTAACCGAATCGAAGGCCTTTACAGCATCCAACGACACTATCGCCATTTCCCCGTCGCTAATGGATCCCATCTCTATCACCCGGTGGAGGCGTCTGTGGTTTTGGGTAATATTCCTCCCCGGGACATACCCTGTTTGGTCCGGGTGTACCAGTTTGCCTATCACCCTCCGCAGTCTGTTTGCCAGGACAGCCGTTAGTATCTTGCTGTCCTGATTCAGCATAGATACTGGCCTGTACGACCCACAACTATGCCTGGGTTTATTGGGCTTAGGGAGCGGTACAATGACCGCCTCTCTGAGCGATTCCGGCAACCTCCCCGTCTCGAACGCCTCATTGAGCATATCAAGCATCGGGGGGAGCACTTCCGCTCCAAAGGTTTTGTAAAATTCGCTGGGCAGGCCGTCCGTCCCTGGGGTCTTACTAGTGGGTAGTTGCCGGACAACCGCCTCCAACTCCTCCAATGTTATCGGGGCATCTAATTCCTCTCTTTCTTCCGTGCTTATCCTGGGCAGCCCAATATCTTGCAGGGTCTCCAGCATATCCTCCCGGTCACCGCCACCCGGATCCCCGTACAATTCCCTATAGTAATTCACAAATTGTTCGTTTATGCCCTCTTGGGTATCTATCTGCTTCCCATCCTCTCTAGTAATCGTCCTAATCGGGGGTCTCGGGGTTTCTTTCTTATATAGCCATGCCAGGAGACGGCCCGTTTTGTCTCCTCCCGCGTGTTGTCTCTCAATATATTTTTTATAGTTTAGGTTACAGAGCCTCCCCCAATGTTCCGTACACTGCTGTTGCAGTTTAAGCACCAGCTCGTTGTCTATGGGCTCGCTCTTCAACGCCCGTTCCAACTGGCTTTCTGCCCTCTGTAAATCAACCAGGACCCCATTCTGCAAGCCTTTCGATTTGGCAATCGCCACCCCTCGCATCACAACCTTAAAAGCCTCCCACAGAGTTCCCGCCGAATCAACGCTGCCAGTATTGGTATCGAAATAACTAGCTATTTCCTCCCGCATATCTTCCCTGAAAACCTGGTCTTTAAGCGCCTCTGCGCGCAGACGCCACGTCGGGATCCGCGCTCTGGGGCGGCCATATTGCCAACCCACCACCAATGGCGAGTGGTCCGATAGGACCCTCGCTTTATATTCCGCCCTGGACACCTCTGTCAAGACATCCGATGTGGCAAAGATATAATCAAGCCTGGTGTGCAACTGCTGCGGGGCCGAGTAGTGTGAGTACTGTCTCACATTGGGGTGCTTAGTCCTCCACACATCCTCGAGCTCGAAGTCTCGCAGCAGCGTCCGCAGCGCCCGGGCTGCCGGGGCGGGCCTAGTCACTTTATCGTCGGATCTATCCATCCCCGGCTCCAACACACAGTTAAAATCCCCTCCCCAGAACACCGCACTCCCAACACACCAGCTCAGGCTGGCACTCATAGTCCGATAGTACTCTGCCGTGCCCTGGTTCGGGGCATACGTGTTCACTACACACATCTCTTTATTCTCGATTGCCCCTCTTACCATAGCCAGGCGCCCCTCAGTATCCAAGATTTCCTGCCTCAGTTGAAACGGGACATGTGGCGCCACCCAGATCAGTACACCTCTGGCATAAGCCGAGTACGTGGATCCCACCACCGTTCCACCCCACTTTTTCTTTACCAGCTCCAGTTTATCTCGGGTCAAATGCGTTTCTTGCAACAATGCGATGTCTATCTTTTGCCTTCTCAAGTATAGCATGACTTTATTCCGTTTTAGATAGCTATTGAGACCCCTGACGTTCCATGTTAGCAATTTTAGCTCCCCCATAATTCACTGGTATCCTGCCCACTCCCCCCCAACCCACCCCGCTCATCCGTGCCGTCCAGATATCTCATCCAAAATGTACTCCCAGGGCTCGCGGTCAAACTTAAACTCCCCAACGCTATGTACACCCCAACTTTCCCCGCACCCCCCATTCCCCCCACCCGTCCCCCCAACACCCTCCCCAACTGTTGCCCAGCTCCACCTCGGGAACTCAGGCCCCCCCACATCTAGTTCTGGCTGTTACACACAGAGCCCAGTAGGGTAAAGTCGCCCTAACGGCCACTTAACTAAAAAACACTAAATGGGGGTGAATGGACTAGCCCCGAAAGGCTCCTTCGTATAACCACAGGTACGGTGCAAACAGTGCATTGATCATTCAGTTCCAGGCCCGACCTCCCCCGGCCATAACAGTAACTATATTCAAGTCCCATAGTCTTCTGGCTGCACTCTTTATCGTCGTAGCGCACTTAACTCTCATTGCCACCTTCATCAGCCTGGACCTCCGGCTCCTGGGGGGCTGCCCTGCATGTCCAACCAACCCATGGCTTCCTCAGGCGACTCGAAAAACAAGGATCTGTTGTTGTGGATCACCTTCAATTTGGCCGGGTAGAGGAGCATATACTTCTTCCCCGCCTCTCTAAGTCTCCTTTTGACCGCTGCAAAGTTCATCCGACTCCTCTGCACCATCATGGTGTAGTCTGGGTAGGCCGTTATGGTGGCCTCCCCCCTCTTGATGGTTCCTCCTTTGCGAAAATGCTCCAAAATCCTCTCTCTGTCTCGGTAGTTAAGGATTTTGGCTATCATTGGCCTGGGCGGACCGCCCGGCGGAGGCCTCCTGGCCAGTGCTCTATGCGCTCGCTCCACCGCAAAACCCTGCGACAGCACTCCCCCAGTGATCTCTTGGAGCAACATATTCTCAATGAAGTCCGTGGGGTTGTGACCCTCCAATCCTTCCGGGATGCCCACTACACGGATATTATTCCTCCGGGCGCGCCCTTCTGCTTCTTCGGCCCTGTTCTCCAGGTTGCGCACTTTCTGTTCCAAGACATGCAGGTCGGCCTTGTGTGAGGCGCAATCTGCCGTGTTGGCGCTCCCCTCCTTTTCCAGGCTCTCCGTGCGCTCCGACAGAGTCCTCACATCTTGTCGAAGTAGGTTCACCTCCTCCCGAACTTCTCCCACTTTGAGGTCAAGCACTGTTTTCAGGTCCGCCACCACCATTTCGAGCTTGGCTTCCCAAGCGGTTTTCAAATCCGCTTTCAATTCTGCGAGCGCAACTAACACGTCCTGATTTGGGCTAGCGGCGGCCATGCCGCCTGCAGATGGCTTCTCCTTGCTCCGAGCACTTTCTGGGCCTGGTGGTGTCTTGGTAAACTCATCCAATGTGGGTTGTTTCACTTTCTGTCTGACGGATTTATTCGCCATTCCACCACCACTGTATGTCGCGGGCCCGTACACTCCCGCCTCACCCCCACCCCGGGAGAGAGGAGCCCACCTTCCGCTCGCAATGGAGCGAGTCGCTTCTCCCGCACCAAGTGTACCTCCGCAGTCACTCCTTCCGCCACTCGACTGGGTCCCTACCAGCGAGTTCCTACACAATGTGGGCCCTCCGTCCCAAGGCTGCCGCTTGACCAGCACGCGATGCTCCGGCACCCAAGGCGGGTGGTCAGCTCGGGTGGGTCCTAGTGCCGACCACTGACCGTCACTGTCCAAAGCCCGTGATAAGTAATCGGTGCCCACCGAGACTCGCCGGTTCTCTCCCAGAGGCCATTCTCACACTTCACAGCTTACTTTGCCACCGATCACTACGAGAATGCCTCTTCATCGCCCCGCATGTATCTCCTCCGTTGTCCGGCATGGCCGCCATCTTCCCTCCGTCCGGGCCGTGACTCCCGGATCTTCGATCGCAATTTTTCTGTTGTTGCCGGGCTTACGAAGGATTCAGCTCCTCAATATTTATGCAGCATACATTCATGGACGGGTTCCTTCGTTCCTGACTCGCGAAAGTTAGTCTCAATGCACTTTTACACAGGATAAATGCAGGATCTTCAGGAGCTCTTCCAAGAGCGCGTCCTCTCACATGGCTTCCAAGCCACGCCCCCCGCTTGCCATGTCATGTTGATGTTTGGGAGGGTTTGACAGTGATGGCCATGGCCTGTTTTGCAGGTGTGTGTGATGCACACCTTGCATGTCCAGGTCATCCACTTCTCAGAGCAACTAGCTGGGGGTAGGTTTCTCTCCGCACCAGGGCCCTCCCCCTGGAACAGACTTCCTGCCTGACTTGAACTTGAGGGGAACCTCTCCAGTTCTGGAAGCACCTCAAGACCTTCCTCTTTGCTTCTGCTTACTCTCTGCCTATCCCTTGCAGAATTCTTCACTGGAACTGCACAGGAGCTGCTACTGGGACACTCTCACCAACCTCGGTCCCTGGCCCAGCCACTGTCCACTTGCACTGCCACCCTGGCAACCCCTGCACTGCAGTACTGTCTCTCTATCCCTACAGCCTTCCCTTCCCAGCACTTGTCTGCACTTACCTTTGCAGTTGCCACCAGGCGACATATGTATTATTTTTTTGGCCTACTTCCCCTGTACTGGACTCCCCCCCACCCTTCCCCTTGCACTTTTCCCTTCCCCCTACCCCTGCACTTGCACAATCTCAATGACACCTGGCCTAGTAGTACCGTTCTCTGTGTTCCCTTGTCCCCCCCCCCTGCCTCATTGCGCCTTGGAATACTTGTGTATGGCCCATGTCATGTCACATGTCATATGTGTGCATTTTGGTTGCACAGGATAGCTTGTGTTTAAGTAGCTAGGGATGCAGACAATGTGGCACTTCCATGGCAACTATCTCAGGGTGGTAGGGTTGTGACAGTTGACTGTCACTTTGTCATCATCGATTGTCACCTGGTATGTGCCAGGCCTGTGTGCACTCCGCAGGGGTGGGAGTTTAGGTGAAAAATGTGGCCACAAGCTGGGTCCGGGCTTCCTCGCCACGTGCCCTGTCCCCTCCCATGGGCAGCGCCTGTGCCTGTGGTTGGGGATGTGGGGGCACCACCATGTCCACCGGGACGCCCTGCCGTGTTGCAACATTGTGCAGGACACATGCTGCCACAATGATCCTGCACACTACTGGTGGTGCATAGAGTAGTTGCCCACCAGAGCGGTCAAGGGAGCGGAAACGTGACTTGAGCACTCCGAATGTGCGCTCCACTATGCCCCTGGTTGCAATATGGGCGGTGTTGTATCTTACCTGGGGTGGTGTGGTGGGGTTCCGGATTGGCGTCATCATGTGTTTGCTCAGAGGGTAGGCACTGTCCCCTGGGGAGGTGATAATAATTGAGATTATTAGGGTTGGGATATTTGTCTGTGTGTGACTTGCATGCATGTGCAAGGGCATTTGTACTGACCTAGGAGCCATGTGTCACCATGCTGCCCAGCTTCCAGGGCCCGGCTCAGGGCAGACATTCTGTATATGAAACTGTCATGGGTGGAGCCAGGGTAGTTTGCATAGGCAGAGGTGATGATTCCCTTTGCATCGCATACCACCTGTACATTGATGGAATGCCAGTGCTTGCGGTTTCGGTAGATGTGCTCAGTGGCCCTAGGTGGACGTAGGGCCACATGGGTGCAATCTATGGCACCGAGCACTTTGGGGAAGTGTGCCACCCTGTAAAAATCCAGGACAACGGCCTGCCTTTCTGCGGGTGTTCTGGGCATGTATATGTGCCTGCGGACTGAGGGGTGCGTTGTCATGATTGCCAGTACCTGGTGTAGGCAGAGTGACTGCGTGGCCTGTGAGACCCCCGCCACTATAGCAGTGGTCCGCTGAAACGACCCAGTGGCCAAAAAATGCAAGACATTGAGCAGCTTCTCCAAGGGGCTCAATGCTTGGGAGCAAAGGGTGGGGGATGTGAGGTCATCTTCCCACTCCCTGACCAGGTCTAGGATGATATAGGGTGGAAACCTATACCTGCCGTAGACCTGGTCGTCCGGCATCCCAAAAAGGCTTGTCCGTGGTGCAAAAATGGGTGCCCTGGCTATTCTCCTCTTCCTGCGGTGTCCCACGATCAGTGCAGCAACAAATGGGGCATTCATCGTCGCTGTATATACGCGTTTGTTGTTTGCGCGCACTTTTATGCTGTCCGCGGGACGCCTCCGTGTGGGCGGACTCGTTGACGCCTGTGCACGTCTTTTGCCGTGCACGTGTTTCCCGTATTCGGGTGTCATCGCGTGTGATTGGAGGGGAGCGAGCGTACACGCGATTGGGCTGGGTACGTGTATTACAGGGGTGCGCGAGAAATTCTACACGCGATTAGCCTGGGTACGTGTGTTCCAGGGTGCCGTGAACTTTCACACGCGATTGGTTGAAATCCACGTGTGTTCTGTCATCACGTGCAATGAGGGATGCACCCTCGCACGTCACGTCACAGACGCGCTCACGCGCTGAGGGCCTTTGGTCCAATGCAAATGCGTATGCGTGCAGACGCGCTTACGCGCTAAGGGCCTTTCCTCGAATTACACGCTGACGTGCAGATTTTTCACGTGCCAAATCACTCCGTATCAAGCTGGCCACGCGTATGCACACAGAAGACCACGCTCCTGCCCAGAAGGCCGAACTACTGCCCCCCAGAGCCCCGAGCACGCTCCCACCTGCCATCTGCTGCTGCCTGACTGCCTGCTGCCCACGTGCACTGCCATTTGCTGCCTGCACATCAGCCAGGGGTGCTGTTGCTGTGACCACCCCTGCTGGAACCGAAGACTCCCGACTGGGATTCCATCGCTCCACAGCCCAGCCCCAGGACCCAGTTGCCCACCCACTCCTGCCTCTGGGGTTGTCATGTCGGGGCAAACACCATCTGTGACCACTGACAACCCCCGGCCAGAGAGACAGAGGGGCACCAGCTTCAGTGCCACCGAAGTTGGTGTCCTGGTGGAGCAAGTCCTGGGGCAGTATGATGCCCTCTTCGGAAGTTCCCGCGCCGACAAGGAAGGACGGACTCGGATCTGGACTGACATCGTGACTGCCATCAACGCGGAGGGGGTGGCAGTCCGCGACTTACAACATGTCAGGAAGCGCTGGGAGGACTTCAGGTCCAGGACCCTGAACAAGGCCCGGCGCCTCTTGAAGGCAGCGGATGCCAAGGGGCGCCGGGGCCACTTGTCGGAAGAACAGATGAGGGTCCTGGAACGCATATCCCCAGCGCTCCACGTCCAGGTCCTAGAGAAGCAGACCCGTCTGAAGTCTAGCGGTGAGTGTACATGCATCCTGATTGTGAGCAGTGCGTGTGGTGATTATTCGGTAGTGTGCAGGTTGCACATCTGTTTGTATGGGGTCGGGTATGGGTGGGGGTGTACAGGGCCGTGGGGCTGACACATGCGAGGGCTGGAATGTGTGGGACATGGATGGTGCTTGTGTGTGTAGGCTTGCATGCCAAATGCAGTTGTGTGGGCACACATGTTTGGATGAATGTATATGTAAGTAGACATGTCCGTGATATCACACATGTATGTTGTTTTCAGCTGCATGTATGAGCACTGTGTACATGTGCATGTGTGTGTATTTGACAAGGGTGCAACAGTGATGCAACATGGATGCATGTGACAGCGGTATGTGGAAGCCTGATTGGCAGATGTGACATGGATGCCCGTCTGAACAGTGCGACACTTGGACACTTGGCAGAGGTGTACACATGCATGCAAGTGTGGTGGTGTGTGTACATGTGTGGTGCACTTCCTGTGTTGCATGTGATGTCTGGCTCACCTTTGGCTGCTCATGCTGTTGTATGTGTATGGATGGTGGTGGCAGTTGCGATATGGCCGTGGTATGGCTCATGTGTGCGAGTTGTAATGACATGTGTGTTGGGGATTGTGATGACATGTCTGAGGTTTGCCAATGCCACTCATGTGCAACTGTCATATGTGTATGTGTCCATTGTACAGTGCCCTGATGCCTGTGTTTTGTTTCTCCCTGTCTGCAGCGTCACTGATGAAGAGGGCGGAGAAGGTGCTGTGGAGCACAGCGGCGGGGATCCCACCGCCAGCCGGAGACGCAAGGCCCGGCTCCCCTCCCGTGTTGTCATCTCGTCGGGGAGTGAGGAGTCCGGTGCCGCGTCCCAGGCCGCAGCTGCCGGGGGGAGGTCCAAGAGGCGGAGGTTGGAGTTGGACTCCTCGGCAGCAGAAGGGGCAGCTAGGACCCCACAGGGCCCAACAGGGGAAGATGGCACGGAGTCATCCAGGTTGGTGGGGGGTTTGGTGGAGGAGGAGGCCGTGAAAGCACCAGAGACGGGGTCTGGAGGTGGGGATCCCACTGGTGCTAGTGGTGCAGTGCAGGACCAGGGACAGGAGGCAGCACAGGCCGCCGCGGAGGTGCCTGTGTGCAATCCTGTCCCCGATCCTGTCCCTGCATCATCTTGCACCAGCAGGGATGCCTACGTCCAGACCCGTTTTCAGGCAGGGGATGAGCTGACGTCAACTGGCCTTCCTCTGCCTGCGGACGTGGCTATCCAGGTCCGGGTTGAGCCTGTCCTGGCTGGTGTGGCGTTGCGTCAACAGGCCATGCGAGGTGACCTGCAGTCTTTTCATGGAGAGACTGCACGTCATCTCGAATGGCTCGTTGACCACGTCAGCCTGCTGGGACAGGTCACCCAGGCCGGATTCCTCTGTCTGATGGGGCTTGCTCCAACCCCCTCCTCAACTGGACCCCCTACGTGCCAGTCGTCCTCTGTGCCATCTTCCCACCCATCAGTCACCAGGGTGCCCTGTGGAGCTGCCTCTGACGGTGCGGCCAGGCTGGTGGAGGAGGCATCCCTGCCACAGTCGGGAGTCGGACGTCCCGCAGGGGTGGCCACATCAACGACTGCATCCCAGCCGGCGGAGGATGTGCAGGCAGCAGGAGGCAGTGCACGGGCAGAGGCAGAGCAGCAGCAGCAACATGGTGGGAGCCATGAAGGCTCGGGGCCTTTGACATCGGAGGGGCAGGCATCGGCCGGAGGGCAGGAGGACCCAGGACAGAGAGTGTCTTCCGTGTGGCAGCGGTTGGGCCACGCCATAGATGCGGAGCGGCGGCGGGCGGTAGAGGCGCGGCTCACAATGGTCAGGGCGGAGAACTCCATGCGGAGGGCCCTGAGGCGGGCCGAGTGCCTCGAGGCAATCCGCAGGGGGTTGGAGGAGGACACAGCGTCGTCCCTGCGGACCCTCGGGGCCATGGAACAGGACCGCCTCCGGGACATCGAACAGGAGTTCGATGATGCCCTGGCCCGGAACACCACGGAGTGAGCCGCTGGACTTGCCCGCCGCCTTTGTATATAGTTCTTTAGTTTTAGGTTTCCTTTGTTTGTTCTTATGATTTGGAGTCGACGGACACTGCTCCACTTTTTGTATATAGTTGCATTTTAGTTAGGGTTTTTTGTAGGTTTCCTTTGTTCAGTTGGGCTCATGGACCCTTGGAAGTTTTGTACATAGTTCTTCATTGGATTGATTTTATTTTTCATTTGACTTTGGACAACATTTTTTTAGATTATGATTTGGTGTTATGATTTTCTTGCGCACCCCTGAAATCCACGTACCCAGCCCAATCGCGTGTAGATTTTCTCGCGCACCCCTGTAATACACGTACCCAGGCCAATCGCGTGTAGATTTTCTTGCGCACCCCTGAAATCCACATACCCAGCCCAATCGCGTGTAGATTTTCTCGCGCACCCCTGTAATACACGTACCCAGGCCACTCGCGTGTAGAATTTCTCGCGCACCCCTGAAATCCACGTACCCAGCCCAATCGCGTGTAGATTTTCTCGCGCACCCCTGTAATACACGTACCCAGGCCAATCGCGTGTAGAATTTCTCGCGCACCCCTGAAATCCACGTACCCAGCCCAATCGCGTGTAGATTTTCTCGCGCACCCCTGTAATACACGTACCCAGGCCAATCGCGTGTAGAATTTCTCGCGCACCTCTGAAATCCACGTAGCCAGCCCAATCGCGTGTAGATTTTCTCGCGCACCCCTGAAATCCACGTACCCAGGCCAATCGCGTGTAGAATTTCTCGCGCACCCCTGAAATCCACGTACCCAGCCCAATCGCGTGTAGAATTTCTCGCGCACCCCTGTAATACACGTACCCAGGCCAATCGCGTGTAGAATTTCTCGCGCACCCCTGAAATCCACGTACCCAGCCCAATCGCGTGTAGATTTTCTCACGCACCCCTGTAATACACGTACCCAGGCCTATCGCGTGTAGAATTTCTCGCGCACCCCTGAAATCCACGTACCCAGCCCAATCGCGTGTAGATTTTCTCGCGCACCACTGAAATCCACGTACCCAGCCCAATCGCGTGTAGATTTTCTCGCGCACCCCTGAAATCCACGTACCCAGGCCTATCGCGTGTGGTGCACCTAAGCATACCGAAGCACAATTAGCCATACTCTGAGGGGCCAATTCATAGAATTCGGTGCACAAGTGGCGCACGCGGCTGGCGCACAGTGTGCGCGTGCGTTAGTCTGCGACAGCCGCGTGCGCCGAAACACATTCAGGCGCACAGCGTATTCATGGATTCCAACCTCCACAACCAGCCGTGGCGCAGAGTGGCGCAGCGACCCTGCAGCAGCGTCAGTAACGCCCCCAAGAACGCCCCTCGCGCAGGGAAAAGCCATCAAAATCCCCAATCCAGCGCAAAGGGCAGCAGCAAACGCAGAGCGGGGAGCGTGTATTTCAGGGGTTTGCAGGTGTTCCCACACGCGATAGGCCTGGGTACGTGGATTTCAAGGGTGCGCGAGAAAATCTACACGCGATTGGGCTGGGTACGTGGATTTCAGGGGTGCGCGAGAAAATCTACACGCGATTGGGCTGGGTACGTGGATTTCAGGGGTGCGCGAGAAATTCTACACGCGATAGGCCTGGGTACGTGTATTACAGGGGTGCGCGAGAAAATCTACACGCGATTGGGCTGGGTACGTGGATTTCAGGGGTGCGCGAGAAAATCTACACGCGATTGGCCTGGGTACGTGTATTACAGGGGTGCGCGAGAAAATCTACACGCGATTGGGCTGGGTACGTGGATTTCAGGGGTGCGCGAGAAATCCTACACGCGATTGGCCCTGTGCGAGTGGGGCAGTGTATTACGTGGGTGTGCGGGAAGTTGAAGAGGTGAATTGCCAGTGTGGGTCCTCCCAGGTCTCCCCTCTACACCCTCCACGACCTCTGCAGGCAGCCCACACCACAGGGGACTACCCTGCACCCCTGGTCATGTCCCGCAGGCAGCCCGTCCACCATGGGCATGCCCCCCAGCCAAGCCACATGTCCCCTTGCACCCCCACCCCCCAGCAGGCCCCCACTCATGTCCCCCTGCACCCCCACCCCGCAGCACTGTGGGGCACCTGCCAGCAGGCCCCCAACCATGTCCCCCTGCACCCCCACCCCCCAGCACTGTGAGGCACCTGCCAGCAGGCCCCAACCATGTCCCCTTGCACCCCCACCCCCCAACAGGCCCCCACTCATGTCCCCTATCACCCACACCCCCCAGCCACCATGGGCAGCCTCCACCAGGTCCTCACAATCCCCAATCATGTGTGTTATGGTCAGCCTCCACAGCCAAAAAGCCCTACCAAGTAACCCATTCACCCACATGGAAATGGAAATAACATGTTACACCCCCAATGTTCATAAAGCAAATGAACCCATGTCCGTCACACACAATGGTTGCAATTGAATGCGAAAACACCCAACATGACATGCATGAAACCAATGAGATGATACACACAGTGAAGTATGAAAACAAAATTGTATTAAAAAAAAAAGAATGCAAAAGAAATGAAACAAACTACAATGGCAATGAAAAAAAGATAAGCTGCATGTCCGTTTAAAAAAATAAAAACACCAAATCCTAATCCAAAAAAATGTTGTCCAAAGTCAAATGAAAAATAAAATCAATCCAATGAAGAACTATGTACAAAACTTCCAAGGGTCCATGAGCCCAACTGAACAAAGGAAACCTACAAAAAACCCTAACTAAAATGCAACTATATACAAAAAGTGGAGCAGTGTCCGTCGACTCCAAATCATAAGAACAAACAAAGGAAACCTAAAACTAAAGAACTATATACAAAGGCGGCGGGCAAGTCCAGCGGCTCACTCCGTGGTGTTCCGGGCCAGGGCATCATCGAACTCCTGTTCGATGTCCCGGAGGCGGTCCTGTTCCATGGCCCCGAGGGTCCGCAGGGAAGACGCCATGTCCTCCTCCAACCCCCTGCGGATTGCCTCGAGGCACTCGGCCCGCCTCAGGGCCCTCCGCATGGAGTTCTCCGCCCTGACCATTGTGAGCCGCGCCTCTTCCGCCCGCCGCCGCTCCGCATCTATTGCGTGGCCCAACCGCTGCCACACGGAAGACACTCTCTGTCCTGGGTCCTCCTGCCCTCCGGCCGATGCCTGCCCCTCCGATGTCAAAGGCCCCGAGCCTTCATGGCTCCCACCATGTTGCTGCTGCTGCTCTGCCTCTGCCCGTGCACTGCCTCCTGCTGCCTGCTGCACATCCTCCGCCGGCTGGGGTGCAGTCGTAGATGTGGCCATCCCTGCTGGACGTCCGACTCCCGACTGTGGCAGGGATGCCTCCTCCACCAGCCTGGCCGCACTGTCAGAGGCAGCGCCTCAGGGCACCAAGGTGACTGATGGGTGGGAAGATGGCACAGAGGACGACTGGCGAGTAGGGGGTCCAGTTGAGGAGGGGGTCGGAGCAAGCCCCATCAGACGGAGGAATCCGGCCTGGGTGACCTGTCCCAGCAGGCTGACGTGGTCAACGAGCCATTCGAGATGACGTGCAGTCTCTCCATGAAAAGACTGCAGGTCACCTCGCATGGCCTGTTGACGCAACGCCACACCAGCCAGGACAGGCTCAACCTGGACCTGGATAGCCACGTCCGCAGGCAGAGGAAGGCCAGTTGACGTCAGCTCATCCCCTGCCTGAAAACGGGTCTGGACGTAGGCATCCCTGCTGGTGCAAGATGATGCAGGGACAGGATCGGGGACAGGATTGCACACGGGCACCTCCGCGGCGGCCTGTGCTGCCTCCTGTCCCTGGTCCTGCACTGCACCACTAGCACCAGTGGGATCCCCACCTCCAGACCCCGTCTCTGGTGCTTGCACGGCCTCCTCCTCCACCAAACCCCCCACCAACCTGGATGACTCCGTGCCATCTTCTCCTGTTGGGCCCTGTGGGGTCCCAGCTGCCCCTTCTGCTGCCGAGGAGTCCAACGCCAACCTCCGCCTCTTGGACCTCCCCCCGGCAGCTGCGGCCTGGGACGCGGCACCGGACTCCTCACTCCCCGACGAGATGACAACACAGGAGGGGAGCCGGGCCTTGCGTCTCCGGCTGGCGGTGGGATCCCCGTCGCTGTGCTCCACAGCACCTTCTCCGCCCTCTTCATCAGTTGACGCTGCAGACAGGGAGAAACAAAACACAGGCATCAGGGCACTGTACAATGGACACATACACGTATGACAGTTGCACATGAGTGGCATTGGCAAACCTCAGACATGTCATCACAATCCCCAACACACATGTCATTACAACTCGCACACATGAGCCATACCACGGCCATATCGCAACTGTCACCACCATCCATACACATACAACAGCATGAGCAGCCAAAGGTGAGCCAGACATCACATGCAACACAGGAAGTGCACCACATATGTACACACACCACCACACTTGCATGCATGTGTACACCTCTGCCAAGTGTCGCACTGTTCAGACGGGCATCCATGTCACATCTGCCAATCAGGCTTCCACATACCGCTGTCACATGCATCCATGTTGCATCACTGTTGCACCCTTGTCAAATACACACACATGCACATGTACACAGTGCTCATACATGCAGCCGAAAACAACATACATGCGTGATATCACGGACATGTCTACTTACATACGCATTCATCCAAACATGTGTGCCCACACAACTGCATTTGGCATGCAAGCCTACACACACAAGCACCATCCATGTCTCACACATTCCAGCCCTCGCATGTGTCAGCCCCACGGCCCTGTACACCCCCACCCATACTCGACCCCATACAAACAGATGTGCAACCTGCACACTACCGAATAATCACCACACGCACTGCTCACAATCAGGATGCATGTACACTCACCGCTCGACTCCAGACGGGTCTGCTTCTCTAGGACCTGGACGTGGAGTGCTGGGGATATGCGTTCCAGGACCCTCATCTGTTCTTCCGACAAGTGGCCCCGGCGCCCCTTGGCATCCGCTGCCTTCAAGAGGCGCCGGGCCTTGTTCAGGGTCCTGGACCTGAAGTCCTCCCAGCGCTTCCTGACATGTTGTAAGTCGCGGACTGCCACCCCCTCCGCGTTGATGGCAGTCACGATGTCAGTCCAGATCCAAATCCGTCCTTCCTTGTCGGCGCGGGAACCTCCGAAGAGGGCATCATACTGCCCCAGGACTTGCTCCACCAGGACACCAACTTCGGTGGCACTGAAGCTGATGCCCCTCTGCCTCTCTGGCCGGGGGTTGTCAGTGGTCACAGATGGTGTTTGCCCCGACATGACAACCCCAGAGGCAGGAGTGGGTGGGCAACTGGGTCCTGGGGCTGGGCTGTGGAGCGATGGAATCCCAGTCGGGAGTCTTCGGTTCCAGCAGGGGTGGTCATAGCAACAGCACCCCTGGCTGATGTGCAGGCAGCAAATGGCAGTGCACGTGGGCAGCAGGCAGTCAGGCAGCAGCAGATGGCAGGTGGGAGCGTGCTCGGGGCTCTGGGGGGCAGTAGTTCGGCCTTCTGGGCAGGAGCGTGGTCTTCCGTGTGCATACGCGTGGCCAGCTTGATACGGAGTGATTTGGCACGTGAAAAATCTGCACGTCAGCGTGTAATTCGAGGAAAGGCCCTTAGCGCGTAAGCGCGTCTGCACGCATACGCATTTTCATTGGACCAAAGGCCCTCAGCGCGTGAGCGCGTCTGTGACGTGACGTGCGAGGGTGTATCCCTCATTGCACGTGATGACAGAACACACGTGGATTTCAACCAATCGCGTGTGAAAGTTCACGGCACCCCGTAACACACGTACCCAGGCCAATCGCGTGTAGATTTTCTCGCGCACCCCTGAAATCCACGTACCCAGCCCAATCGCGTGTAGATTTTCTCGCGCACCCCTGTAATACACGTACCCAGCCCAATCGCGTGTAGAATTTCTCGCGCACCCCTGAAATCCACGTACCCAGCCCAATCGCGTGTAGATTTTCTCGCGCACCCCTGAAATACACGTACCCAGGCCAATCGCGTGTAGGATTTCTCGCGCACCCCTGTAATACACGTACCCAGGCCAATCGCGTGTAGAATTTCTCGCGCACCCCTGTAATCCACGTACCCTGCTCAATCGCGTATTTGACTTCCCGTGCGCCACTTTTTTGATGCGCTGGGACTCTACCGCCTGCCTTCGTGTGGCGGCCCTGTTTCAGCTTGTGCGTGTCTTTGGCTGTGCGTGGCTTTGCCCTATTCGATTCCATGAATACGTGTGGTTCGAGTGCGTGTGGGCGTTCTGTCTGCTTCCCTGCAGTACATCCCCAGTTACGCCCTTATTTTAGCGTGTTGTTCCCCATTCCGCGCGTTACGCCCCATGTCCCGCCCACTTTCTGGTGTGTGCGCTGAGGTTGTGCGCTTTCACTGTGCGCGTCGCGCACGCCTTTCGCGATGTTGCAGTGACTTGTGCGCCATGCACGGGTTTGGCGCACATCCCGCGGTGAACACGCGCAGGGACTTCCATGAATCGCACGCGTGCGCGTGCGCCTGTTTTTTTCCGCTTGCGCATGCTTGCGCATGCTTGCGCAAAGATTTTCGGCGCACGTTTGTTCCATGAATCGGCCCCATAATATCACAAGACCATATGATATGATGGGATATTTTATTTATAGTGCGCCTTTAAACACGTGTTTCAAGGCGCTAGGAGGCAGGGGAGGGGAACAAGGGGGCACCAGACAACAATCTTACTAGGCCCAGTGACATTGAGATCACGCAAGTGCAGGGGAGAGGGAAGGGCAGATGTGCCAGGGCAAAGGGGAGGAGCAAGTGCAAGGCATAGGATCAAACATCGAAAATATCACACCATTGCCGCTTTTCTGAGAATCTGTGGTATATCTAAAGTAAACCACTGTGAGAAAAGGTGCTCACTGAAAATCTTTATTTAACTTTGTTCCCTAGGTACTGGCAACCACTGAAAGGAGCGCCTGTAGCGCTAGAATCTGTCTGCTGGGATTGGAGGTGTGTTTCCACAAGTACCTTTCACAAGTGGCCAAATAGACACCCGCTGCCAGGTCTGCTGTTGAATATGCTCCTTTTCCATTCTTGTGACATATGTTGGTTGTTTGGTGAACTGCAGTCTAACATCACAATTAAAACTGAATTCCTTGCCTGAATTCCTTGGGTCTGCCAAATGACCAGGTTGGCTGCATAAATACGGCAGGAATTTTCTGATTTTCTGGTGCAATTGCCCTACGGTAATAATGGTGACTGTAATTGCGTGGAAAATTAAACATTGGGCCCAATGGAGAATGAGGAATTCCCAAATGGGCCCAATGGGGAATGGGGAATTACCATTTCACCAAACCTATGATCCAGTGTTAATAGCGCCGGGAGGTGGGGGGGGTTGGCGGGAAAACTATTACCGCCCAAATTGTGACAACCGGTATTAACGTTGTGGCTATTAACCCTACTGCCAAACCCGTGGGTTTGGCAGAACGGTAAGTCCCCATTCTCCATTCTACCTACCGTGTAATGAGGCCCATAGAGTTTCTTTTCCACATGTGCTCCTTTCTGGTTATTTTGTTCAGAGATGGGGATTACATATGAACGTGCGGCCACGTGTCTCACTGGTATTCCAATGATCCATTTATATAATAGAGCTCTCTTCACTTCAATACTGCTACAGTGAATGCAAAGGAAACATGCCAATCCCACTTCCTACTGCTTACATTTATAAGAACCAACGTTGTGAGTGCAAGTTGATAATAATGTAGGGTTATCCTGATGTGTGCTTTCATTTAGCTTCAACAGCACATGCATATTGTTACAATGACTTGTTTGTATGTCTGGAAGTCCATGCCTTGATTATCTACATGTCATTAACTCAAACATGTAGCCTTTCATTTTGCATGCACTCTAGTGTGTGCATAGGAGCTAAAAGGCGAGCTAACAGGCCAGCTAACGTCGTGTTTTCAAAAAATGGAACGAAATAAAGCAGCCCCTTTGTTTGAGTTGATTCGTATGCTGATTATATTTAAAATGGATCCGGAAGACATGCATTTCTGTTATTCTCGCTGCGGAAGAAACAATACGAACGTCTCAATTCTTATGTTCAGAACAGAAGGCATGAAAAGTACAAATAACCTTGAGCTTGGGAAACAAAAGTTTCTAAAACATTCACGGTAAAGGAAGTCAACTCGAAAACCCACTTAATTGTTGAAACATCTATCCCCTGTGTTTTACTATTCCTAGCCTTGTTTTCTGTGCTGTTTACTGAATAAAACAAATCAATATTTCTTTGTGAGTTTGACTTCCAATGTTCTGGTAAAGACAGCACCCCGAGATATATGGCGTTTGCTTATTATTAAACAATATACACATTATTTTGAAAACAGAATATGGGTTCGATGTATTTTCGTTTGTGATTTTTGCTTCTGGAGTGGAGAGGCACCATGTGTGAACTGTGCTAACTGGCACTTGAAACAATTTAAACAGAAATCTATGTGCAGTGAACTGTTATTAAGTGGTGAAAACAAAAGCAACACATTTGTTTTAAAGAAATGACAGAAACATATTCAGCGGAACAATATTATTCGTTAACATGTATTCTTACTGTCTGGCAAATTGTATGAGTGAAATTGGCAGACTAAATGGCAAAGTGGTCATTACTTGCAATGGCATTCAACATATATATGTATACATTTTTATTAAAAATTATCGCCAGGCATATAAACAAACATTGAGAGGATTTCCTTAAAACGAAAATGTCTGGAGGTGTATTTTCAGATTTCATTTTCCTCAATTGCCATTTGCTCTCCTAAACTAATCTCTTAAAGATGCATCTGCGGTTGTTGTTATTAGTGGAATACACTACACAAACTCGTCTGCCTAGCACACATTTTGTATTCTACTTCTTACTGCAAGGGGAGCATTAGACCATGAAAGAGTTAAGTTATTATTACATTTCTGGGACCCAGAACAGTGTGGGGTTCTGGATATGTCAGTGGCAAAATAAAAGATAGAATAAAGATACAAAAAAGGGGTGTCAAGGTCTGATTATTTACGCATGTAAAAATGAACGTTATTATGCTAAACACAATTCAGAAATGTATGAACGGCAGTTCACAAAATTGCCAAATGACATCACACACCTAATGACATCACAGGCACGGTCATCACAGAACAGTTGACCCTGTTGACATCGCAAGAAGTGTTGCAGTATACAACCTTAAACCATTGGGGCATCGCAATTCCAAAAACATTATCTACAATAAGTGCAAGATTAATAAAATAACACATAGTACTAAAGTGCATAAGAGACTGTTTAAGTTTCCGACCATATACTAACTATGGTGTTATCTCAAAAGGTCATGGGTGCAGTCCTGATATACTAGTGGCTAACAGTAGAATTAGCGTAGGCCAGAATTGGGGACTTTTTCACCAGTACAGCCTAATGTGACCAGTTACTAACATCTCGTGGCAGCTAAAGCCTCACATGCCATGCATAGTAATACATGCTGAATGAAGCCTCGGCTATAATATGCTATGTGCAGCCTCATATATCTGGGATGTGCCATGTTATATGCCAGGGTAAGCCTCATATACCATGTAGAGTAATCATTTTCATGAAAAACCTCAGTGTGAACTCAATTGCCCATATGTTGCCATGTTATGCCAGGTAAAGCGTGATAGGCCCGGTATAATTGTCACATGTAAGGTGCAGCCTCACATGCATAGTTTATTTTATCATGTGCCAAGTGCACCCTCAATGGCTCATGTACTGAGATTGTATTTCAGGTAAAGCATGCTATGCCAGGTATAATCAATCACATGTAAGGAAAACCCTCACATTCCCAGGTGTCTCCATCATCTGTATGCCACTGGGCCAATCATGCCCGCCAGCAGTGGCATATTTCAGACAAATGGCCCAGGAGCCTGGAATGCCACAGAGGGGCCACGAATGGGCAGGTTGCAGGGATAGGACAATTGCGATGTTGGGTGGACATATTCTGGGTGTGACTATGGTGCATTTTATTGGTAAATGTTGAGCTTGGTGGTTTTTAAACAGAAAACAGAACTGAAACACGTGTTGGTGTTTTCCATGTGAGCAGAACACGAAGACCCTATGATGTAAAGTGAGTTGCCCACCCTCACACATTTTCGTGAAGTGGAGGAGCCAGGAGCTCCAATTGACACGGTAGACTAAATCTTATGCCATATCTTTAGTTTTACTCGACATATTACGATTTCTGCATAGTTCTCTTGAGCAGATCCGTTGTTTGTGTTTGTTAAAGCAGATTGCAAAGCACCCATCCGCGTTCTAGACAACCAGAAATGCGTTGGGAATAGAATTCCACTTTATTCTCTTGTTTTCTATACATTTCTTTGTATCTTTACATTTTAGCAGTGCCATTAACAGACGTTAATTTCATCCCAATAATGTTAGCCCGTCTATCAGCACTGTTAGAATGTAAGGCTGAGTAGGCTGTGCTGGGATTGACACATGTGATGCCTGTAGGCTGTAGCATGAATGCAATTGCAAGCACTAAGCACTTAAACTGTGCAATTTACAAAAGTACACAGAAGACTTATACATAAAACATTAAAAGTCGCACTTAAGCAAATGGTAAACAAAAGTGACACGCACACACAAACATCAGGCATCTAAAAGTGAAAGCCATATGGCCAGTGGCTACGCCTAAATGACATACATTGACATGTAGCCCTTCCAGAACTATGAAAACCATGTCATCAGCCAAAGAGCTGCAGGGTTATTGCCAGTGCTTAATTTATAAAAAAATAAGTGCCAAGGCCCAAGAAATCTTGGCCCCATAATGCCGGCACCGGGGCCAGCAGGCGCTGCACGTGTCGCGGGTGGCCCGGGCCAGTCCAGTGGGATAGACATTGCCAGGTACTGCCATAATAATGGTACCTGGCCTAAGATGGCAACAGCTGGGTAATGGTGTGAGTACCTGGGCATATAATGGCAGTGCCTGTCAAATGCCTATGTAATTCCTATGCATAAGACAAAGTGGCGGGTTCTACCAGTGCTTGCAACCAGTGCTCTACCAGTGCTTGACAATGCAGCGCAACACGAGTTCGAATCCCAATCCCGTTCTGAGAAACCACTCTCTAGTATGAAGTGCGTTATAAAAGAGCAATTATAATTGAGTAATTACACAATCCCACCTCACATTCCCTTCATATACTGGTCATAACCAAGTTGCATATTAACCCACATACTGGTTAATATGCAGCAATCAACATGCCCCAGGAGATGCTAGTCCACAGTCCTGGTTTTAACTTTGCATTCTGGGACTTGGCCTGCATTTCTCCATTATAATCCTCTCTCACCTGCCAAACCAATTACACGCCCATATAAATCAATAGGCTTTCACCAGTCAAATACAAATGTGGGTGTTTTCACTAGCCTAGGGGCCGCAAAGGTTGAGAGCTATGGGGTCATGCTACCATAAGCAAGCATTGGTAAAGCCAGCAGTTTTATCTTTCGTCTAACCAACTCCATTAAACAAATAAGACACCTTGCATGTACCTTGAGTTACAGTACAGACCAACCAGGGTGGCGCGTCTGGCGCCCAACATGACAATTGAAAGACTAATCCCATTACTCCCCTCTCCCTTCCCCTCCCGACAGTCTCTACCACATAACCCTCAACATCAACCAATGCAAGCAGAAAAGGGAGAGCTTCCAGGAATCAATCTGAAGTCTAATGCTTGTTTTTAGCAGGACTTCAGTGAAAGGCACGCATAGTGCTTATGAATCAAGTGGCTGAAGGCAGAACTGGTTAAGAAATTTTTATTACAACAGTAGCGCATTAAGATCTCCAATTAAATCAAAAACTCTCAGAAGACTGCTCTGAAACGGTTGCGTACGAGCGCGATACAAATAAAATATCAATTCAATTCGAAAAAAACACTGTCAGGCACTTCCAGTGCAAAGTTTGATGGTAAGTCTTGAGTGAAGCGAGCTCAAAGAGTTTCCATGAGGAGGTGTTTTGAGCGCGTAGGGGCAGGCACTGGGTTGGAATGACCATAGGGATTAGCATTTTTTAATGGGTGAGCAAATAACCAAACAACACCTACAAGCTTTTGTTCCTCCTCATATGCCATTTCTCCCTATCTGTACTCTAATGCAATACTTTCAGCCAACAGGTGGTGCAGGCAACACCTAATAGCCAAAACTAAAAACACTTCTGCTTTCTAGAGGCCACCCTGCTCTTTTACTGGGGCAGGAGGGGCTGGGATGCAAACGCAGGCACCCTCAGGCCTAACTATGAATAACCTTGGTGTCTGATTCCAGCCCATCCTAGGAGTGCTGGACATTTGAGATCAAGGCTGATGGTTTGGAGAGCATCAGCCGCACCCTCTCCCAACCACCAACCCCACTCCCACCCCAATCGCTTTCGCTTTAGTTATTTAGGGCTCAGACTACTGATGAGGAAGGGGTGTTGGTTGCCTGGCCGACCGCAGTGAAAGGCCTGAAATACACAAAACACTGGACAGCATTCCCTACACAACTTCACAATAGTGCGCTGTATATAGCTTTAAATGGCACAGTCTCACGGCTTCGATGCGCTAATGCCCAGTCAATGTATTTACGGCACAAGGATGAGAGGCTGAGTCAGCCCGCAGGGATTCGATTTGCAATATGAAAGTGGCACACACAGCTGCAACACAATGAGCACAATGAACTAGGTGCATTGCTGCAGATGCTGGCCCCATTCGTGCACCCAGTCTAGATACCAGCACCGAGGTCGGTGGCACGGCTCCGACCGGCCACAGAGCGTTCATCAAAGCAGGTGTTTGAATTGCCCCTAAGAGGGATGGGCACAATTCATAATTTTACCAGTACATCATGGTCCCGGCTCTATAGCCCGAATAACCCCTTTGGGACAAGTGTTTATTGTTTATTAATACTTGCTCGCCATTCTTCCTGTCACCCTGTCTCGTCCCTTCTCTTTCTCACTCCATTCAGCATTTTTAATTTTCTTTCCTTCATGACATTCCTCTTCCACGTATTCCTCCTCTCTTTAGTTACTGTCTCTTCATTCCCCCCTCGATTTCCTTCTTTTTCATATAGTTCTCATCCTTACCTCCCCTCCTCCCCCACCCCGCCTTCTGTAGCACTCTCCTGTCTCTCTGCACTCTTTCTCCCCCTCTTGTTGGGAAATGCAGAGGGCCCTTGGAAAAAAGTGAAGATGTGTCCGCCCATTACGTCATCCTAAGCTTTCTTCAAGTACCGCTTGGTAACAAAAGCAGTTTAAAGCGGTATAGAGCACTAGAAATTAGCTAATTGAGGTAGATTGGCCTATAGCGGAAGAACATTATCAGACCGGTCAATGCCGTTGGAAGGCTGTGGGGCTGGGCCACAGTATCCTTGAATGCGGACTGGGCAATTGCCACCCCAGAGAGTAACAGCCGTTATTCATCTGAATCCACGTGTGGAAGCCTCTTCCTTAATACGTGCTCTATACATAGGGCACGTATTAAGGAAGAGGCTTCCGCACATGGAATATACTCTAAGAGCACACAACACAGAGCGCAACACAGGAGAGGGTACTAGTCACATTATGAAGGTTGGATCCCAAATTGTTGTTGTTTGGAAAGGCGGAAACGACCCTGTTAGCGAAGGCCTTTGTAGTTCGGCATCATGCCACCGCATGCCAGGTGGTCGCTGGGCATTCATCACCTGATGAATGCCTGTCAGGCCGCCTCCTGCTTTCTTTGGAATCGGACGGCTGGCACAATCTGAAAATCACTTCACACCATTCACTGTTCACACCTCTTCACATGGTCACATCAGGCTTACGCTTACCAGTGCTCCTGCTTTCTTTGGAGTCGGGGGAACTGGGGACTGAGTCTCTCTCCTCAAAGGCTGGCTGACTGCTTGTGACTGCTGAGGCCGAGGGGGAAGCACAACTAGGCCGCACTGCATGGCACCACACGTGCTGGACTGCAGGCTCCCACTCTCACATGATTCGCCACGCCGCAACTTGTGAAGTGAAGGTGGTGCCTCGCTGCCTGCAAGTCACAACAACAGTACCCACGTGACCCACCCCACACGCAGAATGTCATTTAATTGGGCCAGAATAACAGCCAATGAAAACTGTATATTCTGTGTTACTATACAGAATTGAGCAAATACTGCATAGTAACAACAGCATATTCGTTTTTCATTGGCTGTTCCGATTGCTGTAGGCCCAGCCCAGCCATGGCCTGCAGAGCACGCATGAGATAGAGATCAGCTAGAAGAACATCAGAACTCTGAACAAACAAAACAATTACACTCCCCGGCCCCTGCTGGAATCAAATAGTGTTCCGGTGCCCAAAAAGGATTGCCGGTGTTGCCCACCGGCAAACACCGGCACAAATTAAGCACTTTATTGCGTTAAAGAATCTGAAAAGCTTACAATGTTTTGCTATTGGTTGTTGTGAGCTTTTAGGAAAGGCAGACCCCTGCGCTCGACTGGTTCTCAAAAAGCCTGTTTTCTTCCTGCTGCCGTGTACAGGGTTTCAGTGGGACAAGCTCACAGAGTCCCGTATGTTGAGGTAAGAAGGATAATAGAAACCGGAATATATTGACGCTGGATCCGTGAGTGAATAATCACATCTGGTCGATTTTGATAATGAAGGGTCAAGACCCTTTGAATGTGTGTTTAGTCTTAATTTAATCGGCATGTAATGGCCAGTGGTTAGCTGGGCACATATAGTGCTGGTCACATGAGGAAAGCTACCACATGTTTCGACTGTAGGTCGTTATCAAGGCTGTGCAAATTGGTGGTGAGGTGCAAATGGTGACATTGTGGGTTCCGTGACATATCGCGACATAGCATATTGCATGACGTAACTTACATGTTTCATGTTTATATTGTGACAGGTATGGTAAGTGGTGTTGTGACATGTGCAAAATTGCCATTTAGATTTGTTTATATAGATAGACATGTTTGATATGTTTATAGATATGTTAGATATGTTTTTTAAGCACGTTTTTCGCAACAAGGAAAGTCATGACATAGGATGATGGGAAAAGGGAGAAAGAAGAAGGCTGCTAGCTTGTGTGACTGCAGATTTTGGGACGTGTGGATAAGATTGGAGTTCAACTTATGGTTCATGCAAAAAATAAGATATTACTGAGATTTCTGAAATACTACCAGTGCTCAACTGCCCTCTTGTGTGGAGCCTATTTATTTAGGGGCCATGTCCTGTTCTGAGGACTGCAGATTTCAGCGATGACTTTCACTACTGAATAAAGATTTACTTATTTGATTTAACTCTTTTGAGAGATGGGTGGCTTGGAGGGCAGGTGTAGATTTGAACTGAATTTCAGTACGAATTGTTTGTATTTTGTATTTTTTAATTTAACAAAAAGTTGAACACAATAAATCTGTGCAAATTCATGAATTTGTTAATAAAAGGACCAAACGAGAGAACAATTAGGGCATATTAGAAAGTGAAATGGTTTTGAGTTGTGTACGGCAAAGAGAGTAGGTGGGAATAGACCCGATGTAGAGCGGTAGAGAATTCCACAGCTTTAGGGCTGAGAGTGAGAATAAGCAAAGAGATTGGTTACAGGGTGGCCAGTAAACAAAAAGACTGAAACCGAAGGGAACAAGAAGTAACCTACAGAGAAACAACAGAACAAAGGTAGGGAGGAGCGAGTCCATGAAGGCATTTAAAAGTGGTGCAAAGAAAACAGAATACAAGACTCAAAGGACAGCCAACAGAGGGAGTGTAAATAGAAGCACAAAGAGAAATGTCACCAAAGAGTAGGAAGAGTGGCCAAATGAGAAGCAGGAAGATCAACCAGAGGACAGGAGTAGAAATCAAGGCGGGAAAATAGTAATGCAGTAATAAGGCTTGGTGGCATAGAATTTAAGAAAGGGGCATGCTTTGCGAAAGTTAAAGAGTTGGAAACGACAGGAACAAGCAGTGCTAGCAATGTGGTATGTAAAGTAATGAGAGGAATCGAAAAAAAGGCCAAGTCTTTGAGCAGTAGTAGTAAAGGGAAGAGAGGAAGGAGGAAAACTAATAGAGGGAGGGGGATAGCTGTCGTAGCAGCCAGAAAGAAAATAATTTCAGTCTTTGAGGCATTCAAATGTAAGCAATGAAAATTGGATGGTAAGACAGTGAGATGTTTTTTAGTGAAGAGTGTTAGAGAAAGAGGAAAAGGAAACAAACAGCTGGGAATCATCTGCATGAAAATGGACAGAAAGCCCAAAGGACGAAACAATAGAGAACGAGGGGGTGCTGTAGAGGGAATAGAGAAGAGGACCCAGGATGGAACCCAGGGCAACACCTGAGAAAGTAAAAGACTTGAAGCGACAAAGAGAGACAGAGAAGGAATGTTCATCCATGTAGGATTAACCAGCAGAGAATAGTACCAGAAAAGCCCAGGGAATGCAGGGAAGAAAGAAGAGTAGGATGGTCGACCATATCAAAAGCAGCAGCGAGGTCAGGTAAGATTAGAACAGAGGAAAGTTTAGAGTGACGAGTGAACAGAATAGAATTGGAAATGGAAAGGAGTGCCATCTCAGTAGAATAAAATGGGTGAAAGCCAGATTGTGTTAGGGGGAGAAGGGAGTCAAAATCAATACAAGATGAAACTTGAGTATAGACTACTCATTCTAGAATTTAAGAAAGAAACGGAAGAAGAGAAATGGGGCAATAGCTTGAAGGTAAGGTACTGACTAAGGAAGGTTTTATTTAGGAGAGGAAGACTATCAGTCATTTTAAAAGGAGCAGGGAAGGATGCAGAGGACAGAGATATAGTAATAGTAGAAGTCAATTAAGAAAGAGAGGAAAAATCTTAGAGAGATGGTTGTTAGGAATAGATCAGATGCAAGAAGAACCTGTAGAAAATGAAAAACAGCATATTATCGAGCCAATCCAGGTTGTTTCTAAGCATTATATGAATTTATAAGAAATTGACTCTTACTTCTTTCAGCGCACATCAATGCATAACACAGGGATTTGCGCTAGTTGTTTGATAGTTGTAACTATTAGAGCTGCAGGAGATCAATTCCCATGATTTACTGTAGCAGGAAGTTTGAACCAAGGGAACAATTCTGGAAAAAATATCTTCATAGGTTGTTTAAAGGAAAGTTGGATTGTACTTGGGGAAAGAATGAGAAGTAGTAAGTCAAAATGCACAAAATGGTTACCTGTTCGCTGGGAGGAGAGTTGATTAAGTGAAACTCCATTCTGGAGAATTATGAGGCCATATCCCCCTGGGAGACCATGCAGGGAAGGTTTGAGGAGAAGAGACAACATAACTTGATTTAGGAGTATTTCTTACATGCTTTTGTCTCCTTCACCACTTACTGTTATCCCAATTTACAGTTCAGGGTGAAACTCTGGGTTGTTTAATAGTAGTTATGTGCACTGTGAGAATACACTAGACGTGTGGGAGAATTTCTGAGTCAAACATGCAGTATTTGTGTGCATTTCCTTTTGTTTTGGCTATATCTGGTACATTCTTGACTTGATTAATATTAATACAAATAAGATTCCAAAAACAAGGACTCCATAGTCACTTAACTTTGATCATGGTATTCTTTAATTTTTGATCTGTAATGAAATAGCAAACACAGGCTGCATTATACATCATTAAGGAACATTTGAGAATGATCTGGATCATTCCTGAATAACAAATCTAAATCAAAAGTGGATCTCTCAGACAGAGGAAATCTCTGTGTTATGTATTTCCTTGTGCTGAGCCACTTTTATTTCTATTCAGATAATGCTCAGAAAGAAACTGAATTGAATAGACAGTATGGGCCTCATTAGGAGGTAGGTGGTAAGGGATTACCGGCACCCATAAGGACACCAGTGCCGGTAATCCCTTACCACCCTATTCCGAGGCCCCTTAGCGGGTCCCTTCCTTAACGCCTGGTTTTACCAGGCATTATGGAAGGGACCCGGTAATGGACTTCAGAGCTAATAACGGTACCGCAAATTGCGGTACTGTTATTAGCTACATCCCGATTCCCATTGAGCCCTATGGGGGCTCGAATGGGAATGGGGAATGTTTCCCGGAATGGGGATTTACCGGGTCCTCCAAGGTTGAAATGACCGGGTAAGTCTCTATTTCGGGAACCCGGACCCAGAATGCAGTAAGGTGGTAGCCATGGTACTAATAGCACCATGGCTACCTCCTACCTCGTAATGAGGCCCATATGTGTGATTTTATAATACAATGCTTTTTACTTTGTAAAGGTTCTACTTGTATCTGATCCCTTCCTAACAACCATCCCACTGGTTGAAGTTCATCCCTGTCCTTTTTATACTTGGGGATTACGTTACAAATCGACAGGATTAGGTGTTGAGCTCAAGTTAATTTCCTGGTGTGTGTAATTCGTGACACCAATTCAATAGAATGGCCGAGTGTCCACGGAGAAGTCTGGTGGCCCAATAGCCAGCTGCTTCTTTGAAAACTGCCTTGTGCTTTCTGATAAAACATTTCAACTTTGCAGCTCCCAGTTCAATTAATTGGTAATATATAGTTATTTCAAACATGGAAGTGGCCAATGATTTTAAGAAGGGTCAAAAGGAATATACCTCCCTTTGGTTTTCAAGCATAGACCATAACTTCACAACTTGTACATAGTACAGAGCATGTATTTATCAGTTTATTTCATTTGAGTTGGGCAGGTAACATCACAGCGTAAAAGATCGTTTGTTGCCACAAGATTATGAAAATGGTTTGTCCTTCAGTTACATACCCCTATATTCAGTGCAGAGCATGGATTCCATCCTAAATGCAACCCAAAGTGTGCAGTCAGTTTCTCCCTATGAAGAACACATGTTTCCCCATACAGAAAGCAATACAATGTAAACGTATTTGGGCAATGCATCAACTAACTCACCACATAACCAACCTCTCCCTGTGCTACCTTCATTCATTAATAAAAGGCTGTAACATGCTGTGCTGACATCCTAAGCAGTGCCGAGGTGTCATGCCTTAATCTACTGTACCAGAGAAAGACTTAGTTTCAGTACTGGCAAATAACTTTAATTCTTAGTCATGTCTTAGAATAGTATTTAGCACCCGGGATGTGACATAATGGCACCTTCCAGATAATCAGGTAGCATAGAAAAGGAGTTGGCTCAGGAAATTGCCCATCTCCTGAGTGCCCCAAGCAGCGGGTGGCTGTCATCCTGCCTCCTGGGACAAATGCACATGATTGTCTGCCGGCCCCTAACACGTAACATTATCCCTGAACCACACTCACCTACCTGCACCTGCATCTTCTCAACTCCAGTCCCACTGCACCGCCTCTTCCCCTTCATGACAATGGCCATCATGGAAATGTAGAAGGGACCACATGAAGTTCCCTTCTCCCTGCATCCATAGGGGCCATTTTATGTTGTAGCAGTGGATTTTTGGTGCTTAGGCATCTGATGGAGGTGGCAGTGACAGCTGCTTCCATGGTCTGGGAATGTATAGTGCCAGGAAAGTGTTGAGCTTTGTAGCAGGGTGGATTGGTCGTAGTGTGCCTGGATAAAGGGGGATGAAGAAAATGTATATTTTGTTATGTAGGGATTAATTTTCTTTTGATGGAGTGGTTTGGCCCTTGCGCGTGGTAAAAACGATAATTGCATATAGGAATGTAAAGCCTTTTTTTGTAATCATTCCATATTCAAACATGGTATGTACTGGCTTGGGAGAGAGGTACATAGGGGCCTCTATAAGAAGAGAATATTGGGAATGGTTATTGCATTGGTGGAACCCTTAAGCTGAGAGGACACAGGTCACTGGGACACTGGAGGCTGGCCGAACCACTGTTAAGCTCAGAAGATTACAAATGGCTCTCATTCCTGTGGAAGCTACGAGGTTTTTGCCAACTAGCTATTTGTTTTCTGGTGAACACCTCCCCCATGCAAATGGAATTTTCAAAGAAAGGAAATTGGAGTTTGAGAAAAAATGATTAATTTCTCTTCCAGGGATTCCTGGTGATTCTTTTATGTCACTTGTGGTCCAGTCTGCAACAGTGCTTTTAATTCCAGTTCTCCAAGTGTGGTTCTTCTCTTCCTGTCTGCCCTTCTCTTTGGTCGTGCAAAACCAACTGTTTTGGGCTGTCACTGATTTCAAAGTAGTGGACTGTAACCTTTTTCAAACACCTGTAGCATTCTGCTCTCTTGCACATGCCTTCTGTGGGACACACCTGTATACCAGGTTTCTGGCGTGAGTGTGTACGTGTGTGATGTATGGCATGGTGGACTCTCCAGTATGTGGGCTTGGCATTTCTGGGAACCCTTTAAATTAAACCGACTTCACATCAGGCCCAATTATGGCACTCAGGTACTGTGCGAAATCTAAGGATATACTATTGCAGGTTCACGCAGGTTGTGTGATAGAAATACTACTGAACATTGCCCAACGGTGGAAATGCAGTCCTGCCTGTGCCCTGATTGGGTATCACTCCTCAAAATCAAGTGCAGGTGTCATTGTATACGCATTGCTTTCCATTGCTCTTTCATCATTCAGCTCCATTTAGTGCCAAGAACAAAATTGGTCTGTCTGTCTGCTGGCCTGATAATACTACTTCTCATCGATGTTTCTCAAGACTCAATCGTTGGTCGTCTATTATTTACTCTTCACACCATTGCTCTTTCCTCTATGATTTATTCATTTGTTTCATTCTCGTCTCTTCTTTTGCGGATGAGCTGCATTCCTCTGCCTCTACCTGTCCACTATCAAAGACGGGATAACCCTCAAACCATTTAACTTAAATTCAACCAAATGTGAAATCCTCTACTTCCCTGTGTCCTAACTCTCATGTCTATCCAGACTCTCCTCTAATCTCTTGCCCATAGTTATCTTTCTCACTCTACACGCAACCTCATTATCACATTTTGCTTCACATTGCTGTTCTTACCCACACATGTTGCTTTCACTTTTCAGCATACCTGTTTCTAACTTTCTAAGACATTTATTCTTATACTGATTATCTCTTGCCTGAACCATTGGTTGTCGCTACTTCATGGACTCCCCCTCCTGTCTTATTTCCCCCTCTTTTCGTTGTCTTCTTTTTCCAAGTGATTCCCATCATGTTTCTTGTTCATCTGTCTTCTATATTTATAAAATGCGTGGGTTTGTTTGTGGCATAGCGAAGCGTTGTTCCTCATACAATTCGACACTGTTTCACCAATCTGCACCAAATTTGACATAGATACCTGTTAGGACCCTCCAGACATAACTGGCTACATGACATTTGGACACTGCACCCCCTTCCACAGATTTCAGCAAAACTCTAAAATTGTTTGTGGGTTTGTGGCTTGGTGAAGCACTGTTCCTCATACAATTCTACACTGTTTCACCAATCTGCACTGCACTTTGTATAAATATCTGTTAGGACCCTCTGGATATTACTGGCTACATGACGTTTATACACCCCACCTCTTTCTCTGGATTTCAGCACCTTCACACATGAGACAGTTGCCTGGAATCGGCAAAACATCAATGTAGTCGTGGAAGGACCGGTTCTCAATCCTCGAATGTACAGTTTCCTCTGACATTGGCACTGCAATGAACTTCACCATACCAGGGTGAGGCAACAGGTGGTAAGAGAGCATATTAGGTCCTAGTATGTAGCAGCACACTAACTGTCGCCTCCCCCTAATGTCCACTCCAGGGTATGACAGCCAACCACACACAACCATTATCAGTGCAGTTTACTTCAGGGTGCAAAGCACATCAAGCAATAAGCGAATCGGAATAGCAACCTACAGGATCATTGATTTTTTGTTTTAACATTTTATTGAGTTATACAAAAAACCAAACAATACAAACCGAACAAACAGTGCATATTCCAACAGTTTCATTACACTTTCTAACTTCTAACCACTACTTCCCTTACCCACCCCCCCTTTACGAGTCTATTGCATTAAACCTTCAGTTTCCGCAACCTGTGGTTCGGTCTCCTCTTCTACAGGCTCCGCCGGGTCAGCTAATGACCCAAACAGTTCGGCTATCAGTGATTTCCAGGGCATCAGGGACTCATTCTCATCCCCCCCCCCGTGCTACTCGCTTCTTACCATGCCATGGTTTCGGCTTCCGCCCATTTTTACAAATCTCTCCACCACACCTCTACCTTTGGCACGTGGCATGACTTCCATCCCATGGGAATCCTCCTCTTTGCAAGCACATAAGCCAGATCCCTCAGCTTACTTACGTGCCTGAGCTTCTGTGGTCTGGGGAACCCCCCCAGCAGACAGGCCCACACTGTATCCACTACCATCTTGACCCCTTTTTCTTCCAGTTTCTCCTTCACTCCCCTCCAGAATCGCTCTAAGATCGGGCATGACCAGAACATATGCACCATGCCCGCATTCTCCTCATTACAATTGGGGCATGCTTGCCGCCCTGCATTTTCGAATCTCGATATCCTCCAACGCGTCATATATGCCCTGTGCGTTATGTACAGCTGAATCTGTTTCAGCCTCGCGTTTCTAGACACCTTCTTATGATACCCCTGCACCCGTTCCTACATCCCATCTCCCATCGGGGCTACAACCTCCATTTCCCAGTCAAGTCTCAACTGCGTGACCTCCTTCCCCACTTTAGACATCAGCATTTCATACAATATGGAGATCTCATGACCCCCCCTCAGCTATGTCATATATCACGTCTATGGTGGCATCTGATTCTTCCTCCAACACAGTTTCAGGCCATGTTCTCTTAATCCTCTGTACCACTCTATGATACGTAATATACTGGCCCTCGTGCAACCCAGTTTCTTCCCGCAGCCCCTCAAAAGTAATACTAGTGCCCTCCCGCCAAATATCACCCATTGTTGCCACCCCAGCTGGTCCCCAGTGGTTCCTGAGTATCATTCGTAGCTGCGCATCTGCCCCGTCAATGCAACCAGTGGTATCTGCAGTGAGCATGAGGAAGGGTCCTCCATCATTTGACATGCCCTGCGCCACACCTTCCACCCCAGAAGCATCATTTTAGGGCACCACACCATTTCCGCCTGGGTACCCACATCATCTCTTTCAAATAAAAAGGTGCACAATCACGCCCAAACAGCCAAAATTCTGTGGTCTCTTCGTCAGAGAGCCATTTGGCAACATACTGTAACTGGCTTGCCACATAATACACCTCATAGTTGGGCAGCTTTATCCCTCCTTTGTCATGGAAGTTCTGTAGCTTCCATAACGCCACTCTATTTCGCGTGCCATGCCACAAAAAGTCCCTACACATGCTATTCAATTAGGTGAAGAACTTCTTAGGAATCAGGTACGGTATGTTCCCGAAGTAGTGCAGGAGCCTTGGCAGGACCACCATCTTTAGCATTGCTCCCCGCCCCATCATCACCAAGGGCAGCTTTGCCCAAAACTGCATGCACTTCTCCATTTTTTTAGTGGCTACTTCTGTATTGCACCTATGCTCTTCCTCCACGGTGTGGCATATATCTATCCCCAGGTACCGAAATGTGCTAACGGCCCACGGCACTTGCAATACAGGTAACCACTCTGCTGGAACCCCCATGTACCCCCCTAATGGGAACAAGCTGGACTTCTGGGGGTCCACTGCTATACCGGACAGCACAGCGTATCTCTCCAGCACTTCTAGGATGTACTGGAGATTTTCTTCTGGGAATTGCAAGTACAGCAGCATGTCATCTGCATATAGGGAGATCAGATGCCGCTCCCCTTTCACCTCGATGCCTATGGTGTCATATTGCTGCCTCAGATATATTGCTAGAGGTTCCAGGGCCAGTATGTAGAGCATTGGAGACCACGGGCATCCGTGTCTAGTACCCCTTCTGAGCTGCCATCCTTCCGATATCAAAGATCCTGTCCTAACTCTAGCCAGCGGTTCGCTATATAAAATTTCCACCCACCTTACAAATCCAGGCCCTAACCCGTAGTGCTTCAGGGCCGCAAGCAGCCATGGCCATTTAACGGAGTCAAAGGCCTGGATCACATCCAAAGACACAATTGCCATTTCCTCATCTCTTTCTCTGCCAAACTCAATGATTCTCTGGAGTCGTCTATGATTATTGGTAATATTTCTATGAGGGACATAGCCCGTTTGATTCGGGTGTATTAATTTGCCAATAACCTTCTTCAGTCTATTTGCTAAGACAGCAGTTAATATCTTGCCGTCTTGATTCAGCATTGACAAGGGTCTATAGGAACCACAGCTGTGCCCAGGTTTATTAGGTTTGGGGAGAGGTATTATGACAGCCTCTCTCAGTGACTCCGGTAAGCATCCTGTCTCGAACACTTCGTTTAACATCTCTAACAGTGGGGGGAGGACCTCTTCCATGTATACTTTGTAAACCTCACTTGGGAGTCCATCTGTACCTGGGGTTTTACTAGTAGGCAGCTGCCTCACCACCTCCCCTAATTCTTCCAAGGTGATCGGGGTTTCTAGTTCCTCTCTCTCCTCCTCTCTTATCTTGGGCAACCCCATATCCTCAAGCATTTCTTCCATCATAGCGCGACTACTTTCCCCGTCATCTCCATATAATACCTTATAATAATCCACAAACGCTTGATTAACTCCCTCCTGGGTGTCCTCTACGCTACCGTCTTCTCTCTCTATAGTCCTGATTGTGACTCTTGGGGGCTCACTCTTATATAACCACACCAAAAGTCTCCCTGTACTCTATTTGTGCGATCTCCGCTATCATTGAGGGTGATGTGAAGACATAATCCAAACTCGTTGATAACTGCTGTGGGGCAGAATAATGTGAATATTGCCTTTCCTGGGGGTGCCTCCCTCTCCATGCATCCTCCAACCCAAAGTCATCCAGCAATGTCTGTAACGCCCTGGCTGCAGGAGCCGGTCTATCCATCTTCCCATCCAATCTGTCCACCCTCAGGTTCAATACGCAGCTGAAGTCCCCTCCCCAGATCATCACGCTTCCTACGTATACGCTCAAATTCGCACTCAATGTTTTAATGTACACCACTGTGTTCTGGTTCGGGGCATACTTGTTAATATTGCTTATCTCCCTGTTCTCCACCAGTCCCCTCAGCATAACCATCGTCCCGTCTGTCTCAGCCACCACTTGCAATCGCTGAAAAGGGACATGTGGCGCCACCCAAATAAGCACTCCTCTTGCATAAGCAGAGTACGATCAGCCCACCAACACCCCTTTCCACTTCCCAGCGATCGTGTCCATCCTCTCTCGTGTAAGGTGGGTTTCCTGCAGCAATACAATATCTATTTTCTGCCTGCGCAGGTACAACATAACTTTGTTCCTTTTTAAGTAGCTGTTGAGCCCCCAGCACGTTCCATGTAAGTATCTTAAGGTCCCCCATGGCCTGTACCAGTTCCGTTCCCCCTCCCCCAGGTGCAGTCTGACTTTGAATTCCAATCCAATCTGTATAGGCTCGCAACCCATTCTAAATTCCCTTTAACTAAAAACACACCAAACTTCCCGTTCCCCCTCACTCCCACCTCCCGTCCCTTCCCCAACATCACACACCCCAACTGTTGCCCAGCTCCATCCCAGGATCTCAGGCTCCCCCGCATCTAGCTCTTTCTGGCTCTCGCCTGTACTCGAAGCTCTGCAGGGTGAGGCCGCCCTAGTGGCCAACCTACTAGTACTACAACTATAATACGGGGGTTAGGGTGCTTTCGCCCTGCCGCTCCTATGTCACATCAGATTGACTACACATTGCTATACAATTTGAATATATGTACACGCTACTATTTTCCAGTCCTTCAAGTCCGTTACAATCAGCGGTATTTTATCAAAATATCAGCCTCCTACAGCCGCGCCCATTGTTCTTAATCTTCATCTAGGCACCCCTGAGGTGCTCACTCGACGCCTTAACAGTATGCCTACCGTATCCCAGTCACTTTTCGCGTCCCTCTTGGATCTCTTCCGTGTCTTGTTCCGGGCAGCCCTGCAGATCCAGCCATGTCGTTGCTTCTTCCGGAGTGTCAAAAAAATACATTTTGCTCTTGTGCACCACCTTCAATTTTGCAGGGTACAGAAGCATATATTTTATCCCAGCCGCACACAGCCTTCTCTTGATTGCCACATAGCTGTACCGTTGCCTCTGGACCAACATAGTGTAGTCCGGATACGCCGTGATGGTGCTCGAGGCCGTTTCAATTGTTCCACCTTTTTGGAAGTACTCCAGTATTTTCTCGCGGTCTTTGTAGTTCAATATTTTGGCGATTATCGCCCGGGGAGGGTCCCCTGGTCTCGGCTTCCTCATAAGGGCTCTATGTGCACGCTCCACTGCGAATCCCTGTGAGAGTTGCCAGCCCCAATTCCTTGTAGGAGTAGGTTCTCAATGTATTCTGTCGGGTCCTGTCCCTCCTCACCCTCCCGCAAGCCCACCATGCGATTATTGTTCCTCCTCGCTCTCCCTTCTGCTTCCTCTGCTCGAGACTCCAAGCTAGCCACCTGTTGTTTGAGTACATGGATCGCCTTTGTGTTGTTAGTGCTGGTGTCCGTGTTAGTTTTCACCGCACCTTCCAGGCTGCTTGTTTATTCCGCCAGCCCCCTGACATCTTGCCTCAGCAGGGAGACTTCTATGCCCACTGCGTCTATTTTAGCCTCCAGGAAAGTGCGCAGGTCCAACATTGCAACCCTCCAAGAGTCTTTCAGATCTGTGATGGCCTCTAAAATCTGATGGTTATCAGCTACTGTGGTGGCCTCCGCTGGTACCATCGTGCCTTTGGGCGTGATGGCCGCAGGATAATGTTGCGTTTTGGCAAAAATATCCATTGTGGATTGTTTATTCTTGTTCTTGCTCACGGACCCTCGCACCGACATTCTCCGGCCTCCGTTGGGCCTCACTATCACGATTCAGCATCCGCGTGACTCCCCAACCGTCTTTTCCACCCTTATCAGCTGTTGTAGTACTCTTAAAGCAGTCGCACTGTCCGCTGCCTCTCGCCGCGGCTTACTGCTCATCGATGCCGAGCGAGCGCTTCCTATGTCTGTCGTGGCGCGGCCTATCTGTTCGCACCCCGCTGCCCCCGGGCTCTTGCCTTCCGGGTCAGCACGCAAGCCATCGTGACACAAGGCTTACCGCCACAGGGGTTTCGGCCCGTCTCCACTTCGCCCTCATCATTCTTTCCCCGTGGCTGGCGTCTCTATCCTGCCGCTCCGGGTGCTCCAGTTTCGTTTCCTTTGTTGTCGGCCATCTTGTGTGACAATGGGCCATGCAGCCGCCGTCGTTCACCGAGCAATTCCTCCATAATTCCACACACGATTCGCTCAGTCTTTATACAGTGAGCAGAACCCACGTTCCCATGCATGTATAGTCAATCCTGGAACCGGTAGCGCGTTTTTGTAGGTAGTTTTCACGGATCATATGTCAGATCCTCCGGAGCTGCTCAGGAAGCACGTCCTACTCCATGGCTGCCCAGGCCACGCCCTGATTTTTAACAGTTGATTAGAGTGTTGTCATGTTTGTCCACAGAGCCCATTCGGAAAACGGGTTATATTTTCTAGTTGTCTATAAATATATTCATGCATTGGCTCCCCATAGCTTTCTTCCCTTATTGCTCTTTATTCTCCTACGTACACCCTCCACTCTTCATCTCCAAGTCCTCCTGCAGGGTCCCACCCTACTTGTGCTCAATCCCACTATTGCCCCTGCACCCAAATGCTGGAACTCCCTTCTCCTCAAATTCCTTTATGCTCCTATTGCTGTTTCCTTCTATCGTCTGTTTAATTTCTTCCTACTCCCATTTTATCTATTGAAATTACCAGCACAAGATGTTGAAATTTTTTCTAAATGCTGGCATCTTATTTTGCATGTAGGTTATGGTCAGCACATTTGTGAATGTGCTGTATGGATCTCAATAAATAAATATAAAATACAGTCAGCATATCTCACAAATGTAGCAGATTAACTTTACAAGCTTCAGCAAAGAGGCCCTCATTATTAGTTTGCCGGTATACCACTGGTAAATCTGGCGGGATACCGTCAAATGGACCTACAGCTACCAGCGCCTGTTATGCTGGAATTACTGGCATATTACAGGTGCCGGCAACAATAGGTAAATCCCCATTCCATGTAGTCCATATTACTCCATGGGAGGATTGTCGGTATTAACGACACCAGTGATACCAGTGCCGTTAATACCTGCTGTATTTTGCTGGTGGGTTTCATGAGTTACCTCCAGCTCTTGCCTGGAGGTAAATCAGGCGACCCCATTGGCAAACATGGAGTATGACGGTCCGTAAACATGCCAATTAACTGAATTAATGACGTGGTAATTCCAGACTGGCATACTCCTAATAATGGCCTATATGCCTTTAGCACTAGCGCACACGCGCACGCACGCACACACAAACACACACACAAACACTCTCTCTCTCTCTCTCTCTCTCTCTTTCTCTCCCTCTGGATATCAAAGAGTTTGCAATTCTTGTATAAAAAAAAAGTAAAACCAATATTAATTATGGCTGAAACTTCACTTTTGAATCAAGAAGAGGATTACAAAATATGTTACATTTTGAAAATTGTATCAAAAAAATCTTTGTTGAACCTTGCAATGGCATGTACATATATTTAAGTACCCCGCTTCCACCTAGATAAATGTTGAATTATAGCAACAGAGACACATCAGGCCAGTGATAAAAGAAGAGGAAATATCTATTTTAGAAATATATTAATTCCCATCATTTACATCACTGCACTTACTCAGCTTTATGTATGTAAGGGTGCAGAAGTAAAGCTCGGCACACAGGTGGCATCGTTTTGGCTATAAACTTTTATTAACCAAAAAAGGGTTGGGAAAAATGGACCCTAAAGCTAAGAGGGGTTTCTCTGCCTCAAAAAAACTAGTGAAACTGTTAGAAGGTCAATTAAAAACAATTAGATCACTGTCATGTCCCAAAGACCTAATTCTGAAGCTAACACTGATAACCTATACAAAATGTGCAAATGTGTTATCTTCTAAAGTAAAGTGGAAATAACAGTTCTTGCCAACAGAAAGGTAACCACGGTCTCTGGTGATCAAAACAACAAAAGAAATGTTCCACAATGTTCAACTCCAAGAATTAAGGGGTTGCTCCTTTCCCCTAGATTCTTTCTGGTTCTACTTTTCCTCTCTTTATCTACTTGGTCCCAGACCCTGTTTCTTCTTGGATTTACGTCACTGCACTCTTATCATTTCCCATTTCTGTGAGTCCCAGACTTGCAGTTCTAGAAATGTAGAAATTTGGTATACTCTCCAGCCTTCTGATCTGTCTATTTTGCTGTCAGGGGCCCAGGCGCTATTATTCTCAAATTCCCATGTGGGTGCGGGTCCCAGACTCACAATGTGTGGTCGCAATAGTGTTGTTTACTCTCCTGCCAAGTGTATGCCTTCTTGTAGACTGTTTCTGTTTCTCTCACAGTCCCAGACCCTCTTATTCTTTGGCTTTCATATGAGTGCAGGACCCAGACTCATAAAGCTCTGTTGCAATAGCTTGGTTCATTCTCATGCCAAGCATATGCTCCCTTATGCACTGTCTCTGCTTTTCTAAGGGTCCCAGACCCTCTTGTACTCTTTATTTCATATGGGTGTGGGTCTCAGACTTGCAATGCTCTGCTGCAATAGCTTGGTTTACTCTCCTGACAAGCATATGCTCCCTTATGCACTGTCTCTGCTTCTCCTAGGTTCTCAGAAACAACTCTTGTTCTATCACTCTCATATAGTTGTGTCCCCCAGACACCCTTATCTTGTGTTCTGAAGCCGTTAACCGATTCCTCCCAGATTTCTAGCACCTCTCAGTCTGACCGCATACCTGTTGCTCTGGTTCATGTCCACCGGCCAGCACTGCTTCCCTCTGAGGCTCTGCTAGCATTCGAGCATTCTCTGTAGGCGTCAGCGTCCTCGCTAGTCAATGCAAGTTCCTCCTTCTCTTCTTGGTGGTGGTTGCTCCCCTGGTCTTCTTTCCTTTTTCAATATGGGGCTTTGCTTTCCAGTGTTCTGTGAGATTTTAGGGTGCCCAGAGGTTTGTTTGGACAGCGTGTCATGTAACGCTGGTTGCTTGGACTACTTCTGCACTGCTGTTCGTATCCACGCGTGGCGTCTCCTGCTACAGTCCCATCCGCTGTCAACCTGGATTTGTCGTTGGAGGATGGCTCTCTCCATGTTCGTTTCCCTCCACATATTCATATTTCCCTTGATCAATCCAATGCAGTGAAAGACTAGACTGTTGTGGAGTGATCATCATACTCCTGGTCATCTTCTTCTTCCCAGGTCTTGAATTGGAGTTATATGGGAAAGAGTTGGTATTTTCAGGGCCGTCAGTCAGGTCTAACCTAGCAGGTTGGTTGAACTCACAATAAAATATATTGGCAATGATTGGGCACCTGGGAAGGAGAGTTTGGCTTGGGGAAGGAGGGAGGGTCTATTAAAGCATAGTAATACTGCATTTTCTGGGAAAGACAGTCCCTATTCCCAAGCAAAGTTAAAGGAAAAGGTAGTCCCCTAGCGGCTACCGAAAATATTGCCTGATGATGCCAAATGGTTAGGGCATTCAGGGTTACATTCAAGTGACCCATCAGAGCCTTCAATTAGGAAGGCCGACATGTTGAATCCAAATATCTGGCTTACCTGGCTGCGGTTTCTATGCAGCATTCCAAACAATGTCGGGCATGTCGTGAGCAAGGTCTCATTCTCTTGGGCCATGGGCCTCAGAAATTTGGGTGTGTGGGTGCCTGTGTGAGTGAGTGTTGTGAGCCTTCCTTTGAATAAACCACTCTTCCAAGTTTGCTGAATTTGGTTTGATAGGATCCATGGGTAAGCCAGGCAAGAAACTGGGCTAAACCTTCCTTCCACACAAGTTTCTTTTTCCCTTTGTCTGAATGACAAGCAAGATTCTCCTGACACCGCCACTTACTATGAACAATGACTCATTACAAACACAGGCTGGGGTTGTCTTATTAATTCGCATGAGAATCAAATGGACTGGTATGCTCAAGTAAAGTAGGCAAGGGGTTGGCTTTCTTCGGAACATAGGGACCTTGATTTGCCCTTTACCACTCCCAGAATTCCAAAGTGAGTGTGTATGGGACTTCTTGGTTATAATTACTTGGAAGTTCATGTCCTCTCTACCACTTTGTTGGACGCTATGCAAAGTATTCAACAGGAAATCTAAAATATTCCACCACTTAGCAATTGAATAGGTTTTGCCTCATGTAGACAGCACATAATGTGAGCGATGAAGACTGAATCAATGTAAGTGTAAAGGCAAGGTAATAATACCTTGTTGTCTTCCCATGTGTATATTACTGTAAATTAACATCAAAAAGATGTACCTGCAGGATGCATGCAGTGACTTGCTTCCATGGGAGAAACATTTTATATTTAGGAAAGGCAGTATCTCTGTTATACCAACAGAAAATACATGGGAATGTACAAACAAGAAATGTTGGTGATGGCCAGAGTTGCATTGTCTTTCATCAATAATCAGCTTGTCTCTATTAAATCATAGCTATGTGTTAGAATAAAATTCCAAACATAAGTTTGGGAAAAGGGGAGAATTACAAATATATGTTTATATGGATGGCAAAGTATTTTATTTTGTATTGGCTTACATATTGGCATTATAAAAGAATTGGATAGACATTAAAGGCATACAGAAATATAAGATACTCTGCGTGAGCTTGGGGATATGCTGATTAGTTTTCCAGTGAAAACAATGACAAATTGACTTCTTTACTTCTTTAGTCAGCTCTGCATACAGGTTCTCATGTGGGAGAGGTTAAGACTCTCATGAGCCTTGCGATCACTGTCTGGAATATATAACCTGTGTTTGCCTTTTTTCAGGAACACCAGAAACAAACAGCCATCTGGACTAAGCACCTCCCACAAGAGCCTAGTTTAAGGATAAATACTTGAAAATGCATCAATTAAAATTCCTCCAAAATCTAATTAGTGGTGTGCTCGGTGAAAACCACAAGACAGTCCCCATGATGAGTCACTATGTTCTCCTAAAACCTAGCTTCAAACAGACTTTATTGCCATTAAAGTGTCACTTTTTACATTATTTCAGGCATGATACCGACCAGATACAGTTGATGGGAAACCCACACAAAAGGGGTCATCAGCAGGTCCAAGTTCATAATCGACTGACAGACTTGCTAGCATTGGTTTCATTATCCCAGGAAAGGAAACTCAAAGTTGGTACACTGTTTAAGGTATGATTGCCCTTTGAATTAACCCTACACTTAATTTAAAAATGATTTGTCTTACAAAACTACAACATAGCACTTAAAAACAAGATGAAAAATTAATTTCAAAGCTGAGAATCTATTCTTTCAGATGATTACCTATTATGTTTTAATAATTCCTAAAAATATTAATGTTAATAACTTTATGAACAAATATGCTACATATTCATGCCACATATCTTTATGTGTGTGTGTGTGTGTGTGTGTGTGTGTGTGTGTGTGTGTGTGTGTGTGTGTGTGTGTGTGTGTGTGTGTGTGTGTTTGGGCAAGGGGATTACACACAATCGTTGTCTATCAATGTTTCATGTTATTGAGATTAATGAAAACATGTGATTTCGTATTTAAGGTACTTAGAGCAGATTGGGCCCCCACGTTTATTGCATCCAAAGAAATATTAATCTAGTGGCTAAGAAATAAACCAGTGGAAAGATTTGACCATTCAAAACACATAAGAAAAAGTCTCAGACTCTAGAATTAAAAACTTCAGGGAAGGAAAACAGATGTTCCAAAAAGAGATGGATTCATCGGAGAGACCAACTGAAGGCTTGGGATTCAATAAGAGCAACTGAAGGAAGGATTCGTGTTCCAGGCAGAGAGGAGGAGCATGAGGCAGTTCTAATTTCATGAGAAATGTCCTGGTCACGTTCCTGCTCTCGGGCGCTTTAAAGATAACCATCATATCACATCACTATGCTTACTCTCTACTATACACCATCATTCAACTAGAACACAGCTATACCCCTGATTAAATCAGCCTAGCTGTTCACATATGAATACGACCCCATGGACACCTCATCACCCTAATAAAATGTGGCTAGCTGAGCACATTCCGGCCCTGTTGCTCACATATGCGTCCTTCGGGCCTAACGCAGCCAGAGCCCAGTCTGGGTGTCCACCCACCAGACTGCACACATCCAACTGATATCTTCAGCACCACACCTAACGCTAGGAAGCAGCTACCATCCAGCAATTACATCAGCTGCACACATATCGGGTGCAGCCACGCACCCTATGACTCAATCTCTATCTACTAACCAGAACTTCGGTTCCCGAGGGCGTTCAAGCTACCAGCACTTTGAGGTCATACCAATGATATATAGAGCACTAAATAAATGGCAAGTAACATAACAGAACATAACATAACATAATTTCAAGGATATGAGAAAGGGCCTATCTAAATGGGAGAATTCCAATATGCTCTCCAGAACGATGTTATGGTTAGTTCTAGAAGGGGGAGGGGGCTCTGGAATGGGGGCTATGAAAATGAACTGATTTTGCAATTGGAAATGAACAGTGCATTTCTACTGCATTTAAAATCAAGAGATGCCATTTCAATCCTAAACCCAAAAATATATTTCTGAACTGTGTGCTCAGTGTTATACAAATAATATATATTTGCAGGCATGTGCAGCTCTTTGCAAATAACAATTCCATTGTACCCAAAGTGTTTTACAGAAATAGTTAATATTGGGCTGTGATTCAGAGATATCAGCACCCTATCCTAATGAATAATTGCTTGATAATGTGTGTTCTGTGAAAGTCATAGATATTTAAGCAGGATTTGGAAAGTAAAGGGTGACTAGTAGTACCATTTCTAAAACCATAGAAAATCATGCTAATGTAAATCTCATGCACCCCTCACTCTTAACTTTACATAGTGTAGAAAACATGTCAGTGGCACTCAATCAGAAAAATAAAAGGGGAGGGGTAGTCATACTTGCCTCTGAATATCTGAAACCTTTTTTTTCCTAGGCTGGGTGAATGAACCAAAATTCTGTGCATTCTGAATCAATAACAATGCTTCACTAACGAAAACCTACAGAATTCTAATGCAATTCATTTTAAACCTACTTTGAAATTTCATAAACACGCAAGCAACCCACAGCATCATATTTGCATGAGAAATATGAGGTTTGCAACTGTTCTCTGATTTCAGTGCTTGTTATTGAAATTGGGGAATGCAAAGTTCTTTGAATAATTTGGCATGTAACTTTATGTGTAATTTAATAATGTTTTGAAGTAAAGAAAGTTTTAATAAACTGCTGAAAAGCTGAATTATGGTTATAGAATTGAGTACTTTTTTGCAGTGGCCTTGTGTTATTTAAGATTAGCAATGGTATAAAAAATGTAAACTATATTGTCTGACAGAATGTGTGTACTACATTTAGTGATATTGTCACAGGTGGTCCAAGTTATTTGGGTGAATAAGGCCATGCAATATGCATCTAATGCTTTGTAGTGACATCCCTTGCATAAGGTAAAGGGGCACCTTCAATTTATGTTATTTAAAAATAGTAATGTTTTTTATCAACAGCTTGTTTCTTGTCCCAGAATTTTGGGGTGGAATTGTATATCAGGTGGTGCTATATTACGGATTGCTACTTAGTGAAAAGATATATCATATACATATATATTATTTGAAAGAAATATTTTACAAAAGTTTTAAGGTTAAACCAACAAAAACGTAAAGTCAACAAACATTAGAAATAATATTATTTAAGTAACAACATTAAAAATATTGTCAATAAATGATTTCAATATTACATTAAAATAAAGTAACATGGGAATCTTAACTCAATCTGTTTTTGCTTTGTAGTATTTTAGTTGGGTTGTAAAATCCTTATAGTGAAAGGGATGTAAAATGTGTTATTGTTATTTCTTTTTATTTGCTACAAATGTGAAACAGTTGTAATTGATTTATGTTATTATTGTGTATACATTTGGCCATTTTTTGTTACTGTTTACATGTTGCATTGTTTTGTAAATTTGTCTTGCAGAAATTAGATGTTAGTATTTTTGTTTCTGTAATGTATGATGATTATAATTTTAATGTTCATGCCTGAAACTTGCATTAGGTCTGTATGTATTGATGTTATTTGTTAGATTACATGTTTCTAAATGCTGTTTATTATACTGTATTTGTTGGTGTTTAGAGTATATTTTATTTGTATGTGTACTGTATATTGTATGTTGTGTTTATTGTTTACTATATTACATATTTGTATTTTTTGAACATATCTTGTTTTTTATAATGCAAATTATAAAATTGTTATGTTCAAGTTACTTCTTTATCTCTGGCAATTTACATTTTTAAAGTAACTTAGACATAATTTTATAATTTGCATTGTGTGTACATAAGCTACATGTTCATATTCTATTTATTTTTATAATTATATACTATGTTTATATTGTCAAAATATGTTATGGTTTGTTTTAAGAATTATGAATGGTGTATATTTAATTTATGATACTTTTTCATTTTACAATATTTCTTGTTTGAATGCATTTGATTTTGTTTATTGTAAAATCTTTTATGTTGTATTTTTTGCTGGTGAGTTCAGCTTACTGTGATATTTTATTTTAATATACTATTTCAAAAAATGTATTTATACTATGTTTTATTTTATTACGTTAATGTTATTTTTTCTAATGTTTGTAGAATTCAGGTTTTTGTTGGTTTCACCTAACTCTTTTGTTAAAAATATATGTTTCCAAATAGTTTCCACATTGTTATGGGTTACATAATTCTGTTTAAAATACTTAAAAGTACTATTAGATTTGGAAAATTAGTACCTGTAATAATTTCTTGAATTTAAATATATTAATGTTGCATGCAATTGTGTTGTTTTTACTTAGTTGTGTAAAATATAAATGATTCATATTTTTGAAAATAGTAATTTAATTTCTATTGCGGCATCCACATCATCCCTTACTTCCAATGTTCACAAGAACCCTTTAAAGACAGTCAAGTTAAAAAGAAATTTAGAATTTCAAAAATTCCTTTTATATTTCATTTATGTATATTAGTTTAGAAAATACTACTAAAGGGTTCTTTTTGTAGACACATTATAATATGATTACCATTATGCACTTGTTGAAACCTTTTTCTGCGTATCATTCCGAAATTCGCCAGACTTTGATGAAATATGTAAAACTATGCATATCTATCTATATATATCTATATATATCTATATATATATATCTATATATATATATATATATATATATATATATATATATATATATATAAATGTGTAATGTATTAAATTAATTGTTTTATTAGGTAGAAAGGTAGATTAACATTTTGTAAAATCACCAAAAATGTACAATTATGGTACCTACTGATTAATAGTGTTTGTGTAAACTGATTTTGTTATACAAAGAATGAAGTTATTTACTGTGTGAAAGCTTTTGCAGAAATAGGGGGAAAATGTAATAATACATCATATTAATAATAATGTCTACACTTTACCCAATTGGAAGGGGTGTAAAAAAATGTTATTGATTGTAAAAATAGTGTTTTATTAGTTTACAGATAGCGCATGTTTTTTTTAAAGTATTTGATTGTAAATGTTCTATAAAGTTACATTTAAAAAAATAATTCTTTGTAGGAACCAATTGGATTGGTTAGAAGGTGTACCTTTTTTAAAAAAGGGATCATTCAAAACTGCATGTAATCTTTCTACTGTCACACTTTCAAATGTTTTTACTTGTACTAAATACAGTAGAACTGTTTTAATTGAAGTTTGTTTTATTTCTATAAACATTTTTTAAAAGATACTTGCTCATGTCTATTTCACATATGTGAAAAAATTGCGAAATGTTCCAAAATTATATTTTTGAGGGATATCCTTTTAAATTTGCATTGCAGATGGTTCAAATTACTTGAGTAATGGTTCACTCCTCGTCCGGCTGAGGAGTTTCAAAGTACTCCCAAACCCAAGACCTTAAATTGCCAACTGGAATCGTTCCAGAGGTTGTTGTACTTGTTTATGTTGTTTTTTGGTCTTGCTAATAAGCAACATTTGAAATGCTTGTATTACTGTCAGTACTAGGGACATTTTATTTTGGTGTTTTCTCTATAGGTAAACTTTCTAATGTACAAACTGATGTAGTACAGGTAAAATTAAATCTTCGATTTTGCTTTTGTGGACTACAACACTATTTAATCCTTGCAATACCACTTCTTGAAATAGTCAGAGTTTTAAATTGTTAGGTTGTTTTTCACATTCACTAGTAGAAGCTTGTCCTGTTGAAAAGAAGGTACTGGTGTTGATCAAGTTGGACAGTAATAGTGTCTTTGGTATGTTTAACTGGTGGAATGACTATTGATGTTTCCCAGTTGACTTGATGTTCATAAAATATTTCTTGGATGGTAAAAATACCAATAGTCTGTACATTGTTTTCCTTTTTGTTAATCTTTTCCTTTTTCTATTATGAAGCACAAACAAGGAGATCGGAGTAAAGTCTATTCGAAAGAGCTTGTCAGAGGAATGGAAGAGCATTACCATTGAGAGACAACTCAGAAAAAAAATGGTAAAGTACCTTGGTACTGCAATATCACAAATAGAACAATTGAAGAAAGAGCTAGTTTGCTGACAGTCTATGTACCAAGAGACAGTGGATGAAGTATATGCCTCTAAGCAAAGATTCCATAAATAACATATATGAATTACTCGCCTCCAGAATAAAAAAAATCAAATTGTAAACTAGTCTGATTGAATCCAGGAAGCAACTAGGACAATGTAAACTACAAATGAAAATTGAAATGATCTCATGCTTGTGGTTTTGAGCCAAAGTTTAACAGAAAAGGGCAAATTAAACATTATTTTCCACTTTTAATGGATGTTCATGTTTGTGTTGAAAAAAGACAATTGTGTTTTTGTTTTCTGGGTTAAAGGAAAATAATTTTGAACTTTTTTTGGTTTTATAAATGACAATTTTTTCTGATAAATGACAATACTTGTTTATTTTCAATGTATTATTGAACTGGTTTTACAAAAGAATTGTAGTTAGCTTTTATTGGACACAAACACAATTTGGTTTTACTTTTCCTCACTTCACATTTCTTTGATGTAAATGTGTATATTTGTTTTTACAGTAAACTGTATTTGCAAGGCAGATAATGAAGTTTGTTTCTTCAATGTTTGGCTCAATTGGATTTTCATCCTCTATTAATGTTAATGTTTCTCCCATAAAAAATAAACATTTAGTTATGTTAATAGAACATGTGTATGTAAATGTAATTATTGTAAAATTGGTACATTTATTTATTATTGTAAAAAGTTATATGTTACATTTGAAAAATGTTCAAGAAAGATATATATATATAGTAAGGGTGCAGAAGTAGGAATCTGACACAATGGTGGCATGTTTGTTGGCAAATACTTTAATTTAATTAAAAGAAAAGGAAAACCTATCTTGCTGTATCTCTATGAATGTCTACCTTAACAAAAATACTAATGACTCTGTCAGGATGTCTTGTCAAATAAAGTGTCTACTGTCTCATTTCCAAACCTATTTCCATCCCTTACACTCTAAACTAATGAAGACAAACTGCGTACCTTCTTGATCGAGAACGAGGCTTCTCTAACTCTGGATATGGATTTGATTGTTTACTTCTTGATGAGAAAACACAAGGAGTGATTCTTTAACTTAATAGTTCTTGCTCTTTAACTGTTCTTCCAAACACATACAAAACACTGTTCTCAGATGTCAGTGGGTAGACCCTTCCGCTGCTCTCTCCAATTTACAAATTCAGCATCAAGTCTGGTTCATTACCCTGCCAGACTTGCCTGTAGATTTTCAAAAAACACACACCACAGTTCCAAAGTATCTGGGGAGTCTCTTCCCATGTTCCTTCTCCAGTTAACAACTGTCACCTCAAATCTAGTTCACTATCCTTCCAGACTTGACTGTAGAATTCTAGAAAAGATCTCTTTTCCATGCATTGGATCCTCAGCCATTTGGTTTCACTTTTTGCACTTCTATTTCTTTCTCATATGATTCCTAGAATTCACTGGGCTGTTTTTTGGGATTTACCTGACTCGCTCTGCCTTATCTTCTGTATCGGTCCCAGAACCCTTTAGATTGTCTCAGAACCTCCCCAACTTGCTTTGGGCCTCTGCACCATAACTCTGTGCTTCTTCGTGCTTGTGTGGGTCGTTGACCCCTGTGTACTCTTTGGAGGGATTCATCAGAGTTCACGTGGGTTCCAGACCATGTTAAGATGTACTGGCAGGGCTTCCCCAGCTTCATATGGGATTCAGACCCTGGTGTGTTGCTTCTGTTGGAACACTGTCCCTATTTCACTTAACACCCAACTGAATAGACCGGTGCACTCTCCTGCCAGGTATTGTTCCATATAGAATGCGTCTTAACTTTCTTTCAGGCTTTTATTGCTATCTTGTTATCCCTTTCAGTCTCCCGTGATATTGGTAGGTGTCTCTTTCCTTTCTTTGGCACTCTCTGTGTCCCACCAGCCAGCTCAAGCCGTACCCTACCGTTGGGAAATGCTGTCGTGGTCTCTGGTTGTCCTGTGATTAGAGGAGCGATTTGCTGTTGCTTCCGCAGTCAGCGAACTGCTCTCGGCGGCTCCACAGCAGTAGGCTCTCTCTCGCATCCTTGACTACACATGTTCTTCTTTCTTGAGTTTCTCTGGTCTGGATTTCTCCTTCCCTGCCATGGACAAGGTCCTGCTCCATGTACTTAGTGCAGACACATGTGCCTCCTCGAGAGCACCTCGTCCTCTTATCCACGGGTCCTCGCCATGGAATCTGTATTCCATTCCTTGCCCCTCTGGGGTTGGCTGATGAGGTACATAGTCCTTCTTTGGTTATTAACACAAGGGCTGCCTCTAGCAAGTTGTACTTCATATGTTGGTTCTGCAGTGGGCTTTGGCTTCTCTGGTTGATCTTCTTCATGCCAGTGATTGTATGGACTCCACCTAGGTAAGCCTCACTCTTCCTCGCCCAAGTATGATTGGAGTGAATGGAGTCCTGTATTCTACAGAGGTGTGGGGGACCACAGGAGACTGAATGAGATGAGAGGAGAGAGAGGACAGAATTGAAGGGGGTGGATACCGCGTTCTCCCAATACTATCGTCACTGGTCAAATGGAGAGCTTCCCCCCATGACATCCACCCGCTGAGTACCACACACGTGGGCCTTTTGGGTAGCAGCCTCACCTCCCTGGCCTCATAGGAAAGGGCTCCCCATGGGAGTAATGACAATACCCTGGGATTCATCACAATATATATTATTTAATGTTTTCTTTTAATAATAGCTTTTGTTAAACCTACATAGTTGTATTTCTTGGACATTTTATAAATCATACAAACAGTTGTTTGTGGCCATATTGAAAATATATTAAGATTTGTTGTAACCTAGTACATATATGTCTAGTGTACTGTTAAAAATGTATTAACGCCAAGTATAATGTAATTATTCTAATATTTGATCAAGGATCTGTAAAGTATGCAATAAACGACATAATAACACATATTTAATAACATGTGTACTTCGTATAACACAATGCTCTTTATGAAAAACCTTACAATGTATTCATGCTTTCAAAAAGTATATGTTTATGTTTTTTAATTAATAAAATGTACTCATTAGTACTTATGTAAAAAGTGAAGTTATGTAATGTAAACAGTACTATGAACATTACATTAACTGTACATAAAGCATTTTTAAATGTAAACATGGGACACCCTTTAAAAAAGCTGAATTGCCCAATAAGGATGCTTTTTCAATTTACATAATGAAAACATTGGTACGCTCCTAATGTGAAACATACCGTTTTATAAGCTGTACATAATCTATCTATATATATAAAAGTTAACATTTGTTTGTTTGTGGCAGGATTTGTTGTGAAGCATTGTTCTTTATACAATTCCTCACTGTTCACCAATCGGGACCAAATTTTGCATAGTTGTCTTTAGGACCCTGCGGATATTACTGGATGCATGACATTTGGACACTAAAACGGTTCCCCGGGTTTCAGCAAAAGTCAAAATTTGTATGTGGGTTTGGCGCAAAGCATTGTTCCATATACAATTTCACACCTTGTCACCAATCTTTAGCAAATTGTGCATAGTTACCTGTTAGGACCCACCGGATAATAATGGCTACATGACATTTGGTCACCTCCACCCAAAAAAAAGTCAAAATTTGTTTGCGGGTCTGTGGCTTGACAAAGCCTTGTTCCTTATTTATTAATTTATTGTATTTATTTATTGTGCATTTGTAAGGTGCTTATACATCAAGTAAATTTTGTTTCAAAGTGCCCACAGGGCAACAGGGAGTGAAAAGCAAATAAAACAATGGAAGATAGAGGCAGACCTACTAGGCCATGTGAGCATTCAGAGCGTGCAAGTGCAGAGAGGGTGAAGGGATGAGGGGGTTAGGGGGTAAGTGCTAGGGAGTGAGCAGCTGTTAAGTGCCTAGGTGAGTGTCAGCTGCTGATAAATAGGTAAGTGCAGGCTAGTGTTGGAATAGGCCACTGGGTTCCAAGGCAAGTGCTGGGAGTAGGCGGAGGCTGAAGGCAATTGGGTGTGGGAGGCCATGTCCCAAGAGGACACATAAGGGCCATGGTCACCAATTGCAGCAACTTTGGGGTTTAGCCACGGAGGGAGGAAGGGGAGGAAGAGGTGAAAAGGAAAGTCTTGAGGAGCTTCTGGAATTTGAGGAGATCTGGCTTAAGACATAGACAAAGGGGGAGGCTGTTCCATAGGAGGAAGCCTGCTGTGGAAAGAGATTGGGCACCAGCTTGCTGTTTAGCAAAGCGCTTGACACAACAAAGTTGGTGCCAGAGGAACGTAAAGATCTGGAGGGTGAGTCTTTAGTGAGAGCAAGTTGTAGATAGTGAGGTCCCTAGACCCAGACACCCTTATGGATGATGCGGAGGGATTTTAATTTGATCCTTGCAGCAACCGGGATGCTGGGAGCTGGCGGAAGCAGAAGGAGATTGGGTGTGGGAGTCCTCTACTTATCCAATTCCACACTGTATCATCAATCTGAATCAGATTTTGCATAGTTACCTGTTAGGACCCTTCAACATTACTGGATATATGACATTTGGACACCCCAGCCCGTTCCCCGGATCTCAGTACATGATAAAATATGTTTTTTGGCTTGGCAAAGCATTGGTCTTTATACAATTCCACACCATTTCACCAATCTGTACCAAATTTACCTGTTAGGACTCTGTACATTACTAGCTATAGGGCATTTGGACACCCTACCCCTTTCCTTGGATTTCAGCACTTTCACAAATGAGACGGTCAGCAAAATTAACACATAGAAAAGGGGAAAGTAAAAAGCTGAACATAGAACTATAAGTTGAAGTGTTCCTGTGGAGGTCTGTAAAGAAAGCCACGCACATTCAAAAGTCTTCGACATCTGAAAATGGTCTGAGGAAGAGGAAGGATCTGTGCGCTCTTGAATTCAGTTTTAAATTTGTAGAGGAGAGGAAGAGGGAGAGATGAATAAGAGAAGAAAGATAAGGCAGCAGGAGATGGAAAAGAATAATAGAGGAGAGCTGGTATGATGAGTTTGAGAGAGATTAGATGCAGTATCAGATTCAGTAATAGGGGAGAAAGAGGAGAGAAAAGATTAATGAGAAGGTGGGAATAAAAGAAGATGTGAAAGTGCTAGACAAGGAGGAAAAGTGTAGGAGTTCAACCTTTGAGAAGTAAAAATTAGCAGATGGAGAAAGAGGAAAAAAATGAATGGGTCAGGAGAAGGGGAGAGAGTATGAGATTATGAAGGTGAAAAAGACATCGATGGTGAGGAGAATATGATATAAGGTTGGAAAAGTTACATTGTTTAGCAGCAACAAGAGTGGAGTCACAGGACAAGTGACACGTAGAAAGGGAATGATGGCCAAAGGGAGAATGAAACTTCTTCCAAAGACACTCCGTAGGCCTGAGTGAGGAGCAGAGAAAGCATAGTTCAGTAGTCAGCCAAGTTTGAGGAGGCTTGGCTGAAGGACAAAATTAGCATGCAGGATGATAATAGTCAAGAGAAGAATGAAGAACCGTATTGAAAGTGGAAATCCCAGAATTAATGGAAACAGGGGAAAAGGTGGCTGGACGAGGAAGAGAGGTCAGAAGAGAAGAAAGGCAGAGGCATTAAAAGTATGAAAATTGTGCCAGAAAAAGGTTTCTGTAGGACTGCTGGGGCGTAGGCGGCAGTAAAGGGAAAGAAAGGAGTAAATGATCATTGGAATAAAAAGGACAAGAAGAGACGGAAGAAGGTACGGAAGAGAAAGCAAGATAAATTATTATTATTATTATTATGGGTTTACAGATACATAATGGAGCGCTTTAAGGAGATGTAAAATATTACAGATGCTTAACAGAGCTTTTCAGAGGTAAAAACAGAACAGATATACAGTTGGGGTAGGACACAGAGAGGCACAGGTGAGGGGTACAGCGGAACCGGGTGGTGGGGAGCAGTGGCCCGGGCAGCGTCTAGTGAGTCAGGGGGCGCGAGAGGTAATGTGATGGCCTAAGTGTTGAGGAGGAGAGGCTCCTCTGATGTCAGGACCCATTGCGATGGGAACTGCTCCCATCTATTGTGCTTTCGGAGCTTTATCTGTGCGGGAGAAATGTTTGGAAGCTTCAACAAGTTGTGCACGCCGACTGTGCTTGCTGTGAGTGGACGTTTTGGCAGGCTGGGGTGCTGCTAACAGTGGGGCACCCATGGTCGTTAAGACCCAGAGGGATCTCTCAATGTTCGGTGAGATATAAAAGCAGTTTGCCGTGCTCTTGCAAGACTTACAGGTGCTAGAAAATGTATGTTATTTTTAGTCAGGCTGGCTTGCTGTTTTTGTGCTGTCTGGTCAATGAGATTGGCAATGTGAGTTGAAGTTTAACATTTTGAGGCTTTTTAGAAAAGGGCGTGCAGCTTAGTGACAAACACATCAAAAAGAGGAGTTAACAAAATGGCTTATAGATTACGATTTCTGTGTTTTATTTATAAATATTGCAGCCAGTTCGGAATTTAATTGTCTCTCTTTATGGCGGTATTCGTGGAACTTTTGGGCTGGTTGGTGTCGAATTTTAAGTGGATGGGTCTGGAGAATGATTTCCATTTGTTACTGAGTTCAGCAGTTCCTGCGAGTGTGCTGTGAGGTGTGTGACAATAGCAATGTAATTATTAGTTTTACACTGTTGAGGAATTTTAGGAATGACAGGTGCTGCCTGGCGCGGCATGGACTCATGGACCTTTGGACTGGACTTAGAAATGAAACCTTAGCTTTGTTGTGCTGTGAGTTGAATGAGTGTTGCTCCGGTTTTCATTGTTATGCGTTATTTATGTTTACAGAGATGTTATGAGATATGCGTCGTGTAAGTGGTTTCTTCGGAGAGCTGTTGCCTTGCATTTTGTCACAATAAGAACATGCAACCTTTGAGTGTGCATGTGCAGTGTTGTGTGGGTCTCATTTGAGACTTCCTCCACAATTTATTGTTGCAGGTGAGTTTTTGTATTAGTTGGTTAAAGGCACTAGTTTGACCGGTGCCAGTGGAAAAAAAGTTAGCTGGGTTAGAGGTATTGCAGTGGTAAAAGGCACGTATGTTGTTGCGTTCTGAAATGTTAGGAGTTTTGTTGCTTAATCCCATGTTTATGGCTTGACCGGTGTAGGGTCATAGTCATAGCCCAGCTGTACAATTGTGGAGGTTGTAGGTTGCCAATATAACGGCAATTTCTTTTCTCCATCTTTTATCTGCTATTGTAGGCAGCCCTGTATGATACTACCATATCTATGAAGCATGCCCTGAGAACATCCAGGTATTGAGTAGTGGCACTCAACACAACTTTGGCTGTTAATCGTGTCTGGGAAGTAGTTTTGCTTGTTCGTTGTGTGTTTGTCTGGCCAACAAACATGCACTCGTTGTGGAGTAGATTTGTTGTCCTGTGGTAGCGATGTCGCATGGGTCATGCCATTTTGTTTTGTTGTTTGTGTTTCAATTTCTGTTGGTGTGTCTGGAGTGATTATTGTGTGTTGCATCTTAGCTGTTTGTTGTTCTGGAAAGTTGATTGGCAAGCAACGGCCCTGCCAGGTGTTGGGATTATGGTGGAATGTTAGTTACTGTTAAGGATTTCAATCAGGCGACACACACCTTAGTCTCAGCCCAGTATGCAGCGCGAAATTGAAATGCATATGTTAGATTCATCACTCATATCACACCCCCTTTTCAAATACCCCGGGTCACAATGGACCATGAACCAGGCTGGTTGATAAAATGTAATGTTTATTTATTTATTTTAAAATTCAAAATAAATCATACAATTTCTAATATGGGGCAGCAATCACCAATGGGGTGATAAGAACAATATGAATGTAAGCAATGCACTTAGTTTAACCTTCTATTGACACATCTACAAAACACCAGGGAATATGAGCACTTTTTGATTTTAGGTAAGATAGCACTTGAGTTAGAATTTCCCCCTGCAAAATTCCCTCAACCCACAAATAATCAATTCTAAGTGGATAAACAGAAGCAGCAGGTTATCAGGAATGACCAACAAGAAAACAGAAATTAAATCCGACCTTCCCTCCCCAAACAAGAGAGAAAAATGGATTTCAAACCCTGGCAAATGCTAAACTGACACTCGGAAAGGGATGAATAAATGAATAAATGGGTATAACTCTTGAAATAAAAACAATTCTTTACTGGAGCAACACAGGAAATATACTAGCAATCACAAGCAATGGATCGAGCAAAAGCATACAATTCGAAATTGAATGGAAGATTGAAAAAAGTTTATAATCAGAATGACACGTTGTAAAATTAACAAACTTTTGCAAATCCAGCCTGAATTTACCAAAACGGTTTTTAATAAAAACAGGTGAATTATTGTAATTCAATGTGGTTTTTGTGTTGGGGTGTAGCTATGGATCCTAGGTACAATATGAAAGAAATTAGGTCTCTAGCTGTTAAATTGAGTGAGTTATGCAAGATCTAGTGAGGTGGGTTTTTGAGAAAATGAAGGCTTGAGAAATCAATTTGGAAATCAATTTGGAAAAAAAACAGTTTTACTCTAGACTAGAGCATTCAGGCTAGGCTACTAGATTGAGACACAGTAAGACTCACAAGTTCACCCAAGCACCTCTGCGCCCGCCCTGGCGGACCCAGTCCGATCACTCCAAACAGGATTAATAGCTCAGGATTTTACAAGACAAAATTATTAAAGATGTTGGCGCTAGTACAAGGAATCAAAGGCAGGGTTTTAAGAATGATTTTGACAATATTACAATGATAAGGATAGGAGGATTTAGAGAGTGGAACTAAGGACAAGGCAAGGTAAATTAGGCTATGATTTTCTATGGTTCCTATTGATACTCACAGTCCGCTTTTAGTCTGGATTTTGGACAGTCAGCGGTTCTGGATCACCACACGGATCTGGTCTAACACAGGACAGCCGGACAAAATCAGCGGGCATGGACTGGATACCAAAGAATAGTTCTTCTGGACTGGCAATTCTGGTTAATGGGTACTATAAGGCATCAGGAGAGCAGGATAGCAGCAGCATGCAGTGAGTGGCAAGCCAGGTTAATTCAGGATGCTTCCCAAAACACCAAAGCGTTTCCGTTGGTTATTGGGATTATTTTTGAATTAAGGCCTAGCTGAAGCAATATCAGCAAGCTTTGGCCTTGTGGTTGGTATGTGGAGTCTAGATCAATAAATGTAAGATGAAGACAGGAACAGGACAGGACACCGGGCAGGAAATCAGGAATCGATCAGGAATCAGTCTGTCCCTGTGTGTTGTCAGGGGCTCTTATTTATAATGCCAGGTGAGATCATCACAGTATATGAAAGGGGCAGGCTTTACAACACACGACCCTAACAATAGGATTAGACAAGGATAGTAATCTCCGCCTTGCTCTCTGCTGGTTGGATTTCTAAGGGAATCATGTCAGGTTTATGAAGTGACGTTTACAATGTTCCAACACCCCCACCTTTACTTTACTTAGAAATCAGATTTTGCCAAAACAAACATTTATACACTTGCAATCTCTTGGCAAATTATACCCACAGGTTACATATGATGTGCAGCACAGATTAGTCCAAACCTCCAGTCTGTGCGACCTTGTTTCACATTTCTGACACATTTTGGTAATTTACACATTAAGGATTTGTCCTAAAATTCCACAATTTTTGATTGCCCCTTCATACTTGACAGGTGAGTATCCCAGGACTGCTATTGTCCTAGCCTGGGACACAGACGAATGTCTGATGAGCATGTGAACTTTCATTGTCCTATCCCCTTCAAAGTTTGTCAAGCTGGCACTTCGCATCTATGTGTCCTGGATCTAGGGTGTATCTCTCTTCCTTGGAAGAGTTTCAGGGCCGGCAACTGGAATAACAGGTTTTCCTGAGAGTTTGCAACTCTAGCCTATGTGTTTTAAACTGTTTAATTTCTTACTGTGGGTCTTGAATTAAACAAACCTATTACAGAAGAAATCGTACGTGTGTATTATCACCACTAACATAATTCCTTTACATGGCTAAGTAAGCAGGCAGGTCATTCTTTTCTCTTCAGTCAGCACAGCCCATTTGTCCACATGTGTTAAAAACTGCTATCATTTCTTTCCTTAATTCGGTTTGCAGCTCCTCAGTTGCCACTGTCTTGGCAGCTGTAGTCATTTTCCTTGCAGCAGGACTCTTATCTAAAGTATAGATACATTTATCCTTGACCTGGCTCAGGGAGTAAAACGTCTCTTTGAACTTCTGTGCCTGGATACATTTTGTCAAGAAACAAACGTGTTCCCGTGCCAGGGAAAAATGAAGTTGCTTTTGATTTTTCTGAGAGTTGGTTTGACTGGGCCTTTTACTCACAGTGGTTTCGGAATGACAGGTGGAATTGGCACCAAAGCAGCTTTTTGAAAGGGTGAAAATGTTTCATTTTGAAGGGGAATTTTTGGCTTTTGCAGCACTGCAGTACTGATGTTTCCCTTGATTCCATAGATATGTCTCAGAACATACTGCATACTTTTTCAGTGTGTCCCCTTGTTCCATTTTCCCTGAAGTGTGTGAAGCAAGATGGTGCAGCCATTTTTCTGTTGCTGCCAAAATGCAGTTTTGAGGTCCTGTAGCGCACAGGAGCCAGCGCAGCCAGGTTGCTGTTTCTTGCGCAAATGCAGCTCAGTGATATGGGGTAATGCGTTGAGTGGGTCAATATATCCCACATTACGCCCTGGTTGAGTGGCTTGCTTGTGTGTCAGTGCCCGCTGTGGGCAGTCATGCTTAGTGTTGGCAGCCCTAAGGCTCCTTGGCGGCAGCGGGGAGTAAAAGGAGGTTATAATTTAAGGTGGTTTGGAGTGGTAGTCTAGTTGCCCTTAGTGGCTAGGTTGGTACTTGGGGGTGGTGGTCCCAAGATTCATTGTTGGCAGCGATGAATATAAGGTGCTAGGTATTGTTCTGTCGTTTGGGAATATTGCAGTGTTGGCCCAGGCAAGCTGCTGGATAGTTAGTTACGCCCAAGTGGTCAGTTTCCTTCTGTGCTTTGGATGAGAGGATGTTAGATCGGTTGGTATGTGAGGAGTGGGTGTGAGGTGTCATTGGTTGTGTGCAGGTTGTGTCTTCTGTGATTGAAGGAGAGAAGGTGTGTTAAGTCCTGTTGTCTGGGTGGGAGGGAAGGGAGAAGTTATATGTCTTGCCTTGAGTATGTGCAGGGTTGAATGATGTCAGTGGCTGAATGATGTCACTTGTAGAATGTTAAATAGTCAGAATGTTGTCCTGTGAATGAGTGTTCCACCCATTGCAATTGAAGGCTGTCAGCCTGGGTGGCGTAGTCAGTGAGCTCCCTCCCTGCTCTTTGTACTAGTTCCTACTTATGAACTGTAACCTGAAAGTAACTAAATAAAGTTACTTGTCTACGTTACCTGAGCTGCATCGTGAAGTCTCCCTCATAACAGGTGGGTCTTGAATTCTTTTCTGAATTGTAGGAGCGTGGGGACGAGTCTGATGCTGATGGGGAGGAGCTCGCACAGCCTTGGGGCGTAGTCAGAGAAGGATCGTTTTTTGGTCCTTTCCTTTTTGCAGCAGCAGATTTTGAGTCTGCTATAGCCTGCCTTCTGGTGGTGCTCTGTCTGCCGGAGATGCTGAGTTTCCCCTTGAGGTAGCTGGGTAACTTGAGGGCGACTGCCTTATAGATTATTCAGCAAGACTTGAAGGTGATTTGTGCATGCAGTGAGGGCCAGGGAAGGTTGATGAGGGCCGGGGTGATTTGGTCATACCTGCGTAGATGAAGAGAGATCAAAAGAGGAGTCTGAAGTATGAGAAGGTGGAGAAAAATATTGAACGCAATTGTAGGAGTCTATTAATGCAAGAAAGGCAGAGGAATTGTGAGTGGTAGATAGATGGAGATTAAAGTCACCAAGGAGCAAATGGGTAGAGGAAAGAGGGAGCAGGACTGAAAGTAATGCAACAAAGTGTACACAAAAGGTAGAGAAGGTGCCAGATGGGCAAGAGATAATGAAAAATTAAATAGAGTGTGGTTTAGAGAAAAAAATAAAATGATATTCAAACAAGAGGAACTGAGGCATGGAGCATGAAAAAGGAAACACATTTTAAAAGGAGTTGAAGAGTATACCAGTTCCACCCCTTGCCAGTTTGGTGAGGAGAGTGAAAAAAGATACACGCGGCTGTTGTAAGTGAGGCAGAATTGATTGTATTAGTGGTAGAGATCCAGGTCTCACTTAGACAAAGGAAATGTCAATTCAGATTGAAAAGGGTATTGAGAAGAGAATGGGTTTTATTGCAGGCAGAGCATGCAGTAAGAATACCTATAGATATAGGAGGGGGCCATAGTAGGAAGTAATAGGTATCAGGTTGTTAGAGTTACAATGAGAAAGCTGAGTGGAAGTATGAGATAACAAGTGGACTGGTCTGAATGCAGGCATCATTAATAGAATCTGTTTTTAGATGGGGATAACAGGACAGAAATAGATGGAAACATAGGGAATAGCCTTGAGAATAAGGCAATCTCGACCATTTCAGGCAGGAGGAGGACATCATGGCCAGAAAGGGACACACATTCCAAAAGAAGCTGAGTAAGTCCAGGAAACTAGTCACTCCAGTCACAAACAGGATCAAACAGGAGACATAGTGCCCTTAGGAAGCCCAGGGCTAAGGGCACCCTTGCCTTACTTCTCTGCCTTAGGTTCTCCAGATATGTTGGCACTCAAACCTGACATTTCTCCATAGCCACATAAAGATGGCATCATATGTGTTGCATACTCAATTACAGCCACTGAATGAACTCTCCTTCCTCCAAAGAATTCTAAGACTTTATATTCAAAACTAGCAAGACATTTTTGTCTGCCCACAAAAAGATGGTTCACTAAGTTAAATTCATTGAATGTAATCTGCTCCTGCCTACATATAATTATAATACTTTTTCTCTGCAATTAGTATTTTGTATCATCACAAAATGATCAGACAATCAGTTGCATACACTGAAGGTACACTTCCATTTGAGTTTTGTCAACGTTTTTGGCGGAACCCCTTTTTTGAGGGGCAGACCTGTAAATATTTCTCAATAAAGTTTCAGGAGATTCACCCAGGCCTTCTTGCCTTCAAGGAATGCTAAGATTATTTTATTCAGAGAGTACAACTCCAACAAGTGTTTTGTCTGACTCAAACGAATTGGTCACAGAGTCATGGACACTGAATATCATCTCCTCTGGCCTCCAGAGAATTATTAGAGTTTTCTTTGCACGTAGTATTTTTTTCCCAGCACAGATACTGTCACTGTTGCTTGCTCAGAATGGTAAGTCTTTTGGTTAAGAGCTGTTTTTGGTCAAGGACATGAGAGACAGTGATGAGGAAGTGCATGGGTGACTGTGACAAGGAAAAGCTTGAAGGGCTGCGATGTAGAAGAATTTGTGGTACTCTGCTGAGGATGAGCTTGTGGGACTGAGGTGAGAAAGAGCATAAGAGATGTTGATCAGGAAGAGCTTTTGGAACTGCAACAAGAAAGAGCTTGTGGAATTGCAATGAGGAAGCACCTAGGGTCTGCAATTAGGAAACACGTGCAGAGCTGCAAAGATGAATCACTTGAGGGACTTTGATGTGGAGGAGTGTTAGGGAGAATTCTCCAGAATGGCTAATTTCCCTTACCTAATGAGTCCCCCAGCAGCTTTGATGGATTTCTAGGATTACATTTTTTCGCCTGGTAAGAGTGTGAGCTGTTTTTCCCCACTCTTACATGTGTTTTGCTGTGTGTGTTTAACATTTTTGTGTTCATAGACTGTGGAGCCTCACCTACTCCATGGGCATCATCTTTTACTGTGTGTTACACAGCACCTTCAGTGCAGTGACACAGGGTTGTCTTTTAGACTTCCCAACTCAGACTCCATTTTCTGGGACTGACTACTGTCTCCCAGAATATATAAAGTTAGCATTAACTTTATTAGCTTCTGTAAAACTACAGACCCAGTACAAACCATCTTACATGGAGTACTGGAAAGGATCAATACTTATCCCTTTTTGTCTGTTTCTCTTGGAGCATTATTTCGCTCCCTTTTCATCAAGACTTGGCTGGTGGCAATGGCAACTACCCTATTCTTCCTACCGCGGTAATCTTAAATAACCTTGGTATTGTGTTAGGCTATCTTGGTAGCCTCGAACCTAAACCAGCTCGTTAGGCGCCTGTATATCTGGGGGGACTGGATGTGAGGGAGGGGTTTAGGACTCCCTGCAAAGGGTCTCCTTGGAGACCCATGTCACACTCTGAACTGATTGGCTGTGGTGACTGCCCTGGCGGGACAGCCACCCTGCTGTGTGATTGACAGCCAGGCTGTGTAAATGGGGGAAAATTGCATAAAAAGCAGGTCTCAGGGTCTGGAAAGGCAGAGTCACCACTGGAACGAAAGGACTGATGAGGAGCTGATGGAAGAGGACCCCTACCATGACTGAACCGACCGGTGAAGCCCTGCTGCTGGTCCGAATCCTCGAACTCCGACGACAGAGAAGATAATCCCGGAATCTTCTTCCCCTGAGCTGGTGGGACCAACCAGTTCGCCCAAACTGCAAGCCAGGATTCCCTCCTCTGGTCGAATTCGCTGTACAGAGCTACAGTGGGCCGATTAGCCAGGAAGGTCAGACCTTGCTTGGGTTTTAAGGAGCTGCAGCTTCTTCTCCATTTAAAGGTACTGTGCAAATCTGGTTGTTCGTTTCGTTCAGCTGCAGTGAAAGTGTGTGAAATCTTTCTCCAATCCGAGGGCTTGTCCTTCTCTTCTCTTTAAACTAACTTTTCTACCGACCAACTTCGTCCGGAACTCTTGGCAAAGACTTAACTGCAAACTACCCTGAGCTGTGTGATCTTGAGCAAAAGACTTTTGTCCTATTGACTTTGGCCCTAAGCCTGTTTGATTTGATTCCATCAATTTAGTTCCTCTTTCTAGATTTGCCCTGCTTACCTGTTGGTGCTGGTCAATTTCTGCCTACATTTGTCTTTCCCTCCCTTTTAAACTTACTAGAGTGCCATTTTGCTCCCACTTCATTTTGTGAGCTTAACTTGTCTGGAAACTATTGGGAGTGGTGTGGTGCATTAAGAGTGTGATTTTTGAACTGCTTTATTTTATTGAAATGTTATACAACTGATGTGTAAATAAATGTATATTTTTTTACTCAGAAACCTGGAGTCAGTGTTTGTTTGAATCATAGTAATTGCTGTCCTTTGTGTAACTATTGATACTGCTCACTTGCTCTTGAGATAAGTCTGGCTGCTCAGACATCCCTACCACTTTTACTGTGTATTACAGGCTTGTACCAAAGGTGAATTTGTAGTGTCACTTGTAGTCTTAGTTGTGTGTGGTGTTCCCAAAGGGTACTGCATATAACTCTGCCTAACAAGGAGCACAATGGACTACAATGCGAAATGCCCTTTTGGTATTGTGATGAGGAAGAGCATTAGGAAATGCAATGAGAACAAGCACAAGATACTGTGATGTAGTAGATCATGAGGGACTGCAAGAAGGAAGGGCTCAAGTGTCTCAATTAGGAAATGCACAGGGATTGTGATAAGGAAGAACTCCAGGGACTGCAAAGAATAATAACATTGAGAGATTGGTAAGATGAATAACATTAGGGACAGCAATGAGAAAGAAGGACTATGACATGAAAGAGCATGAGGGAATTAAATGAGAATAGCTTGAGAATTGTGACATGGAAGAGTGCAAGGTGCTCTTACAAGGAAGAGCATGAGGGACTGCCACAAGGAAGCACACAAGGAATGTTGACAATGCAGAGCATTAGAGACTGTGATGAGGAATAGGTTGAGAGACTGCGGTAAGCAAAAGCATGAAGATCACAGATGAGTACGATCATGCATTACTTCTGTGAGAAAAAGTTGGAGGGACTTTAACCAGGAAGAGCACAAAGTACTCCAACAAGGAACAGCATGAGAGGCAGTGATGATGGAAAACATGATGGGCTGGAATGAGTAAGAGGAAAATGATGAACTGAATAGAGTCACTTGACATTTTACCACACATTCAGAATAATGATCATTTGAAGCATCATAGTTCAACTTCCTTGCATGTTTACTCCTATTGACTAAAACTATGAATATAATAAAAAAGAAATCATTATCAAGAAAAGGAACTTATGCTGAGTTGAGACCCATATTTGGGGGTCAATTTTCCTTTTGATGTCAGCCTACAGAAATTAGAACAATTTATAACATAGATTTAAAACTGTTTTATAGCTTGATCACCCTGAAAAAAGACATGGTATTAATTTGTCCTATATGTCGAAACCGGTTGGTGTTGGTGGCAATGGTGATTGTGCCCTGCAAATTTAGCAACTATGATGCACTTTAAGTAGATTTTATATAATGGAATAGTTAAACTGGGCCATGTTAGTCAAGGATAGGTGTTGTATGATAGTTACATAAGATGGTTGTATGTTATTACATGTAAGTATTCGTTTATAAAAGATTTCTAGTAACAGAATGTGCAACCATTGCTTCACAGCAGGCTTAAGGTATGTATTTTATGTGTGTGCATAGTTTGATGATGGGTCGGTATATACACTTGTGTTCATATATCGTAATGAAATTATATATTTGTATGAATTTATCATTTTTTTTCTTTTTTTAACTTTCATTGTCGCTGCGTATTTAATTCTGGTCAATCAAAAAACCAAAACTAAGACTATATTTGAATTCTGCAAAGATGTCCAGGTTACCTACAACTAGAAAAGCAGTGAATTAATAATCATTATTTTATTTTAATAACGCTATTGTACTTTGCAGCTACAGAAACCTAGAGAGTGCCCTGATTTCCGAATTATATTTTGATTCTGAATATGTAGGCATCATAAAAGAAATTGGCTTGGATGAGAGATGTGGGATCAACTGTGCTGTGAGGTTACATAAGGGCCCTGCACAACAATCACACTACTGTATGGTTTGCAGCGAAGAGAGGAAGAGAAGGAAGAGAAAGGTCTTGAGGCTTTTCTGGACCTTAAGGAGGTCCTGCCCAAGACATAGAGGGCGAAGGATGCTATTACACAGAAGGCAGCCCACCAAGGAAACTGATCAACCACCAGCGCTCTGTTCAGCAAACCGCTTCACACGCAGGGAGTTGGTGCCAGAGGAACCCTGGAGTCATGAAGGGGAGTATTTGGTCAGGTAGCATTGAAGAGTGGTCCGCTGCCCCAGATAGCCTTGTGGATGATACAGAGGGATTTTATTTTTTTCTGTGCTGAGACCATGAGCCAGTGAAGGCTTTGTAGGGCAGGAGAGATGCAATCCCTAGGTCTGAGGCCAAGGATGAATCTTGCTGCCCTATTCTGGGTAAGCTGGAGGTGTTGCAGGGTGGACAAAGGAATACTAAGAAGGAGGCTGTAGAAGTAGTCTAGCCTGGAGAGAACCAGAGCACAGGTAACATTGTGTCTCTGGGCGAAGGTGAGGAAGGGTAGAGTTCCCTTGAGAAGGAAGTACTGAAAGTGGGACTTCTTGACAATGTCCTGAAATTGAGGGATGAAGGAAAGTTAGGTTAGTTAAGATGACTCCAAGATTCCTGGCTTCAGAGGATGGGGTATTGGGGAGCCCATGGAGGAAGGCCAGAGTGAAGGGAAGACGTAGGATGCAGGGGATTCAATAGGGAGAATCTCTGTTTTGCTGGCATTGAGCCAGAGGTCATTAGCAGTGCGCCAGGCCTGGATGGCGGAGAGGCAGTCAGTAATAAAGGAAGGTGCAAGGGTGTCAGTAGGAACTTTGAAGAAGAGTCGTGCATCGTCAGCGTAGCAGTGGAAGTTGGGGACGAAGGAGTCAAACAAACATTCCAACAGGGAAAGGTATATTTTAAAGAGGCAGGGTGAAATAATGGAACCCTGGGGATGCCACAGGTGGAGGAAGATGTAGGGGAGGGGAAAGGGCCCCGAATGGGTTTGGAGGAACGGTCAGTTAGGAATGAGCTAAGCAAGTCCAGTGCCTGCTCCGAGATACCAAGGGTATCAAGGAGCCTTTTTATGAGGATGGAATTGTTCACTGTGTCAAATGCAGAAGAGAGACCAAGGAGGATGAGGACAGCATGGGATTTGGATTCGAGGGATGCAAGCAATTCTTCACAGATGTTCAAGAGAGCAGTGTGCGTGGTTCTGGAAGCTTTGAATCCAGACTGGTGGTCATGTAGACCGCCAACAAGTTCGGTATGAGCGTTGAGTTGGGTGAGGGCCAACTTCTCGAGCGGATTTCCCAGGAAGGGGGTGATGGAAATGGTGCTGCAATTGGCTGGGCAGGAAGCGTCTGCAGATGGTATTATAAGGATGGGGTGCACAGGGGAGTGCTTGAGGGTGGATGGATGGAAAATAACCAGTAGCAAAGGAGTGGTTGCAGAGATCAGAAAGAGCAGGGGTGAGAGAGATGTTGTCCTTGCTGGTTCTGGAGGAGCTAGCCCAACCTGTTTTGAAGAGACCTTCATGAGTTTGACAACTCTGGTGTCTTCTTCATGGGAGACAGGAGCAAAGGAGGAGAAGGTAAGTGGTGTGGGGAAAGTGGGGGGAGTTGTGTTGGAAGAGTGTGTGACAAGGAGGTTCAGTATGTCCAGGGTTTTTGAAAAAAGTGAGAGACAAGTACATTACAAAGTGCCTCAGAAGGAGTAGGGGCAGAAGATACGGGATGGAAATTTCCCTGTAGATTTTGTAGATTTCAGCCGTGATGCAAATTACAAGAATGCAAGTACATTGATACTCACCTCTTGCACTCCAGGCAGGATCATGCTTGACACATCAATTCACAGAGACCGATGTCAGACTGGAAGGCTGGCCACTGAGGCAACTAACATGGAAGACATAAGCAGACAACAAAAAGCTATGTGATACTCTAAACCAGGATAAATGCATGACACATGTAGGATGCAAATAAAAAGTGTGTGGTCAATGCAGTCTTCATTGTGACAGCATACAATTGGTCTAACTCTGCATTCAATTGAATGCAGAAGTACCATGCATCCAGCTGCGGTAAACTTGAAGCTGCAAACACCATGGTGCAGCATGCATGGGGCATGCATGTGACAACACCAACACCGCTAAACGTAATGTGCTGGTATACAATATAGCATCACAAAAATGTGCATCAATGTCCCCATGGTTGTGGCTTGTAACTGGTGCTGCACAGCATAATTGGGGAACCCTAAGCAAGAGAGGCCAAATGTGCCATCGGACCATTACCCCACACACATTGCAAGGGATGTGAAGTGCCATTCAGTACACATGGTCAAAGTGTAATGACACACACACCAGCACAACCATTAACCCCTGCCACAGGCCACAAACAGCCGGCCCTGTCACCCACTACCAAACACCAAAGAAAGGCCCACACAGTTGGAACTCCCACAATGTTGAATATGAAACCAGTGGCCCCACCAATCCATAGAAACAACACCATGCCCAGACCTAACACCAGAACCACACCCTGTGAAACATGCACCCATTAAGTAGTACTGGTGCTCCACAAGACAAGTCGATCTCAAGTGATCACACACAGTGCAAGACTCCCAGCCAAACCCCACACAAGTGTTTGCAAATGCCCTTTATTTACCTGCACAGGGTACCCACCTGCCTTGCATATGATGCACCCCATCAGGAGATGCATCTCCTAAATGCATATACATGCACAGTAACAACATAATGAAAATGCACATCCATGACAACACATGAATTGATCCTGAAAATATTCGGATCACACCTACTGCAGAAGCACCACAGGGTGCAAGAGGGTGACAGGACAAAGATTGTGATCTGCCAATGAGTGCAGCCGACCACAGCAAAGGGAGGGAGAGAGAGTGACAGTGAGAGGGAAGGCCAAGTTAAACACACATCAAGGAGTACACTGCCTGGATTGGAGATGGCCAATGACATGCACTACACCACAGTAGGAGTGGCCATAGAGGATTTGACTGAGGGAGGTAACACAGTTACATGAGTACCACTTAAATAACCATTGCGGCATGGAGCATGCAAAGCACATATGAGTCAAGTTACACATCCAGCAAACATGGTGACTAATGAAGCATGCTTAACATGCAAGACAGTGCTCATGCTTAATCGCTACTCTGCCGGCGTGGTGTGAATCCCGCATCAGCTTCAGCAGGAACTGTGTCTTCAAATTAGGGACAGGAGGGACAGTGCCTGGTGGAGGGCATGGGGAGCATGGATGTCAAAGGGTGCAGAGTGTCTCCCCCGGGACAGCAGTCACCACCAGATCACGGATTACTGAAACAACATGGGAGAAGACATTACAACATGCATAGTGAAGTACCATTGACACAGCACACATGTGCGAGGAAACAACAAACCCATAGTTACCTGCACCCGCCATCCTGTGCACCACCATGCAAACATGCAAGTTGACCTCACTGTGCATGCCTGCCTGTCCACCACGGCAAATGTCATGGCTTTGATAGGTTAACTGCACAACTCAAGCAACAAACAAAACCAAGAAATAAAACCCTGAAAAGGCAACTCAAACATAAAATGCCAACATCAGGGCCTGGGGTCAACTAAAGTATAAAATTATCTTTAAAAAAATCTGAAATGTGCATCATGGACCGGGCAGGGGGTGAACCGAGGAGGGGAAAGGGGCAGGGTGCATGTTTGTTTGTTTGTTTGTTTATTTATTTATTAATGCGCTCCAAGCCCGTGGGCAGTCGGGCGCAGCAAAACAAGTAGATTCGAAACTTAGTTACAGAGGCCTGAACACAGCCTATTACAAAAACAGTGGTAATTTACAGCAAGTGATACTTTACAGCAGGTGATACAGGTGAGGCAGTACATGTAGGATCAACAGGAGGAAGCGCAGAGGAATGTTGTCTTAACAGGTGTTGCAATCGTTGTTGTGCAGCCATTTGATGGCATTAGATCTAAATCTAGTGTAAGGTAGGGGGCGTCTAAGGTCAAGTGGGAGTGTGTTCCATGCTTGGGCAGCTCTGACTGGGAAGCTAGATCCACCCGCCGTGGTGAGTTTAAATCTAGGGACTTCAAGTAAGTAGGTGTTGGCAGATCTTGTCGATCGGTTAGAGGACCTCCATAGGATTCTTTCAGCTAGGTATGGGGGTGCTTGGTTGTTGAGGCATTTGGCTGTGAGAGAGATGGTTTTGAGGAAGATTCTGTCCTTGATCTTGAGCCAGTGTGCCTCGGTCCGATGTTTGGAAATGTGCTCTCTACGTGGGATATTCAGGGCTGCTCTAAGAGCATTATTCTGTAATCTTTGTAGTTTGTCTGTGACCGCCTTGTTTGCACCTGAATATAGGGCGTTGCAATAGTCCAGTCTGGACATGACAAGAGCATTGGCCAAGGTGAGGCAGCTGGCACTTGACAGGAAGGGTCTGGCAGCACGGATAAGTTTACACGTGTAAGTGGTTGTGGAGGCTAGGGAGTTCACTTGCTTTTTGAGGGAGAGAGCTGAATCGAGGTAAAAACCTAGAGTTTTAACCTCGCGCATAACCTTAATAGTATTATTGTCGATGTTGAATGAGGCATAGTCCGGGGTGAGTTTAGAAAGGTTATGGTCTGAGCCGAGGAGCAATATTTCAGTTTTATCGTCGTTCAGGCAGAGGCCATGGGTGGCCATCCATGCCTGAATGAGGATGTAGATTTTATTCACCAAAGCCAGGTCCACTCCATAGTTGCCCGAAAGGGGTATGAGGATCTGGGTGTCATCTGCGTAATTTGTATAGGTGACACCCAGTCTGTCCAACTTGTCAAACAGTGGCTTGGTGAAGATATTGTACATGGTGGGTGAGACACAAGAGCCCTGAGGGACTCCACATGTAATTTGGATGGGGTCGGCACAGGTGGATGTGGAAAACACTCTCATGGTGCGGTTGGCTAGAAAGGATTGTACCCATGCTATAGCTTCTCCTGTGAAGTTGGCAGCGAGCTTGAGGTGGTTGCATAAGACTGCATGATCCACCAGATCAAAAGCTGCTGACAGGTCCAGTAGGAGCAGCAGCGCTGTTTTACCACTATCCTTAAATTCATCCATTTTAGTTTTAAGATCTATTAAGGCTGTTTCGGTGCCATGGAGGGGGCGGAAGCCCGATTGGCGTGAGCCAAGTAGATGGTTGAATTCTAAGTAATCTTGAATTTGGAGATAGGCCACTCTATCGATGATTTTTAGTAGAAAGGGTACAGTGGTGATAGGCCTATAGTTAGTCGGGATGGAAGGGTCAAGGGTTTGTTTTTTAAGAAGGGGGAGGACCCAAGATTCTTTTAGGTTGGCTGGCACTGTGTTGGATTTGAAGGAGGAGTTAATGAGCTTCGAGATAAATGGGGCTAAATCTCTAGCTGCGTCCTTTATTATTTGGGCAGGGCAACTGTCACCCTTGCAATTGGAAGGCTTCAGTGAGAGTATAACCTTCTCAGTGTCGATGATAGAGATAGGTTTAAAGCTAAAAGGGGGGATAGTATTGGGTTCAGTCACTAGTGGTACTTGTTGAACAGTGGGAGAGAGGGTGTCCTTTTTATTAGTTATTTTAAGTTGGAGGGTGGCAATTTTATTTGATAGGGCATTCTGGATATTCGTGCACCATATCTTGTCTTTGGGAATTGTATCAGTAGGTTGGATGGGAGATTCCATTTCCCTGAGGATGGCAAAGAGTTCCTTAGTATTAGATTTGGCATTGGTAATTCTGTTATTGAATACATTTTTTTTAGTGTTGATAATTTCAGACTTGTAAAGTTTAGTAAATTGGGTTAAGTTAGCCTTGTTGTCGTCGGTGGGCGAGTTACGCCAGATAGTTTGGAGTTTTCGTTTCTGATTTCTCAGGTCTTTAAGCTGGGGGGTGAACCAAACATTAAGGTGGGCTTCTTGTTTAGCTTTGCGTAGTTTTGGGGGTGCAATCGTGTCTAGAGCATGAGACATGGCTTTATTAAAGGTGTCTACTAAGGTGTCTGGGTCAGTGTTGTCTTTCAGGCCATTGATAGTGGGGAGGAGAAGGGGGATAAGTTTTTCTGTGGTAATGTCTTTTTTACTTCTAGTGGGAAGTGGTGGTATCATTTTGATAATTTTAGGGCTGAGCAGGTCAAGTGTGGCAGTGAAGTTTATTAGGTGGTGGTCGGTCCATAGTTGAGGGGTGATGTCAGTAATGACTATGTTGCAGTTAAGTTCAGATACCCAGTCAAGGGTCCGTCCTTTAGTATGTGTGGGGGAGAGGACTTTTTGTGTAAGGCCGTGGTCATTTAGAATAGCTGTTATGGCGAGGGCATTTTTGTTGTCTGGCTCATTAAAGCCGATGTTGAAGTCGCCCAGCATCAGCATTTGCGAATGATTTTGGTTATTGTTTGCTATGAGGGTAGTGAGATCGTCTTCAAAGGTTCCCATGGGGCCAGGGGGCCTATAGATCAGGTGAATGGATAGCGTACGGTTATTGGAAAGTTGCACTTTAGCTGATAGTACTTCACAGGAAGTCAACGTCCACATGGGTGGATGTCAAATAAAAATATAAAACAAATAATTTCCCTCCATGGGCTCATGGACTGCATGGCTACGGTGAACCAGGAGGCATGTCCCTGCTGGCACCAGCATGCAGCATTAAATCAGAAGGTGGAAGTGGTGCTGGAGGTTAACCACACAGTGTGGTGGCCTGGTCCTAAATGGCTGCGGCCATGCGTAACACTGATGAATGCACCAGCAGACTGAGGGCTTAGAGGTCACTATGCACAACCTCACTGGTTGCACAGAGTTCCTCCGCATTAGGCTGCCTCAATGATAGCATCTCCTGGCGGAACAGTCTTCTGCTGGCTGCTTCTTCCTCTCGGATTGCAGCTTGGTGGGCCAACAACTCTTGCTTCAGGGCTTCCCTGTGTGCCCGACCCTCTGCAAGCAGGGATTGCTGAGGGGATCATGAAATTGGCCAGACTATCCATGCCCTCATCCAAACTCTCATAGGCAGCACCATGTTGGTATTTGAATGCAACATCTGCTGCTCCCACACAGTCTGCCCAGCCTGCACATGTCCTGATCTAAGGGAACATGGCCTTTGCTGTAATGCCACTGTTTCGGGCTGCAGGACTGCAACCCTCTCTCAGACATTTGCCCCTACACCAGAAACCAATACATGGGAGTGTGGCCTTGCAGGCGTAACCACCACAGATGGGCGTGACACCACTGACTGGCCTTGTGAAGGCACCTGACCCCCTGCAGACTCACGGGCCCCAACAGATCTGCCCATTGGTGCATTCACCTCTGCCACCATTAAAGACTTCACATCTGGTTCAGCATCAGAGCTACTTGAGTACAAAGAGTCTGAAATGCAGCACAGCTCAGGATGGTCTGTAGTACCAGTGAATTACCACAGCCTGCCATGCCCTGTCCTCCACTGGTGGTCTGAAGCAGCACAAACTCTACTTCCTCCTCTTCCTCCTCCTCTGGTGCCTCCTCACCTGCACACAGATAGGAAAAGACATGCAGAGTCATGTGCACTGTGTCTACAGAAAACATGTGTATCACATTGCTGTCATGCAACAAAACTCAGGGCATGTCACCATAAAAAAACAGCATCCACACACTATCTCATGCTGAAGTTCGGAGGAGCAGGAGCTCCCTCCACATAATGCAGCAGCAGTAGGCAGCTGGTTCGTTGCCCGTGTGCCCTGCCAGAAGAAAGGTAGGCCTCTTGCCGCCACTTGAGTGAACCTGCTTTTTGTTCTAATATCATGGCGATATTATTATTTATATCCGTACCATCCTTCGAATTTGCCCAGCTGCCCCTTCTGCATCAGGATCACCCCAGATTTGCACTGGAGGGCATTAGCCGCCATTGTAAGCCACGAGGCTTACCACCTTCCAAGATGGCCGTCCGCCATCAACACAGCCTCCCATCCGGCCCCTCAGCACTGCGCGCGCTGTGATTGGCTCCTTACCAGCATTTACAGCCAATCACAAGCCGACAGGCTGGGAGCCGGCCCACGCTCGAAGGCACACGGTCAAAGGCACAGTGCCTGTCTTTCGCCGTAAAATCATCTCATGCTGAAGTTCGGAGGAGCAGGAGCTCCCTCCACCTACTGCAGGAGCAGTAGGCAACTGGTTCGTTGCCCGTGTGCCCTGCCAGAAGAAAGGTAGGCCTCTTGCCGCCACTTGAGTGAATCTGCTTTTTGTTCTAATATCATGGCGATATTATTATTTATATCCGTGCCATCCTTCGAATTTGCCCAGCTGCCCCTTCTGCATCAGGATCACCCCAGATTTGCACTGGAGTGCATTAGCCGCCATTGTAAGCCACGAGGCTTACCACCTTCCAAGATGGCCGTCCGCCATCAACACAGCCTCCCATCCGGCCCCTCAGCACTGCGCGTGCTGTGATTGGCTCCTTACCAGCATTTACAGCCAATCACAAGCCGGCAGGCTGGGAGCCGGCCCACACTCAAAGGCACACGGTCAAAGGCACAGCGCCTGTCTTTCGCCTGTCTATGCCGACGAGCCCAGGACAGAGACCCCTACCCTCTCCGGCCCATCCCTCAACCTACAGGGTAAGCGCGCCCCTTTTCCATTACAACCCCCCCCCCGTGAACGTACAATCATTGGACTGCATTAGCAGAAGTATCCAGCTCTCACTCATCCCATGCCAGCAACCTCGATCTCTGCATAACTGCAACTGTCTCACTGCAGCTCCAATGAAACTATTGCTGCATAACTGTAATTACCTGGTTCAGATGCCGTTCATCTGGCAGGGCTACCCTGATGCTGCCTCATTAGCAATTTTCAATCTTTCGCCTATGCCAACCTGTTGTTGCACTACTAGAACTGCCCTTATTGCACCACAGTAGCAACTTCGAATTTAGCCTATGCCCACCTGTTGTTGCATCACTAGAATTGCCCTTTTTGTACCATAGTAGCAATTTCGAATTTAGCCTATGCCTACCTGTTACTGCATAACTGCAACTGCCCTTCTTGCACCATAGGAGCAATTTTGATTTCAGCCTATGCCTACCTGTCGTTGTATTACTGCAACTGCCCTCCTTTGCACTATAACAGTAATTTTGCACTGAAACCGCAGCTGCACTCTAATTGAAGTTGCCCTCCTCCGCACCACACTATCTCAAACCTATTCTCTGCCCACTCTGCTGTGCTAACAACCAAACTGCCCACTCTCTGCATAATTCCAACTATGCTCCATTGGCTCATGCTCACCATGCTCCCTTTTTGCATCATAAACAACAGCATTCCATGCAGCAGCAACAACTACATACTATATAACAATGGACTAGCTAAACTAGGCTGCCCCAGACACCACCCCATCCCCTGTCCCACACCCTTCCTCCCCTCCCTTCCACCTTTCCCACACTTCACTCACCAACACTCCACTGCCAAAATTAATGGCACACTAGCTAATATCCTACCCAACACCTCCAACATAATTAAAGCTGACCACATTGACTCCAACCCTCACCATCCCAATACATTAGCTCACCGCCCCACAATCAACCCTACCCTCCAGGACCGCAATAACAGACTCGAGCTAGACTCCCTACCACATCTGCCAAGTTGCCTACCGCACCTGTGACCAAGACCACTACTAAGGACAGCGCTAAGGCCACTAACATGACACCTCTAAAAGGGGCACTACTCAATGGTAGATCCCTAGTAGCCTACCCCAGCGAAATTGCCGACATTTTCCTTGCTACTGCAGAAACATGGCTACATGAAGCAGCAGGACCCTGCCTCACTCTTGCTATTCCCAACAACTACTCCATCCTCAGAGCGGACAGACCTAATGCTCGCAGAGGAGGTGTAGCAATCATATTCAAATCCTCACTCGACCTCAGACTAATCACCTCCCCCCTCTAAAGTCGTGCAAGCACCTTACCATCAAAGTACAAACCACCCCTAAGAGTACCATTACTCTGCAAGTTATATACAGGCCCCCAGACCCCATAGGCTCCTTCGAGGAAGACATTACCTCTCTCATAGCAGAGAATTCCAAGCCCCACTCCCAAAATATTATTCTAGGAGACTTTAACCTAGGGTTTAATTACCCTAACGACTCTCCTTCTGCCTCCTTGGCTAACGCCTTATCCAAGCATGACTTCACCCAAGTCGTTACACTACCTACCCACCAGAAAGGTAGAACCATTGACTGGGTCGCTGCCCACAACTGCAATATCACCTGCAAAGCCCCACAAACTCTTGTATGGACTGACCACTCCCTCATATTATTCGACATCAACCAAAACAATCCTAACCCTAAACAGCGCCCCTACGCACCAGCCTGCCTGACTAGAAACAAGCACAACATCACTGCAGAGACCCTCACACCACTGATCCTCCCCCTTCTAAACACACTCCCAGCTACCGCCGACCGTAACCTTCTAGTCAACACCTACAACGATGCCCTAACTAGCGCCATTGATGCTGTTGCCCCGCTAAAGCAACGCAAATGTAAGCCTATAGCTCACTTGAACCCTTGGTACACACCGGAACTCAAAACTCTTAGAAAAAAGAAAGCCAAGATGGAAACCCTATGGAAAACTAACCCCTCTGCAGAAAACAAATCCAATCTCACGACCATTTACTCCCACTATAAGAAAGAGATAATCCGCACTAAAAAAGAAGCCTACAATGTTAAAATAAATAATGCCCAATCTTCTGCTAAAGAACTCTTCACCATCCTGAAGGAATTAGAAAATCCGAACCCTCCAACCGATACTTGCGTGAAGGACAAGCCATGGTGCACCAGCATCCAAAATGCCCTAGCTAACAAAATCACTGGTCTTCAAAACAAAATCGAATCCAAAAGATCACAACTTTCATATAGTAACGCCTTCATACCTAGCACATCCACCCCGACCAGCAATATTTCCGGCTTTACATTCAAACCGGTTACTTACCCGAAATTCAAAAAATCATAGCATCCCTTAATCCGTCTAATTGTAAAGGAGACAGCTGCCCCGCACAGATCATTAAAGATGCTGCGCGAGACCTAGCCCCCTTCATCTCCAAACTAGTAAACCTATCCTTCTCGACCAATTCTGTACCTAATAACCTAAAACAGTCATGGGTTCTCCCTCTCCTAAAAAAAATAATCTCTCGACCTGGCCATTCCCACCAACTACAGGCCTATCACCACGGTCCCCTTCCTGCTAAAAATCCTTGACAGAGTTGCCTACCTGCAAATCCAAGATTACTTGGAGTCCAATTAACTGCTAGGCCTGCGTCAATCTGGCTTTCGCCCTCAACACGGAACGGAAACTGCCCTTGTTGACCTCAAAAGCCAGATTGATGACATCAAGGAAAAAACAAAGCAGCCATTCTACTACTGCACACTTCTCCCCCTCTGCTGTCACGTGGATACAATCCTTCCTAGCCAACAGAACCATGAGGGTTTTCTCATCTGTGGCCGCAGCCGACCCCCATCCCCATCACTTGTGGTGTCCCACAAGGGTCCTGCATGTCCCCCACCCTCTATACAAAGCATCTCTTTGATAAACTGGACCATCTGGGTGTCACCTACACCAACTACGCAGATGACACCCAGATACTCCTCACTATCACTGGCAACTACAACACTGACGCCACCAGGATTAACAAAATCTTCGCCATCATTCAGGCATGGATGGCCACACACGGCCTCTGCCTGAATGATGAGAAGACCGAGCTCCTCCTAGGCGGGTCCCCCAATAATCTACAGAAACTCAGCCCCGATTATTCCAACTTCACCATAGATGGCAACATCATTCCAGTTGTGAATAATGTGAAAACTTTAGGCTTCTACCTTGACGCCAATACCAACCTCTCAAAACAAGTTAATATGACTGCCTCAGCCACCGCATACACAGGAAAACTAATCAGGGCCTGTAGGCCTTTTCTATCTACAAACAGCTGCCTCATTCTGGCGAGGGCCCTCATACAATCGAAGCTTGACTACTGTAATAGCCTCTACCTTGGTGCCAACCAAGTCATAATCAAGAAACTTCAGATCCTCCAAAATAATGCGCGGAGAGCAGCACTTAATATTCCCAAGAGAGTACATCTCCCACACAAGAATATCTTGCAAATGGTTATCCATTCAACAAAAAATTGACATAAAAACCCTCTGCCTCACCTACAAAGCCTTAAACCACCTAACCCCCCAGTACCTTACCAACAAACTCACTCTTAAACCAAACACAAGAATCACCAGATCATCCAATACTCTCAGCCTCATCGTGCCCATATTCACCGCCAGAAGAGCGGGGTGCTCGAGCTTCACCGTCCTTGCCCCTCAACTCTGGAACACCCTGCCACTGAATGTTAAACTGGCCAAATCCTTCCAATTGTTCAGAGAACGAGTCATTAGCTGGCTTCTGGAGAAGGAAATCCTCAAATAGACTAAGCTCAGTACTAACTGTATATATTGTACATACGTTGAAATGTTTCCTACTACCTGCCTGTACATACCATATATGGCATATTTCCGCCACAATTGTATAACTGCTTTTATACTGCAACTTTGTAACTTGTCCCTAAGTGCCCATTTAACCCTGGGTCTGGAGCACTATACTAAATAAAATAAACAAACAAACAAACAAAAAATCAAGCTATCTGAGCATGGCATATGCAGACTGGCATAATTCTCATTAAAACTGTGTTAAATAATACACAGATCAAGGAACAACCCTAAAACCAGGTTATCAAAAAACAGGACGATTACATACACAACATCAATGTAAAAATAAAACAACAACCATACCACATTAACTAAAAAAACAACAATTACCATACAGATATCAGTGAAAAATTCATTTGTTGCAATCTATATATAACCCAACATGTTTCTGTCTGTTGACTCTTAGATGTCTGACATTCATCAGGGGTAGCTATTCTTAAATTTCTACAGTGATCGTCCCCTCCAGTCCTGGTGGGCATGGATCTGAACTTGATCCTTAATGCAATCTATAAAAACATACAACCATATTAAAACATTGTGTGTGCACCAACATATCCCAAGATTTACCTACTTTTAATGTCATATGTCAACATTACACAAACACGGAAGCCTGAATTAATAAAGCCACCCGTACCTAGTCCCCATTCGGGAACCCTTAGCACCAAAAATCTGCTGTAAACATATATACCTTGGGATCTGTGTATTCCAAGGATCCAATGTCGCCAATAATACAGTCACATCCAGCTGGATATCAGCCGCTTATATTAGTAATCCTTTTCAATGGATTTGAGTAAGAACACACTAGAGAAGAAAACATAACGACACACTGCGTCACACTATAATCATACCGGAGTATAAAAAGTCAAAACACCCCCTAAGGAACATGCTTGCACATACCTTGCAAAATGCGGTAGCCAAATGTGTTCCCAAAAGAGAATAAACCTTTGAGGAGAATGATCAGTCTTTAACGTGAAACGGCTACTGTGTCAACTTCTAACTCTTCAAACACAATCTGTGGAGATTAAACACGTGTTGGTTGTCATCTAGTATGTTATATTTACCATGGAAGCACCTACGTACATGTGTCAAAAGAGATTCTATACCCTGCAGGGCTTTAAGTGTAACTCGTATTTCGGACACAGAAACAAGTCTAGCAGAGCAGATTCACTGACATCAAGGATTCACCTAATATGAGTGCACGTTGCAGTATCATGTTGCAGATGTTATGGGGGTATGCTAGTGGGGGGTGAATAGTTACGTGAACGTCCAGAGTCAACTGGTGAGTAGGCATGTGATGAAATGCTCTAAGGTGCATCTGCTCTGTGCATGTATCAGCATGTTGTCAGTGACCCCCTTAGGCTTGCAGCAAGTATTTTTCTGAGACGGATGTCTGCATGCATGCCCCAGACATTGCTCTCCACATGTGCATTCAGACCAAGGTGTATTTTGAATGTGCTATCACGTGCATTGTGCGTTGTAGTGCTGCCTTTCAGACCATTGACATGCAATGTTACTTGTATCTGAGACGTGCCAAAGTGACAAGCGTGGCATTTGAGGTAGTGTTGGCCGCCTCATGTGCATGCATGATGTTCCTGTGTATGTGCCAAAGATGGGAATGTGTGACTGGGCATCACTCGCGCCTTGATGCAACACGTTGTACAGGAGGTTAGAGCATCCTCTGACGGGCCCATAGGTCAGAACTCACCCTTTAGTACTTGTAAAACAAGACAGCTGCACCTTGAGGGGTTTAGGGTGCAGGATTAATTTACTCCGACACACTTCAATAAGTACAAATCTAAGGTTTGGCAAAGAGAAGTCCGTTTAATGACAAGTACAAAAAACGGGGAAACAAATGGTAACCATCAATGGTGCGATCGCCTGTCTCACTTCAACTCCCAACTTCTTCATTCAGACAGCAACTTTTATGGGCAAAATTCGTCATTATTTGACATGCAAAACTCATAAGTTTGTCATGCAATTTCTATTGGTCGGAAAGGTAACTTAAGTATAGGTGCTATATCTGTATATGGTAACAGAGCATGCGGATTGGATAATTCTTATCGAGTGGGCATCTATGCCCATCCCACTACATCACTCGTGATAGACGTCACTACAACTACGATGTCTTATTGGTTCTACAAGCTATAGGACCCTAGATTATTTGGTACATTGTGATTGGGTGGGTTACACCCCTAGACATAAATCTCCACTTTAATTAGCAGCATGCAGAATAGACACCCAGATGCGGAGTGCCCCACGATTCACCCTGCCTCCCTTCCATCAATCAGTACCTTTAGGGCTATGTGTCAATTAGTTGGCTGAGGATGGCCTCGAAACTGTAGTTCTTATCAGGAAAAGTTATGGCATCCTTGCGTTCTGGGTGATATCAGACGTTGGTACCTCTTTACCCTTGGCTGGTCACGTGTCTGTTCAACGTGAATCTGCTTCTTTTTCCTTCTTTTCGTATATTTGATTATTTGTTCAGCCCAGCCACCTGCCTGGGGCCTCTTATCTCGACCTTCACTGGCTGGCAGTCATGCTCTGACGTTTTGATTCTTCAGAGTAGCTGCTCTCCTCACTTCCTGGAGTTGACCTTGAATTCCCAAGCATGAGCTACTTCTTGCTGAGTTTCGATTCCGCTCTTCCCTTCTGGCTTTAGCTGGAATATGAATCTCGGCCTTGGTGGCCCCCATGCAGCCTGGGCTTAGTTCTGCTTTACAAAATTGAGTCGCACTCATATAGCGTGCTTCTTTGAGGTAGAGATATAATTGGTGCATGCCGCTCTATTCTTCTACTAAGCATTGCAAGCAGTGTCATTTACTTCGCTTCTTGCGTTCCAAGCCTATTTACATGCATTCAGTCAGTTGCACGATTCGATCCTGGGTACGTTCTTTGTGCTGCAACGTGGTATCTTCTTATACGTTTGTCACATCATTATTCTTTTACAGTTCGTCATTGTGTACTTTCTTGTGCTTGCCGTTTTATGGTACATCACGTCTAGGCTCTTATATCGTCACCAATTGCCTTCCATTAAGGTTCTGTGGGCCTCTTCGGGGACAGTCTGTAAGTAGCCTTCGTATCGTGTCATCTGCTGGTATGGTTGTCTCCGTGGATACCTTGCAGCCCACGGTTGTCTGGTTATTGGTGCTTCAATAGGTATACATGTCCGTCTGATGGGTACTGGACAGAGCCCCACCATGGCTCTCTGTTGATTCATTTGCTCCTTATATGTCACATATCTTGGCGAGTATGCTTCTGGCATTTCGACATGAGTGGCTGGAGTGCAGGCCATATTTGTGACCTCCTCGGTTTATCGACCACTTCTTCTTATTCCTTTAAATTATTCTTGCTTTGTTCTTCTACATCCACTTATTCGTCATCTGCCTTTGTACATGATGGTGTGAACGTGTGCATCTTTGGAGTCCATATTATTATCACTCCTTTCAAACTTCCTGTTGTTTTTACGTGTTCATCTTTGTTCCAGGTCATTAGCTGGCATTGCCCATTTAGGCTGCAGTAAATCCATTTCCCTTTATACCTTCTTCGTTTTCTGGGGTATGCAGACTTTGTTCCTTCTGGTGCAAATTCGCTGGCCTTCACGAAGTTTGTTATTTCTTCATCTCTTAGGTTTTTGGGCTTCGATCCCGGTTCGACATCAACCATAATTTTCATCCCAATGGCTTTCTTCGCCGCTTTCTGGCACTGTGTTACGATTATCTTGATAACACAAAATCCTACTAGTATCATTACTAGCAGGGCTCCAAGAGTTTTGAATATGTCTGCCATCCATTGTGGGACTCATAGAAACAGTGTTCCAAACCAGCTGTCATCATCCACTACGTCAGTTTCCTTGATCATCTGATTCTGCAGATCTGCCAGCATACTTATGGCTTCTGTTAAGGTTCCATTTTCTTCATCATATGAAGGTATAAACGTGCAACATGATTCTCCGATTTTTGTGCAAACACCTCCATCCATTGCTGTAATCATGTCAAGTACATATCTATTCTGGAGGGTCATCAATCGGATTGCTCTCAGTTCTTCTTTGATTGCATTGAATCCTTTTATGGTAGTGTTGATGGCCTGCAGTAACTCCCATCTGGTTATCTGCAACCATTTCGTATTTACTCCAACTTGGACGTGGGGCAAGAGCAGTGTTGTGAATACTGTTAAGGTGAGGCTAAACAGCCTGTGCTCATATGGGATTGCATGGAATGCTTCTTCTGATTTGGCAGAAAAGTTATTCTCTCTCTTCATCCGGGATACCAATGCTATAGATCACCTCTTCCTTAGATGAGCATCTGCTTTCGGGAAACTGTCAATACTCAGGTAATTTTTTGGGATCACTAGTGCAGGAACGTGGACATTCACTAGTGTGCATATGCCTCCCCAATTTTTCGGTAGTCTTATGTATGCCTTGGATCCACACGTCCAGTAATGGTCCATGATTACTGCGGCCCCTTGCGTCATTCCTGGGGCTTCAAAGATTCGTCCGCAGTTTTGATTCTCTCCCATCTTCCTTGTGCCATTGTTCTTAAAGCATAATTTCAGGCTTTCCAGTGGAACTATCTGCAGGGGTCCCCCTCTATCTTTGACCCATGTTAGTAACTTCACCAATTTTGGCCATAGGGGTTTGCACAGTTTTTGAGAGTTTTCTATTGCTTCCTTGCAGGCTCCAAGGACCATCCATGCTCGGCATATCACTACTCCTGCTTCCCATCTGTCTGGGGGAAAGTACTGTTCCCCAAATCTGCATCTGGCTTCTATTTCTCCATATTTGCGCTTCTTTTGGGGTTTTCCCTTGGACGTTCAGTCTTGGGTTTATCTCCCATCTTGTTCCTGTTCCTTGTGCTTCTGGCTTTGCATACCTAATCACGTGATTCCTGGTGTGAGCACTGTTTCTTGTCTTGATGTCTTGGATATAGTTGTCTTCATCAGGGTATGCTGTCTCTGTTGCCCATATCAGTGAGGCATCTCTTTCCATGAATTGTCCTCTTGTGTTGCACATTTCTACGTGTGATAAACAGTGTGCTGCCGGGACATCAATTTCTACAGCCACAAAGATCTTGGACTTTCCCATGCTGTACGGTAGGAGTGCGCAGACGTAGCATTCTCCTTCAACTTTTCTTCTTCCAACCTCTTTCATGTGTTGGTACCAAATGTTGTTTCCTAGATGTGCTGTGCTGTCTAGGTAATCGTTTAGTTCATTGTTGTCTTCATGTGGGTTTCTCTTGATTCTTAATATGTTTTTGTAGTTAGCTATAACTACGTCTCTAAATGCATCTATGTGACTTTTTCTTGCTGGAGGTTTCTCAGGCATGCTTGTTGGAGGAGCCGACTTCATTACCTGTACCACTGTGGTAGGAGAAGGTTTTGTGTGCTTCTGCTCCTCTTGCATTCTCCTGTAGGGCTCCTTTGACCACCATCTGTGTATCGTCTGTTCAACGTGTGTTCTCATTGTGGGCCTGGTGCTCGTAGGAACTGATGTGCTTGCTGCGATAATCATTGTGGTCGTATTTTTCAGCTCCTTATGCACTTCCTTTGCTCTGGGTATAAATGGGAACAAATGGTCTATCAGCATTTGTGTCTTTGCAGCGAATTCTTTTGTAGCAGTCTCTGTCTTCTTGAGTGCTTTGGTTATAGCCTTTTCAGTTGGCCTTTTGCTTGTTCCTCTTGGTTGCTTCAACTATTTTCTGGAACTGGTTTTTCGGTAGGCAGTCTCTTATTTTCTGTCATCATCATTCGAGGTTCTGTAGACATTGACACTGCCCTTGCCCAAGTGCATTTAGTTTGTGTGTCTGTGTAGTGGTCATTTCTATGTTTTCATTCATTCAGTGCTGACCCTGTCTCCAGCTTTTCTCTTCATTCGTTACCTCAAATGTGTATGAATCACTGCTAATTACATTTAATTTTAGTTTGTTTACTTTATTGTCAGTTTTTCTAGGAATCGGAATGACTATATAGGGTCTGCATGCTTTTGTGGGATTCGTACGTACATTATCTGGTGGGTGCACTGAAATTGGAGTGCTTCGTGCAGCAATAAAGAATGCAGTTCTGATTGTTAATGACAGAAAAACAATAATAATCACTATACATATGCACATTATCGTTCGATAATACAGTTTGCAGCATTTTCTTCCAGGGAAGTGGCGGCGCCCCTCCGCTTGTGGGAGGACTAGGTTACTGTTCTGGGCCCCCACTTCAATCATATCAATGGTTAAGGTTCTATAAAGATCTCTTCTTTTTATTTACTCCATTATGATCTTTCAGGAGGTCTTGGACGTAAAGGGGGTAATTCATAGACTTTAGTGCACAAGTGGCGCACGCGGCTGGTGCACAGTGTGCACGTGCGAATCTCTGTGCCAGCTGCGTGCGCTAAAATCTATTTCCGCGCACAGCGTATTTATGGATTTTAGCTACCAAAACCAGCCGTGGCGAACAGTGGGGCAGGGAAAAGCCATCAAAATCCCCAATCCAGCGCAAAGGGCTGCGCTAACCCTGTACCAGAACGGCAAGCGGGGAACGTGTATTACTGGGGTTCGCGGGAAGTTTCACACGTGACTGTCCCTGTGCGAGTGGGGTACGTGTATCACTGGGGTTCGCGGGAGGTTTCACATGCGATTGGCCCTGTGCAAGTGGGGTACGTGTATTACTGGGGTTCGTGGGAAGTTTCGCATGGTATTGGCCCTGTGCGAGTGGGGTATGTGTATTACTGGGGTTCGTGGGAAGTTTCACATGCAAAAGGACCTGTGCGAGTGGGGTACGTCTATTACTGGGGTTCGCGGGAAGTTTCACACGCAATTGGCCCTGTGCGAGTGGGGTACGTGTATTACTGGGGTTCGCGGGAAGTTTCACACGCGAAAGGGCCTGTGCGAGTGGGGTACGTGTATTACTGGGGTTCGCAGGAAGTTTCACACGCGATTGGCCCTGTGCGAGTGGTGTACGTGTATTACTGGGGTTCGCGGGAAGTTTCACATGCGACTGGCCCTGTGCGAGTGGGGTACGTGTATTACTGGGGTTTGCGGGAAGTTTCACACGCGATTGGCCCTGTGCGAGTGGTGTACGTGTATTACTGGGGTTCGCAGGAAGTTTCACATGCGACTGGCCCTGTGCGAGTGGGGTACGTGTATTACTGGGGTTCGTGGGAAGTTTCACATGCGATTGGCCCTGTGCGAGTGGGGTATGTGTATTACTGGGGTTCGTGGGAAGTTTCACATGCAAAAGGGTTTGTGCGAGTGGGGTACGTGTATTACTGGGTTCGCGGGAAGTTTCACACGCAATTGGCCCTGTGCGAGTGGGGTACGTGTATTACTGGGGTTCGCGGGAAGTTTCACACGCGAAAGGGCCTGTGTACGAGTGGGGTACATGTATTACTGGGGTTCGCAGGAAGTTTCACACGCGAAAGGGCCTGTGCGAGTGGGGTACGTGTATTACTGGGGTTCACGGGAAGTTTCACACGCGATTGGCCCTGTGCGAGTAGGGTACGTGTATTACTGGGGTTCACGGGAAGTTTAACACGCGATTGGCCCTGTGCGAGTGGGGTAGGTGTATTACTGGGGTTCACCGGAAGTTTCACACGTGATTGGCCCTGTGCGAGTGGGGTACGTGTATTACTGGGGTTCGCGGCAAGTTTCACATGTGATTGGCCCTGTGCGAGTGGGGTACGTGTATTACTGGGGTTCACTGGAAGTTTCACACGCGAAAGGGCCTGTGTGAGTGGGGTATGTGTATTACTGGGGTTCACGGGAAGTTTCACAAGCGAAAGGGCCTGTAGGAGTGGGGTACGTGTATTACTGGGGTTCGCAGGAAGTTTCACACGCGAAAGGGCCTGTGCGAGTGGGGTACGTGTATTACTAGGGTTCATGGGAAGTTTCACACGCGGTTGCCCCTGTGCGAGTGGGGTATGTGTATTACTGGGGTTCGCGGGAAGTTTCACACGCGAAAGGGCCTGTATGAGTGGGGTACGTGTATTACTGGGGTTCGCAGGAAGTTTCACATGCGACTGGCCCTGTGCGAGTGGGGTACGTGTATTACTGGGGTTCGCGGGAAGTTTCACACGCGATTGGCCCTGTGCGAGTGGTGTACGTGTATTACTGGGGTTCGTGGGAAGTTTCACATGCGACTGGCCCTGTGCGAGTGGGGTACGTGTATCACTGGGGTTTGCGGGAAGTTTCACACGTGATTGGCCCTGTGCAAGTGGGGTACGTGTATTACTGGGGTTCGTGGGAAGTTTCACATGCGATTGGCCCTGTGCGAGTGGGGTATGTGTATTACTGGGGTTCGTGGGAAGTTTCACATGCAAAAGGGTTTGTGCGAGTGGGGTACGTGTATTACTGGGGTTTGCGGGAAGTTTCACACACAATTGGCCCTGTGCGAGTGGGGTACGTGGATTACTGGGGTTCGCGGGAAGTTTCACACGCGAAAGGGCCTGTGTACGAGTGGGGTACATGTATTACTGGGGTTCGCAGGAAGTTTCACACGCGAAAGGGCCTGTGCGAGTGGGGTACGTGTATTACTGGGGTTCACGGGAAGTTTCACACGCGATTGGCCCTGTGCGAGTAGGGTACGTGTATTACTGGGGTTCACGGGAAGTTTAACACGCGATTGGCCCTGTGCGAGTGGGGTAGGTGTATTACTGGGGTTCACGAGAAGTTTCACACGTGATTGGCCCTGTGCGAGTGGGGTACGTGTATTACTGGGGTTCGCGGGAAGTTTCACATGTGATTGGCCCTGTGCGAGTGGGGTACGTGTATTACTGGGGTTCACTGGAAGTTTCACACGCGAAAGGGCCTGTGTGAGTGGGGTATGTGTATTACTGGGGTTCACGGGAAGTTTCACACGCGAAAGGGCCTGTACGAGTGGGGTACGTGTATTACTGGGGTTCGCAGGAAGTTTCACACGCGAAAGGGCCTGTGCGAGTGGGGTACGTGTATTACTAGGGTTCATGGGAAGTTTCACACGCGGTTGCCCCTGTGCGAGTGGGGTATGTGTATTACTTGGGTTCGCGGTAAGTTTCACACGCGAAAGGGCCTGTATGAGTGGGGTACGTGTATTACTGGGGTTCGCAGGATGTTTCACACGCGAAAGGGCCTGTGAGAGTGGGGTACGTGTATTACTGGGGTTCGCGGGAAGTTTCACACGCGATTGGCCCTGTGCGAGTGGAGTACATGTATTACTGGGGTTTACGGGAAGTTTCACACGCAATTGGCCCTGTGCGAGTGGGGTACGTGTATTACTGGGGTTTGTGGGAAGTTTCACACGTGAAAAGGCCTGTGCGAGTGGGGTACGTGTATTACTGGGGTTCATGGGAAGTTTCACACGCGATTGGCCCTGTGAGTGGGGTACATGTATTACTGGGGTTCGCGGGAAGTTTCACAAGCGATTGGCCCTGTGCGAATGGGGTACCTGTATTACTGGGGTTCGCGGGAGGTTTCACACGCGATTGGCCCTGTGCAAGTGGGGTACGTGTATTACTGGGGTTCGCGGGAAGTTTCACACGCGAAAGGGCCTGTGCGAGTGGGATACGTGTATTACTGGGGTTTGCGTGAAGTCTCACACACGATATGAGCAGGGTACGTGTATTTTGGGGTTGTGCGGGGAGTACTACACATGATTTGGCAGTGTGGGTCCTCCCAGGTGTTCCCTCTACACCCTCCACGGCACCTGCAGGCAGCCCACACCACAGGGGACTACCCTGCACCCCTGGTCATGTCCCGCAGGCAGCCCATCCACCATGTGCATGCCCCCCAGCCAAGCCACATGTCAGCTTGCACTACTGATCAGCAAATCATGTCCCCCTGCACCCCCACCCCTCAGCAGTGCGGGGCCCCTGCCAGCAGGCCCCCACTCATGTCCCCCTGCACCCCCACCTCCCAGCAGTGCAGGGCACCTGCCAGCAGGCCCCCACTCATGTCCCCCTGCACCCCCACCTCCCAGCAGTGCAGGGCACCTGCCAGCAGGCCCCCACTCATGTCACACTCATGTCCCCCTGCCCCCCCACCCCCAGCAGTGCAGGGCACCTGCCAGCAGGCCCCCACTCATGTCCCACTCATGTCCCCCTGCACCCCCACCCCCAGCAGTGCAGGGCACCTGCCAGCAGGCCCCCACTCATGTCCCACTCATGTCCCCCTGCACCCCCAGCAGTACAGGGCACCTGCCAGCAGGCCCCCACTCATGTCCCACTCATGTCCCCCTGCACCCCGAGCAGTGCAGGGCTCCTGCCAGCAGGCCCCCACTCATGTCCCCCTGCCCCCATGTCATGACGATCCTCAATCATGGCCCTTATGGCCAGCCTCCCCAGTCCAAAGACCCAACCAAGTATTGCATCCACCCACATAGAAAAGGCAATTACATGATACAACCCCAAAGGCAAGTATGTAAATGAACACATGTCCGTCACACACACACAATGGGTGCAAGTGAATGTGAAAACCCATATCATGACATGCATGAAACCAATGAGATAATACCACACATCGAAGTATGAAGAAAAAGATGTATTAAACAGAACATTAATGTAATTTAAAAAAAAAAAACACAACAATGGGAATAATTAAAGAAATGCTGCATGTCCGTAAAAGAATAAAAAACAAGAAATCATCATCCAAAGAAATCCAAAAGAAATGGTGTCCAAAGTCACAGTCCAACAAAGCAAATCCAAGGAAAAAAAGAAAGTGAAATCCATTGCTCCATGGTGAAAATAAAAAAAGTGTGAATAATCCAATGGTGAACTATGTACAAATGAACAATCCAGGGTCCATGAGCCCAATTGTTGAAGTGAAACTACTACCTAATAAAAAACTATATACAAAAACGTGGTGCATTGTCCAAGCGCAACCAAAATAAACTATTTACAATGGCAGCGTGCTAGTCCTATGGCTCACTTCCCGATTTTCCGGCCCAGGGCATCATCGAACTGCTCGATGTCCCGGAGGCGGTCCTCTTCCATGGCCCCGAGGGTTCGCAGGGACGATGACATCAATGGCCCGCCTCAGAGCCCTACGCATGGAGTTCTCCGCCCTGGCCATTGTGAGCCATGCCTCTTCTGCCCGCTGCCGCTCCGCATCTATAGCATGGCCTAACCGCTGCCACACGGAAGACACTTCCAGTCCTGGGTCCTCCTGCCCTCTGGCCGATGACCGCCCCTACGATGTTGAAGGCCCAGAGCCATCATGCCTCCCACCTTGTTGCTGCTGCTGCTGTGCCTCTGCCTGTGCCCTGGCTCTTGCTGCCTGCACATCCTCCTCCGGCTGGGGTGCAGTTGTTGAGGTGGCCTCCCCTGCTGGACGTCCGACTCCCGACTGTGGCAGGGATGTGTCCTCCACCAGCCTGGCCGCAGGGTCAGAGGCAGCTCCACAGGGTACCCAGGTGATACATGGGTGGGAAGATGGCATGGAGGACGACTGGCGCATAGGGGGTTTAGGTGAGGAGGAGGTCGGAACAAGGTCCAGCAAACGGAGGAATCCAGACCTGGTGACCCGTCCCAGTAGGTCAACGCGGTCAACAAGGCATTCGAGATGACGTGCAGTGTCCTCACGAAAACACTGCAGGTCACCTTGCATGACCCGTTGACGCAACACCATCCCACTCAGGACAGGCTCAACCCGGTCCCGGATAGCCACGTCCGCAGGGAGAGGAAGGCCAGTTGTTGTAAGCGCATCCCCTCCCTGAAAACGGGTCTGGCCGTAGGCATGCCTGCTGGTGCAAGATAATGCAGTGACAGGATCAGGGACAGGATTACACACAGGCACCTCCGCGGTGGCCTGTGCTGCCTCCTGTCCCTGCCCCTGCACTGCACCACTAGCACCAGTGGAATCCCCACCTCCAGACCCTGTGTCTGTCCCTTGCACGGCCTCCTCCTCCACCAAACCCCCATCAACCTGGATGACTCTGTGCCACCTTCCTCCGTCGGACGCTGTGAGGTCTCAGCTGCGCCTTCTGCTGCCGAGGAGTCCAACTCTGACCTCCGCCTCTTGAACCTACCCTAGGCAGCTGTGGCCTGGGACGCGGCACCAGACTCCTCACTCCCTGATGAGATGACAACCTGGGAGGGGAGCCGGGCCTTGCGTCTCTGGCTGGTGGTGCGATCCCTGCCGCTGTGCTCCAGGGAGAGATAGGACACAGGCATCAGGGCACTGTACAATGAACTGATACACACATGACAGTTGCACATGAGTGGCAGTGTCAAACCTCAGACATGGCATCACAATCCCAAACACACATGTCATTTCAACTCACACACATGAGCAATTCCACAGCCATATCACAACAGCCAGCAACATCCATACACATACAACAGCATGAGCATCCAAAGGTGAGCCAGACATCACCTGAAACACAGGGAGTGCAGTAGACATGCACGCACGCCACCACACTTACATGCATGTCTACATCTCCTCCAACTGTTGCAGTGATGAGATCGCCATACATGTCAGATCTGCCATTCAGCCTTCTACATATCAGTGTCACATGCATCCATGTTGCATCACAGTTGCACACTTGTCAAGTACACACACATGCACATGTACACAGTGCAGATACATGCATTAGGAACCACCATCCATGCCACAACCATGCCAATGTACATACACAGAAATTCAAACGTGTGCTCCCACACCTGCATTTGTCCAGCATGCTTACCAACACTTACACCATCAATGTGTCTCACACATGAGAGGACAAACATGTGGCAGCCTCACGCCCATGTTCATACACATCCCTACATGGCCCTACAAAAACACATGTGCAACCTGCACACTACTGGCAAACCACGACACGCACAGCGTCCAATCACTCTGCATGTACCCTTACCACTCGACTCCAGACGGGTCTGCCTCTCATGGATCTGGACGTAGAGCGCTGGGCATATGCGTTCCAGGACCCTCATTTGGTGGTCCGACAGCTGGCACCGGCGCCCCTCGGCATCCGCTGCCTTTGCGAGGTGCCAGGCCTTGTTGAGGGTCCTGGAACTGAGTCCTCCCAGCGCTTCTTGACATGATGTAAGTCGCGGACTGCCACCCCCTCCGCGTTGATGGCAGTCACGATGTTCATCCAGATCCTGGTCCGTCCTTCATTGCCGGCACGCAAACTTCCAAAGAGGGCATCATACTGCCCCAGGACTTGCTCTACCAGGACACCAACTTCCCTGGCAATGAAGCTGGTGGCCCTCTGCCTCTCTGGCTGGGGGTTGCCAGTGCTGCCCGATGGTGTTCTGCTGGGCATGGCAACCCCAGAGGCAACAGTGGGTGGGCAACTGGGTCCTGGGGCTGGGCTGTGGAGCGCTGGAATCCCAGTCGGGAGTCTTCAGTTCCAGCAGGGGTGGTCACAGCAACTGCACCCCTGGCTGACGTGCAGGCAGCAAATGGCAGGGCACGTGGGCAGCAGTCAGCAGCAGATTGCAGGTGGGAGCATGATCGGGGGCCTGGGGGGCAGTAATTCGGCCTTCTGGGCAGGAGCATGGTCTTCCGTGTGTTTTCACGTGGCCAGATTGATACGGAGTGATTTGGCACATGAAAAAATTGCACGTCAGCATGTAATTGGAGGAAAGGCCTTTAGCGCGTAAGCGTGTCAGCACACGTCCACGTTTTCATTGGACCAAAGGCCCTTACCGCGTAAGCGCGTGCACGCGCGGGCGTTTTCCTCATGACGTGGGCATAGTGGTTCAGTGCGTGTGAAAAAACTGCACATACGCGTGTGAATGCGTGTAATCCGAGGAAAGGGCCTACGCGCGTAAGTGATGAGACGTGCGTGGGTGTTTCCCTCAGCACGGGTTAAAGGTGAGCGGGGCCAACAGTTCGCTGTACGTGCCTTTCGTGGAGACCGATGTGTGTAGCTGCTTCGTGTTGTTTCGCGCGCCATCACATCTTCACAGCGATCGAGGACGTATCTCTTCTTTTGGCGGGGGTATTGGCTACGCATGTTTTTCTGCATCGCGCTAGTCAGATGGTGAGTCGCGCACGCTATTTTTCCCACTGCGGGTGCCCCTGTGTATTGCACCCGTTTTCGAGGTCATAATAGCCTGCGTGTCCCATGCGTACGCGTTTTTCATGTTACTGGGTGGCACCGCATACTGCGGGAGGTTGATACCATGTACGTAGGCTGCAGGTTTGCGTTCACGGTTTTACTGCAGTTTTGGGGTGCCTAAGCATAGCATGACCCGTCACTACATCACCGGGGTCACATTCAGCCTTGCAGGTGCAGGGGTGCTGATAACATCTTGCATCCCACCCCCTTCACCCCAATTGCCCAGGTCAATTGTGGTGTACACCTCCCATTGGCACTACTCCATCTGTGCCCGCACTACTCCATCTGTGTCATGGTTGGGAGGCCACCAAAGGTGAGGGGCGCCTCAGCTGGGCGTACTCCTCGTGGCGGGCGTGGTCAGGGACGTGGCTGGGGTGACCAGGGAATAGGGGGACTCTAGGGTGTCCAGGGTGGCTGCAGAGGGAGAAGAGGCAGGGGTGCGCCACTTGAGCATGATGTTTTGCCATGTGTCGGTGCAGTCATGCCACCACCCCCTGTGGTTCTGGGAGATGCAGCGTCAGCATCTGGCACTGGCACCCGTGTGACCCAACAGTCCGTTTCATCGACTGCCACAGCCCCAAGGGTAGTGGTAGCTGCAGGTGCAGCTGTGGACACCACCACCCAGGATTAGGGTCTGCCAGCGCAGGCTGCGTTGGCAATTGAAGAGCCCTTGGAAGATTTCCAACAGGCCCGGAGGGAAACCATAGGGGCACGCAGGGCTGCCCTGACCAAGACATGTGTCACTGGCGCAGTAATGTCATCTGCTGCCCCGAACAGCTGGGTGTTGGCAAGTGCAGGGGCAGATGCACCCAAAAACACCCCGGTTGTGAGTCTGCCAACCAGGACAGTCGCAGTCAATGACCCTGCCACAGCGGATGTTGCTGCGCAAGGTCCATTAGAGGGCACCCAGCTGCCACTGACGCAAGTCAGGCCTTTGATCGTCCCTCCACCTGCCACTCCCTTGGCTCAATCCACCGGTCCCACTGACCATGCTGATCAGGGCAGCATCAGCCAGCCAGGGTCTGCGCCACAATCCAAGAGGAGGAAAGTTGCACCTGCAGCACAGGCTGGGACCCCACACACAGCCACGACCTCCTGCACGTCGAGGAAGAAGCCTTTCTGCAACCAGGAACTGGACTACCTCGTGGACTACGTGCGGGACCACAGCCGTGACATGCTAGTGGGTGCCAATTGTCAGACTACGGCTACCCACCGTGATACCCACTGGAAGCAAGTTGCGGAACATGTGAGTGCATTCGGCCATGAGGTGCGCATGGCGCAAGAGTGCAAAAAGCATTGGAATTAACTCAAACGCAGCGCCAAGGCTAAGCGTGCCTCAAATTACACCTTGACTGTGGTGACTGATGGTGGGCCTGCACCGGAGGAGGAAGACCTCACTCCGCATGAGTCACTCGTTGCAGAGTTCATACCATCAGAATCGGTCAAAGGAGTGAGAGAGATGCCGGACTTTGATGCACAGTCCAGTGAGTGTTGATGCGTGTTTGTGGAGGACATGTGTGTTTTACTTGTGTGATGTGATGTGCATGACTGCCACTACATGTCACGTGTACATGGTTATGATGTGTGAGTAATGCAATGCTTCCCTGATGCATGTCTACTCTGCTGGATGGTGGACATGTGGAGCAGACGGGGACTGTCTGCATCACCACTTTTGCATCCTACTCACATGCTGGTTACCAGTTTGGCCCTCCGGTCCATGTTCCAGCTCACTGGCACTTCTGCATGTAGCGTGTGTGAGCTTCCTCTCAGCCCAGGAACTATGCATAGCATGACTGACATGCATGTGTACTCTGCCTGCAAGGGGGTACCCAATGTAGGTATGCTCCCTTGCCCCTCAACCCCCTGCTCTGCACCCCAATTCCACCTTAACACTGGTCTGCTACAATATTGCCGTTGGGTACTTCCCTGTTCATACCTCCTGTGTACATGCTAACATCCAGCGGCCAATCTGCCAGACATATCCATTGTGGTACATCCTTAGTACTTGATGAAGGGTGTCTCATTTGGACTGTGCAGAGGTCAGATGCCCCGCAGGGACATGAGTGCCCATGCATGCTCCATGAGCATTCCATGCATGCCCATATGTGTCCATGACTGGATGATGACTGTAATACAAGTCCAGGATGACCTAAATTGTATGGCATTTCATCTGCCTTGCCATGTCAACTGTGGCTCAGTACTGCATTGCACACATGTTTAGGGTCTGACAATCTTTGAGGGTCACAGGCCTCAGCCTGTTTAAAGACCAATGACTCTGTCCAACTGGTGTAGTGTCTTCTTCACACGTGGGTGGACTCCAGAGGTTTCATCATGTGTCCTGCTTACTGTCCCATCATCATTTGCAGTGTTGTCACTTGACGCACATGAAGCTGTTGATGCTAGTCAACACTGTCTGTCAATACACAGGTCTATGCTCAGCCTTTTGATACCATGCTAGGCATCCCTGCTTTTGCACTTGGGTGGAGGGGTGCTTTGCTTGTAGATATGCTACCCATTGAATGCACATTGCACGTGATGCCTGAAGTTGACCTTGCACTGCCTTCACATTTTCTGACTCACACCATGGAGTCCTTCTACATGTAGGTAGTGAGTAACATACATATTCGCTGCACTGCATAGACCCACTCCAGTGCAAACTGCCACCTTTCAACAGGTCTAATCACAGAAGCAAATTCAAGTTGACCCAGCATGCATGCGAGGTTCTATTTTGTGTGTCACATGTCTGCCTGATGTGTTTGTTGTCGGTGTGTTGTGTGCTTCTAACATGTGTAGTGATCTTTTTTCTCTCTATTTTTCAGATGATGACGCAATGGAGCGGGAGAATGGCGTTGTCATGCCAGTCACAGGGTTGTTCTCATTACAACAACCCGGCACAGGTGGGGGTCGTGGGGTGGTAGTCCATGAAAACCCCCAAGTGCTACAGTCCATCTTGTCTCTGGCTGCCTATGAGTCCAGCCCTGAAGAAAACTCTGACAACCCTGTCGAGTTGGATGAGCATCAGGTCCTTATGTCAGGGGTGAGTGATTCTGATGTGGACACTCCTCTGTCTGCGACACCTGCACTGAGGGGTCAGACAGTCTTGGTACCTCCGCCCGTGGTGGATCGGGACGCAGGGTCACCCTCCACACCAGTCACTAATGTGCCTGGGACATCACGTCGACGGGGGCATGTAGTTGTGCAGTCGCGGGCGATGCCAACACGAGGACAAACGGTCCTTGGGTCCAGCAGGGGTCAAGCCCAGCAACGTGGTTGCCGTGCGCAACCACAGTATACTGAGTGGGAGCCAGACATGACTGCCCATTCTGAGCGGCAGGGGGCAGCAATGGAGAACATCGCTGAGAGCATGGAGCGTGTGGCCCAATCTGTGCTCCCCCCTGCTAGGCAGGTGCTTCTCCAGCAGCAGGCGGCACGGTCCACGGCCCGCTCGCTCAGGCTGGGCATGGCAGCCTCAGACAGGGCACGCCAGGCTGAAATGTTGTCTCTGCGTCAAGCAATTGCTGCTCACGCAGAGGCACACATGAAGGCCCTGAGGGAGGAGTATGGTTCCCTCAGATCCACTCTGGGTGTCCTTCTGATGTCCCAGAGGGAGCGGACAGAGGAGAAGTTTGCACAGCTTGAGCGTACCATCTCGGCTGAGCTACATGCTTGCCGGGAGGTGCAGCAGTTGTCAAGCCAGGCCTTGCAGGAGGAACTCCGTGTTACACGTGCTACCTTGCAAGAGGAAGCACGTGTATCACAGGAGGTTCTGCAAGCAGACCTACAGTCATCACCACACAGAACCAGTCTCACCCATCCGGCAGACCTGCTGCTGACGAGGGGCAAGCTCCGGCTAGGTGTGGTCATGCTTCTGTGCCACGTCCTCCTTTCCAGGAAGAGCCAGACTCGGACGACAATCTATCTCCCACATAGGTCGGGCTGTGCAGGCGTTGAGCCCATGGAGCTTTTTTTTTTTCCTCAGCATCATCGCATGTGGGTGTTGAGCAGCACCCTGTACTTCCCCCCTCCTGTGTGCCCCCCCCGGGTCGTATGTGGCCATTTTTGATTTTTCTTTTAGTTTAGTTAGTTATGTTTCTGTGAGATAGTTAGTTTAAATAGGTAAAGTAGGTTTTTCATAGTTAGTGTAATTAGTTAATATAGTTTAAAATTGCTAGTCTATTGTGCTTTCATGTGATGGTGTGATGCTTTGTGGCTTTTGAAAGCATCCACTGTCTGTTCCAGCTGGGCCTTTCAAGCTTGTCTTGTGTATGTGTTTGCTGCTTGGGGTCCTTGACTCACATATGCCACTCCTGCTTCACTTATCCATGGGCTCGCAAGGATGGTTCGGTGTAACAGCCTACACAAGGGCAATGGACTGTCATATCTATGGCATGTCTGCTGCTGCGGAACTTGAGTTAACACCCCTAGTGGGGATGATTGGGGTGTAATTGTCCACTCTTCTTCTTTTGCTAGATGGGGTGTTTAATGATTCATGTGTACATTCATTGCTATGCATTGTGTAGTATGTTTCTTATCTTTAATGAACATATGCTTGTTGCAAATCATGCCGTAGATAGTTTGTTCCACACTGTTGCTGTGAAAGACGGACTGATGGTGTGATTTCTGATGTACGTCTCTGACATGGTCCAGTCATGTAATGCCTGAAGAGACACACACAGATGAATACTAAGCATTAATCATGTGTTTCATGCACTTTCCGCAGGGGGATGAGCCGCAAGACCACCTTTGCCAGCAGACATGGGCCATTGGACGTCTGGAATCAGGACACGTTTGGTGCTGCCGACATGCGCATGTGTGCGCAGCAGAGGCACATGGATTGCGATCATACTTCCGAAAATCGATGACGTGTCTCAAGGGACTCCAGGCAAGGTGAGCAGCACAGGGGGGTCACAACATAGCAAACCTTCCACCTGGCCAGTTGAACATGCATGTTTAGTAGCAGCACTGACGGTGAACTTGGACAAATATTGGTGTAGAAGCGCACAATACAGCTCAGATGTGTTAATCGACTGATGGCTAGTTGATGTGAAAGTTGTCTGGGGCACCTGCAGGGGCAGTGGCACATACCCTCCGGTCCACCATGGTCCACTGAGGCACTTGTATTAGCCATGTAGCGTTCCGAGACATGGAATGAAGCAGCTCACAGGGACAGACACCAAGGGACAGACTCGGGTGCAGTGCATTTCATTTCCAAGTAGAAATTGATATATGCACTGGCTAGTTTATTTTGGTCATGGTGGTACAGGACTTGTTCTGAAGTCAGACCTTGCTATATGTGTCTGTCTGCTTACACAGGGAACATTGCATGTTGTGTGAATCGTGACACATTGGTGTTCCATTTGCCATGCACCCACCAGTGCCTGACTTACTGCATTGACTTTGTATGAACCATCAGAGGGGTAATGTTACGTATGGGTATGAAGCATCCACACAAGTTTGTCTGTTTGTAGTGTATTTTGTTACTTTGGGGCATATTTGGTAGTGTGTGTGTGTGTTTTGGGCATGCACAGATTATTAACTGTGGCTCTCTTTGCAGCATTGAACTGCTCCTGTTACCGGACCGGAGAGTGCGCAGGCAGGAGGCCAGCACTCACCCCAGAGATAAGTTTCTCTTTGACTTCCATTTGAGTAATTTGCTGCTATGTGCATGTGAACAAGTTTTGTCAATTTGTGTATGTGTTAATGTGTGTACTACATTTTGGTGCATTCCCTACTTTCTCGTGTCAATCCTACTCCCCTATCCTGCCCCTCATTCCCGTTTTCCAGTATGCCAATGCATGTGCCAACTGCATACCCCTGACCCTCCTTCCCCTCCAGGGTCTCAGAGGCCAGTGTGAGTTAGACCTTGCAGGCACCCAGACCACGGTGGGGGTGGTTGTTCTGTGCCACTCCTGCGCTTGTACACGGGAGCTGTGACAGTAGACATCTGTTTGTGTTGCATCATTCTATGTTATGTACCACACATGGTTCAGAACCTGTAGTGACATTGTTTTACTGTGCTACCTTGGTTGTTGACATCATTGTGGTCATACTTGGCCTTTGTGGTGTACTGCTACTTGAAGTCATCTACTGGAGGCTGTTCTGGTTTGTTTTACTGCCTGCAGGGCATTTGCTTGGCTTCTGTGTTGTCCTGCTTTGAGTTCTCTTGGATTTTGTACTTTTGAAAATCTAGGTGGACTCTGAGGATGCTGGCACCTTTTTACGCACAAGGTGGAAGATGGTGACAAAGGGGAAGGGTGATCCTGTGGCCAGGTGGAATTCAAGGATGTACGATGAATGACCCAGATGCAGTTGTTCAGTGGGTCGTGGTGATTTGTGAGGGAGGGGGGGGGTGTTTTGTTGTTGATAGTTGCCTTGCCCTGCATTGTGATGGGCACCGTGAAATTGTAATTGTGCTTTCCTATGTACATGATGCATTCTGCTGATCAATGCTTGTTCATGTGTTGTGTTTACCTTTCGGGTGTGAGGGGATAGTTGTGGTTTGACAAGCTGGGGTATACACATGGTGAATGTTCACATGTGATGTGTAGACGACACTGATGGTCACTTGATTTCACATGCATATGTTGAGTGCATGTCCCTACTGACCCACACGCTCGCACTATGATCCACTACATGTACAACCACCCTTCCATGTCCACGTGTACACTCTGTTTGCCTTCTGGTGCCCACTGTGTCCCTGCAGCACATGTTCTCTGACCATTTGTGGATCCTGTACATGCCTAATTTGGTTTTTTATGTAGTTTGTTGCTTAGATGGTATGCTCAGGGTGTGCAACACACACAGGATGTTCACTGTGCTGTGTGCTGAGCAGTGTGTTGCAGGAGGCGGACACGGCACCCAGTAGCTGCAGTGTTGATTTTGCAATGCACATTGTGCATGTAGACAGGCATTCATTGTAATGTTTCAACTACAACTTTTGGAATGCATTTGGCTATGACTTATTTTGGGTGGGAGGTTGTTGGTCAGTCATTTCATATGATTCCATGTCAGGCATCATTGTCTGATGCCAATTTACATTTTTCACATGGCAATGTGTACCTTATTGTTACTGTGTTGGTGTATGGCTATTGCTTGCCATGTCATGTTGTGGTTTTGGAGGGTTTGAGTGACATACCAGTGATAGTCATGGCCTGTTTGGCAGGTCTGTGTGATTCACACCTTGCAGGTGTGCCTTTTGGTCACACAGGATTGCTTGTGTTTAAGTAGCTAGGGATGCACACAATGTGGCAATTCCATGGCAACAATCTCAGGGTGGTAAGGTTGTGACAGTTGACTGTCTATTTGTCATCATCGATTGTCACCTGGTATGTGCCAGTCCTGTGTGGACTCCGCAGGGTGGGGAGTTTAGTTGCAAAATCTGTCCACAAGCTGGGTCCGTGCTTCCTCGCCACGTGCCCTATCCCCTCCCATGGGCCGCGCCTGTGGTTGGGGATGTGGAGGCACCACCATGTCCACCGGTACGCCCTGCCATGTTGCAACATTGTGCAGGACACATGCTGCCGCAATGATCCTGCACACTACTGGGGGTGCATAGACTAGCAGAAGCGTGACTTGAGCACTCCGAATGTGCGCTCCACTATGGCCCTGGTTGCAATATGGGCCGCGTTGTATCTTACCTGGGGTAGTTTGGAGGGGTTCCGGATTGGCGTCATCATGTGGTTGCTCAGAGGGTAGGCACTGTCCCCTGTAGAGGTGATAATGGTTGTGATTATTGGGGTTTGTGTATTTGTGTGTGTATGTGACATGCATGCATGTGCACAGGCATTTGTACTCACCTAGGAGCCATGTGTCGCCATGCTGCCCAGCTTCCAGGGCCCGGCTCAGGGCGGACATTCTGTATATGAAACTGTCATGGGTGGAGCCAGGGTAGTTTGCATAGACAGAGGTGATGATTCCATTTGCATCGCATACAACCTGTACATTGATGGAATGCCAGTGCTTGCGGTTTTGGTAGATGTGCTCAGTGGCCCTAGGTGGACGTAGGGCCACATGGGTGCAATCTATGGCACTGAGGACTTTGGGGAAGTGTGCCACCCTGTAAAGGTCCTGGACAATGGCCTGACTTTCTGCGGGTGTTCTGGGCATGTATATGTGCCTGCGGACTGAGGTGCGTTTAGTCATGATTGCCAAGACCTGGTGTAGGCAGCGTGACTGTGTGGCCTGTGAGACCCCCACCCCACTATGGCAGTAGTCTGCTGAAAAGACCCAGCTGCCAAAAAATGCAGGACATTGAGCACCTTCTCCAAGGGGCTCAATGCTTGGGAGCAGAGGGTGGGGGATGTTAGGTCATCTTCCCACTCCCTGACCAGGTCTAGGATGACACAGGCTGGAAACCTATACCTGCCATAGACCTGGTCATCAGGCATCCCAAAAAGGCTTGTCCGAGGTGAAAAAATGCATGCCCTGGCTATTCTCCTCCTCCTGCGGTGTCCCACGATCAGTGCTGCGACAAATGGGGCATTCATCGTAGCTGTATATACGTGTTTGTTGTTTGCACGCACTTTTATATTGTGAGCGGGGACGCTTCAGCCTGCCTTCGTGTGGCGAATGCGTTGACGCCTGTGCGCTTCTTTTGCCGTGCGCGGGTTTCCCGTATTCGAATTCATGAATACGGGTTGTTTGCGTGCATGTGGGTGTTCCGTGTAGTTCCCTGCAGTACTTCCCCAGTTACGCCTTCTTTTTCACACGTTATTCCCCATTCCGCGTGTTACGCCCCCTGTTCCGCCTACTTTTGTTGTGTGCGCCGCGCCATGTGCTCTTTCGCTGTGCGCTTAGCGCACGCTGTTTGGAGACATGTGCGCCAGCGTGTGCCATGCACGGATTTGACGCACAAGCAGTGGGAAAGTAGCGCAGCACCTTCCTTGAATCGCCTGCTTGCGCTGGGATTTTCGGCACACGTTTGTTCCATGAATCGGCCCCAAAGTGTCTTGTGCTTCGTAATAGTCCCCGCTCTCGAGGGTGTCGATTGTCTCTGGTTGCGGGATGTAGTTCCCTTGCTAGACTATAGAAAAAGATTAGACTAGCCTCTTTGGTGAGTCACACTCATTGAGCATATTCAAAATAGGTCAATTCCCAGTCCACCCCCCGAATTTGCCTTAGTCCGGAAGACATGCTGGAATCTTGTTTAAATGCGACAAAGATAGAAAAAATTAGAAACAATAGAAAAATTGAAAAAATGGTAAAAATGGAAAATCTGAAAAAATGGAAAAATGGTATTGTTCAAATCAAATCAAAAATGGGAGTCAGATAACCGAAAAAATAAAAATAAAATAAAAAATAAAAATAAAAACAGAACAAGCGGTGACGTTTCCTTCCCTGCTCTTCTCGATCTGTCCCACGGCGTTAAGATGAAGAACTGTGCCTCTTTTCCTGGACCTGTCCCACGGCGGACGGTTTCACTGGAATCTCTTCAGGTATTCCCGCTGAACATGGGATAGCTCCACCTGGAGCATGATTCCGTGGAGGAGTGTGTCCATATGTGCGACATTAGCTGGGTCTCTGAGGAAGGTGATGACATCAACATCTGCAGGCCTTCCCACAATTTCTGGATAGTCAGTGACTAGACGGAACAGGACATTGTGCGCCAGGCGACTGTCCTCAAGTGACAGGGACATTTGTACTGCTTGGCTGGGTTCTGGATCACAGACCTTTCTTTCAACGAGAACAGTCTCTGCACTATCCTGCTGCGTGGATTGTGACCACGTAATTTAGCTTGATCCACACTTGGTTCAGGTATTCATTGTTTCTTGGATCTCTGATGTATGTTAGGGTATCCGTGGTTCTCCCTACGAGTCCTGGGCATTCCTCTATGATGCGATAGAAAAGCATGTATGTCAGCTCATCAATGATCACTTGTGGTGGAAGCATCTGTGTCCTTATCACTGTACTTGGGCAGTACAATGAAGGCATCCGCGATGACAGTCAGTAGTTGCCAGATTATTTTCTTGTTGGCTGGATCTTGGGCAAAGTCTGTGATACTGGTAACTCTCACTACAAGCGATGGATATGTCTCTAGTACTAACTGAAAACAGGACAGCACATCCCTTGTGATATTTCTGTTGGGGGATGTCATACGTTCTGCAAAGCAAAGTATGGGTGTTGGTTGATTGAGGTGACTGTGTGATGTTCTTATCTTTTGCTCTTAGTTCATCAAAGTCTTGCTTGCTAGAAATGCTTGGATATGGCTTGATTCAAAAGTTTGTATCATCAGTGTGATGTGGCTTAGATGTGTGATTCACTTCTTTACCCTGCAACTAGAATGCACAAAGTGTTCGTTATGTCCTTATCCCCTTTTGCTTGGAGAAACTGTCCAGTTTTATGCCACAACTTGCATCCGGGTTATTTTTCTTGATTTTCCTGCTCATGAGTCTTCTTCCTCGTCATAGCTCTCGTCTGCACGTGCTGAGGTTCTTCCCCGTTGTCTGTAGGTTCTTCGCTGTGGGGCGCAGCTAAGGGAATCTCACCGATATAAGGTTTAATGTCATTTAACAAGATCCAAGCTCTCCTGCCTTGCAGTTTCATGGCTGAGGGAGTGCAGTCCTCCACGATGAATGGGCCGTTGAATCTTGGCTCGTCCCACCTTTTCTTTGTGTGATTTCTCACACGCACTGTATCATCAGGGAAGATGATTGGCGTACGTAGTCCTTGAGCTGTGTCTGTTTCAGCATCTCCCACTTGGTCTGGTGTTGTGCTGAACCCTTTTCGTTGTTGCTGCAGTTGGTCTGAAATGACAGCGAGGCTTGTTGTCATGCAGTTCAGATACTCCGACAAGTCGTTTCCCAAGACCTCTCGGGTAGACTGGGCATCACATCTAGCTCTATCTCGAGGGGTAAGGGGTCCTCATTCTCCTTCCCGTTACTATCTCGTGAGGCGTGAGATGATGGTTGGAACCTGGTTGGTTCCGAAGTGCATACATGCCAGTGGTAGAAGTGCAGCCATCCTTTCTTTAGAGTAAGCTTAAACTTGGCTATCCTCTCCTTTAGCAAGCTGTTGAGCCTCTCGCATATGCCATTTCCCTCTGGATGATACGCCGACGAGAACTTGTGCTTTATACCAAGCAACAAGCTAATCTGTTCCAAAACTGTATTTACAAAATGAGCCCCATTATATCTCATCACCTCACACACCCCCCATCTAGGGAATACTTCCCTTACCAGGAATTTGGCAGCACAGGTTGAGTCTGGGTGTGTACAGGGACCTGCTTCTATCCATCTAGCGAATGGACACACCACTACAATTAAGTACCTGTACCCGTTACACACTTGAATCATATCGACATAATCGACGTGCAAGTGCTGAAATGGCCCATTTGGAAAGGGGATGAATCCTCTCACTACTTTTAATGTGTGCCCAGCTGTGAACTGCTGGCAAATTATGCAGTTCACTATAAAAAAATGCAACCTGCTCTGCTAGATTCGGTATGAACCAGTCTTCTGCGAGTGTTGCGGCTAGATTTTCTTTTGTCATATGGAACGGGTAGTGTAATTGTTCTAGTGATATCTTTAGTAGGGCTACAGACATTACTAATTTACCAGTGCTGTCTTGTCTCCACAATCCGTACGAGGGGTTTAAAGAACACCCTTGACGATTCCACAGGTTCTTTTTGTCCTGTGGTGCCTCCCCTTGAAGCTCCATCAATTGAGTTTGCCCCATAATACTATAAGCCTCTGGAGTGGCTCGAGTTATCATCATATGCTCATGGGTGCATGCCACTTCTACTTCCATGATTGTCTAATTTTTGGATGCCATACACTTGGCTTCCTTGTCTGCTGCGTGATTTCCATGTGACACGAAATCTGTCCCGTGAGTATGAGCGGCGCATTTCACGACCGCTGTGCCCACTGGGAGCTGTAGTTCGTTGATCAGCCTGTCCAATAAGGCTGCGTGCTGCACTGGCGTGCCATCTGCTCAGAGGTAGCCCCTCCTCTTCCAGCGTGCTAGTCCTGCATGCACTGTGGAGGTTACATAGGCAGAGTCACTGTACACCGTTACTTCCTGGTCTGCATGATTCTCAATGGTGAGTATCAACGCCAATAATTTTGCAGCCTGTGCTGAATAATGAGATGGTATTCGTGCACTAACGAGTACTTGGAATTCCCCGTCCGCTATGTGTTTTATTACGGCAACACCCGTATATCTTTGTCCGTCTTCTTGGTCGATTCTCAAAGAGCCATCAATGAAAATGATCTCACCGCCCACCAGGTCATTTTCTTTTACCCTGGGGATTTCATCATAGAATTCTTCGTAGTTTGCACAGTCATATATCGGCTCACCTTCAGTGACTGGTTCAGCTATGAACGTGGCTGGATTCACTGTTTTACATCGCACTATTTTGATCGATGGATTCGATATGATAACCTTATTGGCCGAGGCTCTTCGAGATGTCAATGTACCTTTTGGTTTCTCTAATATGGCAAATAATGGGTGTTCAACATACAATGTCATGGAGCATCCCATTACAACGGTTGTTGCCTTCTCTATGGCGAACCTGCGGCAGCTAAGCTTTGTTCGCATGAGAACTGGCCTTTTATTACTTGGGTCCAGATTCCCACTGTAATACGCCAGGGGCTTGTACCCCAATGAGGTTTTTTGAGCGAGTACTGCCATCATAACATTGCCATTCGTGTGCGAGAACAGGGAATTCCTCTGCATAATTAGGAATCCCGAGAACTGGAGCTGTGCAAATTGCTCTCTTTAGTTCTGTGAACCCCTCTTCCATCGCTTCAGTCCATTCAATTTGTTCTTTTGTCGCTCAGGCCTTCTTCAGGGCCTGGAGGAAGGGCTTGGTATATGAACTGTAATCGAAGACCCATGCCGTAACATAGTTGCACAGGCCTAGGAAGCTCTGCATTTGTTTTATCGTGAGTGACTTAGCCGTGTTCATGATAGCTTCAGCCCTTTCTGGGGTGATCCTTTTCCCCCCATGCGAGATTAGCTGGCCTATGAACAGCACCTCTTGTTGACAATATTGTAACATTTCCTTGTCAACCATATATCCTTTTTCAACCAATATAGTCAGAAGCTGGATAGAATCGCGCCTACATTGTTCTTCAGTGGTGCTGCAGATCAGAATGTCATCCACATACTGCAAAACAGCACTGTCTACTGTAATGTTGCCTAGGTCCATTTGCAATACTCGGTTGAAAATGGATGGGGACTCACAGTACCCCTGTGGCAACCTTGTGCTTTTCAGACGCATTTGTCTGAACGTGAAGGACGTCAGGTCTTGTGAGTCACAGTGCAGCGGGATTGAGAAAAAAACATTTTTCGAATCAATCACCGTGAAGTATTTCGCCTCGATCGGTATGTTAAACAAGATCGTCGATGGATTAGGGACTATAGGGAACTCGACTTCAACAATATCGTTTAATGCTCTTAAATCTTGGATTAAACGCCACAACCCTCTCTTTGATTTCTTGTCGGCGTAAATCACCATATTGCATGGTGATTCTGACGTCACAAGGATGCCCTGCTCCATCATGGCAGAAATTGTCATCGCAATCCCTTCATCCGCTTCTCTGGACATGGGATATTGTCGTGCCCTTGGTAAAATTGCTCCTGATTTCAATTTAATTTTCACTTCTCCTGCTCCTTTCAGGAGTCCTACGTCATAGGGTCCTGTAGTCCATACTGAGACAGGCACCTGGGCCATGTTGTCATAAAAGTATGCAGGACGGATCAGCGCCAACATCATTCTCTGTGGCACTTCTCGTTTGATAATAATATTTCCTGTCATTCCACACAGCCAGCACACTGGCGGTGGTCGGGCCATCTGTGCATCTGGCGTAGCTAGACTGCCCATCTGTGCGTTCTGAAAGCCACCTTGATTATTCTGAAAACCTCCCTGATTATGTTGAAATCCTCCCTGATTACTCTGCCATCCTCTGCCTCTAAATCCCCTACCCCTCGGGTAAAATCCTGAGCTACCCTGGTTATTCTGCAATGGTTCAGTCATTTGTTGCACGCTTGACTCAGCTGGGTTTGTCAGCATTGCTCCCTCGAGAGCATACTTTGAGAGTTTCTTTTGCACCAGCTTCGCTTCCTCACCTTTACGAGTTGGCTCCTTTTTTCAGTTCTTTTCTTGCAACAATCTACAGTAGTGTGCAATTGTCAACTGTATTTCGGCCCACGGTTTAGCTTCTACTCCTACCAATTTCTTGAGCTGTTTCTGCACCGGTTATGGCAACCCTTGGCACAATATGTGGTATAATACAGGGATAGATTTTGTCCAAGATTCATGCGTTTCGCGTACCCACGCGTCTTGAAAATTCTGGATATAAATCAAGGGATCCTCTGACTCTTTCATTTTCCGCGTCATTATAGCTCCCATATCGGAAGTGTCTGGGTACAGCACTTGCAGCGCTTTCCACACTGCTGCTATACAATTATTGAATGGTGCTCCGTCATGGGCAGTGTTAGTTATGGTTACCGCAGCGTATTCTGCCCGCTTCCATACATCGTCTGCTCTCTCACTCAGTATGGCGATCAGGAGACCTTTAATGTCCCCTATAGCCAATATGACACCCCCTGTCATTTTTTCTAACTCGTGTATCCATTTCCCGCTCCCGATGTCAGCATTGGAAGCTTGTTTTTTAAGTTCTCTCGATCCATGTGTGGCCATGGAATATATTGTGGTCTTGCGCCCCCCTTTTCTAGCAGCTGGAACTCAAATGTGCAGTCTTCCTTCTCTTTCCCCATAGCTCTCCTGTCTATCGCTGGGGTAACATTCCTGCATCGCCGCCTACCTGGCAATGTCCTCAATCTGTCTACATAGGCAGGTGCTGGCTCCCCCCTCTGTCCGTGGGGTATTCCCTCATGTCGGCCAGGCTGCGCGGTGAACCCCGATACCCTAGGTGCGGACTTGCTATTGTCTGATAATCGTACCGCTTGGTCCCTTGGGAGCCGCTTCTCGCGTTGTCTCTCTTCTTCGTGTGTCTCGTCCTCCGTTTCCCCACCGGAGTCGGACGCTGATTGTTCCCAGTTCACGCAACTCATTGCATCTGCTTCATTCTTACTAATTTTGAGTCTATCCAGGGACAGTCCCTGCTCCCACTACTTCGGGTGACATCCTCAGTGTCATACAGCTGAGTGCTTTCCAAGCGCTCATCTTCCCTTTCCCCTTGGGAAATCTGTTCCAGCCCCATTTCATCGTATATTTTATCAATCGTTTCCCTGATGCTTCTGGTGTCGAAGTCATCCTCAACATTTGTCCCACTCGTACCTGGTACTGAGTCATTTGCAGGAAAGAATTCTTCTATGTCTTCCCATTCTACAACAGTATTGGGTTTTTTAGCTTCCCGCTCCAAATATTCCAGATCCTGTGCCCTCTGTCTGCCTTTTCGTTCTATTTCCTCATCTACATCCTCGCTTCTTCTCTAGCCTTATCTACTTTCCTCATCCTTTCGGTTCTACGTTCCTTTGCCCTTCTAACTTCCTCCTCTTCTATTCTCTTCACCCTCTTCTCACATACTCTTTGCTCTTCTTCCAACCTTTGCTTATTCTGTCTGTACTGGTCATAGGCTGCATTCTGTTTGCGATCGAGCTGTTTCTTTTGCTCTTTGCGATATATTAATTCTCGCTTCAGACCATCCTTTCATCTTATTCTTTCGTCCCTCATTTCCTTCTCCTTTTCTCTCTCCCTTCTTTGCGTCTCATCATACTTCTCTCTCGGTCTCATATCATCAGTTCCTTTTCCATCAAGTTTCAGCAATATCTGTCCTCCCATCCATTTGTCTTTTGCGAATGCTATCTCATCTGTTCTGTCTTTACTTCCTTTCCATTTCTTTCCCTCTCTCTCCTTAACGAGAAGTGCACAACTCTGTGCGTGGTCCTTCCCTTCATCATCGCGTCTCTCCTTGTGCCTCGGGACTGTGGAGGCAAGTTTAATTTCCTGGTCTTTCTCTTTGATTTCGTCACTACTGTACCTAGGTGACTCACATGCGGGGTTGCTATACCCCATGGCTGCCTTTAGTTCTCTTAGCGGGTAGAGTTCCTCTGACTTATTTCCCTCGATGACTGGCTCAGGTGGGGCTGATGGCGGGGTAGGCATCTCACCCCCTTCCGTGCACAGGTTTAATATCAAGTCTGCGGGTGGTTCTTCCTCCTTCACCTGTTCGAACATCTTCCAAAGTTCTAAAACAGCGAGGTGTTTCTCTAGCTTTTTGCCTGTGTATGTGGCATGTAGGTAAGTCGACATGTGTTGTAAAACGGCTTTAGATAAGGACCCATTTTGTGGCCACTGCATAAACATCTTGTGGGCGGTACCCTTAACCCACTCAGTACTGTACTTTTTAAGCTTAGGTGCATGCTTGGGTAACTGCTTACACAGATGTGCAATGGGGTAACCTCCTCCATTCTCAATTTCTTTATCAACAATACTTTTGCAGTTTTTTATCCTTCCAATAGTGTGAGCCAGCACAAATACGCAAGCTCCAATCCAGACTTTTCCTGCCAAAATTCTTATATCATCAATTTACACAAGAACATCAATTCATCGGCGATTTCCTCTTAGATACAGCACAAACCTCATCTCAAACAATCAATGATACAGTTCTTTATGTTTGACATATAACAGGACACATATGACAGACATTTGACAGACTAGACAGACACCAGCTGGACACACATATACCTGTCTTCTAATCAATACCCCGACATGGGGTTTAAATGAACTCCATTTGTGCCGTCTTTAATCGTCAGTGTAGCCTAATCGTCCCCTATTGTGTGGGCTCTGAGTTCATTTTTCTTCTGACCGCTGTATTAAAGCGCAGGAACAAGGCAAATCCTTACTGTTTTCTCTCGGGTGTCCTCCCGGTAACCACTTTTTTAGCTGTCATACTCGAGTCATTAACACCTTATATATATACAGTCTTCTCTACATCTAACTATTTTTATTTTTCTCCACCACCCTCTGTTACCTTTCCCTTACTTGTTCTAATGCCTGCAAGACTTTTGCCAAAGTAATGAGTTTATTCTTTCACTCACCGCTCATATCTTTTCCTCTCTGGGACTTCGGATCACCAGCCTCTCTGTTGTTACCGCCTCTTGCGGTCTTTTCGTCCGATCCGCTGCCCGTGGGAATGAGAAGGGTTATGCTTGGAAAGGCAGGTTCCTTCAGACCTACTGCAGAATTGATGGATTTACTTCTATCATTCTCCACGGAAAGCTTCTCAGTCTACACAGCTGAATGGCGAAGGACTCGTGATATTGCCGAAGGCCTAGAGTTACTTTGTGCCGTCGGTCTATGGGTGTCTTAATATTAATCAATCAATAGTTGATGGTCGAACCATCCTCACACTACCAAGTGTAGAGGAGGGCAGAGCATCCTCTGACAGGCCCATAGGTCAGAACTTACCTTCTAGTACCTGTAAGACAAGATAGCTGCACCTTGAGGAGGTTAGGGTGCAGGATTCATTTACTCCGACACACTTCAATAAGGACAACTCAAAGGTTTGGCAAAGGGAAGTCCATTTAATGACAATTACAAAAAACGGGGAAACAAATGGTAATCATCAATGGTGCGATCGCCTGTCTCGCTTCAACTCCCAACTTCTTCATTCAGACAGCAACTTTTATGGACAAAATTTGTCATCATTTGACGTGCGAAACTCATAAATTTGTCATGCAATTTCTATTGATCGGAAAGGTAATTTAAGTATAGGTGCTATATCTGTATATGGTAACAGAGCATGCGGATTGGATAATCTTATCAAGTGGGCGTCTACGCCCATCCCACTACATCACTTGTGATAGACGTCACTACAACCATGACATCTTATTGGTTCTACAAGCTACAGGACCCTAGATTATTTGGTACATCGTGATTGGGTGGGTTACATCCCTAGACATAAATCTCCACTTTAATTAGCAGCATGCAGAATAGACACCCAGAGGCGGAGTGCCCCACGATTCACCCTGCCTCCCTTCCATCAATCAGTACCTTTAGGGCTATGTGTCAATTAGTTGGCTGAGGATGACCTCGAAACTGTAGTTCTTATCAGGAAAAGTTATGGCATCCTCGGGTTCTGGGTGACATCAGACATTGGTACCTTTTTGCCCTTGGCTGGTCACACGTCTGTTCACCGTGAATCTGCTTCTTTTTCCTTCTTTTCGTATATTTGATTCTTTGTTCAGCCCAGCCACCTGCCTGGGGACTCTTATCTCGACCTTCACTGGCTGGCAATCAGGCTCTGACGTTTTGAGTCTTCAGAGTAGCCGCTATCCTCCCTTCCTGGAATTGACCTCAAATTCCCAAGCATGAGCTACTTCTTGCTGAGTTTTGATTCCGCTCTTCTCTTCTGGCTTTAGCTGGAATATGAATCTCGGCCTTGGTGGCTCCCTTGCAGCCTGGGCTTAGTTCTGCTTTACAAAATGGAGTCACACTCATACAGCGTGCTTCTTTGATGTACAGATATAATTGGAGCATGCCGCTCTATTCTTCTACTAAGCATTGCAAGCAGTGTCGTTTACTTAGCTTCTTGTATTCCAAGCCTATTTACATGCATTCAGTCAGTTGCACGATTCGATCCTGGGTACGTTCTTTGTGCTGCAATGTGATATCTTCTTATACGTTTGTCACATCATTATTCTTTTACAGTTCGTCCTTGGGTACTTTCTTTTGCTTGTCGTTTTATGGTTGTCTGTATGTCACGTCTAGGCTCTTATATCGTCGCCAATTGCCTTCCGCTAAGGTTCTGTGGGCATCTTCGGGGACAGTCTGTAAGTAGCCTTCGTATCGTGTTATCTGCTGGTATGGTTGTCTCAGTGGATACCTTGCAGCCCACGGTTGTCTGGTTATTGGTGCTTCAATAGGTATACATGTCTCTCTGATGGGTACTGGACAGAACCCCACCGTGGCTCTCTGTTGATTCATTTGCTCCTTTTATGTCACATATCTTGGTGAGTATGCTTCTGGCCTTTCGACATGAGTGGCTGGAGTGCAGGCCATATTTGGGACCTCCTCTACAGCGTGCATTTGTATGTCTGGCTTAGTCACGTAAAGGCATTGCAGTTCACGGGACTCTGATATGATTGGTCATCATACTGCTTGGGGCCTCTCAGTGGATGTGTGCATGACATGTGTATGTGCTTGGTGCTGTGGCATGCTCAAATATGCATGTGCAAATGATGCATGTGTGTATAGCATACGCAATTGATTGGTTGTGACAGTGGCAATTAGCCTGATGTGAATGTGTGAAGTGATGGCAAGGCAGGTGTCTGCATGGATGTGGATTGCATGTCCGTGTGTGGGTTTGGAGGTTGTTGGTTGTTCTCTTGACTAGTCATGTTCATCTGAATGTTGGTGTTGCCACCCATGATTTGGTGCAGTACACTGATGTTTCTGTTCTGTGTCTCCTTTACCACAGTTGCATCTGATGAAGAGGGTGGAACCAGTGCTGTGGAGCATGGCAGCAGTGGCAAGTCCAAGAAGGTGAAGGTGGGAGTGGACTCCTCAGCAGCAGTGGGGGCAGGGGCCATCAATGGCAGAAGATGCCACAGTTGGCGGAGAGGGAGGGGATCAAGGGTTTTGAGGGCCAGGGCTGAAATTGCACAAGGAGGCGGTATACCATCCTGGAGGCCACTTGCAGGGACACCCGAGAGACACAAAGGCTGGAGGCGCTGCAAGCCAGGCAACAACGGAGGCCCACCTGAGGGGTGATGGCACTGGACTCAGCCTTGGTGGCAAGGTTCAATGAGATTGGAGATGAGGAGGACTAGCTGCTGCCTTTGTAAATAGTTATTTAGGTTATTTAGGTGTAGGTTTCCTTTTTCTATTTATTATTTTCTTCCCCGTTTTTATTGTATATAGTTGTATATAGTTGTTTAGGCATAAGATCTTTGTTTTATTTCATATTTCCCCATTACTACTTTGAACTTGATTCCCCATTTATTTTTGTACATATTTATGTCCAATACATCATTTTGTTTGTTACATTCCACGCCTCATGCAGTTCATTTGTGTGTCGGCCTCTTTGGTAGTTCTGTTTTCAGCCAGTGCATCACTCCATTGCAAGTTTTGTGTCTTGTGGTGTGCGTGCTTGTGTGTTGTTGCTGGGATGGTTGTGGCTGGTAGGATGCACATGTGCCTGACATGTGGGGGTGGGTCCATCAGAGTGTGGCACACACTGCCTTCTCTCATGTGTCGCTCAACCTCTACCACTGGAATGCAGTTGTGTGTCATGTTTTCTCTTCCGGAGTGGCAGCACAATTCTCCTGTCTCTGTGAGTCATGCTCTCTCTGACTGCCCTACATTCACCCATGCATGGCCCTGTCATGTGATTGTTCCCTGACAGGTATTTACCCACCCATTCCACCCAGTTCACTGATGCTCACGCTGTGACATGCCTGGCCATTGTTTGTGTATGTTGAAACATCTTTTGGTAGGTTTCCTTCTTGTGGGCACACATTCAGTTACTGTGCTTTGATGCCTTGCCTAATTGCCATGGACAACATGCACATGGATTTGCATTCACTTGTCATATGTGTATGGGGGTGGCTGATGAAGGACTGGAAGGGTGTGTGAGCAGATTCTCCACTCATGGATGGACATCCGGTGCTTCCAGTTGGTCGTATTTGCAATGTACATATTGGTGTCGCCCTTCATGGTGCTGTCATAACACGTAAGTTCAGGTGAGCTGCAGACATGCACTGCACTGGCATTGTGGCAGACTGTCAGGGGGCTATCTGGGGGGTGTCCAGTGTGGAGGGGGCTACCTGGGGGGGCATAGAGCCTGGAGGGGGCTGCCTGTGGGGGTGTCCAGTCTGGACAGGGGCTGCCTGTGGGAGCTGTCCAGTCTGGATGGGGGCTGCCTAGGGGGTGTCCAGTCTGTAGGGGGCTGCCTGTGGGGGGTGTCCAGTCTGAACGGGGCTGTCCTGTCTGGATGGGGGCTGCCTGTGGGGCTTGTACAGTCTGGAGGGGGCTGCCTGGGGGTGACCAGTCTGAAGGGGGCTGTCTGTGGTGAGTAACAGTCTGGAGGTTGCTGCCTGGGGGGGTTCCAGTCTGAAGTGGGCTGCCTGTGGGGGGTGTCCAGTCTGGACGGGAGCTGCCTGGGGGGGTGTCCAGTCTGAAGGGTGCTGCCTGTAGGGGATGTCCAGTCTGGACAGGGGATGCTTGGGGAAGGTCCAATCTGGAGGGGGCTGGGTCCCTGTAAGGGGTGTCCAGTCTGGACAGGAGCTGTCTTGGGGGGTGTACAGTCTGGAGGGGGCTGTCTGTGGGGGGTGTACAGTCTGGAGGGGGCTGCCTGGGGGGTGTCCAGTCTGGAGAGGACTGCCTGAGAGGGTGTCCAGTATGGAGTGGGCTGCCTGTGCTGGGGTGCCCAGTCTGGAGTGGGCTGCCTGCGGGGGTGTCCAGTCTGGAGTGAACTGCCTGTAGGAAGTGTCCAATCTGGACCGCGGCTGGCTGGGGAGGTGTCCAGTCTGGAGGGGGCTGCCTGTGGGGGATGTCCAGTCTGGACAGGGGTTGCCTGTTGGGGGTATCCATCTAGAGGGGACTGCCTGGGGGTGTCCAGTCTGGAGTGGGTGGCCTGTGGGTGGTGCCCAGTCTGGAGTTGGCTGCCTGGGGGGGTTGTCACAGGTGAGGGGGTTGGGGGATGGTGTCCAGTCTGGAGGGTGCAGACTGTGCTTGCGAGGTGTGGCACGCTATTTTGCTGGGGTGCAGCCTGTAATTGAGAGGGAGGACCCACGTTTTTTTGCTGGAGTGCAGCCTGGGCTTGCGAGTTGAGGCGCGTGTTTTCGCAGGGTTGCAGCCTGGGCTTGTGAGGGGAGACCCGTGTTTTTGCTGGGGTGCAGTCTGGGCTTGCGAAGGAGGACCCGTGATTTCGCTGGGGTGCAGTCTGGACTTGCGAGGGAGGACCTGCTTTTTTGCTGGGATGCAGCCAGGGCTTGCGAGGGAGGACCTGCGTTTTCGCTGGGGTGCAGCCTGGGCTTGCGCGGTGAGATGCGCAATTTTGCTGGGATGCAGCCTGGACTTGCGAGGTGAGGCGCGCTTTCTCACAGGGGTACTGGATGGTGGGCCAGGGGTGGCGTGGAGTCTTGCACTGTGTTTGTCCTTTTGCTGGCTTTTCTGTGTGCTTGGGGGCATGTTGTGGGTGTTGCTCGCGCAGCTTGTTTTTACTTGCAGCATAGGTAGCAATGCGTCTTTAATTCACTGAATACGCATGGCAAGCAAAATAAATTTGCCGCCACCGCTCACGCAGGTTCCTTCTCGGCACGCGGACGTTGCGCAATTTCTGCACCACGGTCGTCTCATGATAATCCATAGTTGTTAACCTTATATTTGTAATGTATACACCCCATGGGTGCCTCAGACTGTTTTCTCTCTAAGCAGTGGGGCCCCAACCATCATGTTGAACTGGGACCCAACAAATCTTCAGCCGGGCCTGGGGCAGCCAGTCTAGCTCTTTCTTTCAACCAAGAACTTTATGTGTTATTACTTGCCTAGTCTGGCATTTTTGGGCAGCCAGTCTAGCCCTTTCTCTCTAGCATGACTTTTGTTCTAGGTATCCTGTCTGGAACAGCTGTATTGCCCTATGTTCCTGCTCTGCACCCTTCATGCACTATGGCGGGCATAGCAGGAGAAAGCTGTTTCCCACTTTAGGCTGTTGACTGCACTCCAGGCCCAATAAGGGGCAGAGCCAAATACAAAGCAGGAGCCTACAGCTCCATGTCCCACTCTTGTCCGAATGTTGCATGGAGAGGGTACAGAGTCAAGTCATCATATGGGGGCAGTAACGTGTGTGTGTCAGTTTAGCATTCCTTTTCCAGGGTGCATTTGGGGGGGGGGGAGTAGCAGGATTTTTTTTCATGGCTCGGTTCCCCACCCCCACTCTTGCAATGCTGGATACTCGCCTGGCCTGCACCCACATCCAAAGGCTGCAGCTCAGTTGTCAATATTGGAGGACAATCTACCTCTGGATGTTTTTATTTATTGCTTCCGTCTCCATTACGTCTTATGAGCAAAAAGAAAACATATAATAATCAGTGGTTTTCAAATTAGGTATTGGAAGAATGGAGAATTAAGCGTATGGCTGAACGTAGCCGGGGAAAAAACAGCCGATTCTACTCTGGGGGTTTATAAGGCAGCAGCAAAATGTTTTAAGGAAGCTGTTTTCAAAGCCAAAGAAACCAACTTAAATGAAAGGAACAGTTCAGCGAAATCAAACTCCCGAGAATGATTTATTATTCTACATGAGTTAAAAGGTACATCAAACGAAACTCAAATAGTCATTGATAATGATTGGTGCCAAAAAATGTATGACAGATTTGCACAAGAAATATCGTTGCACCATACCAAGATTTCGGATTGCTTAGGTAAGCTTTCTGATCCAAAATTGGGGACTTCTGCCTTATCTGCAAAGGATGCAGTGGAATCTCCTATATTATTCGTTTTTAAACAAGTATTGGAATCTGGGATTCTTAAGATTGTTAATGAAATGAAACCCACTCACTGTCAGGGGGATGTACTCTCTGCTCCTTTGTTTTAAAGAATGTTTGCCTTCTTTTGTTTATTGGGTCACTGGTTTTACAAACCGCTCATTTTTCGATTTTGTTCCAGACTGTTTGGAGGAGGGCTGGATAAGGCCCCTGTTGAAAAAGCAAAATGTGTGTCTTAATGACACTGCAAGTTATAGGCTGATAACGAATGTCCTCTATCTCTTGAAAATTCTTGATGCAGTGGCTTATCACCAATATCAGGAATTTGTGGAACAAGAAGAAATTCTTGCCCCAGGGCAATCAGGCTTTCGGCGGAATCATGGAACAGAAAAAGCGCTTCTGGATTTGAAGTCTAATATTGACGGAATTATTAATAAGGGTCGGGCAAGTATTACTTCTATTTCTTGACTTAAAAGCCGCTTTTGATTTGGGGAGCCATGAGATGCTGATAGAAAGGTCGGTAGATGGGAAGATATTCCAATACAGCCGCCAAAATTGTTTAAATCTTTTATTGGCCCAAAGATGTCGAGAGTGGGTAAGATAAGGATGGTTGTCAGTCAAAAGATGATTCCTCTGAATCATGGGGTTCCGCTGGGTTCATGCCTGTCAGTGCTGTCATTTAACATTTATTCTAGGCCTTTGTGTGATCTCCTGGATGGTCCGGGTGTCCAGTTTGCAAACTATTCTGGTGACACCCAGATCATCCTGGAGTTGTCAGGGTCATACATCAAGGGCCCAGCTAGGATAAGAGAGATTGTTGGTGTCAATAAGGCATGGATGGTTAGAAACCCACTCGCCTTGAAAAATAACAAAACCGGGATCCTCATCCTTGGAACATGTACTAAATTAAAGAAGTTGGGCCCCCAATATGGAGGCTTTCTGATTGAGGGCAATGACATTCCTATGTCAGAATATGTAAACACTCTCTGAATCTTTCTGGATTCTAAATTAACTTTCAAAAAACATGTCTCACATTTGAGCTCGTCATGTGCAAATATGATTCATTTATTATGGCAAATTCGTCCATATCTGTCTGAAAAGAATAAGGCCCTGATTGCTGCAGCAACAATAAATACCAAACTAAATCTATTGTAATAGTTTTTTGGTTGGCACCTCTGAGACAAATATTAAAAAGCTTCAAACAATCCAGAATGGAGCGGGTGAGGCAGTTTGTGGGCTGGATCGAAAGGTTCAAGTTCTGCCGCTTGTCAGAATCTGCACTGGCTCCCTATTTCTGATAGAATACAGTTTGAGGCCTTCAGCTTAGTGTACAGGTGCATAGCTCGGGATGCCCGTCCTGTTTTCTCGAATTAAGAAAACTCCTTTCAGTCGCACTTTGCGCTCAAAGGATCTTTACTGGTACAGCCCCTCCTTTTCATTGAAAAGGATTGGAGGTTCCAGTTTTGATTCATGGGCAGCCATTACATGCAATGCTTTACCATGCTTGCTTAGTTCCATTCCATCCATCGCACAATTTAAAAGTGACTCAAGACCTATCTTTTTGATAAAGGAATTGACTGAGGACCTGTTTACGCATCTATTTAATTCAGGCCATATATGTTTTTAGTAGTTTGTTATGTAAGCACCCTGAGGCCTTTGGGCGTGCTGGCACTATATAAGAATTCTATAGAATAGAATAGGAATAGTCAAGAGTCAGCACGCAAGAACGCTGTATATGCGCTTCAGACTCAATATCTTCCCGACGAGAGATCGGATCGGACTAAGGTCAAAACAAGCTACCTTTAACTTTAACTGTCGATTCTTCAATGAAGCCAAGGAAACCCTGAAACATTTGATCATGTCTTGCCAGTCTCTGGAGCAGCAAAGGGGCCGTTGCTTTGCCCCTGTGATTAACCTCCATCGTTTAAAGAGCGCTGATGAGTGGTGGCAAGTTCTCTGCGAAGGATCTAACAGAGCAGCTCTATTTGCCCTAGTTAACTTTCTACAAATTCTAAAAAATCTGGCTAGAAGTAGAGTCATAACCAGGTATGGCATGAAATGTAAGGAAGTCTAGTTGACATGTCTCGACAGCGTTGATTGTCGACGAGGACGGACTAGAGAAGAGGAGACCTTTTATGAGATGGAGTAACATGAGAGACATATGTGTTGGTTGTATATGTATTGTGTTGCATTTTTTGTTTCTTTTTTAAAGGTTGAACAAACCAATAAAAATATATATAAAAAAAAAATAGTCAAGAGTCTCCATACATGTTTGCTCCGCCTCACTAAATGTGCGATCAAAAGTAACACGTTTCGGCATAATGAACGTGAGGCGGTAGTTGTGTATACCTGGAGGTGATACACTTTTGTCCCTACTCCACAGGTGCAATCTACAGAGAACAGAGCACGGTGGCCCGGTCGCAAGACTTTGCCAAAAGGAATTCGCATTTCACTTGGTGCTAAGAGTTATCTCAGGTCATTCGCCTCTTATTGTACAGAAGTGGCGGCGGGGGCCTGGTATCTGCGGCCTGGCCCTCCCACTTTCCTTGAATATGCCAATTACGACTACAGCTGCACGCCACTTCTCCCTCACCCACCCCTTCTGATATTACTGCGTTTACTGAAAGAAAATAAGCGCATGAAGGGAGTGATTGCCCTGCTGTTGCTGCCTCCTTCACCGACGGGGGGAGGGGTGGGGCCAGGAAAAAGCTCGGCCTTCACTGCTGCCTCCTGCTGCGCGCAGGTTAGCACAGTTTAGCATGTTCAGAGATGTTGTCTGTCCCCGCCCCCACGCTTTTAGAAAAGCAAAGATCGACCTTCGTTCTTTCATGCTGTCATCCCTTTTCTGCATTTTATTTACACAATTGAAATTAAGTATATATCTGAAATGTTACTGTTTAAAAAAAAATAAAAAATTAACATGCTGGTATATTTAGTTTGGATTGGTAACAGTTAGGATTTAATATTCAGGATTTCATTTGCAACATGTTATGGTTTGCCAAACTGTAAATTGTTGATTTTGCATATTTCAAATAATGATGTGAAAAATATTTTGTAATGCGCCTTCTTGCATGCAAAGCACTTCGGAGAGCACAACCTTGTTTAAATTAGAGTGTTCAAATTAGAGGATCTATCCCCAGGCCCATATAACCTACATACACAGTCCATTCGTCAGAATTTGCTGATGGATCGATTGCAATTACGCACTGCCCTGCGCTCAACAGCACTTAAAACGCACACTGGATGTTTTGCATGATTTTTTTTCTTCTTAGAGTGGCGTTTCTTACGAATAATTATGTCGTGCAGGAGCGTGTGGGCGCTTTGCTTCAAATTGGTATAGAAAAATGCTAGATGCAGACTGCAGGCTCCTAAAAGCAAGCACACATGAAACAATCCCATTAACAGGTATAGAATTTACCAAAGTTCAATAGGACGCTATACAATGAATAGAGGTTGTTATGGAAACAAATGCAATTAGTCCGACAGATATTTCATGGTTCTTTACCCTTGCAGAAAAGAACTGAACAGATGGTTATTTAAGAAGCGGTCTCAGACGTATAGAAAACATAACTGGGGTTTACTTAGGAAAGCACTTAAGTAACGTACTGCTCTGGCAGGGTAAAATTGCAATTTCTCTAGTTAGAAGTTTGAAATGGAATGTTAGCGGAACAAAATGACCAATCAGTGGTGCAATGAAGTACATACTAAAGGCACAGGGCCCCTGCTTGATCATGACTCTCTTGTCATATGTGCATGCCTACATAAAACGCAAACCAGACATACAGTGGAAAGGCTCTTTAATGGATATCTGCCTGCTTCTGGCGGGCTCCCAAAACACACAGGCCCGTATTCACAGTGTATTTTCTAGTGGGGGTCTGCCATTATAAAACACTTCTGTGAATTAGGCCCACTGTCTCCAGTATAACCATGCTGGAGGGATTATTTTGGTTATTCACCTTAATCGCTTAATGGCTAGCGATTTGAATGCTTATTGTTGGAATCTTTAAAATGGCACAGCTAAGTAAACAAATAAATTCACCAATATATTAACACTGCCAAAAGGATGTCTCCGCAAACTAAATTGCTTTCTGTTGCTTGCTTGTGTCTATATGGGAGCATGCCAAGGATTCAGAAAACACGAATTTTAAGTTAACGTCGAGTAGGTACTGTTGTATAATAATCAGGTCAATGATAGCTTAGAATAACCAACTTTATTTGCCTTAACATATGCAATGGCAGGTAACAGGATATAAGGTCCATCAAGTGCTCATATGCTACTTGAAAGCAGGGTGACGTCCCTGGAGCCCCAAGTCTGCTCAGGAGTCCTTGTGGCAGTCTTTAAGTCTTTAATTAGGAGGAGCACCAGGAGCACGTGTGCTCCGTGTCGCTGGTGCTGCACTGTGTCGGGTTTGCTGTTTCATGTGGCTCAGCGCGCTCACATACAGGATCTTGCGAGACTAAGGCGGTGCCGCATCCTGCAAGCTTCATACACACCTCCCTGTGGTAAAACAAAAATGTCTGTTCCATAATAAAGTCATCATACGGCACTGGTCTTCTGTGCTCTCTTCTCGGATGGCCCTCCTTCATACCCCCTGCGCCCGGTGCTCGAAATGCTTCCTGGGACACTTCCAGCATCTCACTTTCTCACTTTCTATGACATCACTCAGCGATGCTTCTAGTTCTTGATCTCTCGTTGCATCGCGGTCTTGTCGGTTGCAGGGATTGAACTCATCTTGCCTTCTCTCGGTTGTTTGATGCCTCTCAAAAATTTCCACATGGTCCATTTTCCATACGCAGCCATCTTCCGTGCAGACATGATTGGTCCCTCTGTGTATGACTTTTATGGGCTTGCTGAACTTTTACCCAGTTGTCTGTTCTTTACATGGGCAACGAAATTTGATCCAGTCTCCTTCTCTGACTTCAAGAACTCGGGTCGCTCTTCTCTAGTCACTCCATTTCTTCATTTGTGCTTTGTTATTTTCCAACCTCCACACAACCGCTTCCATGTTCACTTCATCATCTTCCTTTACTTTGGTTAACCATGGTGGTACCAGTGTGGATGCTGCTCTTCTACCCCTCAGAATGCGAAACAGCGACACCTGGGTAACGCCATATGGAGTTAATCTGTGAGCCACTATGGCCTCCTTGACAGTTTTCAGGGGATCCATTCCTGATGCCGATGCTAACTGCATCACCCCTTTGATGAACCTATTCGCCCTCTCAACTAGTCAATTCGCCTGGGGTGGTACAATGAAGCCTTCCTCTGCCTTATGTTATGTCTCTGCATAAATGACTCCATCTCCCCTGTCACAGTTTATTACACAGCACACTCCAGCCAGGGAACTCCTTCCCCTACAATGAATGTGGCGCACAATAAAACGCTTTTCATTTGTAATATTCTATGGATTCTTTTGAGTAGGCCTCCAACCCATCTCGCTCCCAACCTCCACAAACACCCTGTGTCTGATGGACTAGGAACCAGGCCGGTGTGTATTGATACAATATTTTTAAAATATATTATTCAATGTAAATGAGGATAATCAAAATACAACAGCCACCAAAATTGTGGCAACACAAATGCAATAGCCTATCTAGAGCGAACAAGTGGAAATGGGCTGTTACACTCGCTTTTGTTTTAATGACAAAACAGGAAAATAACAATTCCACACAAAGTGATAGCATCTACAGTCAAAAACTCCCCCCGGCAAAACACCCCCCAAACATGAATTTGGACTGGAGTCCTTTGAATGGAAGGCAGTGGCAAGAAGTAGGAAAATAGAGGGGAAATCGCTTTTGGGGTAAAGCTCACCACCACAAGATGGGAAGCCAGCAAAGAAAGGGAAAACCTATTTTTGGAGCAAAATGGAAGAATAGGATTTTGATTATTTCTCACAACTGCTAGGGGATAGAATATAAGAATGTTCACATTGCTTACACTTAGGAGATAGGCAAAGTTTTAGAGACTACTAACCAGCACACCAGGGCAAAATAGAAATGAAATAGGAAAATCGGTTTTGAGAAAAAGCAAATGCAAAGAGAAAATATGGTGGAAAATGGAAATTCGTTTATACTGGTGCTTACAATGACAGGAAGCTCAGGGAAGAGGTTTAGCTTCCAATAGGAAAATTGGTTTTCAGTGACAAGGACAGGGGCTCATATCAGGTAGACCTCTAGGCCAAAAGGGATTGCTCACAATGGGAACAACGGTTTGGGTTCAATAGAACAGATGCAAATAGGAATTTGTTTGGTAATGCACACAATACAACAACAAATTCGTTTTTTGGTTACAAGGAGAATCATTCTTTTGAGCCAACACTTTACTGATTATAACAATTAAATAAAAACACCAGGAACAAGATGGTTGATTTCGAATTGCAACAATCTTGAACCCTGAATTTCAATGGGGGAATTAATTGATTTACTTGAAAAAATACTAAGGATTTACACAGACAACTGAGAGGTTTTTCAAAGGAGATATTCTAACATACGCAGCCAAACAAGAGATTCTTCTATGGGGAGAACACTGGACAAAACTAGCAATTTGGGGTTTTCAATGGGATATTGGATGCACTGCTACAAATATGAATGGTTTATGCAAATTAGGGCTGGGGTTATATGCTACTTACATAGCAAGCCTTGGTTTAGGATTCACGAAAGCCAGCTGGATCTCAGAACACTCTGGACAGATAGGGCAAGGGTTCTAGTAACTGCACTCTCAAAGATTGTAAGGTTCAGCAGCCTTCTCTCCGTCCCCCTTCTCCTGTCTCCCCATTTTTGTGTGTGTCCCAAGTCCTAGTACAGTCCCCCTTATATAACAGAAATTACATCACTAATTTTACAATCCAGGGGGAGTACGCTGTAATTTTTCAGGTGTATCGACCCACGTTCAAGTTATTATGCTGCAACATTTGGTGCTGTGGGCTTAGAAAATCCAAGATGGCTGAAAAGCCCACATTTGCGCCAGAATCCAGGAAAAACGCGCAGTTTTTGCGCACACCAAAACCGTTGCCTGACCTGCCACACACTAGTGCGAGCGTGAGGGGCCAGAAGCACCATGAGTGAAACGTGGTGCCAAAGGAAAAACAGCAGTGCCTGTTAGCTCAAAAAGCGCTTTGAAATCACCTTTGTTTCTCTGAATGAAAGCTCAAAATGTCTATTTCAAACATCGCAAGATATTCAAAAATCTTACTGAACACCAGCAGACACTGGCAGAATGAAGTCTTGTGTGCATACAAAATCTGGAAAGATAAAGAGCCTAAAATAATGTTCATAACAAAACTGGCTGAGTGAAATTGGACTTAAAGCCACTAAAATCGAAATGTTTAAAATAAATGAGTGATTTACTTTGGAGTGTCACATAGGTTGCAACTGTTTAAATGTCATAGTTTTGAACTTAGAATCAGCGTTCTAGCTGCATGTGTCAAAATTGTAAGTTTGATTTGAATGAAGAAAAATGGGAACAAAAGTGACATTTGGCTGAAGCCCGGCTTAAAGAGATTGAATTCTGCCTGGCAACTACCCCCGACAGGAGTTGAAACTTGCACAGCAACTGATTTCACAGGACTGGCCTGTCTCCTCCTGCCCCCACCAAAAGGAGATTACATCTCTCTGATTGAATTAGGGGAGGGGTACCTGAGACTGCAGGAAACAGAACAATTAACTTTCCTTGGCTCAGGCAAATGCTTAATCAGGGGGTCGTAAAGGAAGGAAATGGGAGGGGCACTGCTTCTGTGAGCTAGCTAAGCTTGGAGGCGGGGACAAACAAGGAATTCCCCATGTGCTTTGGGACCTAAACCACACCCATCTGGGCCAGAGCATAATTTTAGAAAGATGGATAATACATAGTACATAATTGTCAAAATTATATCAATAATATCATGACTCCTGTGATTTTTCTGTGCACATTTTAAGAGGTGTTAGGACTCTGTGGTATGTTCTGGGGGTAGTAGTGGAAAATAGGGTATTACTGCAAATGTATGTATGTTAAAAATCTGACCCTTCATCATCTGATGCCCATATTCCTTGCACACATTTTTTTAAATTCTGGAAAAGTTTAGAGGTTGTGTTCTGGATGAAAAGGGCAGAATTCTGTCAGAAGTGGACACAAAATCTTACAAAGACAGGGATCGGATGGTTTGGCGCTACAGAAAAAATGTTAACTGGACATATAATATTAGAGAAATTGTACATAGATATATATGCATTTGGATCAAAAATAGATTTGTGTGCAAAGTGACAAGGGGGGTGTTCTTTCTGTATGCCATAAAAATGAGGCCTGATGACTCACAACTCAGTTCTCCATTGAGAGCACAGAAAATCCGTTAGCCTATCAGGATCCTGAGAGGGTTGGGCATAGAAAGTCAGCCTTCCCACCCATTTTCAAAAGACATAAAAAGATCCATAGAAACCCAGGTAGGGACTGCTCTTTCCACTTTCTTGTGAAGCACTTTGACGGGAGACTCCAGACTTCAAATCCAGACAGATTCAGAGACCAGAACTTAGAAAACCAGACTCCAGATTCCAGAACCTTTAGCAGAAAGACCTAGTCCACAAGCTGAATCCTTTCCAGAGGCCTCAGAATCCAGCAACCTAACCAAACCATTCAACAGCCGGGCGAGCTGTGTGATTCTGGCTAGAACCCTGTGCCAAGAACTTTTGCCAAAACCAGAGACCAGACCAGACCGCTGTTCAGTGCAAGAACTTTTGCCAAACCAGAGACCAGACCGCTGTGCAGTGCCAGAACGTTTGCCAAAACCAGAGACCAGACCACTGTGCAGTGCCAGAACTTTTGCCAGAACCAGAGATCCAGACCAGCAGAGCAGAGAGAACCGCAGCTAATCCTGTTGACCAGATCTGTGACGAGGCCCATTCCTTCCAAAATTAGGAGTGAGTATCCAGCCAGAGCTGTGCAAACCAATCTCTTAGTTTAAAATAATCTAATTCAAGCTATTTCCACCTATTTAGAACTGCATAGAAATCGTGTGTCCATTCTGTGATTTCAAATCTCTGAAAGTGTCATTTGTCATTTGAATCTTATTTCATTTCTGAAATCTACCTCCACAAAATCATCTGTATCTTTGGAACCATACATGCTAGGAGCGAGATTTAACTTTCATTTTAAAGCTAACATCCTCACCAAACTTTATAGCTCTACGCACTCATAAAAAAAGTGCAGCGAATTCCAATTTGAATCAAATTTCTCCACCTGTCTAAATCGCTGTCTTTTGCTGGCAACTGCTGAAATCCGTTTTCCTGGTAATCCCTCATGAATCACTGATAGTGTTGACCTGAACCAATCTTAAGTAGCTATCACCTACCCCGAATCTCCTATAGGGAATTAAAATCATTTTTAGCATTTTTTCACTTCTTTGTAAATCCCATTTAAAGTATTCTTGCCTGTGTTTTAAAATCATCCCTGTTGCGCTGATCTTGCTAGGGGGAACTCAATTGGTATTGCATTTGATTGTATTCCTGAAAATTGTGTGCTCCCCTTCCATCTCCTTATATTGCATAGGGGGAGTAAATTGTCAAAAGAAAAAGCGATCATATTATCTCTTGTAGAAACCATCTCAGTTTATTTCTGTGCTGCATTCTTTTCCATCATTGCATTTCCTTGAAACCATAAAAGCATTCTTAGCTACTTTATCCTCTCTATACCAACTCCTAAGTCATTAACAAAGTGTGCTAGTGTAATATTATCCATTGTTGATCACTGTAATATTCATAAGTGTGCTATCAAATATTAATTTATTTATAAAAGTGTGATATATATCTTGTTTAATTTTTCAAATAAATCTTTTAATTTGCAAAACAAAACTACTTCTTGGCTCAGTGAGGTCAGGAGGATTCAAAGAGAGGGGCGTTATACAAGGGTTTATCATCCAGATCTATGAACTTGTCATAAAAATATATGATTAAGGGCTTCCCTTGGGCATCCCAGACTCAGCATTGACTTAGTTGGAGTGCTGAATTGAAGTCACTTAACAAATTATCCCTGCCACCAGGATTGGACAGTTTCTCTCTCTCTGCCCCGAGTCAGGATTGGATCAGGGATTTTGGAGCAACATTTGTCTTTCCATTTATTACCCTGCTTTGTTCACAGCTCAACATTTTGTCAAAAACTAGTTATATATCATAACTTCATAATTGTACTAGTAACTGGCATATGCAACATATATTCTGTTTGAATTGCTCATGGGGAATTAGATAAGCCAACCGCCAAATCCGTGCAATGTAGCATGGCCATATGCCACTGTTTTGTTGTTTTCATAAAATGTACAAACGTTATGAATATGTAAGTTCTCACACATGTTCCTAATTTCATTGACCACCTTTTCATCAAATCTCTTAATTGTCACATGTTGAGATCAGCCAGAAACCTGATCTAACTGGCCATTACGGTACCCAGAGGCCCAGGTAAATGCAATTTGTATCCTTAAAACCGCCTGGAAATGACATGAACAATGGCATAAAATTGAGATCCATCCTCAGTCTGATGGCTGCGTACAATGCCAAAAACAAAATAGTCTTTTAATATGCATGATGATTGTGTCTGTCAGCGAATGGGCTGGCCGATTTATCCCCCACCGCCATCTGTCCCTTTGGGTCAGCCTGTGACCAGAGGGTTTTCATGTCTCTTTGAAATTGACAGTCTGCTCTTCGAAGTGGGTGCAACAAGAACTCGCCCCTTTTCATCATGATTTAACCAAGGATTGCCTTTTCTTTGAAATCCCTGCATTCCTGCCACGATGTCTGCAGAACAGGGAATTATGAGACCTCCCGCAGCATCACATTTTATTGCAGTGTTGTTCGAGGACAGGTGTGATATCCAGCTGGAAGTGGAGATTTTAATTGTGAAGTAGTGTCTCTTCACAGGTTGAAGGAGTTTTGTGGGTGGAACCTGATATACATTTGCTTTGGTCACACTTCACATCATGTTTCCCTGACATTTTTCTGTGAGCAGTGGTATCTTTTTTCATTGTGGCTTTTTAAAGCTGTTTTTATTTGAAAATACAAGTGCAGACCGTGTTTGCTTTTAATGTTTAACAATCCTCTCTTACAGGTCACAGGATTCCTTCATTCCTCCTCCTTGGGTGAATTTACATTGCTGCTTGTCCGTAGATGATGATGGGTAGGCACCTTTCCACGTGGTTCTTTAATTTTACATAAGCACAAAAGAAAAATCCTGGCCGTTTTTGGTTGCAGTGTTTAAAGGGCTGCTGTTCATGTGAAAGGAAAAGCAAAAACCATGCCGTTTTTGGTTGCAGTGTTTAAATGCTGCCGTTCAGGTAAAAAGGGACTTTTGTCTGGGGCCTTTAAATGCACCCCACACCCGTAACACTAGTTGAACCCCATTGTCTATGACAATGGCCTCATTATAAGTTTTCCGGTCTGGGAACTACGGTACCAGTATGCTTTCCGGTACCGTAGTTCCCGGACCGGCAAACTATGAGTTGTGCTCGCGGGTGCCTTTCTGCCCACCAGGTCAGACCTGTCAGGCAGAGCGGCACTCACGAGTACAGCATGCCGCATGCGCCAGCACCATTCACTAATGGTGCCGGTGCATGCGGCTTCCCCATTCCGATTGAGCCCTATAAGGCTCAATGGGAATGGGGAAGATTTATTTCTGGTGCCCTGGAATGGGCAATTACCAGGTCGGCCAGGGTTATAATACCCTGGTAATTGCCCATTCCAGGGCGCCAAAAAAAATCGACTCCGGCGGCAGCCGTGCCTGTATTACAGGCACGGCTGTCTGCCAGGGTCGTAATGAGGACCAATGTCTCTAGTGAGGCCTTCTATAACTGTTGCAGTGGTAAGTTTGGGGACGAATTCCACTTCCACCCAATTTGACAGATAGTCTACCATTACTGTCCTTTTTGTTCCAGTGACCTTCACTCATTTCTAATAACTCCAAACCCCTCAGGTCATGGAGGATTGTGACAATGCATTTGTACTGCAGGAATGTGGTTGCTATATCCTTGTTTCTTGGAAGCCTGGACATACAGTTCGCTTGGGCATTCCTCCATCTGGCTATGTGGGTTATCTCAAACAAGTTTTGCCGCAATGCACACCAGGTGGGGTGTTGGCGATTTTGTCCCTCTTGAACTAAGCATGTGGATGTGGTGCTTATAGTCCATGACCACTTTAAATTTTGTGCCCCATATGTAGGTCCTTAAATGCGCTACTGCCCTTCCACATGCTAGCATCTCCTTTTCCACCATGGAGTAGTTCCTCTCGGCTTTGGATAGGGCTTTGGAGGCGAATGCCACCACATGTTCCATATCACTTTTCTTCTGGGTGAGCACAGCACCTAATCCGCACAAGCTGGCATCTGTGGTGATGACTGTATCCTACACAGGATTGAACGGCGGTAGGCACGGTCCGTCCACTATCTGTCCTTTTATGCTTTCTTTGGCCTCCTTCTGTGCTCCAGACCAGGTGAACTCTGCATCCTTTTTTAGCAGATCTCTCAGCGGTACTGTGACTTTAGAAAAGGTGGGAATGAACTTGGCATAGTATTCTGCAAATCACAGAAATTATCTTACTTCATCCTTGTTGGCATGCTCTGGAGCTTTGACAATGGCATGCACAAGGTTTGTTTTGGGGCTGATTCCTTGGGCACGTATCTTGTACCCCAGGTATTTGATTTCTTGTGCTTTTAAGATACACTTCCTTTTAACTCCACAACACCCTTAATGTACCCTAACAGGTTCACGGATGCACCTCCAAATACAGTGGGTTTGTTGTACGTGCTGAGTACTTCAACTCTGTTGGTTCCCATAATTTCTTTGTACTTGTATATGGGTAATATTGTCAAATCGGAGCCTGAGTCAGCAATCACTCTTATCCCCAGACCGTTTACTCTGATCACACAATGGGGCTTCAACCTTCTGGCTCTTGAGAAGACCACTCTATTTCTATGTTGTGTTCTGCGTTGATAGTTGTCCATTTCTTGTTGCACCATTTGCAAACCAGCACAGAATGTCTGATGTTCTTGCACACAGAGCACTCCTTGTCCCTTGCCAGATGTTCTCTGTCATTAGCCAAGTGTTTCATACTAGTGCATCTGTGACACTTTAACAGTTCCTTTCTGCCCCACTTCCGTTCTCTTGCATCAGCCATTTGCTTCTCTTTTCTGTTTCTAAACATGATCGCTTGGACCTCTGTGAGACCGTAAAACAATTCCTACCATGGTCTAGCCCCGCTTGGGCGACCATGCTTCAGTCTTAGACAATCTTAGACAATCTACTAGGGGGGTGTGGATCACCATACCCCCCATGCTTTCGTATCTCATGGCCTATGTGCACTGTGTTACTCCAAGATTACTTACTCGTATGATATGCAACATACTCCTATCTTACTCCTATGGACACAATAACATCAGACACAAAGAAAACACAAGAATCGATTCAATTATAACAATAGAATACATTTATTCTTACATAACAATGCATGATGCAAACACTACTAAAACTATGCAAATCTCAAATTTGCACCTTTATACTTTTGGTGCAAATCTACCATGCAGTGAATAACTATAAGCCTTACAAGCTTCTAATGCAACCCTGTGATTAGCTGGATCTATCAGTCTAATGAAATATACATATGGCAAGTGCCAGCATTCAGCATTGCTCTCCATTCCACACCATACCTCTCTCTCTCCCTCTCTCCCTCTCACTCTCTCTCTCAGACAATCCCTGTCTGATTTCCCCTTTCCCAAACCCAAAGCTCTTTGTGAGTGTCTGTTCTAATCAATCAGTTTAGGCCATGAACCATACTTCCCATTTGAATGTGTATCACTCCCCTCTCCAGCTCTCTTTGCCAAGTCTCTCCTCTCCCGCTAACTCTACAACCAGCCCGTCAGTGTCTGCCAGGCTAATCGATCTCTCCTCTCATCAGAATGCTTCCCCAAGCTTCCAACTCCCCCAAGCTGGTCCGCCAAGGCTGCACCAATCCCACACCAAACGCCTCTCGATCTATCTCTCAGAGAGCAGCTCCATTCAAAGCTCCATCTCCAACAATTAGAGCCCCAACAATCAGCAACTCCCAAGCCTCACCTCTCATTATACTGTGCAATGACGTATTCAGATCCCTATGGTTACATTCGTTCTCTAAGCTAAGAATGTCTCTTTCTGTCTGTCAGTGTTTCTAAATATGAGCAATGCCTGAAAGTCTGTGTTTGCATGTTCTTTCACTCTGCAATCACTCTGTGTTCTGGTCAATCACTGCTTGTTCTTTGTCAATGTGACATTTGCCATCATATCTACTAGCATGGCCCTTTTCTGTCTGCCTGCAATCCTACCATCTTCATATTTCTCCATTCATTCTCCTGTTAGCTTCACGAAATCCCTCTTTCCGTGTCTGTGTGCAAGGCAAAGCACTCCCTGCATGTGGCCCCCACCTTTTTGTCTGCGCTGTCTGCGAACAAGGCCTCTAAGATGCTGATAAAGCCAGGCCATATTCCATTCACTCTTCTGCTCGGACAAGGTTCATCTGTACCTGCCAAGAAACTGTTTACATTCCTTTCTTCACACTGTACCATAACATTTCGCAGTGCCGCGTCGCTTCGGTTCTGCCTCCATTCAGAAATGGCTTTATAATGCCAGCTAAATGCTTTCTAGCGTTTACTCTTTCTCGCGCAAATCCAAGCGCTAGCTATATGCTCAAAGCATGCATATTCTAAGTGCACACTCAATGCGTGTCTCTACACATGCATACATAATACATTCTACATGTGCCTTGTGTCTCTACATGGCTCTACATGCATACAAGCCTCTAAATGCCATTACATGGCACTTTAAATATAACAGTGTGTCATTCTATAAGCAAATACAAATGCTACCTATATGTGGCAGAATTTTGTGGATAGCGTAATGTTACTAGTCAGTACTAATCAGAATGTATGATGCATAACTAAACATGATGCAATGATTCCTAAATGGGTAATGGTTCTGTAACAATAACAAATCAGGCCTCTCCATTCTATCAGGTTCTACAATCTATCCTCTTATCATTACATAATCATTCTAACTATTTGTCATAACATGATATAGCAATGTGGCAAGCTAGAACCAAGCACAATTGTAAAGGGAAAAAACATTCTATTCATGATGCAAAAAAAACCTAAAAAATGCAAGCATTTCACTCTATCAGTGGCAAGCTAAAAATTCAAATGCATAGTTGCAAATGTGTCAGAATTCAGAATAGCTTATTCAAATTTCTATTTAGCAAAAAGTCAAGTCAAAAGTCAAAAGCCAAAAGTGTCTACAAGCCAAAAAGTGTGAAAATGTGCCTACAAGCAGAAAATAAAAATGCAGTGCATAAAATCAATGCATGTGTATTGTGGATTCAGGTGTTTTCAGTTTCAATGTGTCAAGCACAAAATAACAATGTCACTTTCACAGGTGTCAAAGCTCATTTCAGATGTATGCATTTCCAGTGTGTACATAGCAGTGAATTGGTCATAAAGGCCAATTCATTTACATTCCAGTCCAAGTTATTTCCAGGTTCTCATTGCATGTCAGTCTGTGATCAAATCAGTTGTATTCCAACAGAATGTATTCCAAGTCAGTACAAATCCAGTTCTAATGCAAATCTCAGCCAAGGAATGTCAACAAAGCGTGTCAACGAAGCGAGTGTTCACAAATCTGTCACAAATGTGTCACAACGAGCATATATATGTGTTCAGCAAAGGTTTTCAATGTTTGTCGCAAAGTTCTCCACAGCAACAAATGTGAAGCAGATTTTGCACAGGGCTCCAAAAAGGCAGGAGCAAGCATCAATTGTGTCAATGGAAGCACCGGGAAAACCGCGTGTCAGAACTTTCAGTTTGATGCAGATTGATACAGCTCACATGCTCCCTTTTCCCTAGGCTTCCATTCCCACTTCTCCAAATTGGGAACAAAGGCGAAAACAAAGCACTGATACACAATGCATTCATGTGGCACTCATTCAGAGTGTTTGCAAAAACAATACAGATGGCAACTCTCCAGTGGCAATTCCATGCACAGTGGCCCTTCTCCATAGGCCAAACTCCAGCTTCAAATTCTCTCCTTCCTTGCCAGGTCATGCTGTTGCCATGCCAGTAGTCCAGTTCATGCCATGCCATGCTAGTCCTTGCTCTTCAAATGAGGGACCAGCCAACATTGGATGCAAGTGCAATTTTCAAAGCACCATGGTGTCAATGTTCTCTCTCTTTCACTCAAGAGACAAAGCTTCACTGCTTCTCAAACGTCGTCAGGAATTCAAATGCTCTCGGAGCGCGTCTTCCTGCTCATTCCTGCTCATTCCCATTTCTCTCTTTCTCCTCAGGCCCAAACTCGTGTCTGGTTCTGGTTCACAAGGTAAGGCATTCCGAATGGATTCTCTTCTCGCTACATATTACAACACAGCTCACAAATGAATTTCTCCTTTCGCTGAACATTTGTTCACTGCTCTTTCTCTCTCTCTTGACACAGAATGCTGCAAGGTGTATTCTCTCTGTACAGTCAGTCACAATCTTCACTTTCCATGGCAATAGTTGTCATGCCAGGAAATTCGGGTAGCAAGCATGTTTTCTGGGTACATTCTCAGAGCACAGCCATTAGACAAAGCCACACCCTAAGGCCTCAAATCGGTCGGTCGGCATTCCCCAGAAGTGCTGCTGCAAAGCGTAGCAAAAGTCAGATGGTGTCACATCACAAGGTGACAAAATCCAGTCTCTTTTTGGTGCTGTTTCAAAACAGCCATGCAAAGTTTCATCAAGGTCTGGTCAATCTGGTCTGGTCAGTCCATCATTCTGGTCATGCTGCTTTCAGTCGTCATGTGGCTTTCAATCATGGTCTGGTCAATTCCTGCGATGTAATCTGGTCTGTCATCAATGCAATCTTGGTCTGGTCAAGGTGTCTTCTCCAGATTTGATGCAAAGAAAACAAAAGTGCAAGTATCAGTCTTCAAATGAGATTCAGATGTATTCAAAGCCAAAAACAAAACAGCATTTCTCCATTGTGCGCTGCTGCACATAGCTAGTTCAAGACTCCCCATGTCTCTGAAAAGATATCAGTGCTAGTTTCTCTCAGTGTCTGCAATATCACTTCTAGTGTATCAGTCTATCAGTGCATCTGTCTAATCATGCCTGTCTAATCATGCTCGTGATGCGTTTCTCCGTTCCTGTCTTTTTCAAACCAAAGCAAAACAGCCCATTTCACATACTCCAAAAAATTCACATTCAAACGCTGCACCACTGCATTCCTCTCATTCAGTTGCACTCCATGTCCTGCATTTCCATGTCTTCCTGCCACACATTCCCCTTTCAACATGAGTATTCACGATGATGGTGAATCACTAAATGTTGATAAAACAAATCGATTTCATTCAAACAGACACTGCCTCCCACATGTGCAATACAATTCAGATTCAAACAACATTCCTTCTCAAATAAACAGTCTGTGTGAAGTTTCTGTTTAATGTCAACAAACTTTCTCTCCATGCACTCATTCAAACTCAAAAAATTCAAGCAATCCTGTGTCTCAAAACATCCATTTTAGCACGATTCACTCTATCTACGTTCTCCTTCAATGCTATCCAAATTTCAATGTCATTAGAACAAAATTTGTTTCTCACTCGATAACATAGGCACAATACTGGTGTTATCATTCCTGCAACCAATGCCATTACAAATGCTCTTACTATTCAAATCAAAGATTTTCACATAAGTGCCCCCATGCACATAACTGTTTCCATGTAAAGGTGTCTCCAATAATACAGTTTCACAATGTAAATCTTCATAGGCAATCCCTCTATGCACTCTCTTCATGTCCTCTATTTCATGGCAAACCCCTTGTTCAATCTATTCAATTTGGTGCTCTGCTGTTGCTGCAATCTCTTCATTTATTGCTGCCTATCAGTGGAACAAACTGCTTGCTGGGTCACACTATTTCTGTACAAATTCCGAGGTAACTCTTTCTCCCCACGAACAATATTCATTTCTCTAGGAACTCTGTTCCCGCCCATCACTGCAGTTGAAAAATGTTTGAATGGGTCTGCTTTTGGGACATCTTCCCAAGTTCTAATTACATCGCTGAGATGATATATTATTGCTGGCAAATCACCAATATATGTACTCATGTCTGTTCCTGCTACTTCACTATTCACTTTCGACATGATTGGTGCAGATGAAACTACTTCTTCCCAGGCCTGAAGCATATTTCTAAGCCGATTTCTTATTGCTTTCAAATCATTAAAAAATGAGCTCATTCTGCAGTTTTAATTTCAAACCTCACGACACTCAGGTGAGTTTCAAAAAACAAGTTCCAAGACTTAATTAAACATGCAGATACAGTCGTCGACTTGCCAAAAATGTGCACACAAATTTCAACCAATAGGAATCCAAAACAAAGGTCAGATTTCCCCAAAAAGTGTCAGTCTCTGCGGATTTCCAAATACCACAAGCATCTTCAAGAAAAAACTGTTTCTCTAGCGCGGCTAAATAAATGTACATTTGTTCCCAAAAATTGCCAGTCATGAAATACTGCTCTGGATCAATTCCAAATTCAATTCCAGATTCAAAGTCAGTCAGACAATTACGTCCCCCTTCCTACGGTGAACAACATTGTGGACGAAGCATGCTCTAATTCATAACATCCCCAAGACAGACAAAACATAAAACATAAAAATATCTATTCCCACGAACTAACAAAAAACACAGCTGCACACGTTGTTCAAACTTTGGCTGCTGCAAAATCGATAAGTGAAACCCTCTGTTCCATGTTATCAGTCAGCATAAGTGAAGCCCTGCATTATGGGCGCCATTTCGTGAGAACGTAAAACAATTCCTACTATGGTCTAGCCCCGCTTCGGCAACCATGCATCAGTTTTAGACAATCTTAGACAATCTCCTAGGAGGGTGTGGATCACTATACCCCCCTGCTTTCGTATCTCAGGGCCTATGTGCACTGTGTTACTCCTAGATTACTTACCCCTATGCTATGCAACATACTCCTATCTTACTTCTATGGACACAATAACATAAGACACAAAGAAAACACAAAAATCGATTCAATTATAACAATAGAATAAATGTATTCATACATAACAATGCATGATGCAAACACTACTAAAACTAGGCACATCTCGAATTTGCACCTTTATACTTTTGATGCAATTCTACCATGCAGTGAATAACTATAAGCCTTACAAGCTTCTAATGCAAGCTTGTGATTATCTGGATCTATCAGTCTAATGCAATATACATATGGCAAGTGCCAGCATTCAGCATTCCTCTCCATTCTACACCATACTTCACTCTCTCTCGCTCAGACAATCCTTGTCTGATTTCCCCTTTCCCAAACCCAAAGCTCTTTGTGAGTGTCTGTTCTAATCAATCAGTTTAGGCCATGAACCATACTTCCCATTTGAATGTGTATCTCTCCCCTCTCCAGCTCGCTTTGCCAAGTCTCTCCTCTCCTGATAACTCTGCAACCAGCCCGTCAGTGTCTGCCAGGCTCATCAATCTCTCCTCTCGTCAAAATACTTCCCCAAGCTACCGAACTCCCCCAAGCTGGTCTGCCAAGGCTGCATCAATCCCACACCAAACGCCTCTGAATCTATCTCTCAGAGAGCAGCTCCATCCAAAACTCCATCTCCAACAACTAGAGCCCCAAAAACCAGCAACTCCCAAAAGCTTCACCTATCATTATACTGTGCAATGACTTATTCAGATCCCTATGTTTACATTCAATCTCTAAGCTAAGAATGTGTCTTTCTCTCTGTCAGCGTTTCTAAATATGAGCAATGCCTGAAAGTCTGTGTTTGCATGTTCTTTCACTCTGCAATCACTCTGTGTTCTGGTCAATCACTGCTTGTTCTTTGTCAATGTGACATTTGGCATCATATCTACTAGCATGGCCTTCTTCTATCTGCCTGCAATCCTACCATCTTCATATTTCTCCATTCATTCTCCTTTTAGCTTCACGAAACCCCTCTTTCCGTGTCTGTGGGCAAGGCAAAGCACTCCCTGCACGTGGCCCCCACCTTTTTGTCTGCGCTGTCTGCGAACAAGGACTCTAAAATGCTGATAAAGCCAGGCCGCATTCCATTCACTCTCCTGCTCGGACAAGGTTCACTCTGTGCCTGCCAAGAAACTGTTTACATTACTTTCTTCACACTGTACCATAACATTTTGCAGTGCCGTGGCGCTTCGGTTCTGTCTCCATTCAGAAATGGCTTTATAATGCCAGCTAAATGCTTTCTAGCATTTAATCTTTCTCTCGCAAATCCAAGCGCTATCTATATGCTCAAAGCATGCATATTGTAAGTGCACACTCAATGCGTGTCTCTACACATGCATACATAATACGTTCACCTGGACTTGTGTCTCTACATGGCTCTACATGCATACCAAGCCTGTAAATGGAACTACATGACACTTTAAATACAACAGTCTGTCATTCTATAAGCAAATACAAATGCTACCTATATGTGGCAGAATTTTGTGGATAGTGTAATGTTACTAGTCAGTACTAATCAGAATGTATGATGTATAACTAAACATGATGCAATGATTCCTAAATGGGTAATGGTTCTGTAATGATAACAAATCAGGCCTCTCCATTCTATCAGGTTCTACACCTCTGCTGGGACGTTGCTGCCAGCAAACTATTTCCGTCTTTCTGCATTCTCTTCTACGTCCCTCGCAATCGCTACAGCCTTGTCCAGCTGGAGTTCCTTATCCAAAATAAACTTGACCTGCACATTTCTGCTGTTGGTGTGGACCGCCACTATGTCGCAGATCAATCCTTCTGCATCATTGCCAAAGTTGCACAGTGCAGCTAGTTCTGGCAACTTGGTTACATAATCATCCATGGGTTGTGATGTTTCTTGTTTGCGACCATAAAATCGTATTCTGTGCAGCACTGTGTTTTCCTTGCTGGCAAATCGCCTCACGATTCTCTTAAGGGCCTCCTTGTACACATCGTTGTTCCCATCCACACAAAATGTTGTACCCTGGATTGGTTTGCAGACATTAACTGTTCTTCCTGTATAATAAACTCTCAACTTTGCGTCTGTACAGATCACAACCTAACTCATTCACCATCCAAGACTGCACTCAAACCACCTCAGCTAGACCCATTGCCCCTCAGACTTTAACCAGAAACAGAAAAAAACATCTCAGTCACCAACTTCCTGCCCCTAATACAACCCATCACCAATTTCATCAACCCACCATCCAATCCTACAGATCTGGTTGACCTATACAACAACACCATTAATGCAGCCATTGATATAATTACACCACTTAAACTATCCAAAGAGAAACCAATAGCCCACCTAAACACGTGGTTCACCCCCAGCCTAAAAACCCTATGCTTCGAGAAAAGACAAGACGAGAACCAATGGAAAAATAACCCAACAGCTCAGAATAAGCTCATTCTCACATCTGTGGCCACTAAGTATAAAAAGGAAATAATTTAAAAAAAAAACACCTTCAATGACAGAATAGAAAAAGCCAACTCAAACACCAGAGAAATCTTCACCATCATTAGGAAAATGGAAACCCCGTCAAGCCTAGGGACTCCTGCATTAAAAGTAAATCCTGGTGTACAGACATCCAAAACGCACTCTGCAACAAAATAACACTGCTCCAAAACAAAATCAATTCCAAAAAAACCACCCTATACAAGATCTCATTGGAAACACAAGATGCCATTTTGAATGAAACGTCCTCCAAACAAACCAAGCCCAGCCATCAATTCAGATTCAACTCTATCTCAACTACTGATGCTGAGAAAATAATCTCCTCCCTAAAACCGTCCAAGTGCCTGGGAGATACCTGCCCAGCACCTATTATCAAAGAAGCCACAAGAAACCTAGCTCTGTTTATCTCCAACTTTATTACTACCTCATTCAAATCCTGCTCAGTACCCACCACCCTCAAAGATGCCTGGGTACTACCCCTACTAACAATCTAAACCCTAATGTTCCAACCAACTATAGGCCAATCACAACCGTACCCTTTCTTCTTAAAATCCTTGACAAAGCCGCCTACCTCCAGATTCAGGCTTATCTGGAGCTACAACCTACTAGGCACACGACAATCAGGCTTCAGGTCCAGACATGGGACAGGGACTGCCCTCATAGACCCGAAGAATCAATTAGATAACCGGAAAGACAAAGGAGAAGCATCCATCCTTCTCTTTCTGGATCTATCCGCTGTGTTTGATCTCGTAGACCAAAATGTCCCATGCAACCATCTCAAAACAGCCACCCACTTCTCTAAGGAAGCCACCACCTGGATAAGCTCATTTTTGGATAACAGATCGATGCGTGTCTTTTCTCCCATCTCTGCAGCAGACCCAGTACGTATCACCTGCAGAGTTCTTCAAGGCTCCTGCGTCCCCCCACCCTCCGGTACCTATCACCTGCAGAGTTCCTCAAGGCTCCTGCACCCCCCCACCCTCTATAATATTTTTACAAGGCCCCTGTTTGATATACTTGACAATCTGGGTGTCTCATATGCCAACTATGCAGACGACATCCAGATTCTCATTTCGATCCTAGTTGACCATGAAAAAGAAACAATCAAGATCAATAAAATGTACCTAATCATTCAAACATGGATGGCCACTCATAGTCTATGCCTAAACAACGAAAAAACCGAGCTCTTAATCACTGGGTCCCCTAAAGAATGTTCCAAACTATCCTCCCATTATAACTCTGTCCTCATTGATGGAATTAAGATCAAAGTCTCCAAGGAGGTTAAGACCCTAGGGTTCTATCTTGATTCAAGTCTCAACCTTAACAATCAAATCAACACCACAGCCTCTGCCACCAACTACACATGCAAGCTGATCTATGCCTGTAAGCCATTCTCATCCACAGCAAGCTCCATTACAATTGCAAGAGCCTTAATCCTCTCCAAAGTGGACACTTGTAATGCACTATACCTAGGCACTAGTACAAGTAACACCACCAAACTACAGACAATCCAGAACAATGCCCTAAGAGCGGCCCTAGGCTTTCCCAAATGTTCACACGTTAGACGTGATACCAACTGGCTCTCCATAAATGACAGATTCAAGGTCAAAACACTCAACCTCACTCATAAATGTCTGTCAAACAAGGCTACCCGATACCTCTCGGACAGATTTTGCAGACACACCTCAACACGTCCCATCAGAAAAGTACAATCCACCAGCCTAAGAATTCCAAAGTTCAAGCTCAATAAAACAGGAGGCGCAAGCTTTCCAGTCCTGGCCGCGCGACTATGGAATTCCATCACTGACTCTTTAAAAGCCATATATCCTTTCCACTGCTTTAAAGCCAACGCTAAGAAATGGCTGCACTCCCTAGACAGATTACCCCCTGTTATGTCTACTGGTATTTCTCCCTAGTGTCCTCACCTCAATCAGAAACAAAGACCAATAAATTTACCTACTGCATATATGTAATTAAAACAACTCACTCTCATACCCACCACTGTATAATAATACACAATGTATATTTGCTGTATTGTATATTTTTCTATGTATATATGCTTTATTGTACATACTCTATACTATGTTTCTGCTATATTTTCTTATGTAACCTGTGCCCTGTAACTTGCTCTGCGCCCAGATGCCTACGGACCCAGCGTGCACTACAAATGAATAAACAATAAACAACAATAAACAATCTGTGCGACTCCTGCACCAGATGTAATACGATAGACTCTTGGTTATTTAAATAATGAATGGTTTTATTTTTCATGTATTATTTTCATATATTCCAGCCATCTAAGTTTACATGAAAACACTTTTATTCTCCCAACACGTGTTTCACCACAGCTTTTAGCCGTGGTTCCTCAGGAGAGATTCTGCACACAAAAAAATAATAGTAATTTAGAATACTCTTAACAGAATTATTGAAAATTGAGCTCAACCCAACATTGGTTAATGACAATTTCACCTTTGATACATTGTAAATGCATTCTCTAGAGCTTTTGTATCATCTCTGTATAGAAAAAGACTAAAGAAGAGGAACACTATTGTTTTGAATTAAATATTCAGGTTAACTCACCCTTTCTTTTTTTCCTTTTTTTAGAAAAGATAATTGTAGTTTTTTAATTTCAAGACTTGAAAAGTGGGTTTCTTTTATGACAAAATTGATCAATCAGAAAATAATTTCAGAAGGACCAGTATTTTACTTATATAGGTGTTGTATTATTCTCTCCTTTCTACAACGTTCCAAGATCAAATCTACTGAAAAACAAACAGAAAAGTACAGAATCATGTGCGAAAACACACTTTATCACCACATATAGCAGTGAAGCACATATAGTGAAAAAATTACTAAACAAACATTGGAACATTTTACTCACAGATGCAACCCTAGAAGGCTATTTAAAAGAAAAACCCACAATGGTATACAGAAAAGCTCCCACATTAAAACAAAAGTTAAGCCCTAGCCATCTCAAAAACCTCAAAACAAGTAATCTTGATTATTTTTGTTAATCTTGTGAATTTATGAAACTGCCAGCACCAACAGGATCACACAAATGTGGAAGTTGCACATATGTGTTCATATGTTACATGGAACAAAACAAGTTAATCTACCAACTGGAAAAATACAAGAAATCAGACAATTTATTAATTGCAGAAGCAAATTTGTCATCTAAGCATTAATATGTGTTTGTGTAAAGAAATATGTGGGCAGCGCAATAAGAGAGATGAGAATTCGTATCATGGAACATCTAAGGGCTATAAAAAATCGAGACACAAGATACCCAATGGCTACAGATTTTTTTAATGAGCACAATTTAGAAAATATCAAGGATATAAAAGTTTTGGGCTTAAAAAAAATTGCCCTACCGGATAGAGGTGGTGATAGAGAACTTCTACTACGAAAAAGAGAATCAAAATGGATCTGCATTTTGGATACATGTTCAACAGGTTTGAACACAGATCATGGGATGGCATGTTGGTTGTAAAAAGAAGATTTCGTCAACACACAGGGATAGTGAAAATTAACTCATATAATAACAACATATATGTCATCAAAAACTATTATGTCCAAATTGCTTAGAATATTGTTCAGTCTGTGCAAATATTGAAATGTATAAATTTTAATGCTTTGTATCATTTGAATGTAATCATGTATCCTCTTTTCCAACCACACATCATTTAAACTAGGACCTATAAACCAAGAAATTTGAGTATCATGTAAATTAGAATAAATTTAACAAAACGAAATTACTAGCAAAGTAAGCTTCTCAACAAGTAAAATATCCACCAAAGTGGCGGCGACACGTTCTTGGAGCGCTCTGTCAAAAGCATCATAAAAATAAATAATATCCAACAAAATGAATGTATCAGTAAAAGTAGTCTCTCAGTAAACAACACATACACCAAGATGGCCGCGGCATGCTTTTTGGAGCGTCTTGACGTCATCGCGGCACGCGCACGCAATGACGTCATCACGTGCCAAATTCAATTATAAAAGCGGAACAAAATTAGTTTCACAACAACCGCGGATTCTGGCGAGCATGCTTAAGGCAATCGGACCTAGCAAATAATAAGAAGATTAAGGTAAAGCTTTACCTCTTTCATCCTTATATATTTTTAGATTACCCAAACCTAGCCACGCTGTAGAAAGGAGAGAATAATTCAACACCTATATAAGTAAAATAACTGGTCCTTCTGAAATTAATTTCAGATGTATCAATTTTGGCATAAAAGAAACCCACTTTTCAAGTCTTGAAATCAAAAAAACTACAATTATCTTTCCGAAAAAAGGAAAAAAAGAAAGGGTGAGTTAACCTGAATATTTAATTCAAAACAATAGTGTTCCTCTTCTTTAGTCTTTTTCTATACAGAGATGATACACAAGCTCTAGAGAATGCATTTACAATGTGTCAAAGGTGAAATTATCATTAACCAATGTTGGGTTGAGCTCAATTTTCAATAATTCTGTTAAGAGTATTCTAAATTACTATTATTTTTTTGTGTGCAGAATCTCTCCTGAGGAACCACGGCTAAAAGCTGTGGTGAAACACGTGTTGGGAGAATAAAAGTGTTTTCATGTAAACTTAGATGACTGGAATGTATGAAAATAATACATAAAAAATAAAACCATTCATGATTTCAATAACCAAGAGTCTATCGTATCACATCCGGTGCAGGAGTCGCACAAATTACAAGTGACAACATATGAGGAAAAATATCTAGACATTATTGTTTCAGCCACAATAAAGTCATTTGGAGTGCAGATACGAGCACAAAGAATATCATTGGCACAGTAGAATCGCCCTTGAAAGGACCATAAGCCAAAAAAGGTTGAAGTATCTAAACAAAAAATAAACAATCTGCAACTACTTTGGGCATAAGGCCAGCAGATATGCGTTGTCCTTCTACTCCCAAAGCATTGAATAGCATCGCTCTGCACCTCGCAGCCATGTACCCACACCTCCTAGAGCCTCCACATATGTCGTGAACATGTGTTCCCATTGTGGCCATTGGATCGCGGGCCTACCTGGTGTTTGAAGATATGGCGGGGGAGGTGGTGCTCATAGGAGGGTAATTTGCGGGTGTCGAATCCTGTCCTCATTGCCAAATATGTTGAATAATAATCAGGTCAATGATAGCTTAGAATAACCAACTTTATTTTCCTTAACATATGCAATGACAGGTAAAAGGATATAAGGTCCATCAAGTGCTCAGATGCTGCTTGAAAACAGGGTGCAGTCCATAGAGCCACAGGTCTGCTCAGGAGTCCTTCTTGCAGTCTTTAAGTCCTTAATTAGGAGGAGCACCAGGAGCACATCTGCTCTGAGTCGCTGGTGCAGTACAGTGTTGGGTTTGCCGCTTCAGGCGGCTCTGCATGCTCACGTAGAGGATCTCATGAGACTACGGCGGTGCTGCATCTCACAAGCTTCCTACAGGTACCCTAGTGTTATGTGGAACGTAACACTCCGGTTAGCTCCGGCCCGGGTGTGTGGCCCAGAGCAAAGGCAGCCTGCAGGAGCACTGACATCATGCACAGCCATCCAGGATCAGTGCTAGCGAGGAACTGCTGTCCATCTGTTAATTTCATCTGATTCTCTTTGCGCGTGTATGCCGTTTGTCCATTACCTCTGCCTGTTTGCAGCAGTGGTGTGGTATGGATGAGTGTAGCACCATGCCAAACAAGAGGTCAGCTGGTAGGGTGTCAATTGATGTTTGCGGTGTTAACCTGCAGTTTCTGAAGAAGCAGTATAGTTCAAATTTCCATGGGGCATTTTAAGCCCTATGTTGATCGTCCTCATGAAACGTTCGGTGTCCCCGTTTGCCTGAGCTACGGTTAATCCTGTTCACCACCTCTGAGAATACCAATGAGCCACTACCATAGCCAACTGCCAAAACCCAACCTCCCAACCAACTGCCAATGTCTTTTGGACCGAGATAAGTCATGTTCACTTCCCATGACAATACACCTATGCCACTACTGTACCAAAGTGCCAAAACCTGTACCAGCCTTTTCTGCAAGGAGTGAGGGGAGTTGATATCCACAGCACAAGCACCCCTACTAATGCACCACTGAATGATAGTAAAGAATGGACTGAAATCCTTTCTCTCAAGCATGCATCATCGCTTCATCGCTAATACCATACTTTCTCCTCAACTCTGTGTCTTGTCCAATGAAAAGCCTTATACTTACGCTGCCACCCATAGGCTGGTGAGAGGGAGCCTGGGTAAAAAGGCAAAAAGGTGACAATGTTTATGAATATCTATGCGATGAAAAACATTCAGCTCACAAGCAGGCGCTGCAGGCACCTTTCCAAACCGTAGTCTTGTCTGCGTGTAATGCCCAGTCTCTTTTAACCCGGAATCAGTGGCCTGATAGGTTACTATTATGTTCATCTGTATTTAATGATATTGATGTATTTCAGTTATTTTATAATTGTCAATGGTTTGGGTATAATTTATCTAAAACAAAGTAAGCAGATCATAAACGGATTACCTTTTTCACTAGTCACTTATTACATAACTGCATAATTCTCTGGCCTATCTTTTCATTAGACAAAATTACATACTAGGGTTCTTTCAAAATGTATTAATCAACCGGATGCAAATGCCTTTTATATTCAACTCACGGGCGTACATACATTATTACGAAGTTGCCTACTTTTTGGCAATCGTAATTACACCCAGTACTATTTTTCTTTGTCGCCTTCCCTATGTGAAGTGATCCCACCTCCAAGACAGGTAATCAAGTTGTCTACTAACATGAAAGGGCTGTAAATGAGGAAGAGTTGTAGCTCGTCTCTTCGTTGACCCATTGGCAAGAGGGAGCCTCCTCTTACCCACCCGTATGTACCAAGTAGGTGGCCAGGCCAAACATTCCTGGATCTGCGGTTTTGGGAGCAGAATTGGAAGAGGCAGAGTATGACATGGGCAGTGAATACTACTGGAAAGTACAATCCAGGCACTTGGAGCACATTCAAGTACAGGGCAGGAACTCACTCACTGAGAACCGAAGGATCCATATCCGTCTGCATGTCCAACAGACACCATTTACAACACATTTGGCATAAGGAATGGGAGAAAAGCCATAGCCTGATTTATATGCAGGGTGAAACATAAAAAACTCTGGAAAATTCTCCCAAACTGCTGAGCTTTCTTTACTTTATACGGTTTTGGAATCGCTACTTCTCCTACAGTCTGGCCACAAACAGCCCTTCCCCTACCCATCCCCAATGAAGGCTGAGATGGCAACGAAACAGCCTTCCCACTTTGAAGTGAGCAGCTAATTGTTGCCCCATTGCTTGTAAACTACCCACTATAAGTGCACTGAATATCGCTGCGTTGGGGAAAATACACGGGGCAATAGCCCAGCCTAGTCTTGACCTAATCTTATACATGGCATCTGACCCCCCGCTACCCTGTCATCAACACCACCTGCAGCTTTGCCGCCCTCCTATCAGGGCACACATTTAAAGCAGGCTGGACGCTGCCCCAAAATCTCTGAAAACACACACTTCATTATGCATGCCAAATAGAACCTAATAAAGTACCATGAAACTTTTATAGAACCGCAAGCCAGGACTTATATCGGGGCCTTCTCACTTCCCTAGGATAACAACACCCAATGCAATTCTGTCACAACAACCATCCCGAAATGCCCTCCGGTGTCGCGAGGCCCCGGCACCCAGTATGCATCTACCCATCCTTCACGTTGCACCCCTCAATTGGATAATTGTTTATTTCTCAATCAATAATCCAACTTTATGTCCACAGGTCTCTAGTTCCATTTCTTGGTCCACTTTATTCCCTCAGCAAATATGTGCTAATTACTACTTGACCACCGCATAGCCCTTGGGCTAATTGGCAGTAGTTACTACATGGCTAAAACATACATACCTGTTATCATTGCATAGCAATGCCACAGTTATTTTCCACACGTGTGGACTGCACACACTAAGCTTCACCTTCACAGAGGACTCGCACCTGAGAGTTCCCTATATTTAGCCAGTGCAATATCACGCTGAGCTATCTCATGGGTAGTAACCCCGCTGAACTGGAGAACTTCTAGCCCATCAAGGTGGGTCAACGATACATTTGAGAGGGATTGGGGTGCAGAGGTTACTCAAACATCAATAAACTAAACAACTCAGAAAGTTAGCAAAAAGATAACTGTTTTAATATCAATTATCTAAAACAGGGATTACAACAAATGTCATTGGATGTATCATAGTAAGGTCTCTCAACAAACTACATAAAAAGCACACCTTTATACTAAAATGTCATCATAGCTGACGTACAACCTGCGTATTACTAACATCATCCTATGTGGCAAACTACAAAAACCTACTGAAGAGAGTGATAGGGCTAAGGGAACATCTAAGTATAAACTCCATACTCATCTAATGGGCGTGAGAAAGGTGATAGGTTTCTTAACATCAGGTGGGACAACTAAGCCCTTCCCTTAAAACAGGTCACTACGATCATCACTAAATACACAGCGTCCCATTGGCTACTTAACTAAGGACCCCCAATAATGCGATCCTCTATCATTGGTTAGCTTCTAACCTCCGTCAGCATCCTTCAACCCCCGCTAGCCACATGCAGGCCAGACTGCCAGGTGCTGTGAGTTAGGGCCTGATCACGACTTGGCCGTTACTGCCGGCGGTATTACCGTCGGCGGTAATAGCCCTACCGCCAAACTCCCCGGTGCTAATAGCACCGGATCACGAGTTCGGCGGTAAAGTAATTCACCATTCCCCATTGAGCCCATTCGGGAATGTCCCATGCCCCATTGGGCTCAATGGGGAATTTTCGTGCTCTTACCGCCGGCGGATTTCCCGTCGGCAGTAATAGCACAAATTTTCGGCGGATTTCCCCCCAGCTCAGAGCTGGGGCAAAATCCGCCGAAGCCCTGATTCGGCGGACCCTTAAGTCCGGCGGAATTAGCGCTACCGCCAGATTTAAGGGTTACCGCCAAAGTCGTGATCAGGCTGCATTAAACAATCGCTTTCCACCAATTAGAACATCATCCATCATCATCTCAGTGGTTGGTTGTTAATTAGAGCCTTTGAACTTGTCTTTGGGAGTGTTCCTTTGCTCTGGAAGAAAGAGGGGAGTAGAAGCGCGCTCTACCCTCATGCGTAGGTGTGACCATCATGCTTGTCGAACTCCTTCTCCCCACGTGACTGGAGACCACGAAAGTGAGCTTTCAGTGTATTGAAAAGGACCATTTTCCAATGAGCCCCTGACGTCTTCTTTGTTCTCTCCAAGCTTCTGAACAGGAGGTTCATTCATTCACAAGATTGTAACTAATTTCTGTTCTTCTCAGCCAAATACGACCTTGGCTTCTTAGCTCGTTCAATCTCGCCTTTCTGAGATTTCCCTGTAATACATTTGTTTTCTAACTGCGCCACATGCGGAAAAGATGGCCTTTTTCCTCTAGCTTAGCTCTGCTTATAGTTCATAATAGGACAATCCATTCTTTACTCATCCCTATGTATCCATACATTGGCGCCCGCCGCAATCTATTTTACTATAAAGCTAGCCTCATGAACCCTTCATCTGCTTGTGTTTCTTTGCATCTGTACACGTGTGAACTGACTTCAATAATTTCATCGTCTCTTCAGCATAAGCCTCTTCATCTTGAGCCCAATATGTTGCTTATCTTTGATACTTTCTTGATGCCTTATAGAATATCTGCATCCTCTTGTCTCTGCATCTCTTATATGTACGTCAGCTTGACTCTCGCATGACGACCCCCGCCATCCCCGCTACCCCTGATTCCATTAAAGTAAACAAGGGTGCGGGGGACACACCTGCAACCCCTGCTTCCCTTGTTCTCTATAATGAAACCGAATTGTTGAAAGGTTTGGCATTTTCCTTTGTGAACCTCCCATGTGTATTGCCCTTTTAAGCTCTGGGTCTCTCCCAATGTGTAATGCCCTTTTAAGATGGGCCATGGCTGTGTTATGGCCCAAGCTAATAAAAGGAGCAACTGCAGACACGTGCATCAGAATGGCTGTAGACTCAAATTATGGAATATCTGTTGTCTCCATCTCTCATTCTGGGCCTCCAGGCCTACACCGTGCGATCATGGTCCTGCAGTCCTTGCGTTCAGGCAAACCCGTAACGGTGTGCCTCAAGTATAAGGTATCCAGCACAAAGTTCTATACACCCTGTGATATCGTGTTTGAACAGCGTTAATTAAGAGTCTTATTTTATAATAACTTGCAATGTGATAACGTTAAGGAAGAGTCTCATTTTATAATAACTCGGAAGCATTGAGCAGCCTGATTTTAAGTGCTGTAATGCACATTTGTCAGCTCAAAGGTTATTCACTTTTTTGACTCCAGGATGTAAGGTATGGTTGATCGTAGCTCAATTCCAACCTGAAAGTTCTACACATTTCTTCAAAGCCAACTCAACTTGTTGAGCTTTGAGAAACCTGTGCTCAAGTAGTCCTGAGCATTACACCTTGACATAAAACAACTCTTTTATTTAAAAAACCCTTCCATTCGCTTGCAGCCTGCGACAACACACAATTTGAGTTAAAGCCGGTACAATGGATCCCTGCTGGAAAAAGTAATAAGAGATACCACTGTACAACAAAGAGGGCTACAATGCCCCAATTGAGCTGCGTCAGTGTTCAAACCGGTCCGACTCTGCAAGCAAAATGCAAGGCCCCGCCTGGAAATCCAAATTCTGGTTGCATTGCTTGTGGCCGCACAGGGGTGTCTATAAACCGCCATAGTAGGGAAAGCGTTTCCAACCACCATCACTTCCAAATAGCACTCCAAATAAAAGGTGCACCACACAGACTAGGGCTGGGCCTCGAACCCTGGTTCGTCCCTCTATAATGCTGCACCTTACTCCAAGACCACAGCAATCACTGGATGGGCAAACGCCAATCAGCCTGCTGGACGCCGACTCTGTCAACCTCTTCATCCCAATAGAAAAGCTTGGGAAGTCAGGATTACTGACAGCTTGGGAAGTCAGCCAGAACGCTGCCCTCCTTGTATTTCAACGTCCACACAGAGGAAAAGAGGGTCCGGCAGAGGCCTGACTAGTCATCCTCACCATAGTTAGAAGTTTGAAATGGAATATCTGCAGAGTTAAATGACCAATCAGCGGTGCAATGAAGTACATACTAAAGGCACAGAGCCCATGCTTAATCATGGCTCTCTTGTCATATGTGCATGCCTCCATAGAATGGCAAACTGAAGAAATACAGTGGAAAGGCTCTTTAATGGATATCTGCCTGACCGGTCACTAATGGTTTGTTTCTGGGAGGCTCCCAAAACACACTGTATCCAATTTATAACCATGATGGAGGCATTATTTTGGTTTTTCATGTTATTCTCTTTATAGCTAGCGATTTGAATGCTTTGTGTTGGAATCTTTAAAATGGCTCAGCTAAGTATGTAAACCAATTTATCAAGACACATTAACACTGCTAAAATGGATGTCTCCGCTAAGTAAATTGCTTCCTGTTGCTTGCTTGTGTATATATGTGAGCGTGCAGAGGATTCAGAAAATGCAAATGTTAAGTTAACGTCGAGTAGATTCCCCATTGTTATGTGGAGCGTAATACTCTGGTTAGTTCCAGCCCGTGTGTGTTTATGTGGGACCAGAGCGATGGCGGCCACAGGAGTACTGAAATCATGCACAGTCAGCCAGGATCAGTGCTAGAGCGGAACTGCTGACCTCTGTGAGGGAGTCCAACGTCACACCGTTTAATCCATGTCCCGCTGTGAACTGCGATGTGGAATGAATAGAACATCCCTCTTCTTTCCCCATGACAACTATCATGAGAAAATTAGCCTTAGTTAACGTCTTTCACATGACAGTCCCAGATTTGGTTTATCTCATGTTTGGCGGCACAGGAAAAAATTGGCACTAACTGAATGACTACCACAATTCCCACATTTCCTACCGCCATACTACGACTAAGGCCCTTTATCTTCAGCATCATGCTGGAGGTAAATCCTCCCACTTTCTGCTAAAAAATGGCAAAATCAGTGGAATTACCACAGTGTTAATTCTCCCAAAATGCCCTATAGAGTCCAATGGATTCCCCAACAATGTGGATTAACTCCACCAACGCCACTTATAATCCAGCGGTAATTTCACCAGATCCAGTGGTGGTAACAGTAATCCTGTTGGGCGGAATTCTGGTGGATTTACTGCCGGAATACCGCCCAACTCGTAATGAAATGAGGCTCATAGTCATTAGACTTCCCTGGGGGCCTTGGCACCGCCCTCAGCTGGTACCTGTTGTGCTGTCAAGCCGCTGTCACTTGGGAGATGCTGGCCAGCTAGGCTTCTTCAAGGGCTAGGACAGGTTGCTTTGCTCTTTCTTCCCAGACTCGCTGCCGTTATCATGCCCCTTTTACAAAGGGTAACCGTCCAGGGGCTGGTGTTGAAAGGGATAGATAGTTTTGCTCTTGAGGCGTTCTGGATGACCAGCACCTGATCCCAGACCTTATGGTGGGACTCCCTGTCCTGTTGTTTGTCACTCATCTCTTCATTTGATCAGATTCTCTTTGCGTGTGTACACCGTTTGTCCAGTACCTCTGCCTGTTTGCAGCAGTAGTGCGGTATGGATGAGTGTAGCACCATACCAAACACGAGGTCAGCTGAGGGGGTTTCTTAGGAAGCAGCATAGGTCAAAATTCCATGAGGCATTTTGAGCCTCTGCAACCCTGAGGACTTTATTGAGCGTCGTCATGAAATGCTTGGTGTCCCCGTGTTGCCTGGGGTCATCAAGGTGTGATGAGGTAGATGCGTATGTGGTGGTCGTCTAAATACTTTGCAAACTTTCTTCTTAAGACTTTGAACCTTGTGACGTATGGAATGAGCTTGTCCAGCGTTAGGGTGATGTGTCGCTCCCGGATTATGGTTGCGTTTGGGAGACGCATGTCAATGCGTATTCAGATTTTCCCTGGTTGTTTGGGCTTTTTGGTTACGACCATGGTGGAGACCCAGAGTGGGTCATGTTACTTTCTCAATTATTCTGGCCTTTTGCAACTCGTGTAGTTCCTTTGCAACCAAATCCCTCATATGTTCTCTGGTGTTTCAGCAACTGGGGCTGTATGGTTGTGTCGATGTGTAGCTTGACCCCTTACTCTTTGACGGCACCAGATTCCCTGAATGAGGTTGGGGTATTTTGCTACCAGGTCATATATATATCGTTGGTGTTTGTAACATTGCAGACACATTTTATTAGCCGCAGGTCCTCTGATGAGCTGTAGCCAATCAGGCACTCAATGCCAGCATCAATGACATGTATCTTTGACTGGATCTTTGTGCCTTCCTTCCTGCTAAGCGAAGTGCAAAATAGCCCTAGCGTATGAATAAAGCTGTGTATTGGTCTTCCTCAGTGTCAGCTCGGACTTCATCTGTCAGAGTGTTTTAAAGGGCATGCCATTAACAGAGGCTCCATTGTTGATGGTCACCGCTACGTCTTGCTGGCTCACTTGTTTGAAGCATTGGGGTCTTCTATTAATCTTTGCTGTCTCCCTACTTGCTCTAGCACAGATATAAGGTGGATTTTCCCTTTCTGTTTTCCTGGGTGCTGAGCTGCATTCGTGGCCATCGTTCTGTCACCCTCGTCTTGAGATTTGGTCGATGAAGAGTTGTTCTTGTCCTCAACTTGCTGTGCTTTGGCCTGCTTCATTTTCTTTGGTACCATCCTCAGAGCTGGTGGCTGCTGGTTTGCTGGGGTACCTTATTATCGGAATACCTTGGTATAGTAATCGCAGCGGCTGCATGCGCTGCCCATGGTGCCCTATGCCGGGCAGTTTCATTTCCCATAGCGCTGTGCACCACACCAACGTAGTTGTTCGGCCCTGGTACCCTTGAGCACGATGTTGGTGATAGACGCCATTGTGGGCGCTGGTGTAAGTTGGAGTTTTGTTCATGTGGCTGCCCTGGCATGTGAGAGCTCTATCTGACGACCATATTCAAATATAAGGGCCATAGGGATGCTTTTTTTCACTCAGTATTATTCTCCATTGCTTCTCTGAGTGCCTGCCATTGATGATCTGGTGCCTTATCTCTTTATCGGTATCCTCAAAGTCGCATAGCAGGGCTAGCTGGCGCAGTCATGTGTGGTATGTGTTGAGGGACTCTGATCTATTCTGTACTGTGTTTCAAAAATTGGGGCATACAATTGTTGTTGAGGGCATCTTTTGCTGCTGTGTACTCATCTGCGTCCTGTCCAGTTGGTACTGATTTGAAGATAAGGAGTGTGTTGTCTCCCACATTCAGTAGTAAGTGGTATTGCATCTTCCTCGGTGTGGCTATGTCTCTGCAATCCATGACCATCTCAACTTTCTGGAACCACAGTGCCTATCTCGGCCCAACAGACGATGGGTCCATGTACGGGTGAAACAGGGCCATCACCATACCCAGACCACCCTGCCCACCTGCTGGGGGGTTTGGGGTTGGATGCTGGTGCCAGTCTGACTGTTGTAGATGGGCCTGGCGTGGCCGACATCTTCTAGATCACTGATGTGGGAAATTATACTCCAGTCACTCTTCTTTTTGGTGTGTGTTCCCACTTATTGTGCCCATTGGGCTGCTTCTGGCAATGATATACAGAGACACTGACCGTGGAATGCTGTAAGCGCCCGATGAGACGGCTGATGTGGTGTGCCCATGCATTTCAGGATTTGTTTTCCGCAATGCTGGTATCGGTCGAAATGTTTCACTCTGCCGGGTGTTAACACTCTGGCTAGCTACGGCCATGTGTGGCCTGGAGCGATGGCGGCTTGCAGGAGCGCTGAAATCAGGCACAGCCAGCCAGGATGAGTGCTAGCATGTGTTTGATTTTCGAGGTGCATATAGGGGCCTTGGATTTCGGCACACTCTTACCCCAACCAAAAGGAAAAATGTGGACTCAGGGCGGCAATAAAACACACATAGACTAATGGATAAAAAGATAAAATAAATGGCTTGTTACAGGCCTTTTATTCACATCCAATAAACATCCATATAACTGAAACAAAATTCATAAAATGATTATATATAAACATAAAGCAAATACATCACCGTCACCTCAGCAGCAGAAAACACCTTAATCTCAGCCTCCTCAACACTGCTTAGTCCCAAGAGCAGGTAGGCAGAGAGATTGCTTGTGCTAACAGGGTCTGGAGTGAGCGTACTCCCTCCCAGCGAGACTTCATCACCTGGTGGTCCAGTTCTATATTCCTTCCCTCTGAGACATATCTCATCTCTTTATGGGGATAACTCCCCACCCCTTCATGGTTGCATCTGCCCTCGGTCGAAGAGCAGACAGCAAACATTGGCAGCACAGAGTGGAAAAATCCCGATAGAAGTGGAAAAAACCAAGCTTCTTTCTCTCATCTCCATTACCAGTACCGCTTATCACTGCACCTGCAAAGCTCCAACTCCCTCCTCGGCTCGTCCTTCAGTGGATGTGCAAACAAGCATTCCTTCCTGCTAGCTCATCTGAGATCATCCTGAACTTGCACCCGTTTGCAAAATTCACATTTACTTACTGAGCCCACGAAAACGTAGGCTTTCATTGCGGTGATGGAAGTGAATGTCCAAAATGGTTGCGCACTGGCTCCATTTTGTTTTAGCTAATTTTCGCACACGCACTACAACACAGAAATGCGGTCCACAGCAAGGGAGTCCAATCTAATGCCATTTAATCCATGTCTCACTGTGCATGGTATCAACACCCAGCAGGGGTAGGCGTAGGGGATGCTGTATAGCTGTAAAAAGCATATCACCTTTGCAGCTCGATCTTGCTCAAAAGATCATGGAGCTGTTGCATTTCATGCATGCACTATTCCAGTTGCAAAATGGCAGTTCAGACCCATTTTTGTTCCGTTGTATCACAAACTTGGAGTTATGAGTTTCCCCATTATAAAGCCAGTGTTACAAACTTATTACATTGTAATTCTGCACCCTTTGTAAAAGTGAAATGAAATTTTAATATGATTTACGTATAGGATATATTTGAAGGGATGGCCTTTTTTCTTCTTTCTTTTTACACTTTACAATTCTTAAAGAGTGGTACTATGGGTTGTACGGTCAGTGGTGACAGCATTGGCTACATTCTTTACTCCCTATGTCATGACCTAATCACATATTTAACATATCGGTATGCTGTGAGCCGCAATAAACCCTTGTGAATACATACAGTGGATTGTGGTTGGCTACCTGATGTGCTTGGGATGTATGTTGACATTTATTATCCTTAATCTTGTTCCCGAACTTGGATCTATCGGAAATAACCCAAAAATTCGAATTTCCCCCTCACCCCCGCCCCAAGGGTAAAAAATTGCGAATTCGGCATGGTTAAAAAAAACAAAAAACTGAAATGTTGAATAAGGAGCAGGGGTTGCAGGGGTGTCCCCCAAGCCCCTTCTTCGACATCATGGGCTTTCAGGGGAAGCGGGGAACAATGAAGAAAAAAAGAAAGGGACCCTGCTACATCAGTTCACACCTATAAACTGGAGATGGAACTGACGTTGCAGAGAGAAGCCGGCCACAGGGCTCCCAGTGCAGGTAAGCGCAGGTCGGTTGGGGTAATTTTAGGGGCTATATGGGTGTTGGGTAGAGGGGATAACGGCATCCGAAATGTTTGATTTTCGAAAATGTCAGCTGCGCATAATTCCACGGCTGTAAAATCTGCAGTGAAATTATCATGCACAACCGATATATCTTCTTTTTGGAACAGTTGGTTGTTGTTACTAGATTATCCATCTTTTTATTTAATGTTAAGTATATGTTATTTTCAATGATCTCAATTGTTTATATTTTTGTAAACTATTTTTGGTATTCTTTGAATTTGTTTTGTGGTCATCCACCCATATGAGGTCCCACAACTCATACAAATGTGGTGTCTTCAGGCAAATCCTATTTAAATTTCACTTATAGTTATTTTTGTTAAGAACTTTTATACACAACATTTCCTGAGATTTAAGTAATATTCATTCTACCATTTCTGTAATTTAACAGATGTCAAAATGTATTGCTCATGAAGAAGGGAATCTTCCCAAAATGCATCACGCTCTATTGTTTGGTTATTTTTGTTGATTAAAAGGACCCATCATTTTCTGATATAAATATTGGTATTAAGTCATTTGATACAGTCAAAAGAATTGTTTTACATGTTGACTGTTTCATACAGCATAATGCTGGGCAGGGGACAAGAATATCCTGTACTTTGGATACCTTTGTTTAGCATTGTATTCTTTTCCTTTGTGCCAGGGTTGTTACCTCCCCAGCACCCAGAATTCCCTTAACGTTTTTGTTTTACATTTCTCCCATTATTAGCTACTTTTAGGTGTGCATTAGTAGCCTGTTTTTTTCTTGCCTACCTCTTTTTAATAAAACAAGAAAGCATAAATCTTAATTAGAAAAAAGTATTCATTTTTCTTTTGCCACGTAAAATAAAACTATGGTTGGTGTAATAATGTGACAAAGCCTGAGATGTTTTACGAGTATTGTTACTTATGGCTTCTGTTTTGACTCCTGCCTGTCCCAGAAAGAACATCCATAAGCAGATAGAATGGGAGCAATCGCCAGTAGAACAGGCCGAAAACGATACTAATTGAAACATGGATCACAACGTTTAATATAATTGAAAACTGCTTATGAATTACAACTTACTCCCAGCATCACCCTTCATCCCTACTCACCGCCTCCTTATGTCTAGAGTTGCCATATTCCCAGACACAATTCTTATGAAAATAGGTTACATGGAAGTCAAATCTGGAAATCCTGTCTTCAGCTTTGTCAAGGAACACCAATTTAGGCTGTTGCCCTAGAACTTGTGCTCCTCAGTAAAGTTTCCAGGGATATGCAGCAATCGTACAGACTTGGCATTCTCTCAAGCAGAGCCCGACACTCTGATATATTGATTGAAATATTAAATCATATTTGGAAAGCAACAGAATAAACTTCTCAAGAAGATGTTTGGTAATCTAGAATTGAAGGACAAACTGACAACAGAAGATCATGAAAAAACACAGTGAAACAGTACTTAAAGCATCTACAAGTGAAACGAGTTTTGGACAAGGTATTTAAAGCTCTTGAGGTCATTCATAATTTTACAGCATTATCTTCACATTTACATTTAACATATGAACAACCTACCTAAAAGGAAATATATTAGGTGCAAATATTTTCTCTTAAATTGTGCCAACTGCATGAGGGTGCCTGGAGTAG